>NC_073224.2:175071875-175709583 GCF_029281585.2 Gorilla gorilla gorilla
TATATGGCCACCCTACCAATTAAACAGATCTAAGTGGAAGCTCATTTTACCTTATCCAGTGGAACAGCTAGAGAGTAATAAATATTTGGGGTATGAGGTTGCATTTGAAACATTGAATCCAATTTCTTTCCAGCCAGCCAATCAGCAAAGCCCCAAATCACACACTGGAAAAAATTACCTTTGATGCATCTTCAAAGCCTAAATGTTTCATTTTCCAGAAGGACTGCTGATTCCTTTTAGAAGTACTTTTACAAGAAGTGGTTTACCTTTCAGAAATGGACTTTTCTTTATTGTTCTGCTACTTCCCAGCAGTATGACCTTGGCGAAGTTCTCCCGGAATGTAAAATGGGGATGAGAGTAGTCCTGCTTTACAGGGTTAATGTGGCAATTGAGATCATTCATGTAGAGTGATTAGCATTGTTAGTGGCACAGTAAGTGCTTAGCAAATATCAGCTTTTATTATTGGTGTTATGATCGTGACCATTACTATCTTTTGACATAGACTAGTTCAGAAGACGTTGGTTATGGTCTTGAAAGGAGTGACTAGGATCTGCCCCACAGCTTTCTGATTGAAATGTATATGCCCTTAACTGCCTGTCAATGCAGGATGCTACTGCACTGTAGAGGATGGAAAAAGAAAATCAGTAAGAAGAAATCATGTGTGGGTTGCAAAGGAGAGAGTAGAATGACATAACTGTGGTTGCTAGTGAGTCAGGGGCTAGCTGTGTCTACCTTGGAAATCTTGGGTGGGTCAGATTTGGATTGACATTAGAACAGATGGGACTCAGAATCACCTGGAGAGTTCAAAAAATTGTCTACTCTGGGTTCCAGCCTCGGAGACCCTGATTGATGTAGGGTAAAGATTGGAATTCATATATTTTTAAAAAGATCCCAGGTAATTCTGATACACAGCTGGATTTGAGAATTACTCGACGGAGTGACCATTTATTACCTAATAATTCTGTAAAGCATTTCCTGATCATTTGCTATTTAATGTAAGGCAGATGATGACATAGGGGTCAGAAAACAGAGGAAGATTATTGGAGAGCCTGAATTAATGGAATTAAATTTTATGAGAGTTTTGAATTTAAGTCTGTCATGAATCTGTGTTGTTGTTGTCTAGGATCCTTGCCTATATTTAGATCATTTGAAATGAAATAACAGAAAATTGTGAAATCAGGAACAAAGTCCTGTTAGAAATGTAAAATACTCAAAATATGAACCTAGCTATGCTTGGATTTAAAACTGAAAGGTAGATATTTTCTTCTGACATTTGAAAATGTTTTCAACTTTTATTGCTGTTACTGGAAAGGAGAAAGAACTTAGCTAGGTGCATATCATCGATACTTGACTGGGTCCAGGTCATTACTTAGATGATTTAATGGAAGGGCATTGGGTTAGGAGTCAGTAGACCTGCGTGGAGTCTCAGCTCAGATACTTCTCTTTGCAAAACCTGAGTTAGTTACTTCGCTCATCTTTTTGGCATGTATTTACATATCTGTAAAGCGGAGACAATGTTATTGGCCTCTATCCGGCATGATATTGTTGGGGGTGTAATGAGGACATGTATGTGATAGGAATGTAAAGCTGTGATGAACACAGAGAGTGACCATATGTCTCTGTTTGCCTGGGGCAGCCCCAGTTTACACCTGTTGTTGGGTATAATTATTGATAGCACACTCTTTAACTCTCAGGTATCCCAGTTTGGCTGATAAATTATATGGTCACCCTGTATTCATAACACCCATCCATTGTTTACTATTCATCTTTCGAAGCAGGAAGGTTTTCTGGCCTCATTCCTGTGGCCCCAAATCCCTCACCAAATAATCAAGTATTTCTTAGATGCTTTCTGGTAGTTTTCTTCAATTTTATGTGAATTTCATCTCTCCAACTACATTGCTCAGTAGATAATAATTGTTTTTTTTTTCACTTCTGAATAATTTTCTTGTTTATCATGGTATTAGCATTTTAAACATTCTAATTGCCCATTTTGGTTGGTGTGTCGTAAGAAAGTAAATTTGAAGTGCAGGCAGAGGACAGAGGAACCCCAGCGGGAAATGGCTTTGTGGAAGAACACTAAAAATGAAGAGTACAGTTTGTTTGCTGATGTTCTGACTTGGTGTTTTGGAATCTAAATGCCCTATGTTGATTTTTTTTTTTTTGAGACAGAGTCTTGCTTTGTCATCCAGGCTGGAGTGCAGTGGCGCAATCTCGACTCAGTGCAACCTCTGCCTCCCAGGTTCAAACTATTCTCCTGCGTCAGTCACCTACTGTAATCTCAGTATCTGGGACTACAGGCGCTCACCACCATGCCTGGCTAATTTTTGTATTTTCAGTAGAGACAAGGTTTCGCCATGTTGGCCAGGCTGGTCACGAACTCCTAACCCCAAGTGATCAGCCCGCCTTAGCCTCCCAAAGTGCTGGGATTCCAGGCGTGAGCCACCACGCCTGGCCATATGTTGATATTTCTAAGTACAGCGTTAACTCTCCAAAGTAATTGGGAAGACCACAAAAGCTCTAGATGAAATTTCAAATGCTCCCTCTTCCCCCGGAGAAATTTAAGAACTACCATCAGAAAAACTTTTCATTCCTCAAATAACATTTTCTTTTCCCTTTTTTGACAATGAGAGCAATGCATTTGATCATGTTTCTCCCCTGCTTTTTTTTTGACCCCTAGGAAACTCAAAGCCAAATTCGTGGCCCATCCTTAATGTCTATGTGGAAAGCAGTAGCCTACAAATAACTTTCCACTAGCCTTGACTTTTTGTCCCGTATTACAATCTCCTTAGTCCTGGATTTTAAAAATACGTATTTCTGTTTTATTCAATGTGTTCTTATAAACTGCCTTGGAATCTTGTGGGTTAAGTTAAAGATTAAATAAATAACGAATATAAAGATGGTATCATAGTTTCAACATTATTTTCATGAAATTGTTTGAAATTTAGAAGGCACAAGCTTTTGTGGTACAGAGACCTGTACTGCCTGAGAGTCAATAAAGAATATACTCTGGTCTACCATCCCACTGAGGAGGTCACCTCCCACCAGAACAGGGCTAAAGAGAGCAAATTACCTCCATATGTTGCCTATTAAAGCTCTTGGACAAATGATTGATAACACTTAGTGTATGCAGGTGGGAATAAGAGCAAGCTCCTGTCTTATTTTTTTGAGACCCTGCCTTATTTTTTTGTGTGATGGTCTCACTGTTGTCCAGGCTGGAGTGCAGAGGTGCTGTCACAGCTCATTGCAGCCTCGACCTCCCAGGCTCAGGTGATCCTCCCATTTCAGCCTCCCAAGTAGCTGGGACTACAGGCATGTGCCACCACACCTGGCTAATTTTTTTTTTTTTTTTTGGAGAGAGGGGGTTTCACTATGTTGCCTAGGCTGGTCTTGAACTCCTGGCCTCAAGAGATCCTCTTGCCTCATCCTTCCAAAGTGCTGGGATTACAAGCGGGATCCACTGTGCCTGGCCTAGAAGAACTGTTTTCTTTTCTCTGAATAATTCTTGTGACACTGTCTCTCCCTCCATCTCTTTCTGTTTCTTTGTCATTTTTCCCAGCTATCCTTTTTTCCTTGTCTTGTCCTCGTCTCCCCTCCATCCTAAAACCTTTGATCACAAGCTAGTTTCCTTTCCACATCATCTGCTCCCCTCTACTAAATGCTATTTCGCCCCCACCTGCTTTCAGCTGTGCTTGCCTCTGAGCCCCTCTTTCACCATGGCTCAGATGGGGTGCACGTGCCAGCTTCCCTGTCAGCAGCTCTTGTGAGCAGCAACCGCTGCTAACAAGCTTCCCGAAAACTAGGAAAAAGAGATACACCATTAAATACCAAGCAGTAATTTGGAGACAAAAGAAAACATCACATCTGATTGGAATGCCTTACGTTGCATCCAGATAGTTTGGTAGGAAGGAGAAATAAAAATGTGGTGGATGGCTAGCATAATGCTAGATAGCAGTAGCAGTAGAATCTCAGTTCTTTTGTCTTTTTGTAATTAGCTCGTTCGTTCATTCATTCATTCATTCATTCATTCACTCAGCAACCACTTATCTGTGTCTATTATATTGCCAGTAGTGTTTTCTTGGGTCTGGGCTTTTTGATGATAGAGCTTTCTGAGACCTGGGACCTGGCCTGGGAATTTAGTACTTGCTTGCTTTCTGGGCTGGAGAAAGACTGCCTCTAATTATACAGTTTCTCCTATGCATAGAGGTTATATTCATAAATACAGTGTACACTGAATCTTTATTTTAACAAGGGGTGTGTATGTGTGTGTGTATGTTTGCCATGAACATACACACAGTATATTCTAAAAATTGTAGGCATATGCTTCCATTTTAACAAGCTTGAAATACAGCAATTTGAATATGTGATTAAGATTATTCAAATACTATTTTACTAGTAAAAGGAATAAAAACCTGAAGACTAGGCAAGATAGAAGACTTAACCATCTGCTTCTGCTCTGGGGTTTTTGGGACCTTCTCCCAAAAGCACTAATTTAAGTAAAACATAATTAATCTATATATTTTTCAATCTACGTAGTAAAACTTTTACTAATTGGAACAAATGAGAAGGAAGACTTGCCTGAACATACTGAAAGCTGCACGGTAGAATATGTAAAAAGGAATGGCACAAGTGGAAATGGTAGCTCAGTAGAGAGCCCCATATCATGTTGAGATGAATGAGGATAGAGCTGAATAGATGCATCATTTTGAGAGGGTCACTGCCGTGAGAGTAAGTACCAGAAAAACTAGCCTTATAAGCCTTATATATGGCTTAATAGAGGTTTAATGTTTAAGAATTTGATAAGAATTACTTGTGATTAGTGCATTAAAGTTCTAACCTGAGCAGTACTGACTTGACTTCTCTTTATATTACCAATACTATTTAGAGATAAATGGGTATTCCTAAAGTGTCTGAAATGTTCTGTCTGTTAAGGAGGTCAGTAGTCTACTTTGTCACTTTTTTTTCTTTACCAGTTTCAGTTTTGGACAGATGGTACAATGCTCTATACACTTGTGAGCATGTCTCAAGTTCCATATTCAAAAAATATGATTTAAAAGGGTTTAGGCTAGTGAGAATAACAGAGTAAGAGTCATAATTGTATTTCAATCAATGAATACAGTTTTGGTGTGAGCTAGGTCTACTTTGCTTTTTAGTAGTCCTTATTACTTGATAGTAAAGAGACATGTGCGTTTCAGTAGTATGTGTTTTATTACACTTAGAGGTAACTTCTGTGTCCTTTCAGGGGCTCCACCTATAAAATTAGGGAGATCCTGGCATGTCAGGGCTGAGGGTACACTCATAATACATCTTGTTTTTTTTAACTTTAAGTTCAGGGGTACATGTGCAGGTTTGTTATATAGGTAAACTTGTGCCATGCATGTTTGTTGTACATATTATTTCATCACCCAGGTATTAAGCCTAGCACCCATTAGTTATTTTTCCTGATCCTCTCCCTCCTCCCACCCTTCACCCTCCAATTGGCCTCAGTGTGTGATGTTCCCCGCTGTGTGTCCAAACATATCTTATTTGTATGTCTTACTGAACCTGGGGCTCAGGGAGGTGAAAGGATTTATTATGGCAGAGCCTTTAACGGGTCCAGCACTTTTTCTAAATTCTACTTTGCTGTAGGTCTGAGAAAAGCCCAGAAGTTTATTGTGCTAGAACAATGTTATTCTCTCTTTCAGAATCAAAACCTGTCAGAACCCAGCGTTTTCATCTTCTAATAGCTATTCCTCCCTAAAGGATGCCAGGAGGAATATGTAAGTATATTTAGATAGAACGTATGCATACATCTTCATGTCTTAGAAACACCTCCACTTCCAACCCCATGTACTGTTATTTTCATTTCAGAACTGGAATTAGGCTGTGGAAGCATCTGAATTGTTCCCCTCCCTATCATCTTTTCTGTTTTTACAAATACAGTTTTACCAAAACAAACCCAGTTATAAAGGCGTTACTGGAAAGTTTACTGTACTTTGGATTCATAAATATTCCTTTTTTGTGTGTGTGCTTCTCCTCACTGTTAAGAGAAGTCTGCTGGACAAGGAGTTTTGAGTATGTGCATTTAGTGGGTAGATAGTGATAAAAGGAAAAAGAAAAACATGCACTGGCATGAAAGGTAGTAGTATACACTCCTCCGTTTTTCCTTTAAAGCTTTAAGAGGTAGTGTGGAATAGCAGAAACAGTCCTCCCCTATATTTCTAGAGATCTGGGTTCAAGACCTGGCTTTTGCCATTTACTTGCTCTATGAGTCATATCACCTCTCTGTGTCAATATTTATGTATTCACTCACCACTTATTGAGCTTTGTCTGTCATACACTGCAGATACAACAGAGAATAAAACTGTCACAGCCCTGCCTTCTTGATGCTTATGTTAAGACAATGATAGTGACTGAGAATGGGGTAGTAGCAGTGTAGGTGGCGAGAAATCGTGGGATATGGGACATATTTTGAAGCTAAAGCTGATAGAATTGGTGATGGTTTAGATGTGGGATGTGAGAGAAAGAGGTGTCAAGAGTGACTGCTGGGGGGTTTTGCTCCTACAACATGGTGAATACTGGCATTTACTGAGAGAGTGAATGCTGGGGAGGAGGGAGGAGGTGTGTGTTGATGGTGTGGGAATTCCAGGTTGCTTTTTATATAGATGATGGTTTGGATGCCTGTTAACTTCCAAGTAGAGATGCTGAAGAGGTAGTTGGGATTTTTTTTTTTTTTCTTTTTTGAGATGGAGTTTTGCTTTTGTTGCCCAGGCTGGAGAGCAATGGTGCAGTCTTGGCTCACTGCAGCTCCCGCCTCCCAGGTTCAAACGATTCTCCTGCCTCAGCCTCCCAAGTAACTGGGATTACAGGCATGCATCACCACGCCCAGCTAATTTTGTATTTTTAGTAGAGATGGGGTTTCACTGTGTTGGTCAGGCTGATCTTGAACTCCTGACCTCAAGTGATCCACTCACCTTGGCCTCCCAAGGTAGTTGGATATTTGAGATCGGAGTTCTGAGATAGAAATTTGGACATTGTTAGCATGCATGTGGCGTTTGAATCATGCAACAGGGTGAGATCACTTCAGTAGATAGAGAAAAAGTGAAGATTGAGGCCTGAGTCCTTGGGCCACCGACATTTGGAGACTGAGAAGTGGGGGAGCTCCCTCTGGCCTCTGAGAATGAGAATGCTGGAACCTGACCTCTTTTCCTCATTTAGGTTGTTTGTAGGGATCATGTGAGATAGGTACACATAAACACACATCAAAAACAACTTAGTGCTTAATTGCATGACTAAATATAGGAGTAAGGGAGGTTACATGGATAAATCACTTTTTCACTTGATTTTTCTTCTGAAAGTCTATTTTATGGGATTGGGTGAGGTGCGTGCAAATTTGTTATATGGCAGAGGTTCCCAATGTGTAGATGTGTAAATCTGGGATTTAAGGGAGTGAAGACAGGGAAGGTATTTGGGAAATTTTACAGGGGACCTACTGTACAATATCTGCTTTCAATACAATTATTTCTTTCTTTATTAGTCCAGAAATATATATAGCAGTAGGATCCATGAGCTATTACCTTTAACAGGATTCTCATACTAAAAAAATTTAACACTGATATTTGACATTTGTAGAGCTATGTACATTTATAAAAACATGTATGCATTGTAAATGTGAATCGGATACAGTTGACGTTGTCTGCTTTTGTGGACAGATATCTGCTTGGGTTCCCAGGTTTTGGTAAGCTGTTTGAACTTGTGTCATCTCACTCTGCTCTGCCCCCTCTCCGTCACCATCCTCGCACTGGAGATGAGGCAGGGTTTCCTGAACTGTGGGCTCTGTTCTGGGAAGACCCTGTAGCCAGCTCCTAGAGAAGACTTGCAGAAAGCTGTGGGATGAGAACAGGAAGATCAAGTGGGTTGAAGGGGAAAAAGCAAGAAGGCCGAGGCAAATAAAGGCAGAGGATCATTTGGGAGGGAGTTGAGGAAAGGCACCTCCACTGTCTAGGTGACCATATTTTCTCTCCCTCTTTGGGTTATTTTCTTTGTGCCTACCTGTTTTATCAGAATTGCAAGGATTTTTCCCAGGTGTTTGGGTTGTTGAGTAGTAGGTAAATATAACTTTTTCTGGGCATTACCTTCTGGAATATCTGCTTGAAGGTAAAATTGCAAAAATGGCTCATTCTCCCCTACTTTTATGAACACTGTTTTAGTCTAATCTTATTATATTGAAATCTTAGATTTTATCCCATGCTTGTGTTTATCCAATTTTATAGGGTGTGTGTATATATGTGTGTGGGGAATGTGAATATATGTGAATGAATGCCTTTTCTAGAGAATCTGGTATATTAAGTCATCTACCCAAGAAGAAAAGTCTTCTGAGATTGATGCTGTCAGATAAATCTATAGAATTTGAGAAATGAAAGAGAGCATAGGGAACATCTGATCTGGACTTTTCCAACTGTATATTCCATTAAAAAAGAAGTGCCTTGGTCTGATGATTTTTTTGGGAGTTGGAGACTCACTGCGTTTATTAACTATGAAAGGCTTAAGAGCTCTTGCTGTTAAAAATATTATTTAACTATGTTTAACCAGTGTTTCTCCAATTTTTTCACTATGGACCCTCATTTTCCTTCTCTCTCTTTTTAGAAGGATATGTACATAGAACAGTTACTATCATTGCACAGAAGTACAAGATTCCAGAAAACATAATTTGGGAATGCTAATTTAATTCTTACCTTTAAATTGAGCGCGATACTTCATTTCTGTTGGTTTGTGTTCCCATATGTAGTATGAGCAGGTTGAATGAATTAATCAGTTACTGTGTCACTCCTGACTGTGACATTTTCTGGTTCTGATTCGTTAAATCAATATTTAAAAATTATATCTGTTTCTGTGTTAAAGAACCTTGTCTTTTTTGTTCCTTACTAGAACCATAGTGTCTAATACAGTGCCTGACACATAGTAGTGTCTCAGTAAATGTTACTGAACAAATATATACCTGTTAGATTCAGAGCACTGAACTAGCTATGTCTTGAGGCTGCAGAGAAGAATGATCTTGTTGTTGCTCTCAAGGAACTTGTAGTCAAGTCATTAACTTTCCTAAGAGCATGGAATGTGCCATGGAGAGGTCCCAAATTAGAGCTTGATTGTGATAATCTGTAGGACAAAGACAGATTGGACATTATTTCTGACCCTGTGTCAGATGTGTGGATTACAACACAGCTGGGTTATGTTAACATAACTTTCATGACAAGAAGTGTCTTTCAGTAATAGTCACTGCAGCAGCCACATAGTTGTTTTATCCCTGGCAAAGACTTTATGATGCTATCAGCACTAAGAGATTGGAGCTAGTATTATTCCCATTTTTGTAGATAAAAGAGCTAAGGCTCAGAGATTTAGAGACATGTCTAAGTTGACATACCTCCTAACTGAAAAGCCAGAATTAAGACCCAGGTATGTGATTCTAAACCTTGTGCACTTATCCACTAGGCTTCCTGTCCTCTCACCAATACTAATATCTTTCATTGTCTCATTTGTATTAGAAGCTTACCTTGAACAGGCTCAGAGAATTACACATTTCCAGGCTTCATTGTGTCCCTGCTCTGCTCCCTCTGTCCCCATGCCATGAGGGCTGCTTTCTTTACAGCTGATGTGCTAGCTAGGGTGAGTTTTGGAGCAGGTAATACAAAGTTTACAGACTTTGGGCCAGATGCGGTGGCTTACACCTGTAATCCCAGCATTTTGGGAGGCCGAGGCGGGCGGATCACCTGAGGTCAGGAGTTCGAGACCAGCATGGCCAACATGGTGAAACCCCGTCTCTACTAAAAATGCAAAAATTAACCAGGCTTGGTGGTGCATGCCTGTAATCCCAGCTACTCGGAAGGCTGAGGCAGGAGAATCGCTTGAACCTGGGAGGTGGAGGTTGCAGTGAGCTGAGATCATGCCATTGCACTCCAGCCTGGGTGACAAGAGCAAAACTCTGTCTCTTTGTCCTTACCAACCATGTTGGCAGCATCCATATTCCAGGGTGCAGATAGGAGAACGAATTAAGAAAACGGGGCAAAGACCTTACAGTAGTCTCCAGGATAGAAGCTGCCACACAGTACTTTTGCTTTTATCCTGTTGGCCAAACTTACTCACATGGTCATATCTTGCCGCAAAGGAAGCTGGCAATTGTAGTCACTATTGTGAGCATTCTTGTGCACAGCTAAAAATTACTGTTGAAGAAGAGGAAGGACAATGGCATACAATCAGCTGTCTCTTCCACCCCTGCGTATTGGGGTCTGGTGCCCATTCACTCCCCTCTTCTGACTTTTGGCTAGTAGCTAATCCTTTTCCCTGTCCTTACCTTTATCCTTTAACTCTCTTCTTCCTATTATTTAAATGTTCTCAAGTCTCTTCCATCTTAACATGCCATAACACACACACACACACACACACACACACTCACAAATTCATGAGTAAAGGCGTCGTGTCCCCAGTGCTCATGTTATATACTCAGATCCTTGTGCAGGGCATAGTACATAGGGGTTTTTCAACAACTCTGTTGAGAGAGCAAGTGGGTGAGTGAAGGGTTGAAACATTTCCCTCTATCCTTTATCCTCGGATTGACAGAGAGATGCTGCTGTCTGTCTTAACATCTATGGCACAAATGACAGGACTGATGATTTTACTCCCTTTAGTGCTGAGGAGGCTGTTTGGGACCATGAAGTAGTTCTAGAAATGTATCATGCTGAGAAGAGCACTAAAGGGAGTAAAATACACATCAGTTCTGGTTTTGTTGCTTACTAGCTACAATGACATTTGGCAAATTATGTAATGTCTTTGAGCCTCAGTTTCCTCATTTGAGGAAGTGAAGACTCCATTGACCTCACAATGATTAAATTAGAAAACTGTGGTAAAGAATGCACCCCTGATAATATTATTTTGGCTTCTTATGGTGATTTTTAAGATTAAGGAGTATCATCATCCCTATTTTATTTATCTAAAATAATATTTAAAAAAATGTAAATGCCCTATACAATAGAGTATTATTTGGTCACAAAAAGAATGAAGCAGTGGTGCATGCTACAGCATGGATCCCCTGAGGACATTGTGTAGGTGAAAGAAGCCAGACATACACATTATATGATTCAATTTCTGTGAAATGTCTAGACTAGGCTAATAGACCAGTGGTTGCTAGGGGATGCGATAGGGGAGAATGGAGAGTGACATGGGGTTTCTTTTTGGGGTGATGAAATGTTCTGGAAGTAGATAGTGATGATGGTTGCACACTTTTGAGATTACACTAAGAACCACTGAATTGTGCACCTAAAAAGTTAAAAATTTAAATGTCATTATAGGGCATTATAATTATGAGAATACTTTTAAAACTGTGTCTAAGTTTTGGTTCACAGTTTGTCAGTGATTCTTCTGTAACAGAAACCAACATCTGGTTGGTTTTTTGAGTTTTTTCACCTGCTGGCTGACCTTACTTGACATACTGTATTAGACTTTCTTTATCTTTCCAGGCCTACGCAACTCTCAGCACACTGGGAAATCTCAGGGCATGGCGTTCCATTAGAAAGAAGAGTAAGCATGTGGGCTTCTTCGTGGGTACCATGATGGGAGAGAATAGAAAATAAGAAGTTAAATAATTCCTCGCAATTCTGTTAGGCATATAAACTACACATTTAATATTAAAAAACAGTTTTATAAATGCACTTGGTCTATGGTGTCTGCATGGATTAGGTGAGTACTTCCGGAAGGAGGTGGGGATAGTCAGAGAAGGCATGTTGGGGAAGGAAATGTTTAAACATTTGCTTCTTACACAGGCATTTATTGAATATCTGGCATGCCTTAGGCATTGTTATTTGGTGTTGTATGTACCCAGATAACAGCTGCAGTCCCTGCCCTCAGGGTGCTCAAAGACAGTGAAGACAGATGATTCTACAGACAGTTAGGGAGCAGGATGTAAGTGCTACTCCAAAGGTAAGCACAGGACTCTCTGAACGCCTCGCTTGGGAAATGGGAGAAGTCAGGGAAACCTTGATGGAGATGATTCCTGAGCTAGGAACTGAAGGATGAGTGGGGACAGCAAAGGCTTGGAGGACAAAGTCATGCTGGATTACAGGAACTGCAGGTAACTCAGTACGTTTGGAGTTCAGGGCACAAATGGGGATGAGCCATGAGAGGTTGATTACAAGTAGCCTTGTAAGCCATGTCACCTAAGAGAGTAAGAAATAAAAGAGTTTTAGAGCATGATACTTCCAGATTTGCAGTCTAGAAATAAGACTGGCTGCATTGTAGAGACTTGGAATAGAAGCGGACGAGAATGAAGGCAGAAACTTTCAGGAGATTGTTGCGGTAATTTGGGAGATAAGTGGGTAGAGACAACAGAGTTAGAACAGAGACAACAGAGTTAGAACGATTAGGGCTTGCTCTCCAAGTGGATATGGTCGCAGTTCCTAGGACTCCAAGATCTCTGTCCACTTCACTGTCTCACTTCATGTCAGTTTGACCCCAGCCTGCCTTCTAAGTCTTGTTTTCTTCTCTTCATGAAATGCTTAAGTCTTGTGCTTACTGTCCCCAGAACTCGCTTGGTGATTTAATGTCTGTTACCTTTGATTACACCTTTATCTTCACCTAGAATGGAGCTCATCTGTTCCCTTTACCTTCTTAGATCTCTGACTTATGAATCCTTCGGAATAATTCCATGCTAGAATGATCTCTTTGTCCTCTGAAGTCATAGCACTTAATATCTCTATCAGTCAATGACAAATAATTACGTTTTGCCTTGTCACATCTCTTAATTGCTTTGAATTGCTAGTCAATCTTGAGCCATTGCAGCAGGTAGAGAGGTGAATTGGCTCTCGTGAATTCCTACTCCCAGCCCTAATTTCCTGTATAACCCAGGGGGAATGACTTTTCTCCCCTCAGTAGTGTAGTAACACATATTTGTTGCAGAACACTTAGAAAATCTGTAAAAGTGTGCAAAATGAGGTAACTACTATCACAAGCACCTTGGAATACTCACAGGTAATTATTCTTGTAATGTCCTCCCCATCCATTTTGTCACCGTTTCTTTAGGGTTACATGTGTGCGTCTATGCATCATAGCTAGGATCATCCTATACATGCTGTTTTTCAATTTGATTTTTTCATTACCATATTGTAAGATTCTTGTGTCAAAACATAGGAGAATCTTCAAGTCCAAATTGAAAGTGGAGCTAAATTGTCCTCAGGGAGAGTTGTACAGATGAGTATCCCCTATCTGAAATGCTTGAGACCAGACAATTTTCAGATTTCAGATTTTTGGGATTTTACAATATTAGCACTATGCTTACCCATTGAGCATCCCAAATCTGAAAATTCAAAATCCTCCAATGAGCATTTCCTTCAAGAAATGTGGTAGTCAAAAAGTCATATTTTGGAGCATTTCAGACTTCAGATTTTTTGATTTGGGCTGCTCAGCCTTACCAAAAACTGAATAGTGACTATCTCTGGAAGGAGGGAGGGGAACTTTGGCTTTTCAGTGATATCTTTCTATAATGTTGAATGTATGCATTTATGATGAGCCTAAATGATTTTTAGAGTTGTCACCCATAGTTTATAGGTGACAGTAATTTATACTTCTACCTAATCCAGGCTTATATTTACATTTAAAAAGAAGTATAACACCAACTTTACTGACTAGATAGATAAACAATTTTAATTTACTGAAATTTCACCTTTTCACCATGATTATAGGTCCTTTTCCCATTAGTTGTTTCCATTTCCTTTGCTGTCTAATGACTTGGATTTGAGTCCTAGGTAATAAATACATGTGATCTTTCACAAGTCACTTAGTGTTTCTAAGCTTTAGTTTGCTTATGAGTAGAATAAGAGGAATGATACTTCAAATTATTGTGAGGATTGAGATCAAGTATTGAAAGTGCTTTGTAAATTGTAAAAAGTATATAATTATTGATTTTTTATTGATTTTTATATTAGTCAATGGTCATGAGCAGTTAAGCCAACTTTGCTTTTTTAAAAATTCATTTGGAGAAAGACTAAAAAGGCAGAGGTGCCTTCATTAATATTTATTTTGGTGCAATGTGGGATCCATGAGATTTGGGTTTGTGCCACATTTCTGCTGCTAATTATTAGCTATATATACAGCTGAAATGCACTGAACAAGCACAGTTTTGGCCAGGCCCAGAAATGTTCAGGGAGCACCTGGCTGGACATACATCAGAGAGCTTGGTGAGCTGATAAAGCATTCATGCAAGCTCCTGGAGACTGTTTAACTGGATGACAGTAGAAGGAAACTATTTATGCAAATTTTGCTAACTGAAGTTCTCCCACACCCTTGAGTCCACATTTCACAGGCTTGTGAGATGGAAATTGGTCAAAATCACGTTCTAATAATCTCTTTGTCATCTGCAGTCATGCCTGAGAAGGTCTGATATGGTCTTCTGAATCATCAAGGGAAGGTAGAATTTCATCCAACATGACTTTTGTGCATTTGCTGTATTCAGCTCCCTGGAAACATAGGTGCCTTAAGTTTATCAGTTATCCAGAACACTGAATTCTGGATAATAGAGGAACAGGGCTGTGTAAACAACTCTGCTGAGTAATAGATGGCCTCCTGGCCTCTGGTTTCTGACTCTGTATTCCCTTTTATCCAAGGACAAGATGTTACAAAAATAATTCAGAGTGACTCCCAAGGGCAGCCCCATGAACTTGCTGGTCCCTCCGACTGTGCTAGCAGAGGAGGATGAATCACCAGCAGCAGAATGTTGACTCTCCCAGTGCTATTAGTGGATGTCCCAGCCAGACGCGACAACCAGGAAGACAAGCTTTGGGAAAGTTCTTTCTGACTCATTAACATCATGATTTACACAAGAAAACCTCTAGCTTCTCATTTTATTTTATTTTTTAAAGAAGTTTCCTTTTTGAATGTGTGTATAGCAAGGTGGGGCAAAGGTATGGATCCCTCAAATGAATATTCAAATTAGCTCTTACCCGTAGCAGTATTTGAACTGTTTGCTCAGTTAAATTTTATTGTCCTTTCTCAATGTACAGTGCCTATATATCCATCAAAGAGTAGCAGATTCATTAAGAATCTTTAAAAAGAAGGACATTATTTTTACACAGTTGAATTTCAGGTGTCCTATGCCCATGCCTTTCCCATCATTTCCTATGTGTGAGAGCCCCCACCCCACGTAGCACATCTTCACATACTGGGGACTTTCCACTTTCTGAGGAATTCACATGAATCTGGGGATTTGGGTTCTCCTTGGGTAGTATCCCCTCAGAAGAAAATCCAGACTCCTTAGGGGGGCATTTGTAGCCTGGGCCCAGTTTTCCTCCTTACCTCATCTTTTTTGGTTCTACACAAACCTGTTTAGTCTTCAGTCAAGTGCCTTACCCTCCGGCTTTCCTCCTCCTCCTCCTCCTCCTCCTCCTCCTCCTCCTCCTCCTCCCCCTCCTCCTCCCCCTCCCCCTCCTCCCTCCTCCCTCGTCCTCCTCCTCCCTCCTCCCTTGTCGTCCTCCTGCCTCCTCCCTCGTCCTCCTCCTCCTCTTCTTTTTTTTCTTTTTTTCTTTTGGGATGCAGTCTTGCTCTGTTGCCCAGGCTGGAGTGCAGTGGCACAGCTCACTGCAACTTCCACCTTCTGGTTCAAGCGATTCTCCTGCCTCAGCCTCCCAAGTAGCTGGGACTACAGGTGTGCACCACCACACCTGGCTAATTTTTGTATTTTTAGTAGGGCCAGGGTTTCACCATGTTGGCCAGGCTGGTCTCAAAGTCCTGACCTCAAGTGATCCACCCACCTTGGCCTTCCAAAGGGCTGAGATTGCAGGCGTGAGCCATCGTGCCCAACCCCACTTTCCTTCTTTTGCTATTTCTTCATGTTTCCCTTATTTGGAATGTTGTCCTCACTCAGCTCCTGTTTTCATCCTGTTTGTAGACCACCTTCTTCGTAGTGATAGTAGTAGTATTGCATGCCTGCTGTGAGCCAGTTTTCCTACTGTGTTTATGTATATATTTTTCCAAGAGTTTAAAATAAGCCTGTAAAATAATTATGATTATCCTTATTTGCAAATGAGAAAACAGTCATAGAAAGTTAAAAATTATTCAAAGCCAGCTACTAAGTGGCAGGGCTGAGGTTTTCCTGAGCCTGAACATTCAACCCCACCATGCTGGTTTTCCCTGCCGTCCTCTGGATCCGATCGAACTCACTACACCAGCCCCACTCTTAGACCTTCTCCAGACGTGCTCTTTTCCCTTGGTCGGGTGTGTCCTGTGTTTGGCAATCAGTCATGTATTATTACCTTGCTATGTGCTTGGGTTGCTAATTCTTCTTTGGCGATATATCTTTTGTTGTTTTCTTCTTACTGAGCTGTGCATCGCAGGCTTTGCACAATGCGTTTCTGTTGATTTTACTTAATTAATGATGTCCTGGAACAAGTGAGTTATTTCTCCTAGTTATATTTAGCCCAATTAGTCATTTATATCCTACCATAAGATTTGCCTCCACTAATTGCTAAGTAGTCTTGCAAATTATCCTTCAGTCTTCTTTTTCTATGCTTTTATTCCTGGGAAGGAAAGACAAAAGAAGCTCCGTGGCTGGAGTCTGTAGTGTATCCCATCCCCTGCAAAGAAACCAACAGAAAAATTAAGTGGAATGAAAGACCAGGCATTGCCACTAAATAGTTTGATACTTTGAAATGGATGCCAGTTTGGCTAAATTCAAGTGTTGTCTGTTAGACAAGGGCTATTCGTAAAAGAATTGTGAATGTAAGCATGCTCTGGACTGTGCTTCAAGGATGCAAAAAAGTGTCATTGAGACTGCCTTCCTATGTGCAGAGTGGGAAAAGGAGCATTTATCTTGAGAAAGAATAACTGCATCTGATCACCGTTTTCAATTCATTGATAGGGAAATATAATTAAAGATTCCTAACCTATTTCAGGATACCCATCTACCATCTAAATCTCCAAGACTTGGATAGCTTCCCCGTTCCCGAGTAGTTCCCCATTGATAGGCATGCACTGAACTCTTCATTTACGATAACCGTTGTTTCCATGAAATACACTGAAAATTTTGCACAGTTGCAAGGTACACAGAATGGATTTTGAATTCTTTTGGTTGTACGAAGCATCCCTAGATGTGATCATGAAGTTAGACACCTGGGACTGTGAGAATAAGTCATGTGTAAGAAGAGTGGTTTGGCAGAATTTTAAAAACAGACCTTCCATGCTTTGTGGGTATAGTTTCTACATATTCTAGATCTTTGTGGTACCATTATATGGCTGTAGGAGGTAACCAACTGAAGAGCTTTCTGGGAGGAGAAGCTTATTGTGAAATGAAGACTGTGAATATGCATTGTATGGGTCTCAGTCCAGCTGTTTGTATTGAAACATCATAGGCTATACATTGTGAGAAAAGAGAAGTAATCTTGTGGTAACCAAAGAAGTTTGAGGTGAAATATGTCTCACTGTTTCATATTCAGCTGGGGAATGTCTCACTTTTATATTCACTTTCTTATATTTGCTGAAATAAAAACAAAAATAAGGTAAATTTGATTAGTAGTAACCTTGTTGGGTCCTTTAAAACAGTGTTTTTCAAACTGTAGTCTGTTAATCTTTACTGGGCTGTGAAATCTGTTCTGTGGGTCTTGTTTAGCATTTAAAAATGTATTAAATATAAGAAAACATAGAATAGAAGGTAGAGGGAATGGCACATAGTAAGGATCAATATCTTTTTGTGAAACTTGTATGTCATATACACACATGTATACTACAAAATATATTTTTTATGGTGGATCATGGTCAAAAAAGACTGCAAAGCTGTTTTAAGCATGGCTGTCAGCATAGGTTCCTAGGATATCAGACAATGATGTGTAACCCTAACTGGATTCTTGGCTGAATGCTAGGGGAAACTGGGGCAGACTGGGGAGGAGTGAGAGGTGGCACAGTGGCTCCAGAGGCGCCGTGGTGACCTGCCGATCCTGCTCTGCCCTGATGCTGCTGCTGCCTTGGTGAAGACTAAGTGCATTACTCATTATGCGGATAGGGTTCGCTGAGAGTTCTGCCAGCAGTTTAAGATTGGAGTCTTTGTCGGCAGGGCAGTTTCAAAGCTGAACATAAAAACTGGTTACAGTTTTTTGGTTGAGGGGGCCAAGTGTAGGGGGGCCATGTAGAGAAAGATTTTTCTTGAGATTTCCTGTTTTTTTTTTTTTGTTTGTTTGTTTTTTGAGACGTAGTCTTGCTCTGACGCCTAGGCTAGAGTGCAGCAGCATGCTCTTTGCTCTCTGCAACCTCTGCCTCCCAGGTTCAAGCGATTCTCCTGCCTCAGCCTCCTGAGTAGCTGGGATTACAGGCACCCACCACCATGCCCGGCTTTTTTTGTTTTTGTTTTTGTTTTTTTTTTAGTAGAGACGGGGTTTCACCATATTGGCCAGGCTGGTTTGGAACTCCTGACCTCAAGTGATCCGCCCACCTTGGCGTCCCAAAGTGCTGGGATTACAGGCGTCAGCCATTGTGCCCCGCCTCGTTTTGTTTTGTTTTCTCTCCTAACTTACATTTTGAGGCAATAGCTGAGTACCTTTGGTGCATAGGCTGAAATGGACATTTGCCATTTGGGGGGTTGTCTAGCATCGGAACCCCCTTTGTTTCTAGAGTGGTCTCCCATTGTTGCTGTGGAAGCTGAAGGAGGTGCAGACACATAACTGAGGGCAACCTAGGTTCAACCTCTTTGATTCCTCCTCCTCAGGACTTTGAATCTGGAGGGAGTGGTGCAAACATACAGAGGTGGCTTGAGATCATTCATGGAAGCAGCAGAATTGGGAGTCCAGTCCTGGTGATGGCTGGTGACCGGTGGAGGCTGTGCAAGCAGTGGTGTCCTTATCAGGTTGTTCCTCTGTCCTTCTGTCATTCCCTTAAACTCATTTTACCCTTAGGTAAGCAGAGCTGGTTTCTGTTGATTGTACCCAAGAACACTGAGTGCATATAGGAACCATGTTAGATTTGTGTCTGCCCTAAATGAACTTAGTATGTGACAGGTGAGAGGAAGTAGGTGAATGCTTGGTAGACACAAATAGTAAAATTTAGCAAGGGGTGGAAGGATTCAGGGTTGTTTTCCTGTGTATTCCTTTAAATTTTGGGTACCGTCAAGCTTTGTCAGATGACTTATCAGCAGGAGATTCTATGTCTTTACATTGTGACATTTTGGAAATACATGTTAATAAAAAATGAGCTATGTTAGGTGCAGTACAAAATGGTTTCAAACTTTTATAAGTTAGGGTTTGTTTTATTTGTTTCTTTTTTCAGTTTTAAGCTTTTTAAAAGCCTTGCACATACTCACAGAGAACTGATTTCCTAATGGGTGTGAGCATTTTATTTTAGCATTAAGAGATTTAGGGAAATCTTGAATCATCATCACAACAACCCTGTAAAGTAGATACTTCTATTATTCTGAGGAAACAAACTCAACAGAGGTTAAGAAACTGGCCTAAGGTCTCAGACAGTGGGTGTTAGAGCTGGGATCTGGACCCAGGTTAGGGTGACTCCAAGAGCAGGCTTTTAACTGCTTCTATAAGGAACTTTGGAGGGCATCCAATACTTTTTCATTATGCAGGGTTTGAGCTCAGAGAGGTTAAGAGGCTTGCTCAAGACCAGGCAGGTCCTAGTGGATCTGGGCTGGAACATGGGCCTCTTTCTGACTGGTGGGAAGAAGCTCTCGCACAAGCTCTGTTCCTATTGCACCCTCGCCTCCTTTCCTTGCTGTCTGCCTTTTTCCTGCATGATTCTTCCTGTCTGCATACTCTTTCCTGCACAATTGTGCTTCTGATTTTCCTTCTTCCTGGCCTTTATTTTTATTTTTTTAAAGAACAGCTGTACCTTTCCTCTCTCTTTTTCAGTCTTCTCCATTTCTGAAAACTGAGAGCAGATTCCTCTCTCCTTGATCCCCTCTCAGCCCAAAGCATGGCCCTTGTGCCCTCTGTTTTTGACTCCCATGGTTCTCAGTGTCTGTCTCTCAGCATGCCCTCACAGCCTCTTCCCTGGGGTTCCCGTGTATATGTTAGTCTTGCCAGCTGTCAGTAGATTGTAAGATTTTTGGCATGCTTAGATGTATTTGTGTTACTTCTTTGGATTCCCCTGAAGTCCCACACCTTGCCCAAGGCAGAGTGGTAAACGGAAAGGGGAGTGAGGCTACAGCTGAGAAATGTGTTTGAGACCTGTCTCACCTCTCACTGGCCAGTTGACTGTGGGAACGCCTTAGCCGAGTCTTCCCATCTGAAGGGGCTGTGAAACTCGAATGTGGTTTAGATGTGAAAGCCCTTTTTAAGCCATAAAGTGCTATATAAATGCAAGGTTTTATTGTGGTGGCACAAGTGCTTCAGAAGTATTTTTGGGATAAATGATTAAAAAGCACATATTGTGCCTGGGCGAGGTGGTTCATGCCTGTAATCTTAACAATTTGGGAGGCTGAGATGGGAGGATTGCTTGAGCCCAGGAGTATGAGACCACCTTGGGCACCATAGTGAGACCCCTTTTCCAAAAACAACAACAACAAAAATTAACTGAATGTGGTAGTGTGCACCTGTTGTCCCACCTTCTTGGGAGGCTGAGGCAGGAGGTTCACTTGAACCCAGGAGGTCAAGGCTGCAGTGAACCATGATTGTGCCACTATATTCCAGCGTGGGTGACAGAGCGAGACTCCATCCCCCTCCATCCCCCCCCCAAAAAAGCACATACTATGAAGACAAGCCATTCTCCCCACCCCGCCATGTTTTGAGTGTCCATTTGTGCTACCAAGTCTTTGACCCTGGGGTAAGGATATGGATGGCTTCACTAAATCTTATATTCGTTGCTCTTTAATAAGATTATGGATGTATTAGTGGTAATTAGTTTAAAAGAAGAAAAAGTTTTTTAGAAAAGGAAAAGTAACAAAGTCTCTTGGTACAATGTGGCTTTTAGAAAGACACTTACTGACTTTAAGCAAAGTACTGTATTTACTTTTATCAGAAACTGTCTCTCACTGAATGCAGGCTCCTTGGGAGCAGTGCAAGCACCGAACCGTGGAGCTGGCATTGATTATTTAATCATCCCTAGTTTATTGTAAATGAAGCAGCACTTACGGTTCTGGGGTATTCCTGGAATTGCTGCTATAGTTAGAAGTGAGTTATTCTGTGTGGCAGGAGTGGCATATAGAAAAGCCATAGTTCTGACTTCCTGACAGGAAAAATAGCAGATTTTGTATTTATATGATGTCGTCCTTTTGGCTGGAATCCATCAGCTTTACAGTATCTTGTGATGCTTTCATCAGAACTGTTATTCCACGTCTCAGCATAGCAGTGGGGTCCCAGTAGCAACAGATACAAGTCATTTTCCGTGGCTCTATGGGTGTGAAGCCACTGGCAGTTTCCCTGGCTTGTTGTGTAGGTTAGGCTGTTAGGAGGCTCCCTGTTCACATGTTGCTAGGACTTTCCTCTCACACTGTGGCAGTGGTGCCAGGGCAGAGCATTAGTAGTGGGCAGGAACACAGGGAAGGCTGGGGCCCTGCAGTGATTTTTTAAATGACAGTCCTTTCAGTCTACAGAAGGAAGAGTGTTGGAGTAAGATCAGTCTCCTGGGTGGTTGTTAGACTATGAAAAGTACTAAAAAACCAGAGAAGACAGTGATGTTGCTGATGGGGACAGTTTAGAGCAGTTCTTCCCCACTGTGGAACGAGCAGGGTCCTTAGAATCAGGAGTCACGTGTTTGACTCCTGGCACTCTCGCTGATTAGCCTAAAACCTCTCATGCTTTTTATGAGAATTAAGTGCGAGTGCCTAACTCCAGGCTCAAGATATTGAAATGCTTAGTAGATATTGTTTTTTTTTTCCTTGACCGGAACTGTATATTTCATCAAGCTGTAATCAGTTTAACAAATTATGGTCAAAATATGTGTGCTTACTGCATGCTAAACTCTGTTAGGCATTTTACGTGCATTGACTGACTTAACTCTTAATAGCCCAGTGAGATAAATGCTATTTTTATCTCCCCACTTACACCAAGAACATTGAGGGTTAGGGATATTAACTAATTTGCCTAAGATTACAACAGCTAGTCGGTGGAGACGCCAGAATTCAAACCCAGGTCGCAATGACTCCAGCCCATGCTCTTAACTGCTTTGCTGTGTCATCTGAGCTTTATGAAATGGGGTTTTGATTTGTAACTAGGCTTTTGCTCAGAATCCCTATTTAGACTTTGCTCTTCGAAGCAGATTCATAGCCCACTTTAGTCCTGTGCCACGAAGACTATTTTATATTGCGTCAATACCTTTTTGTACACTTACACATCTATAGCCTCTTGCAAAAAGGGCATTGTAGGTACTTGATGAAGAGTTTTTGAAAGTTGTTTGTTTTTAAAAAGAGACAACGTCTTGCCATATTGCCCAGGCTGGACTCAAACTCCTGGGGCTTAAGCAGTCCTCCTGCCTCAACTTCTCACTGAAAGATATTTTTAATCCTTGCACCAACCCTCTAGGCAGGATGTTTCCTCTTAGGTTAATGGGTAGGGAAACTGGCTTAGATGAAAATGACTTGCTCATGGTCACACTTGCTAGTATAGAGTCAGTGGGAACCTACACACCTTGGATTACTGTGCTTTTTTTCATTGCATAATGTTGCTTTCTTTGTACCTTCATCTTTCATTTACAGCTGTTACTGAACATACTTCTTGATCACCTAATTTGTGCTGAGGATAAAGCACTAAATAAAAGACAAAAAAAAATCCTGATCTTCCTGTAGTTTTCATTGTTGTGTTAGGTTTCCTTACCAACATTAAGACTGGTGCCTGCTGAAATAGTTTATTAAGGCTTAAGATTTTTAGTCTTAAAATTTCTTAAGATATTAAGAAGCTGATTTCAGGGCATTTTCTAAATTACATATTTTTCTTTCAGTTTTTCTGAGTTCATACCTTAATTCATAAACATTTTAGTTGTATTTTCTACTTCAGAAATCAAAAGGTTTGATTCCTTTAAGGCAAACACAAAGTAATTCATTGTAGGTGTGATGGTTTCTTTTATATCCATAGTATTTTAATTCTTGTCATTGAGTTTCACTGTCAACCAGTCTGTTTTTAACGGTAAAAATCTGGCAGTGGCCCTTGGCCAAAGCGGTCTCATTCTGATGATCATATTTATGAACATTAAAATAATCTATTTTTATTTCTTTGTCCACTATCCAAAATGTGTGTTCTTCCCTTGCACAGATTCCAGTCTTTCAAAAGATGCCCTTGAAAATTTAAGAGAGTTCCAGTTTTTTCAGATAGATTTCTGGAATTTTGCATCTTGGAAAAATTTGTGACATTTTATCTATTGCAGTGAGGCTTTGTTCCAACCCACAGAATTGTGTCTTGTTTCTTTTATTTTTTCCCTCGTTGAGAAAGTGTCAGATATACTTGTCTTTTTTATAAGACTGTGGTAAACTAAAGCAATTTGAGTAACCCACAAAATTTCCCTGATTTTTTTTTCATGTAAAACAGCACCTACAAAATTGAGCTACAAAAGTAATCCTCTGTCACCAAAAGAAAGGTATTTTCTTTCAAATCCTTGACAATTTTATAAATAAATTAGGGTGGAAGAATTCACTGCTATCATCAAAAACCTTCTGATTACTCTTCCTGGTCCTTCCTGTTTTCTAAGTGTCTTTATATTCATTTGAGTTGGAAATTGAACCCAGTAAATCATGTTCTTTTTAAAGGGTATTTTGTGATTGCTCCTGGTGAATCTTTCTAGCATTGATGATTTTCCCTTTTGTATATTGCAGCAAGAAACTTGAATTTATTTCTTGGAATTATCCAAAGTGTTTATTAATATAAACTGATCTTGCTTCTTTTCTACTTGCTCTAAAAATAATCAGCTAGATCACATTGTCTGGTTTATTTTAGAAGAAATATTATTTGGATGAAGCCATTACACAAATGCTGTAGCACACACACAAAAAAACCGCTTGTCATCCTGAATGAGGACAGTTGTCATTTCATATAAAGTGGATCAGCAGCCTTAGGTTTAAAGTGCTTAGAACAGTGCCTCCCATGTCTTCTAAGTGCTATGTGTGTGTTTTCTATTTTTATCATCAGAATGGCAATTCCCTGAGAGTAGAGATTTTGTTGTTGTTGAATCGGCATTCAAAAGCATCACAGTTAATGCATATTGTCTTGAAATTCTGTTGCTGTTCTTGTTTTCTCGAAGAGTTTAATCTCTAGCCTAAGCATTACAAATCTATACCATTTTACTGTTGTGTTCAATAATACTGGAGGTCGATTTGAAGATTAGGTATAATGTGATTGCAATGTAGTATTGCTTGCAGAAGAGACAGAATGATTGGAAAACCAAACTCTCCTTGATTACTGGTTTTTGTAGAATTCTAGTTCTAAAAGAATCTTAGTGATTTTAGTCAGATCCTTGAATCTTACATGAGGCTAAGAGAAGTTCCATGACTCCTAAGTTGAAGTAACACATGGTCTGACAGTGCATATTAAAAAACTTTTTAAGTTCTGGCCAGGTGTGGTGGCTCACGCCTGTAATCCCAGCACTTTGGGAGGCTGAGGCGGATGGATCACGAGGTCAAGAGATCAAGACCATCCTGGCCAACATGGTGAAACCCTGTCTCTACTAAAAATACAAAAATTAGCTGGACGTAGTGGCGCATGCCTGTAGTTCCAGCTACTCGGGAGGCTGAGGCATGAGAATCACTTGAATCTGGGAGGCAGAGGTTGCAGTGAGCTGAGATCATGCCACTGCACTCCAGCCTGGTGACAGAGTGAGACTTAGGCTCAAACAAAACAAAACAAAACAACAACAACAACAACAGAAAAACACTTTTGTAAGTTCTAAAAAGGTTTATATGGTAGCCCTTCTGAATGGAGCCTGGGCCTGGTGGAACTTACAGGTCTCTTCCTGTCCTAAAAGGCTGAGTTGTGTGTTACCCTTTCCCGGTTTGAGGCATGCTTTTCAGTACTCCCCTCTGGTCAGTTTTCACTGATCCTTGGCAGCTGGTAACGGTATGCCGTGAGGAAACCTGGGGTAGACAGGCTCCAGACATGCAGTTAGCAAGCACTGCCTATGGACTGGCTAGTGCTGTTGGGTGCCCAAGTGTAAAAAGGAGTATTGTGAGGTTTTCCTGTTCAAGCAACGGGAGAGACAAGCCTAGCTCCTTTCTGCTATAGGACCTTTTTCCCCACACATGCTGATCCTTTTGCTGAGACTGCTATCTCCCTTTTGGCTTCATGCCCCACCTCCATGGACATCCATTGCATCTTAACTCTATGTCCCTTCCCTCCCGAGCCCCAGACCAGATCACATTCCCTCTATTTTATGTTCTCTACTTTTCCTTCATAGCATTTTAGCTCTTTGTAATGACCTCTTTCTGTACATCTTAGTTTGATTCCATTCTTCCTATTGACTGTAAGCTCCACGTAGGCAGGGACCGTATTGCCCTTGTCCTTTGAATTAGCTTAGTTTCTGCAGAGCTGTTTGAAAATACTTGTTGAAAGAGTGAATCTCTTCAACAAGTGTAGCATCTGAAGTCCTGCTTATGAGCAGAAGCAAGGCATTAGCATGTAGCTAGTTTCTAAGTGCTGTTCTGAGGCAGGGCAGGGTGTTTATTCACATAATTAAAACAATTGATTATATTAATTTTTAAAAAACTTTTGTGCAGTGATTTTAATCTTGTTAAAATTGGCCATGCCAAAATAGCCAAATCAAAGTCATTACAATCAAATTCATACTTGTCTCCCCTGCCAGGCTTTCCATCATTACTTTTACTTAAGTCTTACCCACTGCAGAAAGCCTTCCCAAGCCAGCCCTTGCCAGTGTCAGTCACCAGAGCTAATAACATCCTGACGCACTCACACTATTGATTTTAGGTTGCTTTTGTGTTTCCATTTGTGCTGTCTCCAACCTTCTATCGTAAGGCCCTGTGGGGATGCTGGCCTCGTGGCCTCAGAGGCAACCCATCTCCCTCTCCCCCTTCGCTGCTGCCCTGTAATGCCTGGGACTATGCTCTTCCTAAAACTGGATTCTGATAAAATGTGTTGAGTGGCCAGACAGAAAACTGAGGTGATAATCACTGTTAATTTGAGAACCAATTTTGAATCACCAAGGTTGGTAGCTTATTATTTGCAAAAATAATTGGATTCTACTGTTAAAGAATTTGTGAGAAGCAACAAGGAAAGCTGTTAAAATAATACAAAGCTGTGTGTGTGTAGACAAGGTTGGGGCAGGGTAATTCTAGAAGGAATGAGAAATTAAAGTGCACGTTTTTGGGTGTCTTAAACTATTGTTCACACAATCAGGAGAGGGGCTGTTGATGGAAAAAGCACACAATCTTCATTTACATTGGACAGGACACTCCATGTCAGGAAGCAAAAATCCCTGGCTTCCTTTCTTGATGCGGTGAAGTTAGTATCCTCTTTGATGTTTGCACCCTAAGATGTCTCTCTGTCCTCTTGATGTCCTAGGCCATTTTTTTGTTTTGTTTTGTTTTTTTCCTTCTTCCTCCTAAATGCTTTTTCTTGCCTGCTTATGGTTTGGGCTGCTTCCTTAATGAAAATGCGCTCTTATTTTCAGATGCAATTACCTCTGCCACTGATTTATTTATTTATTTTTGTCTTTAGCGCTTCTCTGAAGTAGCTTTGGAAAGTAGAGAAGAAAATCCAGTTTGCTTCTTGGAGAACACTGGACAGCTGAATAAATGCAGGTATGTAGATTTACATATTTTTAAAAAAGGAAAATATCTGGCTTTAAAAAAATTGATGAAACCGTGTTCTTGAGGCTGTAGGGCTATTGGTGCTATTGCCTTTAATTTTTTGAAATTGATGTATTTATTCATTCCCAGTGTTGAGTATGCTGGTTAAAAAAAACTCAAATACAAAAGTATAGGAGGTACAGAGTAAAAGTTAAACTTCCCTTGTAATCTCTCCTAGATGTTCACCACTATTAAGAATTTATTGTACGTTCTTCTAGATTTTAATACACATGTGCATAATCATATTATACATGTTGTGCATATGCATGATCATACTATCCATATTATGCTTTTTTCATTTTGCAGAATGTCCTGTGCATCTTTCTGTATTGATTCATATACAGCTTTATGTTATCCTTTTTGACAGCCACATAGTAGTCCTGCCTGTTTTGTTTAGTGAGTCCTCTCCTACTGGACATTGTCAGTTGGATTTTTTCTTATTTCTTTTTTTTTTGAGTCGCACTCTTGCTCTGTCACCAGGCTGGAGTGCAGTGGTGTGATCTCGGCTCACTGCAACCTCTGCTTTCCCAGGTTCAAGCAGTTCTCCTGTCTCAGCCTCCCGAGTAGGTGGGATTACAGGCGCATGCCACCACGCCCAGCTAATTTTTCTATTTTTAGTGGAGACAGGGGTTTCACCATGTTGGTCAGGCTGGTCTCGATCTCGTGACCTCGTGATCCACCCGCCTTGGCCTCCCAAAGTGCTGGGATTACAGGCATGAGCCACCGCGCCCAGCCGATTTTTTCGTATTTCAAACAATGTGACATCCTGTAAATATATAATTACATGCATTTGCCTGTTTATTTCCTTAGAGTTAGAGGGTACAACACTGTCTTTGGATTCTTCCCCTGTCACGTCTATAAAGACTCTCAAGGACAAAGGTTTATCTTACATTATGAAGCAGGCTTTTAGCTACTCTGTTTTCCATCACAGTTTTTCAATGTGGGATGGGGTTAGGGGTTCAGTGCTGGGTTTTCAAGTGGTCTTGCTTGTTGATCTGAATTTCAAGGTTAATTATGAACTAACTGTTTCAAGCTGGTTTCCAGAAGATTCTGGTTGTCAGATTTATTTGGAAATTAAACAGTTAAAATTGAATACCTCTCAGTTTGTAGCATTGAGGCATATCTGGTTAATGTCCCTCTTTTCAGACTCTCTCCTCACCAGGGGAGCTAATAGACCAAGCAAATGAATTTGGTGAAGAGAACTGTGACTGCTGTCTGCCCTGTATGACTTTTCTTGTTTGGGGGAGCCTCCTTGGGTCATTCTGCAAGCACCCATTATGTGTAAGCCTCTGTGCTTCTTACGGATATAGAGAAAAATGACTCAGTTCTTATCTCAAGGAACTCACAGCATGTGCGTAAGATGCTTAAATTTCCTGTGGCTAGTGCAGTGGGATAAGTTTAAGAGCAGGAAGCGAGGGCCTTAGGGAATGGGATGGAGGTTCAGAGATGGCTTCCTGCAGGAGGCGATATCTGAGCTGAATTCTAAAGAAAGTTGAAGTTTGCCATGCAAGGGATAAGGTAGAAAGATATTCCTGTAGAGGAATCAGTGTGAGTGAAGGCAGGAGGGTGAGAAGTAGCATTGGGTAGGGGAGGATACAGTAACACTGACAGCCTTGTGGGTTTCAAGCATGAAGCAAGAAGCTCAGAGTGATAGAAGATAAGGTGAGGAAGGCTGGCCAGCCAGATGATGGGGCAGGGCTCTGTTTCAGAGTCTCAGAATTGCTCTGTAGATTAATGGGAAGCCCTTGGAGGATCTGATATGTGTTATGGAGAAATTACTTTAGGGGTTTAAGTGAATGTTGGCTTGGCAGACAGGAAGAAAGTAGTAGGAGTGTGGGGTCAGCGAATTAGTTTGTAGCCCATTGGTACTGGGCAAGAAGAAGAAAGAATGTGTAGGGCTTTCCCTCCTTTCTTTCCTCCTTTCTGGCCTTGCCCAAGGCTAAGTTGCTGAGGTTGGTTCTTTGGCCCTAGTTGCTCTCCCTTTGGAGGGTGCTTATGTGAATTACTTACTTACAAGCTTTCCACCAGGGTTTTCTAACTGTTCCAAAGCAAGGCCTCCTCCTGCCCTCCTGCTGCTGCGTCAAAGTCCTGCCGTTCCTCCTGGGGTGATAGGTACCAGGCTCCATTCATTAATTGTTATGACCCTTCCATGTGACTTATGAACATGAATTGGTCATCATTTTGTGTGCAGTGTCTCAGGTGGGGATGTGAAGAGAGATAAGATACGGTTCATGCCCTCACCATGCTTGCTTTTTAGTGGGAGATGGACATGAAATTAAAACGCTGATTCTTGCCATAAGTCTGTTCAAAGCTTATGTGATTCCAGTAGAAACAGCAGCAGAATTAGTAACTAATAATCAGTCCTTTAACATTGTTGGTTCCAGAATGGGCTACATTTTTCAATTACAACTTGGGTGCAAATGGAGAAAATAAATTCAGGCCATGTCTAAAATTATTCTGATTTTTGAAAATATATAATTAATAAATTACAATTCATTAATTAGTATGCATAATTATTTTCCATGGTTTCATCTCTTATGAGATCTGACATGTTTGGTTTCCAGGAAGGGAAGGGGCAGGGGAGAGGTACATATCCAATACCAACACCAAATGTTTCTGCTTTTTTACCTTCAGAACACTCCCTTTTGCCATAAGAACTTTTAGCACATAGAGTGACCACATAGTCTTGTTTTCCTTCCACAACAGTATCTAAATATAAAAGAGGACTGCAATGCCATGGCTTTCTGTGCTAAAATGAGGAGCTCCAAGAAGACTGAGGTGAACCTGGAGGCCCCTGAGCCAGGGGTGGAAGTGATCTTCTATCTGTCGGACAGGGAGCCCCTCCGGCTGGGCAGTGGAGAGTACACAGCAGAGGAACTGTGCATCAGGGCTGCACAGGCATGCCGTGAGTACTGGCAGCTGCCCAGGGCTGGGGGTTTCACCAACACACTAGTTCAGAAGAAGATCTGGGGGTCTTTGCCCCTTGTAGCGCTGCTGGGCAGAAAGAGTTGTGGACTCTGGAGTCAGGTTCCTCCCTGCCTCTGCCACTGCCACTTGCACGTGACCTTAGGCCAGTGATTCTAATTCTGAGGGTTTCGCTTTTCACTTTCTTCATCTGCAGAATGGCTTCTTTCTGCTCCGTCACTAATGAACTATAAGATACCAGGGGATGACGCTTGACTTCTGTGGATCCAGGCTCAGTTCTCATTTCCCCACATCTGTACAGTTGGAATAATATCAGTACTAGATGAGGTGCTACGTAAAACACCTGGGACTAAGTCCCTGCTCAGCAAGTAGCATATCTCAATATCTTAATAATTATTCGAAACTTCTCCTAAAAAGTTTGACCCCTCCTTCTGCTGCCGTGACTGCCCTCCCATGCGTGGTGCTGAGTTGAAGTGAGAAGCTGAGTGTTGCTTTGTGGCTTAGTCAAGTTCCCAAGTTGTGAAAAGGACGAGGCTCTCAACAACACAAGCTTTTTTTTCTCCTTTCAAGTGAGAGTTGTCTTAAAGTTAGCCTGTTGCCCTCAGAAGGTGGGAAACCAAAGTCCCTTTCATCCTTTGAACTTGAGGACATTGGCAGTTTTTGCTTGCCTGATTTTAAATGACAAGTTAAATCATAGAAATTAAGTTAAATCACAGATCTAATCCACTTGGATTGTGATGATGGTTGTACAACTAAGTAAATACACTAGAATCTGTTGAATTGTACACTTAAAAATTGGTGAATTTTATAATATGTAAATTATATCTCAAAGCTGTTTTAAAAAGGTTCGATCAACTCGTTTTATGAAGATGAAGTAGCCATTTATGATGCCGTACAGCCTGATCCCTACTTTACTTATCCCACCTTTAACCCTCAGAACAACTCTGAGGGGATAGGTTGGTTATTTTAAGAATTGCTTATCTTGTTAGTAGTACAGCTTGTTTAGAAAACCTACCTTCTTTCTGATATTTGTCTTTCTGCCTAAAATCTTCACACACCAGAGTTTCAGGAAAAGGGGAGAGGCTTATGGTATAGGGAAGAGCGTAGTAGGCTCTTACTGACTAAACCTGACACAGAATAAAATGGGCTGAGGTGTATAGATTATTAGTGGGAAAAATCCAGTAATATTGTCAAGTTGTTTTGACTAGGCCGCAATGTGTAGAAATAACCATCTTTAGACAGCAGCTTTAAGTGTGTTTGTAATTATCAGAACACCTAGATGTAAATCAGTGGTTCTAAAGTTTTTTTTAAGACTTTGTTTTTTTGTTTTCTCACTTTCCCCTTGAGATTTGGTTTATATTGTTTATTCTCTTCGCCAAGCTTCTTGCCATCAGCACAGCAGGTATCAACCTCACTCAGTTTGTAAGCAAGGGTCATTGTAGCAGAATCATTGGGCTGCTGTTAATGAGGGACCAAGATGCTGCTGGGAAAGAGATGAGAGGAGAGAGCCTGTGAGTCTGAGGATGGACACAGTCGCTGGACCTCCTATAACTCTGGGCTTAGGGTCAGCCAGTTTGGGGTGTCGGTTTCTAGCCTACCTTATAGAAAATGAGTGGTGTCTCTTCTGTAACTGGCTCAACAGAATATTGCAGAAACTCATCAATTTCAGAAATACATACTGAATGCCACAGGTTCTTGTAGCTCTCACTGTTACTATAGAAAGTGATGTTTGAGGGCAGTATTGTTTTCTTTCCTGTTTTTCACCTCTGTGGGGTAAAGTTTTGTTTAGTTCTCATTGCTTCACCCCCTCAGTAGCTGTGCCTTGGTTTGATTCTCAGCTCTGCATTTTACTAGATGAGTAACCTTGAATCATACTAAATCTCAGGAGACCACAGATTCTTTGTCTGCAAGATGGTCAAAACAGTATTTACCTCATTAGATATTAGGAGGATTAAAGGGTAATACTTTTTTTTAAATTTAAAATTTTAATATTTTTTAGAGATGGGGTCTTGCTCTGTCCCCTAGACTGGAGTGCAGTGGTTCCATCATAGCTCACTATAACTGTGACCTCCTGGGCTCAAAAGGTCCTCCAGTCTTAGCCTCCCAAGTAACTATGACTACAGCATGTGCCACCATGCCTGGCTCATTTTTATTATTTATGGAGGTCTTGATATGTTGCCCAGGCTGTTGTCAAACTCTTGACCTCAAGTGATCCTCCTGCTTTAGCCTCCCGAAGTTTTGGGATTACAGGTGTGGGCCACCAAACTCAGCCAAAAAATTATCTATTTATTTATTTATTTGTTTGTTTGTTTGTTTGTTTGAGACAGAGTCTTTCTCTGTCACCCAGGAGTGCAGTGGCACGATCTTGGCTCACTGCTACCTCCGCCTCCCAGGTTCAAGCGATTCTCCTGCCTTAGCCTCCCGAGTAGCTGGGATTACAGGTGCACACCATCACGCCTGGCTATGGGGTTTCACCATGTTGGCCAGGCTGGTCTTGAACTCCTGACTTCAAGCGATCTACCTGCCTGGGCCTCCCACAGTGCTGAGAATATTATAGGCCTGAGCCACTGTGCCCGGCCAAGACAATAAATTTAGAGTCTGTTAGCCTGATGCCTGACACTTAGCCCTCAGTAAATGTTAGTATTATTGTTTTACTACTCAGTACTTTTATATAAAGAGATACGTCTTTGGTCTTTGTGTTTATGGGTAGTACTACTGTTAGAATCAGACCTGTGTTAGAATTACAGACGGTTCCATGATTAAAATAAGTTACACTTCAGATATGTAAGTGTTGGTGCACATTCAAATGTGGATATGCATAAAGAAAGGCTGGGTTTCCAGCCCAGTCCACAAAAGCCACTTTATGAATGAAAATCTATAGCATATTTGAATTATTTGTCCTAATAATACTGAATCCAAAAGCCATTTGCCTATGTTCCCAAGGAAAACTTCCCTTTACAGTTTAACTCCATATTCTCGGTTTATAAGAAAGACTATAACTTCTGAAGGGTAACTGTTCACATTGCTTGAGAAGCATGGATTGAGGTGTTCAGGAGAGCACTAGATAGCTGCCAAGGTATCTGTAGCTTCTTAACTCAGTGTCTGCGTTGGAGAGAGTCCCCGCCTGGGTGTGCTGGGCCAGGGAGGGGGCCCTGTCAGTGTCAGTCTCACTGCAGATGTCCGATTTGGGAAACAAGTGCTTATTACCTCATATTCTCCCAGGTTTTTTGTCATTTAAGTTTACCTCATCTTAGTTTGAGGCCTGGCTGCTTATGAAAATATCAGTAATAGCTGATTATTGGCAGTCATTCTCCCCCCAACCTGCCTATGTTACAGGTTCATAAAATTTTAATCATGGGCGTAGAAGTGAGTGACTTCATAATCTCCCTGGTCTTTCCCATCATTCTCTTATTGACGGAGGCAACTGGTGGAGTGGAGAGGCAGGGGAGCACTGTTGGGCCAGCTTTGTGAAGCCATATATCTTCTTGCTAGTTGGTTACTAAATAAAAAATATTTGTGATAATCATACAGAGTACTTAAGAAGTATATTTATTATTAATGGCAATAGATTTTAATCACTGGCAAAAATCACTTTGGTTATTATTTATTCTAATATGCATTTTGCATACTACTGCCAGGAATTTGTTTGCATGTTTGATGTATAATCATGAGCGTGTTAGAATTGTTTAAGTGCTTTCTGTAGGAAACAGATGGAAGATTTCCCCAACTCCCAGAGTGTTTCTGATTAGCAAAGTGCACATCAGGCAGGATCTGTGAACCTCTCAGATAGGGGTTTTTTTAAAGCTGGATTTGATAAGACTCTGTCATGGATACCTGTAATGAGAAATATCATCAGAGTTTTATTTTTAAATGATCTAAATTTGGTTTGCCAGGAGCTACAGTGCATATTTCTGGGGAGTCATAGTTCTTGATGATTATGATCAAAACAGCCTGACCGAACCTGGTCGGAAGTCTATTTGCCTTAAGAGGATATGAGTGACCCAGATTCTTTGTGGATGAGAGAGTTCCTTATCTTTGCATATATTGGGTTTAGAAACAGATGGCCAAATGTATCAGCCTTGATTTTCTGATGTGTTTTTTTACTTTTCCTCAGGTATCTCTCCTCTTTGTCACAACCTCTTTGCCCTGTATGACGAGAACACCAAGCTCTGGTATGCTCCAAATCGCACCATCACCGTTGATGACAAGATGTCCCTCCGGCTCCACTACCGGATGAGGTATGGGAAGTACTGACCTGGTACCTGCCTGGCTCCCGCTGCACTGAGGGACAGTGGTCAGCCTGGAGCCCTGAGTCACTTACCAAGAAGTATTGTAGTCATTTTTGTAATTTGTAACTTTTGTATTTGCTTGATGTGAGAAAGGACTTCTTCAGTATTTGGAATACAATTCAAGGTGAGTTTGATCACCTTCCTCTGCCACATTTTAGAAAAGAAATCTTGATAAGGCAGAGGATATTTTGAATAGAATTAGTGTCCTACAGCAGAGTTTTTCAAATGGGTAATCATAGTTATGAATTTAATTTAGTGGATTCACAGTTATGAATTCAATTTAATTTAGTGAATTTAAGAAAAAGAAACAGGAGACGATACTATCAGCATATATACATAACCTAAGAATATATTTTTTAAACTTTTGAGAGAGAGATATATATATATGTACTATATATAAAGGTCATGATATAAAATATTTTTCTTACTAAAAGTTGCAACTAAAAAGCTTGAGAAACATTGCCTGAAGTGTTAACTAGAAATTCTAGGTTGGCCTTGCTCTCTGGGAGTGGATGTTTTGACTACTCCTTGAGGATTTTTGGCTGTGGAGCTGTAATTTTTCTTCTGATGGGCACCTGCCTTTTCTCCCATATTGCAGACTTTGTGAAATGTCACAGGTGACACAGACAGTCAGTACTTCAATAGCTGCAGTCTCCTGAGTTTGTAAACATATTTGTTCAGTAACTAGAATGGAAAATATGTTAGTTACATACTTGCTAAACAGAAGTTAATGTGTGTTTAGCAGTGGAGATTATAAATAGGGTGGATCCTTTTTGAAAAGCAGGTTAACTTACATAGGTATTAAATCAGTAGATAAGCTCAGATGCTAATAGAATGCAGGGATTTGCTAGAAAAGCCCTCTGAAATCTCAGAGACTTCACAGTATCAGAGCTACTGTTTTTGGGAGAATTTGGTGGAGTTGTCACCATTACACAATGACTGGGATGTTTTTCTCAGTGGACACTGAACCAGATCTAACTTTCTTTGATAATCATCCTAGGGCTGACTTTTTCCTCTTCTTTCTATGCTTAACCAAAGTCTCACCTGGAGAGGAAAGCTGTGTGCCGTGGAGATTTCAGGTCCCAGCTGAGCCTTCTGGCTATTGGCTTTGTTTTTCCACATGTAATCTTGCTTTTTGTGGCCTGGGGATTGGCTGTGTGATCAGCATTGAAATGGGTTGTTGCAGTTTGAAGTCTGGAAGGGGTATGTCCCTGGGTTCTAATTCTTTCCCTCTAGATTTCTGTACTCAGCTCAGAGTCTAGAATGGTAGCTTTTAGGATTGGAAAAGACCAAAGTTACCTAATTAACTCTTTCATTTTTTTTCAGTGGAAAAACGAATACCCAGAAAAGGGAAGAGAGTTAACCCAAAAATTACATCTAGTGAATTGTCTGATTAGCTTTACAATTGAGGCATTGTAAAGCTGTTTGAGGCATTAGTATTGGTTGTCTGAATGCCTGGCTATTAAAGGCTGTCTTTGCCTGTTCCCTCTTTCTGTTAGCTGCCTGGAAGTGCAGGGTTGCTTCACTTTTAGCACCTTGACTCTGTACCTGACATGGTGCTTCAACAGGATATTGCTTTGTTACCACAGGCCCTTTGAACTTGGAAAAAAAAAATAACCACCCTAAGCTAAAACATTTGCCTGATGACAAACTACAAAGATTTTGAAACCTCGTAATCTCACCACTAAAGGAGGTGTAAATGAAAATAAATGTTGGTGATGATTTCAGTGGAGTACCAGTTTTACTTTGGGAAATATTATTGTATTTCAATGATCATTTTCTGTTTTTAGATAATGCTTTTGATAGTTGTTGGGTAATCATAGTTATCCTCAGGTATCTCTCCTCTTTGTCACAACCTCTTTGCCCTGTATGATGAGAACACCAAGCTCTTATATATATATCTTAGCGTAAGACAACCATATTTTGTATTCCTTTTCAAAAAATATTTTCTTGCTTTTTTAAACAATTGAATTTCACAGTCCATTAAAACATTTTATAGAAGCCTAAAGAGAGTTTGTTGTGTATAATATCTGCATATAAACTTAAAATATGCAGTTATCTGTACATAATTTTCTCAGAAACTTGCAGTGCGTAGCTCTGATTGATGTCTATTTGTCTTTTTTTTTCTTTCTCCTTTCTTCCTGCTTTGTTCCTCCACGTCATTTTGAAAAGGAATATAGGCAGGTATCATTCTACATTTATTAATGTCATTTTTAATTTTTTTTTCCATTGGCATGCTATAGTATCTGGAATTTTTGTGTACCAGGTTTGATGAGCACCTTTATAATTAATTTTAAAAAGGTGTGTGGAATTTCTGTCTTCAGTGTGTCTTCAAGCTTGGTCTTATGGGTGATAGGGAGGGTACTGATTCTGGTAGTCACGGATTTAAAGTTTTGTTAATATTTTTGACATCTTATTAAGGAGAAAGCTGCTGGCCTTATTTTAGGCTCCCTCATCTTCTGTTTACCTTTAGCCTTTGTTCCAGTGGAGAAGCTACACATTATGTTTGGTCTCCTCAGCCTGATGCTGTCTGAGTATCTGACCTAAAGGCTTCCAAGACAAAGATGGTCCCACAGGGCTCTCAGCAGCCTGGAAGAATATCCTTGTTCAGACCAGATTGAAGATTGTGTTCTGCCCAGAGGGAGTTTGTTGGGCCCTCATCTCTACCAGGTCCAAGGACTGTTTCTCACGGAGACTCATAGGATGTGGAAGAAGAAGGCCGTGGCTCTGTTGGCTCAGGGAACATCTGCCTTTTCCTCTCCTGCCACCTCCCCTGGCAGTGGAGGGTGACCTGTCTCTCTCCTTGGCACCTCATCAGAGATTCTTCTCTCTTGGACAACACCCTCCATCCTCGGAACCCTTTTCTTTCCTTATCTCGGGAAACCTTCCATATTGTACCTACTTCTCATTCTCTTATTACTGCCTTCCTCTGCCATCAAACAGCATTTACCCCTCCTGTTGGCCATTCTGTCAGAACCCCTCTTTGAACCTCTGTAGCTGGTTCACTCCTTCCTTCCTGCTTGTCCCAGGGAGAGGATCGTGGCTAAGTTCTCCTGGGCACGTGTTCTGTTCTACCCTTGAAGAGCAGTGCCAGGCCTGGGTACAGCATGAGTGGCAGCCTCCCTGCCAGCTGATAGCCCTAGCTTTCCACTGTCACCAGCGGAGGGTAAGGGAACAGTCCAGCAGCTTCAGAGGCCTGACGTGGCTCGTGCTGCCCGTGGCTCTGCAGATGTGTGATTCTTTCTGTGTGTGAGAGAGAGAGACACCAAAGCCCACAGTCAAATTCTCAGTCACTTTCGTAAATTACAAGGAAGATGGGCTGTATAGAATCATTGAAGATTATAAAAATGTTGGTTTTTACCTTTAAAGTAACTTCTTTGTTTATCCTTTCCATGTTAATTGCTACTCCCTGAGTTTATTCATCTTTTGTTTATCTATCAAGCATGTGTTCAGTAGCTGTTAGGTACCAGGCACTGGGATTCAGTGGTGAGCAGGACAGCTGCAGCCTTTGCTTCCGTGCACAGCTCACGGCATTGCTCGAATAATGCCACAGGCATCTGCTTCTCTCTGCCGCTTCCGTTTCTATCTTCCATGGGGCTTCCCTCCCAGGAGAGCGTGCCTCATATGTGCTTGGCTTTCGTTCTTTGCTCTGCCTGCTTTGCATGGTCCAGGCTCTGTAGCCTGGCATTTAATTATTCTGTTCCAGCTTCCCTTCCTTGGTGCTTTTTCCCCTCCTGCCACCTCCCCTGGCAATGGAGGGCGACCTGTCTCCTCGGCACCTCGCCAGAGACTGTCATATGTCCAAGGACAACTTATCCTTTAAGCACAGTGCCTAGAGCACACACTTGTTAGGGGCCATAAAATGTCTAATTTCACTTAACATCAGAAAACATAGTTGAGAAATATAACTTGTAATATTTTTTATGGAGGAAGGGAAAAGTGTTTAGGGCCTATGGAAGTCGCAGTGTAGTCCTGCTTGTGATACGTGCCCCATTGTGTGTTGCTGGATAGTTGCTGCTGGACCTGACCAGTTGCTCCCAGAGACAGGAACTCACAGAGTACGAGAAACATGCCTGAGAGCCCTCCACATCTCAGGCCCTAACTCAGGGCCTGGCTTGTCTTAGGCTCTGCAAACATAGCACAGTGACAGTTGTTGAAGTGTAGCAGCAGCTTTTTGCAGGGAAAGAGGGAGTTGTATTTATTGCTTCTCCATGACATGGTTCTTTTCTCATTAGTTCATGGGCAAGTCAAGGGAAAGAGACCTAGGTAGCAGCTGAGTCTGTAGCCTACAGATGGCCTGGGCTGGCTTGGCTCAGTCACTTCCCTTAGTCACTTCCACACATTCCAGAACTCATTGTGTTTTTCTTACAGGTGACAGAGGAAGTTATATATGGAAGGTAGGGTTAGGGGCACCAATCCCCTGTGCAATTGACAATCCATGCATAACTTTGACCCTCCAAAACATAGCTAATAATAATAGCCCACTGTTGACTGGAAGCCTTACCAATAACATAAACAATTAACACATAAATAGACTAGTAACCTGTATATATCTTATGTATTCATGATGTACCTTTTTCTGAAATTAAAAAAAAAAAATTTCTGTGCTACACAGTTCGTCAGTTTTTTCAAACTGTTGCAAATCTCCAAAAAAATTTTCAGTATACTTATTGAAAAAAAAATCTGTGTATGAATGGACTTCTGTGGTTCAAACCCATGCTGTTCAAGGGTCAACTGTAGTAGTTAAGAGAACAGGCTTTTGTAGTTTTAGGTCACCTAGCCTCTTGGAATCTCAGTTTTCCTCATCTGTAAAGTGAATGATACCTATCTTGTAGAGTTGCTGTGAAGATTAAATAGCATAATATATATAAAGTGCTTGTTAACTCGTTTCATGATGCCTGTAGTGGTGTTTGGGTAGCTCTCTTTTAAAATCCTATTCATCATGTAAGATACACCATCAGTTGAATAGCAGCAATCTGGGAAGTAGGAAACACTGCCACGTAAGCTGCATATCTTGATTGCGTGATGAAACTAAATTGCAGGAATGTTAAAATGTCAATCAAATTGGTCTTGGATTCGAGGTAGAATGGGCTTAGCAGTGTGGCTGATGGTAAGCGTGCAGGGAGCTGTGGTCAGCATGGAGTTCCAGTCAGCAGGTGTTTCCCTATTCTGGAAGCATAGTGAGAAGTCAGAGGAGCTGTCTTTGTGATCTTCGGGAAGTCACTTTAGCTCCCTGAGTCATAGAGGAGGTGCTGATGGGACACTTCTCACGCAGTGCTAGTAAGAAGGAAAGAGATGGTGAGGGGCTGCAAGGCGCAGGGTTGTCTGCCTGCTTCTCAGGGCACTTCAGTCTCCGGCACTGACCACTGTTGGTGAGCCAGGATGCCCTGCCCACATCTGGGTCCCCTTTGCCACAATTGGCATTCATTTTCCTGCCTTCCAGGTTCTATTTCACCAATTGGCATGGAACCAACGACAATGAGCAGTCAGTGTGGCGTCATTCTCCAAAGAAGCAGAAAAATGGCTACGAGAAAAAAAAGATTCCAGATGCAACCCCTCTCCTTGATGCCAGCTCACTGGAGTATCTGTTTGCTCAGGTAGGAAGTTTGGGCCCAGGAGAAGCTGGAGTTTGTGGGATGGGAGAGGCATTGTAGAGCTCAGACCCCCTGCTGCAGCTGAACTTGGTGGTGCTAGAGTGCTTTAAGGCCTGTTCTGGGTAAGTTCTTGCCACACCTGGACTTGCCCCAAGTGAGGAGAAAAAAGGCAGCATTTCAGCTTTCCAAGAGGCTGGTTATCCAGCTTGTGGGCTTTGGGGCTTCCTTTCTTTCCTATTCCTTTCCTTTTCCAAAACCTCCTACCATTTTATTTTTCATCCGTATTAATAGCCTTATGTGCAGAGGTCAGAGGGAAGCTCTGCTTGTTAGAAGATGTAATTCAACAGGGCTGAAGAAGGCACTTCTCAGCAGCCGTAGTAATGTCTGGGGAGGAAGGAGATGGCCACTCTGTCACTGGTGGTAGGATAGAAAGATTAGACGCTAGAAAAAAAACAAAAGAGAAGGTAGAATCACCTGAAATTACATTTACTCTGAGATTGCTAAGATTTTTAGTAGTATGCTTCCTGATTTTAACATGCAAATTTAGATACTGTATAGATTTTGAAAATATTTTATGGTTCATTTTGTTTTGTAAACTGCTTTTTTATTCATCTGATTTTTTTAATTGTTTGTCCTTCAAATGTCAATTAAAATATTGATCTTCGTTGTTTTAATGACTTTGTAACAATTCATTTATTCAACAAATATTGACTGGATGTCTGCGTACTATTTGCCTCAGGCACTTGTACCTGCTAAGATGCTGGAGATGCTGGAGTGAATAAGACAGACATGGCCTCTGCATGCATCAGATGTACATCAAGTTAGAAAACAAGCAAATAAAATGATACATAGATAATACGTAAGAAATTATGGAAAGTACTGTGAAAGCAGAAGCTTGCAATAGAGAATATGGACAGGGGGCTTTGAATGGGAAGACCTAATTTAAATCATATGATCAGAGAAGGTCTCTCTAAGGAGGTAACATTTATAATGAATCCTGAGGAATAAAAAGGAATCTGCAATTCTGAGAGAGGGGTGGGGGACTATTTCTTCCATGTAGAGTGTCTCAGCAGCAGCACTACTGACCTTTTGGCCCGGATGATTCTTTGCTGTGATGGCCTGCCCTGTGCATTGTAGGGTATTTACCAGCATCCCTGCCTCCACCCAGTAGATGCCAGTAGCACTCTCTCCTTAGCAGTAATGACCAAAAATGTCTTCAATATTGCCGACTCTCCCCTCAGCCTCAGTTGAAAAGATCTGATGTAGAGGGAACAGAATGGGGGAAGGCCCTGAGGGCCAGTAGAGCTGCAAGGAGAGGCCATGTGGCTGCAGACCAGAGGAGGGTGATGGGGAACGAGGCTGGAGAGGCAGGTGGGGGCAGATCGCATACACAGAGCCTTGTAGGAGCTGGCAAGGGGTTATGCTTTAACCCTGAGTGTGGTGGGAAGCCATTTGGAAGGCTTCATTTTATGTATGTTTCAAGTCGATGATTCTTGTTACATGTGGAAAGCAGATTGTGCTGGGTCCAAGAGTACACTCGAAACATACAAGCTGAGAGTCTGCAGCAATGATCCTGGGAGAGAAAATGCTGGTTTGGCCTAGTGTAGCAACAGTGGCAGTGGAGCAAAATGAGTAGATCTGCTGTTCATCTTGAAGAAAGAATTGATGGGATTTGCTGTTGAGTTGGATGTGGAAGCTGAGAGAATTTGAGGAATCAAAGATGATGACTGGGTTTCTGTTTTGGGTGATGTCGGATGGATAATGGAGTCATTCCCCACACAGGGAAGGTCTTGGGGGGAAGAGGGTGGGGAAGGGGCAGAAATCAGGAGTCCTTTTTCGGAGATGCCTGTGAAACATACAAGTGGAGATTTCAAGTAGGAAATTGAGGAATGAGGCTGGAGTCCAGAGGAAAAGCCATCATTTATTTAACTTAATCACCCGTTCCTGGACATTTTCTGTTTTTCTCGTTTTTCCTGTTATGCTATTACTTTATAGTCTGTTGTGAACAACTGCATACGTAGGTGGTCCTGTACACGTTCTGTTTATTATTACCTTAGAGTATACCATTATGTGTGAGATCACACACGTATCAGTATATCTGTGTCAGAGTTATGTCCCATTGTAGGGCTTTAGTTACTAATTGTCCATTATCTCCATTCCATCTATGCCTTAGAACTGCCATAGAGACAACAGAGAAAGGGGACAGTGCACAGCCCCAGGCAGATACTGTGTGGAAAAAAAGAAAATGAACTGGCCATTTTTAGATGGTCTTTTTGAATTCAGCTTCCCAGTTTTGTGTATCCATAGCTGAGATTTATTCTTTACCTTTCCTGGGAGCAGAGGTGTAAAGGAAGAGTGTGCCATACTTGAAGAATAAGCATGGCATTAGATTGACCTTTTGGAGGCTCAGGAATAAGTGACTTGAGGTAACTGTAGAGTGAATGTTTACAAAAAAACCACAGCCCAACAGGACAGTTTCAGGTTTTCCTTTGCTCTTCACACATTACTGGCATAGATCATTGTTCCTCAGAAGTTTTTGGAATGTCATTGACCTTTCCTCACCTGAGAGAAACAAGATATCCCATGGTGAAAAGAAGAGAAACGGGAGCAGTGGGAGCCCTCCATCCAAAAACCATTAATCTGAAGTTCTTCAGGGAAAGAGAGCATCTCACATATGCAGGAACACTTCTCCCAGGCTTTGTGCCTGCCCTGCTCCAAGCTGGAGAAAGGCTAAAGAGTTCACACTTTAGTGTTCTATGTACTTTAAGTCATTTGATGAAAACCGAATGTGGCTGTAGCACAGCATTGAACAGTGGTCCTGGCCAGGTCTAGATTTAATCCCAGCCTACCACTTGCTAAGTCCTGGGCCCCCAGGGTAGTCAATTCTTCTACTTGACTTGGGGTTTTATAACTACCTGATGTTAGATACTCCTATTCATTTATTCTTTTCTTTCTCCTTAGAGTGGAATCTCCAGGAGATCAGGAATGTGGTTTAGTTTATTGCTGTTTCCCAAGCACCTAGAATAACATCTAGCCCATAATTAGTTCTCAATAATTACCAAATGAAGGAGTGACTGAATAGGGGCTGTTTACTGTTTTGTGCCTTAGATTCCTCATCTGTTGGAGATGACGATGTTAACATCCACGTTGTAAGGTGTTATGAGGACTAAATAAAGGAGCCAAGCACTGTGTGGCAGCACTGAGGCAGGGTTTAATCAGTGGGAGCCGGCACTGGAATTATCGTTTTCACTCTGTACAAAGCTGGGCTGGGCACTGCTGGTTAGCCTTGTTTTAGTTTTTGTGTTTAAAGTTCCCGTTAGTTCTTAGAATGCTGTACACCTCCATCAGTGAGGGGGTATATTTTGGTGACAAATTTCACTATGGGAAACTCGAACGGCAGATGTGGGAAAATGTACATGTGGTGATGATGCACTGCGGAACGTTCCCCTTTCTCTAGAGCTACACCAGAATGGAGGGAGAGCCCCATCAACTCTGTACACCCAGCTCCTAGACAAGGCCATCTAAGCATGTTTGTGGAATTCATGCATGATCAGATCTCAGCCCAGTGTCACCTTCCCTTGCTCTGGCGCAGTCCAGGCCTAGTACACAGTGTTTGTCAGCATCACTTCTATGGCGAAGGGACTTCATATGTCTGTACTGTTCCCCAGTGCCTGGCATAGTGCTCAGTCAATGTTTGTTAAATGAATGAGCGTGGGAGAACATCTCCCGAGCCCCTTCACACCCAACTCTGTTGAAAAGAGCTCTGATGCTAGAGAAACTGCCAATCTGATTCATCTCATTGCTGTGCTGCGTTTCTAGGCGGCACCTCCCTGTGTAGTAGCCTTCTTGTCAAGATCAAAAACGGGTGGGCTCTCATGGTTTCGCCCCTTTGCTCCTAGGGACAGTATGATTTGGTGAAATGCCTGGCTCCTATTCGAGACCCCAAGACCGAGCAGGATGGACATGATATTGAGAACGAATGTCTAGGGATGGCTGTCCTGGCCATCTCACACTATGCCATGATGAAGAAGATGCAGTTGCCAGAACTGCCCAAGGACATCAGGTAAAGCTTCCCACTGGCTGAAGAATTGATTGTGAGGATGGTGGTGTTTCTACATGTTCTTACACATTTCAGCTTAATTACTGCCAGGGTTTGGCTGACCTTTGCTCTCTATGAAACCCAGATCTTCCTTAGAATGTTTACTACATACATGTAGCCTAATTATAATTGTGTCTTGATTTTGGATGTTGGCTGCTAATCTCAGAAATTTGTGCTTGGGTGAAATTTCTGAGCTGAGGATGCCAATAAAATTAGTGACCCCCAGGCCTTCTCCGTCCCCTCCTTGCCCATGGTGGACACTGTCACCTATCACTGCATTTTTTCCTTTTGTTTTGGACCCATCTTAAAAATCCTTCTCAGTACAGTTCTGTAAGCAGCTACTACCATCCCAAGCCTGAACTCTGAACACGTTACAGTAGTTCACTACAGAGCTGTTAATTCTAATGTGAGAATTGATCAACTACTATTAAATATCTCAAGAAAACTGCGTTTACTTAAAAATATCGTTTGAGATCAAGTCTCTGTGAAGGAATATTTAAGTTCTGTCCATCTATGACATCCAATAGTTTTTTTTCACCAGTGGGCTATTAGGATGGTCATAAATGAAGACAGTCTCATTTTGAAGAAGGGATTTCGTAGCTGCATTGTTTGTGATAGGCGGCGTGCGTCTTCTCATTAGGTTGCTGCTTGTTTCTCCTTGCGCTTGACCAGAGTCTAGAGCAGATCACAGCTCGCTCCTCAGTGATGCAGGGATTGAGTCGATACTGCTCAACTGCTGCTTTCTCTTTTTTCTGTGGCCTTCACTTTGGGTACTTCCTCTTTATTTTTTCATAAGCTAAATCGAAAAATGACAGTTCTTCTCTAATTCTATATTACATTAATCTAAAAGAAAAATAACATTTGTTGAGGATGAATCCCAAACTTCACAATTTTCTACTGTTCTGAAGCCACTCCATGTGGCAGGGATGACCCGGGGCCAGGTGCTGTCTCAGTCCTGGGAGTAACAAGCAGATCAGTCTCCACATTTGGCCCCCAGTGGACTTGTTCTTTGTTTCATGGGTACTCAACGTTCTTCTTAACATTGACTCCCGTTCTAGCAGTATATCAGCTTGTTTAGATTCTGTTTGTTGTAGATACTCGCCCACTAGCACCTGGATAGGTAACTAATCTTTCAGCTTACCTGTTGATCTTTTAAATAATATATCTGATTCATATTCACATGGCAAACACTAAGTCTTTTGTATTAATTAGCTTTAGTATGTCTTTCTCTCTCTCTCTGTCTCTCTTTTTTGGGGGGGTGCTTGGGCGGACGGAGTTTTGCTGTTGTTGCCCAGGCTGAAGTACAATGGCATGATCTTGGCTCACTGCAACTTTGGCCTCCCAGGTTCAAGCGATTCTCCTTCCTCAGCCTCCTGAGTAGCTGGGATTACAGACATGTGCCACCATACCCGGCTACTTTTGTATTGTTAGTACAGATGGGGTTTCTCCATCTTGGTCAAGCTCCTGACCTCAGATGATCCGCCCGCCTCGGCCTCCCAAAGTGCTGGGATTACAGGCGTGAGCCACTGCCCCCAGCCTTTCTTTCTCATTTTTAAAATAAAAAATGTGATCTGTTTAGAAAAGTTATAAATCAGACATGCAAATAGAACATACAAAGCATTTCTCATCACACAAAATGATAATTGCTCCTAACACCTTGCGGACCATTTTCTAACTGATGCTCAATCCTAGTAACAGTGTGTAGATGTGAGTACTAATGTGCACAAGAATGGTGAAGCTAGCAAGCAAAAATGTTGATGCCCTGCCTTGGTGACCCAGAAAATGGGCAATACTTGTAGCAATTCCCATTTCAGTGAAATCTGTGGAGCATGTGCTTTGCTTTTCTTTCCCAGTTTCTATTCACCTGCATCTCCTTATGATGGTCATCTTCAGTGCTTACTCCATCTGACGTCCTCTGGGAATAGATCTCCCTTTCCCATTTGGCAACATGTGGATTCATGGACTTAGATTTGTTTCTAAACTATTTTCTCCTAACCTGTACATGAAAAGGAGATGTACTTTTCTACTGTCTTTTAGCTACAAGCGATATATTCCAGAAACATTGAATAAGTCCATCAGACAGAGGAACCTTCTCACCAGGATGCGGATAAATAATGTTTTCAAGGATTTCCTAAAGGAATTTAACAACAAGACCATTTGTGACAGCAGCGTGTCCACGCATGACCTGAAGGTGAAATACTTGGCTACCTTGGAAACTTTGACAAAACATTACGGTGCTGAAATATTTGAGACTTCCATGTTATTGATTTCATCAGAAAATGAGATGAATTGGTTTCATTCGAATGACAGTGGAAACGTTCTCTACTACGAAGTGATGGTGACTGGGAATCTTGGAATCCAGTGGAGGCATAAACCAAATGTAAGTGGCTGTTGGCAGTCGATCAAAGAGAACATTCCCGTGTCACATAGCGTATGCTGTTTATCCTTCTGGAGTCATCTGTCTGCATGTCCATCACTCCCATAGGCTGAGTTTATTTAGGAGACCATGTATCATTCATATTTTATTTCATCCGTGTAGTACAAGGTCTAAATAAGTATTTATTGAGTTATGTAGAGAAATATAACAACATGTATAATACGTAGTAGTATAATAATAATAGCAGATAGTTCCTGAGTGTTTACCATGTGCCAAGTACTTTTCTAAGTATTTTACAAGTATTAACTCATTTATTTCTAAAAATAAAAAAACCTTCGAGGGAAGTATTGCTATTATCTCCATTTTACAGATGAATACAAAGAGGCACAGAGAAGTTAAGAAATTTGCCCAAGGTCATAACTAATAAGCATTTGTGCCAAGAATTGAACTTAGGCCTCTGGCTCCGTGAAACTGACTAATTGATTTTGCTTTATGGAAGCTTCTTTATGAGATATTTATTGGATGAAGAAATAGAGCAGAGTGACTTAAGAGCATGGGTTTTAGACCCACGTCGACATGGTTCAGATCCTAGCTTCATGACTTACATGGCCTTAGGAGAGTTATTTCACCTTTATCAGCAGCTAAAAATTACTCATCTGTTAAATGGAGGTACCTACTGTCTAACTCATAAGGTTGTGAAGAAACTAAACGGCATTTAGCACAAAGCCTGGCAATACAATAAATGTTGAATAAATTATTATAGCCGTTACAATTATTATTACTGTAATTAATAATATTAAAGTAAACGTGGGTGGGTGCAGTGGCTCACACCTGTAACCCCAGCACTTTGGGAGGCTGAGGCAGGCAGATCACTTGAGCCCAGGAGTTCGAGCCTAGCCTGGGCAACATGGTGAAACCCTATCTTTACAAAATATACCAAAATTAGCAGGTTGTGGTGGCACGTGCCTGTGGTCCTAGCTACTTGGGAGGCTGAGTTGGGAGGATCGCCTGAGCCTGGGAGGTCAAGGCTACAGTGAGCCATGACCTTGCCACTGTGCTCCAGCCTGGGTGACAGCAAGACACTGTCTCAAAAAATTAAATAAATGAATAAAATATGAGACTCATTTTCTCCTCCTGTTTTATTCTCATGCTAAAACAATAATGCTTGATACTTACTGAGGGTTTTCTGTATAGTAGGTATTATACTATGTTAGTTAGCACTTGTCTAATCTCAGAGAACCCTGTGAAGATGTAAGCTCTCTATTTCATGAATAAGGAAAATGAGGCTCAAAGAGATGATGTAACTAGTTAAGTAATTGGCAGAGGCAGGAACTTAACCTAGATCTCTGGTCTCCAGGGCTCATGCGACACAAAATATTTTCACTTGTGCAGATATATATTATTCAGTGTGTAGATTATTTCAAGCGTGAAATTCATGTCTTCTCTGGAAAATCCCGACTTGAGTACTGTTATAAAGTCAAGACGATTGGTGATAGGAGAAAGCTCATGTTCAGCTCAGTGGTAACTGGGAAGAGTATGTTATCTGTTTGTGTCAGAGCATGTGTAGTAGTCTGGAAGTGAGGAGACCTGAATGTAGATGCATGTCTAGTGAGCAGTGATTTCCCTTTCTGAGTTTCCGTGCACATTGCATATTATATAGTTTAGACAGTGTGCTCATTAAGGTCTCTTCCAGATGTGAAAGCCCAGGATTCCCTGATATAACCCAGTTCTTTGGTCCTAACCCTGCAGGTGCCAACTCCCCCAATCCTGCAAGTCCAGACGAGCTGGCTTTCTCTTCCTTGGACCTAGGCCCTGCATAGGTTTCCCAGCAGCGCTGACCTTTTACCAATAGAAAATGAAGAAAGCAACTTAACCCTGTCCCTTTTATGTATCTTATCAGGTTGTTTCTGTTGAAAAGGAAAAAAATAAACTGAAGCGGAAAAAACTGGAAAATAAACACAAGAAGGATGAGGAGAAAAACAAGATCCGGGAAGAGTGGAACAATTTTTCTTACTTCCCTGAAATCACTCACATTGTAATAAAGGAGTCTGTGGTCAGCATTAACAAGCAGGACAACAAGAAAATGGTAAGTTTGTCCCAGAAGCTCTTAAGTCTGGATCTGGTGATGAGAGGGAGAATTGCTGAGTTCCGTTCTGCAGCACATGATTTTCAGAGTTCCTGTCCTAAAGGGAAAACAGGATTTTCTTATTGAAGCCAAAAAGTTCCTATTACCAAGGCATTCTCAGTGTTTTAAAGTTACACCGATATATTCCAGTGCCTTTCTTCGGTCTCAGAAATGTGAATCTGCCTTAGGATTTGCTTCCCTCCCAAATACACCTCAGCATCAATATTTAATTCACAAAGCTAGTGGATTTGAAGGAAAAGAAAACCAGTGAATGTCAGTGTTTCCTCCCAAGGGCTCTGGCACGGCCTCTCTGCTGAGCTGAAGTGCAAAGCAGGAAGCTCCACGTTGCCCTCAGGCGAGCCTCGGCCACAGTGGCAGTCATCAATATGGTGTCAGGCACACCCCAGTGACTCTTGGACAGAGGAAAGGGTGTTTAATCTCACTTCCTCTTTTTTGGTATCACTTGAGGACATAATGTAAACAAGCAGGAAGTGGGAACTCTGCCAAAATAAACCTGTTTGTGTCAGGGGAAGTCACAGCCAACAACATGCAGAGAGAGCGGCTGGTGAGACAGCTAGCACTCTTAAGGTGAGTGGAGCCAACACCAGGAAAGGCCACATTCTGCCAAAATGTGGCAGATACTGTGTCACAATGATAACGCTCAGTGCTGAGGAAGAGCCTGGTGATACGGTTTAGGGCAGACAGTCACTCTCTTGTATTCAGAATAACTTGTCCTTCTGGTATAACCTTTTGGAAAACAGTTTGGCAACCTGTTAAAAGCCTTGAAAATATTTATATATCCCTCTGTTCAGGAATCTAGAGAATGAATCTATCTTCCAGAAACAATGTGAGAGGCAGGTTATGGTTTATGAATAAGAATATTCATTCCAGTAGTAATTAAAGTGTCAAAATTCTGAAAATAACTGAAATATACAATAATAGAATAGGAAAATAAATCACAATTTGCCTGAGCAGCAGAATATTAGACAATCAGGTTGCTGAATTTTTTAATGACCTGGAAAAAAGGTCAGGGGAAAAAGCAGGATATAAAACTTTACCTATAGAATGGAACCAGTTTTGTTCAAAATATCAATAGGTATGCATGTATATACACATGCTCTTAGAAAAATAAATATTAACAGCTACTTATTTATGGTGGCATTATGAGTGGTTTTAATTTTCTTATTCTCCCCTCCTTTTTTTTAAACAAAAAACTTACATTAATTTTATTAGAAAAATATAGTAAAAACAAAGTGAAGGGGGAGAAGTAGAAGAGCTCAGATGGATGTTAGTGGAAAGATGCGAAATGGAGGGAGAAAAGAAGAAGTGCTGTTGATGGAGCACATCCTGGATATCAGGCCCCGTGTTATATGCTGCATCCTGGATATTAGGCCCCGTGTCATATGCTGCATCCTGGATATTAGGCCCCGTGTCATATGCTGCATCCTGGATATTAGGCCCCGTGTCATATGCTGCATCCTGGATATTAGGCCCCGTGTCATATGCTGCATCCTGGATATTAGGCCCCGTGTCATATGCTGCATCCTGGGTATTAGGCCCCGTGTTATATGCTGCATCGTGGGTATTAGGCCCTGTGTTATATGCTGCATCCTGGGTATTAGGCCCCGTGTTATATGCTGCATCGTGGGTATTAGGCCCCGTGTTATATGCTGCATCCTGGGTATTAGGCCCCCTGTTATATGCTGCATCCTGGATATTAGGCCCCCTGTTATATGCTGCATCCTGGATATTAGGCCCCCTGTTATATGCTGCATCCTGGATATTAGGCCCCGTGTTATATGCTGCATCCTGGATATTAGGCCCCGTGTTATATGCTGTGCCTGTATCTTGGTCTGTCTTAGTCCTTGTAAGAACTTTAGGGGACTGAGCATCAGCTCTACTTGAAATGAGGAATCTGAGACTAATCAAGAGGCATGGGATCTTGCACAGGGTCACTCAGTGAGAAAGTGGCAGGCACTTGCCCAGCTCTGTCTGGTTCCTGCCTGTGCATTTTGCCTGTGTTGCTTTGGCTTCTAAGGCGTTATCATCCCCCAGAGACCCCGAAGGGAGTGAGGGAGAGGCTGACATGTCCATGAGCTGGCTCTTCAACGTGGTGTATGCCTGGTGCACATTTTATGAGCCTGCCCCATCCTGTCCTGTCCTGGTTGACACAGTCAAGTCTAGCACCAACACAAGTTGGTGCACCCATCATCTAAGTCAGAGCTCACCCTGGCCACATGGGCCAGTGACTCTATGCCAAGCTACAGTGCTGTGGAGGGAGCAGGAGGAGGGCAGGAAGAAAGAAATACTTGATTCCTCCATTAGTTTGTTTTTCTTTACCACGCTAGCCCTTACTATGTGTCAGGTACTTCCTATTCTGAGCACTTCACAAATACCACCTCTTTTAATTTTCATGTCAACCCTATGGGTGAGTATGATAAGGGGAAACTGAGGCACGAAGAGGTTAAGTAACCTGTCCAAGGTCACAAAGCTGTTAGGTTAAAGCATTTGAAATTGCCAATGTTTGACCATTTTGACCTATAAAAATGATGATTCCATATGCATAACCCTACTAGCAGGTGGAGAGGCTGCGATTTGAACCCAGAGCAGCTGGCTCTAGAGCCTGAGCTGAGGGTTGACCACTGCTCCATGCTGCCAGTTTAGAATCTCATGCCCTCGTTGTCCCTTCCCAGCCATGGGATTCCCAAGCCCTTTAATCAGGCAGTGCTTTGAAGAAACCCTGATACCAGCATGTTGTCAAGTCAGACCTTCATGTATCACTTCTCTCTACATCTCCTTGGCATCCCTCATTTCTGTTTAGACTCCTGTTCTCAGGAAATGTAAGTGCAGATGTGGTCTTACTTATCATGTGGCTGGGTGAGGGGCTGCCCAGGCCAGCCTGCCCCTTGTTCAGAGCATCTTGAATTTGCTCTTCAGGGATATCCGCAGGTGGGTGCCTGGTCACACCCACAAGGCAGTGTGCTCAGTGTGGTTTCTCTTCTCTGAGGTGCCATTCCTATGGTGACCCTGCCCTCTCCAGGCCTCCTTCCTCATAGCCCCAGGCATGCTTTCTTTGGCATTACAGCTGCACTAGGCCCCTGACCTCCCTCCTGCCGAGTGGCTTGTCTCCCCTGCTCCTTTTTCCCTTCACTGTCCTCTCATTTCTGCCACCTGCCTCTCCTTTCTACAGGGCTATGAAAGAGTCATTTTGCCCTTTTTTGAAGCCTCAGATGCTTTTTAATGTTTTTTTGTGAGTCAAAGCTCCAAATCATGGCTTTTGCATACCTTCCCTTGCCAGGAAATGTTCTTGATTGACCTGATAGTTCCTGTCAAATGGGCAGTCTCTTCAGGGATCAATGATCAGGACAAAAGTACCCCAAATCTACAACACAGGTGTCTTTCAGAACACCTTCCTTGATGGAAATCCCCTCCCTCCTCTTCTCTACAGGTGCCTTTGCCTCTTCCCACTCTGAGTAAGACACTCTGCTCTCTCCAACTCTCAGAGCTCCCTAGGCTTAATGTAGCAAACTCTTCACTGGGCCTGGGATTATTTCTAGATTAAAATCAAGGAGTTTCACCTTCTAGAGCAAGTCTGCTATGAGATGAACCACACTGCCTCTGTTTCTTTTCTCCTAAGCAGGAATAATGCCGACTTAGCCATTCACCGTTGAGTGCCAAGATCACAGTGCATGCTTTGCCCCTTCCCACCTCCTCTTTTGTGCCTCTGCCACCTTGATTCAGGCTTCCTCTTCTCCCATCTGGACCCAGGGGACAGCTTCTCTGCATGTCTCCCTGCCTGCCACAGCCTCCCCCACCGTGTCACCCCCAACACACACACACACACACACACGGACCCAGGGGACAGCTTCTCTGCATGTCTCCCTGCCTGCCACAGTCTCCCCCACCGCGTCACCCCCAACACACACACACACACACACACACACAGAGTCATCTGATAGTTTGAGATAATAGATGGGAAAATGTGTTGAACGGTGAAAGTCCTATATAAATGCAAGGGGGATCGGGCACAGTGGCTCACGGCTGTAATCCCAGCACTTTGGGAGGCCAAGGTGGGAGATGACTCGAGGTCAGGAGTTCAAGACCAGCCTGGCCAACATGGTGAAACCCCGTATCTACTAAAAATACAAAAATTAGCCAGGTGTGGTGGCAGGTGCCTGTAATCCCAGCTACTTGGGAGGCTGAGGCAGAAGAATCACTTGGACCCAGGAGGCGGAGGTTGCAGTGAGCCAAGATCTCACCACTGCACTCCAGCCTGGGCGACAGAGTGAAACTCCATCTCAAATAAATAAATAAATAAATAAATAAATGCAAGGGGTATATTTAGTATTGATGAAAAGGTTTTCCCTTTGGGGTTCCCATTGGGTTATAAAAATCTTCTCACTGTGTACCTCCCTACAGAGTCAGCCACTTAAGCTGATAGAGACATGATGTAACCATGGGAATTTCTTCTCTCTCAACAGGAACTGAAGCTCTCTTCCCACGAGGAGGCCTTGTCCTTTGTGTCCCTGGTAGATGGCTACTTCCGGCTCACAGCAGACGCCCATCATTACCTCTGCACTGACGTGGCCCCCCCGTTGATCGTCCACAACATACAGAATGGCTGTCATGGTCCAATCTGGTTGGTCCTAGAACCTTATCAGTTGCCTTTGGTGTGCAGAGAGCCCGTGTTTTAGTGATGGGGCATGTCATCATTGTTTAGGTCAGGCCAGTTGACCATGCTGCCTGGTACTTGTTGGCTGTCCTCCTTTCCTCCCTGCTGTCCAAGCTCTGGTTAGGCCTTCCTGTAATCTCCTACCATTCTCTTTGCAGCAGCCCCTCAATGCTGCTTCTTTACTTGGATCTCTCTTCATAGTTTAACCCCCTCACCTCTCCATAGCTGATCAAGAAGTACTACACTTTCTGATTTCTTGCTGTGTCAAACAATGTGGGCAATTCAAGAAACACTGAACACAGCTGAGTGTGCTGCCATGTGCCTGTAGTTTCAGCTCCTTGAGAGGCTGAGGTGGGAGGATCACTTGAGCCCAGGAGTTCAATTCTAGCCTGGGCAACATAGCAATATCCCATCTCTAAAATATATAAAAGAAGAAAAAGAAAGATCAGATGATGATCTCAGCATCAGACAGTGTAGTAAATGGAATTGTCAGTCAGCTTGTCCCAAGGTGCCAGGTGAACAGTGGGGACCGTGAGGGTAATACAGCCTTAAGGCCAGAAGGGGCTGTGTGGGATGCCTTGTCCCACCTGCATCTCAGAACTGGCAGCCTGTGCTGAAGTACCTCTGGTGATGGGCAATGTGTGAGGCAGCCCATGGATTGGAGCTCTGACTGTGAGAGATGTGCATACCTTTCTGATATGGAGCTATAGTTGGCTTCTCTGTAACTTCTGCCTACTCACTTGAACTCTGCCTTTTGAGACAACAGGGATTCTTTTGACTTTCTCTTACATATGACAACCCTTCAGGCAAAGGAAAACAGCCAGCTGCTGTGTTTCTTCTGAGCCTCTCTTTTCAGACCACAGAATATCTGGGGAAGCATCTCTTCTGCCACCTTTCACATGATTTGCTTCTCACCTTCTTCCCTCTTCCGGCTGCCTTGTGGACAGGTAGCTTAGTAGTCACATGGCCCTGGCCTTGAGAGGCTCACAGACTCATAGGGAAACAGACACACAAAGAATGACAGAGCAAGGGGTTGAGCATTTGAAAAGTGTCTTCTGCCAATGTCCCAGCCATGGTTGTGCTTCAGGGCCCAGGCGCTCGCTCTTCCCTTGGCCCAGAATGCCCTTCCTCCAGAATCTGCACAGCCTCCACTTCCTTCAGGCGCTAGTCAGATATCACCTTATCCGTGAAGTCTTCCTTGACCACCTTATATAAAATCATACCTCTTTCCCTTCTCCATCCCATACATGTTGGCCACTGCACTCTACCTTATTTTCCTTCAGTGGCAGTTGTTACCTCCTGAGATACTATGTTTATTTACATAACATAACATTTGTTCCTGGTCTGACTACCCTCACCTCCCAGAATATGAGCTTCCCAAAGGCTGGGGCTGCATTGCTCACTGCTTTCTTAGCACACACAGGGTCTAACACATTGTAGGCCCTCAGTGAGTATTTGTTGAATGAATGGATATTTCATGTTTGATGGGATGCTGACATTCCTTGCCTAAAGAGCCTGCTCAGAGTAGGTGGCATTCAAATCTGATTAAACCAAAGAATCAATGATGGCTTGCCAGGCCTTAAAGCGCAGAAAGGGTACCTAGATGAGAGGTCAGCACATGCAAAGGCATGGCGCAGTTAGAAAGTACACAGTGTCCCTGTCTCTCTAAAACACACGAACCATGGCAGCCCTCTCTCGCCAGCACTTAGCAAGCAGCACTCACCTCATGCAGGGATGTATTCAGTCAGTATTCACTGCTCTCTACATGCCAGGACTCACTGGTCCTGGGGATACAAAGAAATGTAAGACAGGCCTGTTCCTACTAACATCTGTCCAGTCCTCACTGGTGTATTCTCTCAGTGTGAGCCCATGGTGATACAACAATAAACAACATGGCCTCCAGTTCCCACCCCCATGAGGTTTGTGCTTCCACTGGGCTGGCTAGGGGTGGAGGGGAGGCATGGCAGATCCTCATCACCAGCCTCCAGAGAGGCTCTTCTGTCTTGAGCTGGAGACGATGTCCGTAGGGAATGTGGGGACAAGCAGGGCTCATTGCCTTGGGCAGGAGGCTGAGTCCTCTTCTCAACCTTGGAGACTCCATCGGTCCTGAGGCCACTCGGTATTTCCGCTACGCTCATGGATGGCATCAGAGGGGACTTTAGGATCCTGGGCAGATAGTGTGATGGGGCTGTTAAGACTTGAGGCAGCTCAGGAGAGTGGATAGCCCAGAGGTTCAAAGTCCTGTTTGGTGTGAGCTCTTTCTCCCTTTGCCTACTTCTCCTTCTAGTACAGAATATGCCATCAATAAATTGCGGCAAGAAGGAAGCGAGGAGGGGATGTACGTGCTGAGGTGGAGCTGCACCGACTTTGACAACATCCTCATGACCGTCACCTGCTTTGAGAAGTCTGAGGTCAGTCAGGACACTGGCTTGGACCAGGCCATACAGCCATGAGGTGTCCAGTGTAGCCTGGTTCAGGAGCTGCTGCAGACAGAACCACCCTTGGCAGGGTGGAACTGAAAAGCCTGGGTCTCTGAGAAGATCCCTGGGAAGTCAGGCAAGGGACCCTGCTCTCAAAAGGAGACTGCTCCCCAGTAGCCAGACCCCTACATCCTCCCCCTGTAGGGCCCTTCTTCCTTCATGGGACCCATGGTGGGGGTCCACCATGGCTCTGGAAGACAGAACATGACCAGAAAACCAATTCACACCCAACACTTGGAAAGTATAGTGTCATTATTTAGAGTGGTTTATTTAGACTCAGTGCCACCATCATCTCAGATCCAGAGCTATGCCTGTCTACAGCATTCACTGGTACAAACCAGCACCCAAATGCCACTTCATCCACATGGCCTAACACAGTTTTTTCCAAATGGTAGCTTCAGACACTTTAACAAATTGCCACCCCATCTTAGAACAATGAATAGAGATGTCTTTTAGTGATTGAAGCATAGCTGAAGCTGGGGATGATGTGAGATACATTCTGAGGGCTAAGATATTCACCAGAATTACTGACTTTGCCTCACTAGACCACAAATGCCTTTGTTATTCATGTAATTAAAAAAACTACAAAGTGGAATATTTTCAAAGACAGTGAGTTTTACAAAACACTTTACATCAGTACACTTTAATCAGTACTGGTTAGGCTCCACATGCATGGGGAGACCTGGGACATGGAGGGCCCTTTGGCACGGAGGGTAGACGCAGGAAGGACAAGCTTATTGGCGAACCCCTGGGGCTGGACTCAGTCAAGAGTGGGAGGAGGAAACGGCAGAAGGAACCAGCGCTGCCAAGTGTCCTGGGTGATGCAATGCAGGAACACCACCACCTGCCCAGGCTCTTGCTGAACAGCTGGGCCTCGGGGCTCCGTGGCTCAGAGCCTGTCAGGTTCATTGCCTTCCCAGAATGCTTGCCGTCTATTCATCAGTCATTGGAGGAAGTTTAATGTGTTTATGATGGAGGGGTGCATGAGACAGCCCAGCCTCCTCCTGAAGTGGAATTGGCCTGTGCAGTACCAAGAGTGTCCGTGACTCCCTAACAATGTCACATCACCCGGGGAAAACAGCAGTCATAGAAATGATTACTTCCACCGCACACTGTGGCCCACCAGACCCTGTGCCAAGCGTTGTACCTACTTGTGCTTTTTTAAGCCTTGTAATAGCCATATTAGGTAGGTGATATTATCCCATTGTACAGATGAAGTAACTGAGATTTTGAATATCATCTCCTAGTTTACAGCTTATGTAAGTCTTTCTGGCCCTCATTGTTTACCACTAAAATAGTTTAGTTTGTACAAAAACAGCCCATGAGGGAAAACTGCTTATACCTCCTATCTGGCACCACAGTGTCCCAAACCTGGGTCAGACACTGAACACCAGCTCCCAGTGTGGTTTTCCTCAAGTGGAGACATGGCCTGGAAGGGCTCAGTTTGAGGCTGTTCCTTGAGAAGTTGCGCCATCATAATTATTACCTCATACATAGTATCTGCTGGACTTTATAAAGGGCTTACTAAGTTTGTCAATACACCATTTTAGATAATTGTAGCAACAATCCTATGAGGTTGGATTTTCATGAACTTTATCTTACAGGTGAAAAACCAAGTGACGCTTTTGTAGAAATAGCTACTGTGTCTGCTGTAGTATTAACTCCCTTTTATCAATGCCTTCTCCTGGACCTTGTTTTATTATTTAGTTAGTTGTTGGTTGGATTATTTATTGATAATAAACTTTATTTTTGAATAATTTTAGATTTACAGAAATGTTACAGAGATGGTGCAAAATTACTCTTCATGCAGCTTCCCCTAATGTTAATATCTTACATACCCATGCCTGACCCCATTTTAAACATGTAATTTCTGGTCATTTCCTGAATAGCAGGTGCAGGGTGCCCAGAAGCAGTTCAAGAACTTTCAGATCGAGGTGCAGAAGGGCCGCTACAGTCTGCACGGTTCGGACCGCAGCTTCCCCAGCTTGGGAGACCTCATGAGCCACCTCAAGAAGCAGATCCTGCGCACGGATAACATCAGCTTCATGCTAAAACGCTGCTGCCAGCCCAAGCCCCGAGGTTCGTCTCCCCGTGCCAGAGCCAGGCTGTATCCCATCAGTAATGTGCTGAGACCCAGATCGACCAAAACACGCTGACTGACTTAAACAAAGTGGACCCTCCCCACAGTTTCTAGGTGTTTTTTATTGAGTTTAATTACACTTCTGTGCCCAACTCACATCCAATCCCTTGAGTGTGAGCATTTTCTGTAGAAGAGGCATATACCTTTCTCAGCATCTCATTAGGCTGCAGAAAGAGGCATGCTCAGCATTAGTAAGCAGAAAATCACTTCTTTCTTCCTTAAGATAAAATGCCTTGAGGAGTCTCCTGTCACTGGTTTATTTATCTGAGAGATATTCCTGGCACATCTTTTGTGGGCCAAGAACTATATCAGATGCAAAGAATCAGAAATGCATAAGGTCCAGTCCCTGCTCTCTGGGGGTTTCCAGCCTAATGCTGATGTTACAGGTAAATGAGGCCACTGCAGTTTGTGATGGGTGTTTTAACCAACATAGATATCATACCCTGGAGTCAAACAGAAAGGGATGGTCAAAATCCCTGAGTTCCGTGGCACAGGGGGCTGCCTGGAGGAGGCAGCTCATGAACTGAGTGTGGGAGGATGAGTGGGAGGTTGCCAGTGCAGTCAGGGCATCTCGGCACGTGCAAACAGAGGCATGGGCGGGGGCTGCCATGAAGGTGAAGGTGGAAGGGAGGGGCAGGTGAGGCTGAGCTTAGGGTGTGGGGGCCTTGAGTGCTATGCCATGGAGCTGGGTCTTTATCCTGCAGGCTGTAGGGGCCAGGGAGGATCAGGGAGTGAAATGGATCCAAGGGGTGAGCCACTCAGCTGTTTCTTGTTAAGCCTCTTGAACAGTGTCACTGATGTTCTGCAGGTGGATTCGTCTCTTAGAATGTGAGGACTGGAAAGACACGTAGAGGTCACACAGTCAACTGTCTCATTTTATAGATGAGAAAATTGAGGCCCAGAAGAGCGAAGTGGGTCTCATCAAAGGTCAGCGTCAAAGAGGGGCTTGAGTGCCAGGCCTAACCTGAGTGCCCTAGCTCTTGAGAACTGTTTATTTTGCTGTTCCTCACCTCAAGATGCTGCCCTTCATGCGTCAGGTTCTTCCCTTAGAAGGAGGAAGGCCTCAAAGAAGGAGCAGCGCGATTGCCACTGAGGCCCCACGAGTGTCAGAGGAAGACCCTCTGAGGAGTCTTTATCTGGGACACATCTTGTTCTTCCAAGCGAACGTGTCCATAAACCCTCACACCACCAGGGGTGGGCAGAGGAAGCAGCACCAGGATAGAAAGGGACCTGGGTTCTTGATGTTTGAATCAGTTTTTGGTCTCAGCAAGGGGCTTGTCACTGAACTTGGTGAAAGAGGAGGGACTTGTGTTCTTGATCAGATAGGGTTTCCTGCCAGGCTCAGAGAATAACTGCAGCCTTTGTTTTCATGCTTGAGGATTTTCTGCAAAGGTAAAATCACATCTGCCACTTGGCTGTGAGACCTCAGAGTGAGTTCAGACATTAAAGCCCAACAGCCCTATTTATTCACAGCAACACACTGGAACGAACCCCAGTTGAGGCTCCTGAAACTCAGTGCTGAATGTGTTTCCTGTTGCCTTTCCCACCTGACTGTGAACTCTTACGACAGGACCTGAGTCTCACTCACCACTCTGTGGGCTCGTGGGGAGGACAGTGCCCAGCACGGAGTCAGCGTGAATAATGCCTGTCAAGTGAACCAGGTAGCAGGAGCTGCTGGATGGTGGGTGCCTACTGTGGCCCAGGCAGTTTATGTACCTACCTCATTTATTTCATCTACACAGTAGCTTTTTGTAGATATTACAAAGGTGATGAAATTGAGACTTGAGATGGTAAGTGACTTGCTCAAGGCCATGTAGCTAGTAGTATCGGTAGTAGGTAGAACAGTAGCAATAATTAATAAGAACGGCTGCTATCATGTGAGCAGGGCTTACAATTTGCCAGGCATTGTTTGGAGATCTTTCATGTTTTAAGTCATTTAGTCCTCAGAATAACCCAGAATATGTTGTTATCCCAATTATACATGCCCAAGATCACTTAGGTAGAGGATGAGTGGGGATTTGAACTCGCGTTGCCTGACTCCAAGTCCAGTGATTCCTTCTGTACCACCGCCCCCACCCTGCCCAGGTCACACTGTCTTTGGAAAGGTGCAGCCATCAGCCTAGGACTTTAGAGCAAGCACCAATTCTCCTGACCTTGGGAGAGTAAGAATAAGGCCTGTGTGTGAGGCCTCCTTACATAGGTCCCCCAAAGCTCTCTCTCTTCCCTCTGCCATGTGCAAATTAGAGAAGTGGGGAAATCGTGAAAATTAGACATGAGAGTATTGTGTTGGGTTCTTCAGCTCCTCTGCTCTCCTAACAACGGGGTTTTGATAGCCAGACCCTGATCTGGGTTTTTCACTTGAAAATGCAACTAAGAAACTCTTCATGGGATAAATAAAAAGCAAAGTGAAAAAGCAGGAGGCCACTCAGAGCGGGCGTGATGGCTCAGCAGGTCCCACATCTCTAGTCTTGTGTCCAGCTCCACTACCCATCTCCCACTCCAGAACCCTGATGATACAGGAAGGATAATGACAGTGACTAAGATGTAATGCCAGTCATAATCACGGCGGCAACCAGTCAGGGAGCGTTTTACTCCATACCAGGCACTGAAGGCAGCCGTTCCCTTGCGTCATCCCATTCGTCCACACGGTAACCTGTGAAGGACACAACTGTGGCCCTCATTTTTCTAGTGAGGAAACACCTTCATGGAGGCACTGTGGCTTCCCCCATTCACATTGTTAACCCTGGTGCCGTGTTCCCTGAAGTGCCCATGCAAAGAATAGTCCATAAATGGTTTCGGTTCCATCCGCCTCTCATTTCCCAAGTGGCTCTGCTGCCTGGCCTCTTGCCTGTGGACACCAGCCATGGGGCCCCTTCTTGATGCCTTTTCTCCTGAGTTGAGTTGAGCCTGAGTTGCCTCTGAATCGGATTTTCCCCAGGTAACAGGGTGGAGTCAGGAAAATGGTATGGAGGGAGCAGCCTCTGGAAAAAGAGTGCCCAGGTTGTGAGAACAAGGGGAGCCTCTCCCTGAGCCCTGTTTCTGGCACCCACATTTGTTCTCCCGATTAGGGCCAGGTATGTTGTGAGAAGGGTAGAGACGAGAGCATCTCTGACTTCAGTGTGAATCCTAAGATTACGAACTGCCTGGCCTTGGGCCAATTACTTAATCTCAGAATCTCTGTTTTCTCATCTATAAAATGGGGATAAGAATATTGTGTCTTCCATAGGATTGTCATAAGGACAAAGGAGTTAATGTGTATAATGCTCATAGAACAGCGGCTGGCACGGAGAAAACAGTCGGAATATGTGAGCTTAAAAAATTAGAAAGGAAAAGAATGCCCTGTCCTGAGGGATAGCAGGGATTGGAGACGTGGCCCTGTGCAGGGACCCGGCGCTCAGCAGCCATTGCCTCCCAGCGGTGTGTGTGGTGGCCTCCATGGGTTGTGCCTGGCTGTTCTTACAGATGTTCTTTTAGGAACTTCCTTCTGTTACAGTCCAGGAATCAGGACTGGAATGGCTACATTTTCTCCCCTAACTTGTTATTGTCTTCTAGTGCAGGAAAGAGGAAGTGAAGGGAAATGCATGTTCGTTGTCATTTTGCTAATATTCCTGCTTCAGTTAATAAAATTGATGAAAACATACAAGTCTTCAGAGATTCCCAGAATACTTTCCCTGCTAGTCAGAATCTGGAAGGTCCTTTCTTGCCTTATGATAACCTCGTTCCTTGCAGTAGCTCCATGGCGGGAAAGGTGATTTCTATGGATTGTAGATTTCCTGGCCTCGAGGATTTTGTATTGTGTTGGGTTTGCTGTTTGAATCAGTAGAATCTGGGGGATAGTCTACTTAAACCTGCATATTGAGGGGGCATTTGGTAAGCGCCTCCTCCATGTCAGGCACTGCTGGTACCACGAGCTTCAGCCAGGGCACTGTTCTGGGTCTCCTGCCCTGATCTTCTGGGTCTCCTGCCCTGATCTTCTGGCTCAAAACCAGCGTTTGTTCATCTCCTCCTCTGGTTCCCATCATGCCCTGGGCCCGGGTACTGCTTCTTCCTTCCATAGCTCTCATCCTTTAGAAAGACGCCAGTCATTCATTCACTCATTAAACAAATAATAATTGAGTGCCTACTATGTACCGGGCTGTGGAGGTGGAGCAGAAAATAAGATAGACAGTCTCTGACTTCTTTCAGTTTCCAGTCTTACATTTTAAATTTTAATTTCGTTAGGGAAACTGTTTCTGACCTTTCTTACCAGAACAGATCTTGCCGTGCCAACCTTGGAGCACCACACACCTGTTCTTTAGAGGAGCTGAACAAATTGTAGCTTTCCATTTAATTGTTTATTTGGGAGTTTTGGCTCTGTCGTTACCCTGTGAGCTCCTGGAGGGTAGGAGCCATATGCCTATTGAATAAGCACTTGTCGAATGACTGAAGCAGCAAGCGCCCGCACACCGGTCCCACGGCCCCGGCTCAGCAGACGTTGGCTGTCTGAGAGCTCGGATCTTGGGTGCTGTGCTCAGACTCCCCCAATCTCTTCCACAGAAATCTCCAACCTGCTGGTGGCTACTAAGAAAGCCCAGGAGTGGCAGCCCGTCTACCCCATGAGCCAGCTGAGTTTCGATCGGATCCTCAAGAAGGATCTGGTGCAGGTGAGTCACGGCTGCAGGGTGTGGGCCAGCTGTGGTCCTGCCTCCCCACGGTGGAGCAGCTTGGGGATCTGGGGGAAGGAAGGCTGTGTTTGGGGAAATCTTAGTAGAAAAAGAACAGGGAGACTTTCCTTTGATGGCAAAAGCCGTACAACGATTGCCTCCATCCTCTTCACCCTTGCTGATGCTCCTCAGACACATGTTTTGAGGTAAGTGTTTTGGTCAGGCTTTGTGGGGTTCCCTAGAACTGCAGGGACCTTCTGTGGTGAGGGAGTGCTGAAGGGGTGGCAGGGCAGGAGGTGGCTCTCCACAGGGGAGCATGGCCATCACCCCTCGCTGCCTGCAGCAGGCTGTGTGACGGAGCACCTCCAGAGTTCAGTCCTGCACTTTCTGATGATGCTTCCAGAAGGAGCAGAGCTCAGGAGGAGAGAACACAGGGAGGGAACAAGAGGACATGCACACTCTGGGCCTGAAGGAGAACTATCTTGAGAAACAGATCCCAGTCTTTGGAGGCCTTTTTGCCCAGAATCTACAGGCTGAGGGGGGAGCCCAGGATCTCCCCAGGGGCTGCCCTGGAGCTGTTGCTGGTGGTGTGAGGCCCAGGGAAAGCCCACTTTCTGTTCTGCCATCGCTCCCCAGCCCTGTTGCATAGAGCCACGCGTTGGGGTATCAGGGAGATGGTGCGGCAGCCTTGGAGAGAAGCAAGCACGGGGCTACTCACCACCTCGGGAGATGGTAGCGCCTTGGAGGTGTTGGAGGGTGAGGCGGAAGCTGCCTGCTGTGAAGGAGCCTGGGGAGAGTGGCACTCGGGGGTTTGTTACTTTACCTTTTTCAGTGAGTCCCCGAGATTGTTGGATGGGGCTTGAGGGAGTGGAAATCCACAGCTAAACTGCCTCACTTCCCTCGTGGTACATTTCTTCACCAAAGGCCCATCATTGTTCTCTATTCCTCTCGTGGTGTGAGAGCTGTGTCCTGAGATTACAGTCACCAGAGCCACAGTTTCATAGCCTCTTTTCTGTGTAGAACTTGACATAGTCCGTGGGGCCTGCCTCTTTTCCCTTGCCTTGAGCCTCCAAGCAGGTAACCACCATCCTCCATGCCTTCCACATCCACTTAGCCAACAGAGATCAAGCATTAAATGTGCGAGGCACGATTGCTGCTTCAGCAGGCTCCTGTCTATTTTGAGGGGGTAATCACATTAGCAAGAGTCAAGTTCCAAAGTAGGGAAGTAGAGCAGGATGTGGACCTAATCTTGAGAGGACAGAGATAGCTTCTTGGGGGAAGCGGTATCAAAGCAGAGTCCCAGACCAGGCACAGCGGCTCACACAGTGGCTCACACCTGTCATCCCAGCACTTTGAGAGGCCAAGGCGGGAGGATCGCTTGAGCCTAGGAGTTCAAGACCAGCCTGGGCAACACAATGAGATCCCATCTCTACTAAAAATACAAATGAAAAAATGAGCTGCGTGTAGTGGTAAGCAGCTGTAGTCCCAGTTACTCAGGAGGCTGAGTTGGAAGGATTGCATAAGGCCAGGAGTTTGAGGTTGCAGTGAGCTATGATTGCGCTGCTGCACTCCAGCCGGGTGTTAGAGCGAGACCCTGTCTGGGGAAAAAAAAAAAATCAGGGTCTCCTCCTGGAGGATGAGCTCAAGTAGCTAGGCAAGGTGGAGGGAACAGCATCAGAGGAGGACGAAGCGGGCCATATGGGCCTTTGTGGGTCCCTGCAGAATCCTGACAGCATGGTGTCATGACTTGGCCATGGGAAGAGCAATTATTCTGAAAGCATATGGCTTTTACGGGATGTTCTGGGAATACAGCTTCCCATAACCTTGATGGATCACTTCATGACAGATGCAGCTTTAATGAATAGCCAAAGACCTTGCCAGGATACAGCAGACAGGGCGGATGCATCGCCATTCGGCTCTGACAGATGACAAATGGTGGCATTTGTGCAAATTAATATACCTGATTAACAATGGTGTATGTTCCTATGGGGGATACATAATGGATACATAATGGATACATAATGGATACATAATGGATCTTCAGTTTACAAGTTTTGTGGTGCTAATGTCAACAACTTGACATTGCCTAAGTTTTGTGAATCCCATTTCGATTTTCAAATATTAAGAATTTTAAAATCAGAATTATTGCAACTTGAACTGGAAGGGTCCTCAGAAATAGATCATGGTATGGCTAGGGCTTTGCACGGATCATCTCATTCAGTCCTCCTGCCACTCATCTGGGGGTATTGTTCCTTTTCACATGTCAGGAAATCCAGGACACATCACCCCAGTCTCCACCTTCATCTTCACATTGCCATCTCCTCTGTGAGGTTGCCAGGGCAAATGCAGGTGTACTCACTAATTTTAAATCCTAGCGTGCATGCACACAGATGAGCACATACACTGGATAAATGGATGGGAAACAGATGGTTCCAGTGTGAGAAACTGTGCCTACCTGTGCCAGAGGGCTTCAGATAACATATGGTCCACCAGATGGGTTTCTACACACCACCCCCGTGTGCCTGAGTCTGTACCAGGAGCCTCCATCCCTGTTTCCTGGTTTGATTCTTACCACAGCCCTATGAGGTCAGTACCATTATTACCTCCATTTGCAGAAAGTGGGCAGAGATTGCCCCCGTATCACATGGCCAGCGGGTAGTAGAGCTGGGACAAATCCCAGCTCTTCACAGGGTAGCACAGCCTGTGAGTAGAGGAGCTGCCTGGGGGCTCCTCTCTTGAGTCTTCTCTGGAGGCCTGGGGTGGGACCCATGTGGCTGGCTGTTGATGGCCCTGTTTGCAGTGTCCTGACATGTTAGGACTGTGTTTTGGCCAAAGGCTGTTCCTAGGGGTAGAAAGCAAGGAGCCGTTTAGGGAGTAGGAGGACTGTCTCCTGGGGCCCAGCAAATGTCACCACTGTGTTTGGCCAAATAGCTTGTTGTTTTCTCTGGAGGCCTGGGGACCATGAGCTGGGGCAGGGAGCCCTCTTGCCTTTGCCCCATCCCATTGATAGTCCATGTTCCCATTGAGGACCCATTCCCAGACGGTCCATCACTTCAGGGCACAGAGAGGTCACCCAGCCTTCTGCTTCTTCCCTCAGGGCGAGCACCTTGGGAGAGGCACGAGAACACACATCTATTCTGGGACCCTGATGGATTACAAGGATGACGAAGGAACTTCTGAAGAGAAGAAGATAAAAGTGATCCTCAAAGTCTTAGACCCCAGCCACAGGGATATTTCCCTGGCAAGTGTCTTCCTCTGAACTCCTCCCCTCCCCTCTCCCGTTTCTGGAGCCAGTGGAACACAGTGGGTTGAGAAGAACCCTTGCCCTTCTTGTGGCCCAGTGGTTTTCAAACTTGCCTTTTACTCAGAATTTTTTTCTCCACATATGATCTTAGTGGACCCTGCATGTAGAGTAAGTGAGGTGGGTTGAACAGCTCCTCACACTCAGCTTGTGCCCTCCCTTCCACCCCCAACCCCCACCTTTCCTAAGGACAGGTCCAGGTGGCCATGCTGTGGAGCCCTAGGACTCTGGCCAAATGGTTCAAAGTTCCTGATACAGTCCATGGCTCTCACCACACAGTCTGGAAAACGAAAGCCCAGAGGAGTAAAAGGACTCACCCAGGATTCTACAGACTATTAGAGTGACACAGTCAAATCTTGAGCGGAGATCGGCTGCCTTCATTTCCCCTTTGTTCCAGCATAGTGCTAAATATGGGTATTTCCCAGAGCTGAAAGGAAGAGAGAGAGGTGGGCATGAGTATCCAGTGGGAAAATTCTTAGCCAGCTTCTCCCACCAGCCCTGCTCTGCATCCTGTTAGGTTTTCTAAATAAACCTCACATCCCTGCCAGGTTGGCCCAGAGAACAAGGCTTGGCAGTGCCTCTGGACAGCCAAGGCCAGAGGATTGATGTTCAGGGCCTGGGGTGGCGACAGTGGTGAGCTTTCCTGGGTCCACTGGCTTTCCCCTCAACAGAGCCCCTGGGGAGCAGCCCCCTGGAGGCTGGCCTGAGACATTCCTATGTCCTGCTCGCCCACAGGCCTTCTTCGAGGCAGCCAGCATGATGAGACAGGTCTCCCACAAACACATCGTGTACCTCTATGGCGTCTGTGTCCGCGACGTGGAGAGTAAGTGTGTTCTCTTTCAAAGGGGTGGGTGGCCTAGCTGGGGAGCTTGGGTGCTGTGGAGATGGTGGGGGCTCTTCCCACCCTCACATTGCCCAGGCTTCTTGCCTTTCTTTTTGCAGTTGAGGAGATTGAGGGACTGAGCAGGTCATTTGCTTAAGTTAATAGTGGAGGTGGAACTAAAACCGATTGCTTTTCATTCATTTGTGTAATGTTCTCTTGTCAACGCTGGCAAGAACCCTACACTGTGCTAGACCTGGGAGGCTGAGGTGAGTGAAATGAGGTCAAGGCCACAAGAGTCAGGCCCAAGGAGCTCTGGGCAGGTGAGCGAGGTGAGCGCACCCCACAAGCAGCAAGACGCTGGCCCCTCGAATGGACTGGCTTTCATTTTAACCACAGGCAGGCTTGGCCCTTTCTTGGTTGTCAAGCCACTGAGCCGGTGGGCCCTTGGGCTGCTGCTGCACACTGAGATGGAGGGGTGGCCTTGGCCTCTGAGTTCCTGACATGTAAGTTTGGAAGAAGAGCGATTTTTTTTTTTAACCCCAAGTGACTTCCCTGTGGAATCCAACAATGTGAGCTGTTCTGTGTACTCACACAGGAGTCCTGTTGAGAGGGAAGTTTTGCCGTGTGAGCGGCCTGACCTCTGCGTCACGGTGTGTTGTAGAATAGCAGCAGTGGCGGCGGTTGTTCCCAGAGCCCTTGTTCTCTGTGTCAGGCCCTCCGCCAAGGCTTTCCAGGCCTTGTGACATTTAGCCGCCATCTGTTATTACAGATGAGGGAATTGAGGCTCAGAGAAGTGTCACTTGCTGAGTGCCACCGTTTAGAAGAAGAGCTTGGGGTTGAACTTGGCCTTTCCAGCTCTGAAGCCCCTGCACCATTGCACCTCCCAAGGATATCTGTGTACTCTGAGGCCGAGTAGTGTCCACTGAAGTGGACTGTCGTAAGGGGATGAAGGAGAGGACCGTGCCACAGACCAGGTTCCAGACATGGCTATTTTTATGCCTACAGATATCATGGTGGAAGAGTTTGTGGAAGGGGGTCCTCTGGATCTCTTCATGCACCGGAAAAGCGATGTCCTTACCACACCATGGAAATTCAAAGTTGCCAAACAGCTGGCCAGTGCCCTGAGCTACTTGGTGAGAACGTCCTGATGTCCATAATGGTCCCACCAGAAACCAGAGTGTCCTGGGAGGGGTGGCAGGAAGGAGGTGCTAGCCAAGCAGCTAGAGGGGTCTGTCCTTGGGTTCCATGGGGCCAGGGCTCTGTGGTTGAACAAAGGTGTGCCTGGTGCTTACTGAAGATGGTCGTTTGGGGCCGTTCCCTGTGCTCACATGAGTTCTGTTTAGTGGGAAATGTTAGCACGTCAGAGGACCGACCTGCATACTGCAGCGTATGGATGGCAAGGCTGAAAGCATTGCAGTGCGTGTTGAGTGAATGAGTGAACTGCCAGCATCTGTAGTAGCTGACGTGTTGAGTGCTCACCATGGGTCAGCTGTTGAGGCGTTTCACAGATTCTAATCACTGTCATGCTCACGAAGCCCAGTGAGATACGCGCCACTATTTAGCCGCATTCAGTGACGAGGGAGCTGGAGCCAAGGGGCACCTGTGACGTGCCTAAGTCACACAGATGATTGGCAGCAGGGCCAGGCTGTCCGGATCTGGCTGTAGCTGGGGGTAGGAAGAGATGACCTGAGGGACCAGGGTTGGAAATAGAGTGCGGGAAGGAGCAGCTTGGCTAAACTTGACCTTTTTACTCTGCAGGAGGATAAAGACCTGGTCCATGGAAATGTGTGTACTAAAAACCTCCTCCTGGCCCGTGAGGGCATCGACAGTGAGTGTGGCCCGTTCATCAAGCTCAGTGACCCCGGCATCCCCATTACGGTGCTGTCTAGGCAAGGTGTGTCTCCCCTCTCTTCCCTCTGGCCCCACCCCGAGTCAGGGGCAAGTCAGCAGAGAGAAGGGCTAGGCTGGGGTTGGTCTCCTTTTAGAGAGTCATTTTTTTTTTTGTATTTAGTAGAGACGGGGTTTCACCATGTTGGCCAGGATGGTCTTGATCTCCTGCCTTCTCTTAAGTCCTTGAACGAGCCCCCGTTCGTCCTCCTGCCCTGGGTGATGGCCCCCACCCTGGGATGTTTTGCTGATCCTAAGGCCAGGGCTTCAGAAGCCTGGCTTCACACGACCCTCCTGGGGAGCTTGGAGGCAGGGACCCATCTGCTGGCTGTGACCCAGACTGATGTATCAGAAGTGCTGGCGGAGGCTTGGAGGGCTGCACGCCTGCAGGCCCCCCGCACAGGGCCTATGTGGCCATGGGCCATGTTTGGGCACACTGCTTGAAGTAGTTCCTTCATTGGCTCACTGTTGTGGCTGCAGTGACAGTAATTGAATCCCTAGGAGATCCCAGAAACTGCTCCGTCAGTGTGTCTGTTGTCTTCCAGAATGCATTGAACGAATCCCATGGATTGCTCCCGAGTGTATTGAGGACTCCAAGAACCTGAGTGTGGCTGCTGACAAGTGGAGCTTTGGAACCACGCTCTGGGAAATCTGCTACAATGGCGAGATCCCCTTGAAAGACAAGACGCTGATTGAGGTGAGCAGGTGTTTCCCGGGGCGTGAGGCAAATGAGGGCTTTCAGGCGCTCGTGGGCTTCCCAGGAGTTGTCGGAAGCCTGGCACTGTGGGAAGAGACGGGCATGGGTTTGAATCTCTTCACGGGCCTACTGGGTGTGTGACCTCACAAATGTAACTGAACTTCCGTGAGCCTCAGTTTCATCATCTATAAAATGGGGATAATCAGTAACTACTTGTAGGGTTGTTGTGAAGATTAAATAATGCATATAGAGTGACAGGCATACAGTACAAGCTCGATAGATGTTATAGTATTATTTATCTGAGATTTTAAGTGCCTGTTATTCAGCAAAATTACCACACAAATATGTATGGAGTTCCTATTGTGTATCAGGCATCAAGCTTGGGAGAAGCTGGAGGTTCACTATGAAATAAGATACAGGCCTTGCCTTCCCTTGAGGGCCTTAGGGTATGGTAGGGAGTTAGGCTAAAATAACAACGGTAAGAATTCCAGAAAGAATACCTGAAAGTGTCACCCTAAGAGCCCTGCAAATTAGGTAGGATGGTGTCATTACCCTCATTTGACAGATCAGGTAACTGAGACTCAGGTAGCCCCACTCACCTGGGTTCCTCAGCTAGAATGCAAAACAGGCGAGGCGTGGACCTCCTCCAAATCTACCTGTGGAAAAAGTGGAGACTCTAACTCCAAAGGGGTAAAGTAGTAAAAATCACAATGAAAGACCATTGTCCCTTCATCTCAGTGACTGTAATTGGAATGTGCTCCTGTTGTTTAGAGGGGGCAGGCATCAGTTTCGGCTGTGAGAGCCTGGTTTCAGTGCTATGTCGGGAGCCTGGGTAGTTTGGTGTGCCTGGCCTTGAGTGTCTGGAGTGGGGAAAGGAATAACAGTGATCAGGTGGGAAAGGCCATTTGGGTTCAGATTTTTAAAGTCCCTGATTCCAGGCTGCAGAGCCTACATTTTATTGGGGGTGGCATGGGACAAGGAAGGATTTGGGTGGAGGAGGGAGGGGCTTGGAGGTTGGCCTTGGGATGTTCTTCTGGATGCAGTAGCTGGGATGGACAGAGGAGAGACCTGGAGGGAGACAGGGTCCCCGAGGCTCTCAGCAATGGGAGCCCTATGTCCGGAAATGGCAGCGGAAGTCCAGAGTGCAGGGTGGGAGATATGGAAGAGGTAGAACCTTTACGACTTGCCAGTTAATGGTGGTGCAGGACTTGGGAAAGGATCTTAAACCCGCAGGGAAACCATCAGATCTACAGATCTGCTATTTGGAATTTTCAGCCTAGGCTTTTGGGAAATTCATACTTATTTTTAACTTCCTTGGATCCTTGGAAATGAAGCAACATATCCTTTGTCATCAGTCAGTATTTATCGAGCACGTGCTGCGTACCCTGGGCTGAACAGCATACAGGGTGGTGTAAGGAAGGACCCGTGTCTTTAATAAAATAGGGGTCTCTCTCCACCTAAGTCCCCTTGGGTTAGATGGCTTTTCTGCAGGCTGCACTGACGCAGGGATGTGTGAGTGACACTCAAGGACAAGAGCAATTCTCAGCTCCTTAATTCCAGTCCTCCCTCCTCCCTGTCCTCTGGGGCCTGCCCACCCCACCCCACCCCAGGGCCCACGGGGACCAGAGAGGAACTTAGTACCCTTGGAGTCCAGCTATGAAGTAGAAACTGGAATGCAGTGGTTTCACTTCATCTTCCAAAAGTAGCATAAGTTCTTGTTTCTAAAATTTAAAGTAATAAACAGTTGAAGAAAATTTTTAAAATGAAACTATTAAAAAAAGAAAATAGCAATCACTGCATTCTTGTCATCCCTGACCCACTGTTAACACTTTGGCATTTTGTCTTCCAGCCTGTTTGTATCTCTCTTTTTTAAACAAAATTGGGGCCATGCTAGATAGAGTTATATAAAATTCTGAGTTTTTTCATTTAATACTGCGAATGCTTTCCTGTGAGATTAAATCATAATTTTTACAAATTTAATGTAAAAGTTAATTATTTTGTTTAATTTACTTGACTGATTTTATATTTGGCATTTAAGTTTTCAAATTTCCAGTGTTCTGTCTAATTCTGCAGGAAACATCCTTGTACATAAATATTTGTTCATATCTGATTTATTTCTGAGTCATTCAGTCATTGAAGTTAATGCATCAGAGGGTTTGAAGAATCTGAAGATTTTTGTACATGTTGCCCAATTGTATTCCAGAAAGGTTGCATGCCTTTACTTGAATGAAGCTTTTTGGGACTGGGCTATAGTGCCCAGTCTCCTTGAATTTGGACTATTCAGTATTAGGACTGTGATTTCCCCTTGCAAGAATAAGGCAGCAGTAACAAACACTTATGAAATCTACCTGTAAGTGGAGATGTTGAGAATCGAATGAGGAATTGGCAATTCCACCTGACCTGGGGCTGAGAAGTTTGTAGGTGGTTCCTTTGGTTTCTTCCATGTGCCCTTCTTGTTTACAGAAAGAGAGATTCTATGAAAGCCGGTGCAGGCCAGTGACACCATCATGTAAGGAGCTGGCTGACCTCATGACCCGCTGCATGAACTATGACCCCAATCAGAGGCCTTTCTTCCGAGCCATCATGAGAGACATTAATAAGCTTGAAGAGCAGAGTAAGACCTGCCATGTGCTGCTTTAACCCAGCTTGGGGAGAAACAGGAGCCTGGGTGGCAATCCCTGGCAATCGCCTGCCTTTCACTCTGTTTTCTTTTCTCTTCTGTTAGATCCAGATATTGTTTCAGAAAAAAAACCAGCAACTGAAGTGGACCCCACACATTTTGAAAAGCGCTTCCTAAAGAGGATCCGTGACTTGGGAGAGGTAAGTTACACCCGTGCTGCTTGCTGCTGATGGCAGAGCCCTCCGCCATCCACAGCGCCACTCTGCACGTACAGCTGCTCTCCATTCTTTTTCATTCTGGGGCCAGGTCCATGAGCGAAAGCACCTTACTGCATTTGGGGGCCACTTTCATCACAAGGGATTGTGTCTTTCTCCATGTGACACACGGCACGGACGGAATGCATGTCCCTGCCTGCATGCACGACTGCGTATGCACACGGGACTCTGGGCAGCTCCCTTGAGAGACTTGAGTTTTCTCTACAGGACAGAAGAGAATGGAAAGAGGGAGAGATGGGGGAGTAGGTATAGATATGGTGGAATAGGAAAATCCTTGCCTCTGACTTTCCTGGGCATATATATCCTGTAAGCTTCTCTCTTTTTCTTTTGCCCCCGAGAGACAGGGTCTCGCTCTGTGTCCCAGGCTGGAGTGAGTGGTGTGATCATAGCTCACTGCAGCCTCAACTTCCCAGGCTCAAGCAATCTTCCTGCCTCAGCCTCCTGAGTAGCTGGAACTACAGGCACACGCCCCCATGCTGGCTAATATTTTTTATTTTTTATTGTAGAAATGGGGTCTTGCTATGTTGACTAGGCTGCTCTCAGACTCCTGGCCTCAAGCAAGGAGGCCTCCCAAAGTGCTGGGATTATAGGCATAAGCCACCATACCCAGCCCTGTAAGGCTCTTTAGAGCAGGGATAGGTTTATTGCACAGAATCCCAAAATAGAGTATCAGCTTTTCTTTGGACCTTAAATGGGAGTTTCCAAACAGTTAATTGTGACTAGAGAAGCTACTGAGATTTGTGTCTTTATACAGATTTTCTGTAGTCTGGTTAATGAAACAGACTTGATACATCTCCAGGATCTGCTGTGTGCCAGCCTCTGTGCCAGGCATTGTCAGAAGCATGGCATCCTTAGTTCCCCCCACCATCCCCGAGGCCAGTTTCTGTATGCAGCGAGTGCATCAGGAGCCAGCTCCGATTTGGGGACTTGGCCACCACTGTCGCTGTCAGGTGGCTTGGCTGGAACCTGATCTCATGTCTTCTAAAGACTCCTCATGCATTTGCTCTTTTCAGCCATGCTGTGGGGCCTGTCCTGTAACGTGAGCCCAGGGCTTTTAGAGAACGGCAGTTGTCCTGCAGGCCCAGAAATAACCTTCATTTCCTGTGGTCATAGAAATTGGGATTGATGAGTTGGTTCATCGTCACCTGCTACTTTGTCTTGGCTCAGTAACTGAGGGGACAGTTTGTGAGGCCAAGAGAGCGAGGGGGCTGTAGTGAGCAAGTACAGTCCAGGTGAGAGGCTTCTGCCTGCAAGGCCAGACAGCGAGAACCCCTGGCCCTCAGGGGAACAGCTGTGAGGAGCAAGACTTCTGTGTGTTCTGTGGCCTACGATGGGGCTTCCCCGATAACAGCACATGCATCTTTCCCTCCAGGGCCACTTTGGGAAGGTTGAGCTCTGCAGGTATGACCCCGAAGGGGACAATACAGGGGAGCAGGTGGCTGTTAAATCTCTGAAGCCTGAGAGTGGAGGTAACCACATAGCTGATCTGAAAAAGGAAATCGAGATCTTAAGGAACCTCTATCATGAGAACATTGTGAAGTACAAAGGAATCTGCACAGAAGACGGTATGTTATGCAAGGCTGGGGTCCAGTTTAAAGATTTGGTGACTGTCTAGGGTCATAAAGGCCAGTGCAAAACAGGCACTCCGTGGCCTTATCTGGGTGTCTGACATGCTAGCTGGTGGTTCCCACACACTCTCAAGGCTTCCAAGTCATATGTACTGTCAAATCCCTCAGCAGCTGCAGGGCTCCTGAGGAGGCCACCCAGGCCCCCTCCATCCAGGGGCTGGTTCCAGCACTGTCTCTCCACGTCACTTGCACTTATGCCTTATGAAACTGATTCCTACTCTACCTCCACCCACTTCCTGTTCTGATCCAATACTAGCCAGGGTATTTCATTTTCTAGTTGTCTAAATCAAAGTGGCAAGTAATATTTACTAATAATTGTATCTTATTTGCAAGCCAGCATCTACTCATGGTAGTGAAATTGACAGCTGATGATAATTTTTGAAAACAGTTATTTGCCTGTGGTTTACAGAGCACTCTGACTGTTATCTCAGTGAGTGCTTATGCCTGTGAGGTAGGTACACCATTGTTACCATCTCCATTCACTGCTGAGGATCTTGAGGCATAAGAGGTCAAGTAACATGCCTGTAATGAAGGGGCGAAGCTGGCGTCACCTCAGGGCCTCTGTCTCATATCCTGTGCCCTTGCCTCTCCCATGGTTCCCTCATTTGGCAGCCTCAGACTGATGGATGTTCTTTCTAAACAGGAGGAAATGGTATTAAGCTCATCATGGAATTTCTGCCTTCGGGAAGCCTTAAGGAATATCTTCCAAAGAATAAGAACAAAATTAACCTCAAACAGCAGCTAAAATATGCCGTTCAGATTTGTAAGGTAAAAAATAAAGACATCATGTTACAGATTAAGACATCAGGCACTCTGTCCTGGGTAATTGGTTTGTAATTTGACTCTAAGTGGGTAAGTTTATGATAATTATACTGTTTGTTTTTCTCTGCATTATTTAGATGAAAAGTTAGCTTCTACTAAGAAAGTAAACAGATTTAAATATGGTTATTTTAATGTGTATTTCTTTGAATCAGTTTGTTCTTAATATTCTTGCATAAAAGTCAGAACCAAAAAAATTGTCAGTGATATGTGAATGAAATGACATTTCTATTTTTTCTGATGAAGTGATAGATAATACAATCTAAAGTGACTTTAGCAATGTGCTTGACTTTTACTTCTCTCTCTCAGGGGATGGACTATTTGGGTTCTCGGCAATACGTTCACCGGGACTTGGCAGCAAGAAATGTCCTTGTTGAGAGTGAACACCAAGTGAAAATTGGAGACTTCGGTTTAACCAAAGCAATTGAAACCGATAAGGAGTATTACACCGTCAAGGATGACCGGGACAGCCCTGTGTTTTGGTAACTGAATCAAACCACTAGGTTTTATCAATGCTTCATAGAGTTTACACTTTTTTAATAGGCCCTTTCTGGCTATATTAATGTGTCTCATTCCTCTGGCCTGACTCAAGGTTAGAGAAGGTTTAGAACATTTGGAATTGATTGATATTTATCTTCAAGAAACACACCTTTCAGCCTGTTTCATTGAAAGCGGCCTATATAAATGACTGAGCTTCATATGACACCGTCTTCCAAGGAATGAAAGAAATCTAACCACCAGCTCAACATTCCTGGCTTCCCAGGAGAGGGCATTCATCTGATGCAGTTCTTAAAACTGTGAGCAGGTGGAGAGAATCTAGTTCCTTTCTTAAACACATTCCTGCAGAGGGAGGCTGTAGGACAGAGTGGGCGTTGCAGATTCAGGGAACTCCTGGACAGAGCAGAGCAAAACCTACGGGAGACCTGGCTGTCTCATGAATCACCAGAGGTCCCCAGGTTAGAAGGCCACACACTGGCTACAACCATGTCTCAGCCGGGAACACTGTCCAGGGGAGAGGCTGCTTACATCTCTACCACACCCTGCCACGTAACCACATAACGACATAACCAATCAGCACTCCCCTAGGTGCATCCTACATGGACACAAACATAGACCTCTCCCACTTATGGAGCCTAAACTTATTCATTCATTCATTTAAGAAAATGCATCAAGGTCCTGCTTTGTGCCAGTACTGGAGATATGGTGAACAAGTAGGCCGAGTTTAGAGTTTAACAGGCTAGGCAGCCAACGGCATGGAGCAGGAAACATACAGAAGGGTTCGGGCTTGGTTTTCTGGAAGTCGTGAGTATTCAGATGAAACCTGAAAGATTCATGCGGGTTTAGACAGACGGTTGCTAGACAGCATGCGTGACTAGGAAGAATGAGTCAAGAGCAGTCGATTTCCCAGGAACTGAACCTCAGTGAGGTCAGATCATGGAATAGGAGGTTTGCAGGAGGAAGCCTGAGTCATGGAGCTGGGACTTCATCTCAGGAACAATGGGATGCTGCTGGAGAGTTTAAGGACGGAGACTTTGTTTTAAAAAGACCACCACTGAATGAAGGGAACAAGATTGGAGCCAGGGAGTCTGGAGCCAGGGAGTCTGGAACCAGGGAGTCTGATTTGGCTGCTTCAACAGCTCAGGCCAGAGCTAGTGACAGCATGAACTAGGACAGTGACTGGGATAGTGATAGTAGGATTTGAGAGAAGTGAGTAGGTTCAAGGAGTATATAAGGAGATTGGGTGCGGTGGAATGCCTTCATTTTTGGCTTGGGCAAGTGGATGTCATTCAGCAAAGTAGCCAATGCTGGAAGAGGATTGGACAGCGATGCCACATTGTGCAGTGAGGCCACTGCTGTCTCATTTAGAGCCTGCAGGCAAATCAGACCTGGGGCTCATCATTACATGGCCACCTCCTCCCATACCCTGAGAGCATGTTCTCAGTGAAATGAAGAGCACAGACTTGTGTTATTTTAGGGCAGATACATGCTACCGAGAGCCTGTAAAGGATACCGTACTATAGGTCAGATGTGCACCATAGCAGCGTATACATGGTACGTGTAAAATATATAATACACAGTCAGATGCTCTATTAAATTATAAGAAAAACCGAAGAGGTGATTTTTCAGTTATCCTGTAATGTCGGATGGAGTGTGCCTCCCAGGAAATGAAGTTTTGTGTTCTGCTTCCTTTCAAGGTATGCTCCAGAATGTTTAATGCAATCTAAATTTTATATTGCCTCTGACGTCTGGTCTTTTGGAGTCACTCTGCATGAGCTGCTGACTTACTGTGATTCAGATTCTAGTCCCATGGCTGTAAGTCCTACTTTTCTCTTCATTTGAATCCAGTACCCATTTAAAATGTGTCCATCCCTCTGCTTGGTTAACTTTTGTTTTTAAATGGAATCCAATCAATGTATTATAATGGAAAGTGTCACTTTCCCATTAACTTGGTTTGCTACTTGACAGTTATTTGTGAATCTCTCAAGTCTCGCTTTCACAACGAGCCCGGAGTTCTATAGGATGACCTTGACTCTCAAGGATCTTATCTGTGTAGAGATGAAGGGCAGTTTTATGGGAAAATGAGCAAGTTAAGTGGGGTAGCATTGGGTAGGGACCAGCCTTGTCTGTGCCTCCTTCATTCCTAAAGCAGATCATTTTCTTGGGAACAGACTCCTTGACCAGCACAAGCACAAGGAGTGGTTGGTAGAGTCTAAGACACTGGTTAGAGACAGATCATTGAAAGCTAATAAGGATTTTGGATTTTTATTTAAAGTTACTAAGGAGAAAAGCCTTTTTATTGCTACTTAAATTTCCAGTTGATTGTAGAAATTTCACCTTAATCTGTTTGGCATTTATGTAAATACTTGCAAAGTTAAACGTTTTGTTTGGTTTTATTTTATATAGTTGTTCCTGAAAATGATAGGCCCAACCCATGGCCAGATGACAGTCACAAGACTTGTGAATACATTAAAAGAAGGAAAACGCCTGCCGTGCCCACCTAACTGTCCAGATGAGGTATCTATGGGCCACGTCACAGTAATAACACTCCATTTCTATTATGTTTTCGCAGCTTGAGTTATCCAGCAATGGGTAGAGGGGAGAGCGAGGAAATGATGCAGTGAAGTCCTTGTAAAATAGTTTTCTGAAGCTGAATTTCACATAAGATAACTGAGAAATCGCCTTTGGGGCTAGATGATAGCCACCAGTTAGGTTCAGAGCAAGGATTCCCTCCAAAAGCCAGCCCCTCTTTATCCACTTGCTTGCCCCAGAGGGACAGGTTTTGGTGTAGCCTTAGTGTGACAAATACATATAATTGCATTTTTTGTGTGTAAGTTTATCCCACTTATTAGCATTTATAATTCAGTTTTCTAAGTGAATTGAGCCTTTAATACTAAACTCTTGAGACTGCGTAAGACACACTGAACAGTGTGAGTCAGAGAGTGAGGCAGCCAGTCTGGAAAGTTCAAGTCTGAACTGAGATTCTGCTTCACCCTCTAACTGGTTTACAGGAATGACCTGGATTTTATTGCAGCCAGTCAACCCTTGAGCTTCTCAAATGTTAAAACATTATTTATGAACTAGAGTTGTATCCCATTTTCTGTGTTTTAAACTATTCAAATACTCTTGTTTTTCTAGTCTTTAAGGAAAAGTCATTGCATTTCCAAAATTATTTTCTTACTTTTGATATTTCTGTTATTTTTTTAAAGTTCCCAAATCTAACATTTTTACTGTTGTTACTTCTTTCTTTTTACAGGTTTATCAACTTATGAGGAAATGCTGGGAATTCCAACCATCCAATCGGACAAGCTTTCAGAACCTTATTGAAGGATTTGAAGCACTTTTAAAATAAGAAGCATGAATAACATTTAAATTCCACAGATTATCAAGTCCTTCTCCTGCAACAAATGCCCAAGTCATTTTTTAAAAATTTCTAATGAAAAAAGTTTGTGTTCTGTACAAAAAGTCACTGAACTCATACTTCAGTACATATACATGTATAAGGCACACTGTAGTGCTTAATATGTGTAAGGACTTCCTCTTTAAATTTGGTACCAGTAACTTAGTGACACATAATGACAACCAAAATATTTGAAAGCACTTAAGCACTCCTCCTTGTGGAAAGAATATACCACCATTTCATCTGGCTAGTTCACCATCACAACTGCATTACCAAAAGGGGATTTTTGAAAACAAGAGGAGTTGACCAAAATAATGTCTGAAGATGATTGCTTTTCCCTGCTGCCAGCTGATCTGAAATGTTTTGCTGGCACATTAATCATAGATAAAGATTGATGGACTTAGCCCTCAAATTGCAGTATCTATACAGTACTAGACCATGCATTCTTAAAATATTAGATACCAGGTAGTATATATTGTTTCTGTACAAAAATGACTGTATTCTCTCACCAGTAGGACTTAAACTTTGTTTCTCCAGTGGCTTAGCTCCTGTTCCTTTGGGTGACCACTAGCACCCATTTTTGAGAAAACTGGTTCTACATGGGGGGATAGCTGTGGAATAGATAATTTGCTGCATGTTAATTCTCAAGAACTAAGCCTGTGCCAGTGCTTTCCTAAGCAGTATACCTTTAATCAGAACTCATTCCCAGAACCTGGATGCTATTACACATGCTTTTAAGAAACGTCAATGTATATCCTTTTATAACTCTACCACTTTGGGGCAAATTCCAGCACTGGTTTTGAATGCTGTATGCAACCAGTCTGAATACCACATACGCTGCACTGTTCTTAGAGTGTTTCCATACTTACCACCGATCTACAAGGGTTGATCCCTGTTATTACCATCATCACCCTATGGTGCAACACTTGAAAGGAAAGACCCGGCTAGAGGCACCATGGACTTCAGGATCCACTAGACAGTTTTCAGTTTGCTTGGAGGTAGCTGGGTAATCAAAAATGTTTAGTCACTGATTCAATGTGAACAATTAAGGTCTTCATGACCAAGAGTCTGAAAATCTTTTTGTTGTTGTTACGCTGTTTAGTATTCGTTTGATATTGTTACTTTTCACCTGTTGAGCCCAAATTCAGGATTGGTTCAGTGGCAGCAATGAAGTTGCCATTTAAATTTGTTCATAGCCTACATCACCAAGGTCTCTGTGTCAAACCTGTGGCCACTCTATATGCACTTTGTTTACTCTTTATACAAATAAATATACTAAAGACTTTACATGCATATGCCTTTTAATATTAAGATTTCATTTTCAAAGCATTTCAAACAATTTGCTTACATAGAAAAATAACAGTATAGTTTTGGGGGGAGGAAGGGGTGGGTTATGGTCCTTACTACTAACAAACACCACTTGATTTGCACTTCACTGTTGTTGTGCCCAGTGATAACGGGGCACAGGCCAGTATGGATGGCATGTCCACTGTGCTGTAGTCCAGACAGACACCTTTGTTTTAGTTCCTTCAACCTCTTCCTGCTTTGACTTTTTGCAGCTCTGTTGCAAAATTCACCATCTTTCCTTTCTTCTGTTGTTTGTTTGTTTGTACTATAGTGGAGGTGTGACTAAGCATTGAAGAGGCTGAATGCAACAGGAAAATGGGAAAGAGAAGTGCAGGGCCTGAAAAACCCATTAGTCATCTGCTATATCACTGAATGATGCCTAATTCTTATCAGTTATTTATAGGTAGTATACTTAGAAATTACCTTAAACTTTCTAGCTGTCAGTCATTTTCCAACAGAAGCTAGTATATGCAATAAATTAGACCAAGTGAAATTCTTTACAAAGCATACAACATATGTACCAATTCTAGACTTCATAATTAAAACAGGATATCCACATCATAGTTAAAAATAACAAGTCCCCAAAGTGACGAGATATTTAATGATCTGATTTCAAAAAGCCCCGGATCGAGATCCCAAATTCCCTATCAATCAATTAATTACAGTCTTTTATAACATAAGCTTAGAAATTTCTAGATGGCAAAAGGTTTCTCATGCATTTAATACCAAGGTCTTCAAGAAATGGTGATGTCAAAAGTCATAGTCCATAAAGATAAAACTTCTTTCACAAGTAAATTGGGTTAAATAACTGATTTTTCACCCTAACACACTATCAAAGAGTGAGAGAGAAAGCAGAGAGTGAGGTATAGGTTATTAGCTCAAAATGGTTATAAATACTGTGACTCCTTAAGACTCCATCAGAAAGTGCAGTATTGACTGCTTTACTATATTGTGGAAATAGGGCATTTAGTGATCAAAATAGGCCCCATTCTAGTCAATAGATCATTACTACTCTATGCTATGAAATGAGCACAGAAACCCATGTTCCTTTCCACTTACAAGTCTGTCTAAAGGCTAAAGGTCTGTCTTTAGGTGAATTGAAAGGAATAGTTGCTATTAGAATTAGTGCTATTAGATCAGGGATCAGCAAACTCTATATAAATGGCCAGATACTTGAAATTTTAGGCCATATGGTCTTTGTAGGCCATACAGTCTCTGTTGAAGCTAATCAGTTCTGCCCTTGTAGCATGAGTGCCACAGACAACACGTAAATGAATGAGCATGGCAACGTCCCAATAAAAGTTTATTTATGGACACTGAAATCTGAATTTCATATAAATTTCATAAGTTTTCTTTTTTCCTCCAAACACTTAAAAATATGTAAACATTAGTCTTAGCTTGCAGGCAGCACAAAAGCGGGTGGTAGACCAAATGTGGACTCAGGGTGTAGTTTGCCAAACCCTTTATTAGATCACCAAAGCTACTTTTCTTAAAATACCTTCTATTTTTCACAGAAGGTATAAATGGTAAACAACATCTTAAAGCATCGGTAGTAGTGGATACCTTGGACATCACTGTCACTCTCTTACCGGGTTTAATTTTGCATGGCTGGTGTGGGTGTAATTGAGTGTGCATGTAGAGCATCTTTATAATATTACCATCAGCACATTTGGTACTTGCACCCTTGTAGTTCTAGGAAAAGTCCTAAAAATCTATAAATGCAATTACTTCTAGGGAAAGTAAATTGAAATGCACATTGGCTTATAAGAAACTCATTCTTCTAAGGCTCAGGAAACAACACTGTTTCCCATTTATTGCTTCAAACTTCTTTTATATATGGTGTCAGAATTATTCCCAGTCCTAAATCAAGGAATATTGGAACATTGTTAGTTTCTCCAATGGATTGTAAGTTAGCACACTGATTAAGATGCATCTGACTCTAGTGGAAAATGTCCTCAATTGATTGATGTCTCTTCTTATTGCTATTTTTTATTTGGCATTTCTGCCTGCTGCACAACACAGTTCCTTCTGGGAAACTATAAACCCGTATTTAAAGGATATGGCTAGTTTGAATGAAGTTAAGGCAGCGATGAACAGCAGAGATACTGCAGAGAACCTTAGGGGGTTATTAGGAGAGAGCTTAACTCAGTATACTCGCTTCTTTTTTAAGTAAGTTTCCATGTAATATGCTCCTGTGCCCTGAGAATGCTGGTCAACACATTCCACTGAACCACCTTCTGGGGCAGAGATGAGATACGATGAGCCTCGCTTTTCATTTCTTAAAGATGACACCTATGAGAAAATAAAATTGCAGCTAGTTTTAAAATCTAAAGTTGGCTTATTCATTAAAGATATTTATAAGAAAAGCATTCCACTTTGAGTTGGTGAATATAGAATAACAGGATAAATACCCAAACTATCAAAAAATACAAACCCCTTTGTTAAATAAGACTTAAATTTCTGTATCAACATCGCCTTTGGAATTTCTGCAAGACACAAACCAGTCTCAGCACCTTCACTCCCAACCCCAACTTTTTGGGAAAAGAAAAAATCAGAGCACTGCATGCAGCTGCTTCTGCTGATCACAGCTAGTTAAACCCACGGACTCAGAATATCAACACCGAATGTCAGTATTCCTCTGAAGGAGGAGTGGCTAAGACATCAAGCTGCATATTGAATTAGATGTTAAGTGTGCCTGGTGACAAGAGGAGTGGTGAGAGAATAAATCAATAGGTGTAGAAACTGACAAATGACATCAAGGAAAACAACATGAAACATTCTAGAGAGCAATGGGAAACTCAGAGCTTTGGTCTCCACAATAATCACCTGGCGAGCATATTAAAATGCAGGTTTTCAGGCACCATCCCAGAGATTCTGACCTGAAAGTGGGCCAAATGTCCTCACAAGCGGTCACAGTGATCAGCACAGTAAATCAGATGGTGTAGCACTGCTCAGCTTAATGCCTCTTAGTTTCAGCTTTTACAAAAATGAGTGCCGCAAGCTTTTATCAATGCAGAATTATGTGACTTAATATGCAAGAACTTAGAAATGACTGATGAGTAAAGCTTCCAGTAACACACAGGAGCCTTCTCACGTTGCAATTAAAACTGCAATTGTTTTTGAACCAACAACGGTCACAATTTTTAAAAGTGGAGCCAGCCTCAGAGGGAACAGATGATAGGTCTCTCTCAACTCCTTGCTAAAGTAGTTCTCAGTGGTCCATGTTAGGAAGAGGGATGACAAGACTGAAAGAACGCTGCGTCCTCTGGTATCTCATTTCAAAGTGGCTTACTGTGGGGACAGACCAATACAAAGCGTCTTCACACAAGCCCAGTGTAAAGGAATGTTTCACAGAGTGAAGCTGATGGGCAAAGAATCTGGCTTGAATTTCTGCCTCGACATTTTTTTCCTGGTAGTAAAGTATGTCTGGGGTTTGTGCTAGAATGTTAGAAGGGAAGCAGGTGAGAGGGTAGATGAAAGGAGACCCGCCGTAAGTTGATAGTTGTCAAAGCTGAGTTGATGGTGACGAGGGGTTCAGCCCTAGAGAAGGGCTGCTGCACCAAACAGCTTGCTCACCTCTTAGGTGGAGCCTCTGCCCCAAAAACCCTTCCTCCCAGTCTCCAGCCTCTTGGTTATTCTCTCCAGCTGCCTTCTTCATTAGGGCCCCTTCGCTGGTAGGTGATCTTTCTGAATGTTGGACCCCAGCCACTAACACCATCAGACCTTACTTCAGGTATAAAGAACTCTTTTTAGCAGCTTTCCTCCTCTTATAAGTCATCAGTCCATTCTACAAATGAGATTTTCCAAAGACTGGGGGAGGGAAGCAGACTGCTCACTCTGGGATCTGGGATGCTCCTGCTCTTCTCACCCACCTTCCCCAATTATTCATGCCATGTAGTTATCTATTCTTTCATATCTTGGCATGCAGCAAAGCAACAGCCTGGGTTTCTGTCTTTCTATACCATCTTCACTGTCAGAAGCCAGATAGGAAATTTATTACATTCTTTTATTCAAAGGGCTTCCCAATGGTGCTACACCATTCACGGTGAGAACCAACTGAGACCTATGAAATCAGCAAAAAACTTCACTGAGCAGCACAGGAAAATATTAGAAGAGGAAGTGAAAGTGGGTGTCACTCATCTTACAATAAAGACAAAGCCTGCAAACATTACGTTGAGTAAAATAAGACATTCAAAAAGAGACAGACATGGTATGATTACACCAATGTGAGATATAAAAGTTAGTCCCAGTTATAAAAACAGAAAGTCAAATGATGTTCTCTTCAGGAGCTGAGGAGAGGAGGGGGAAAAGTGCAGTTTATTAATTATCAGATTTTACTTTTGTAAAATGAAAATCTAGAGATCTGTTGCAAAATAATGTAAATATACTGAACATTACTAAACTGTACACTTAAATAATAGTAATATTATGTTTTTATCACAATTAAAAATTTAAACCTTAAAAAAAAAAAAGAAAATGGGTTTCACTATAGCCCATGTGATATTGGGAGAAAGGTAATCCTTCTGATACGTCCTATCAAAGATATCTAACTTCTAGTGTAAGGACTGGTGAATGGGGAATGATGATTTAAAATTTTGAAAGAAAGCTCAGTGCTCTGGGAGAAATAAATTCCTACATAAGAACCACAACCACAACCACAGCAAAACACAAAAGAGGGAAAGAATATAAAGTTAGCAAATATTTTTTCTTCTATTTTGTATTTGTAGGATCTAGACATCCATTCCTTCATAAGTGGTCTATTGCGGGCACTGGGCTTGTGTGCTATGAGGTTTACCTGGATGAATGAAACTTGGACTATGCCCTCCCATAGCTCATATCCTAGGAGGGGAAGGAAGAGGAATGCAAAACATAATTCTAAAAGGGGACTGTCACTTTGACAAAAGAGAAATAGAAGTGAAGTGCTAAAGCTTTTTCCAGACAAGGAAAATGGGCGGGTGTGGGGGGCGGGGGGGTTTGAAAGGTACAGGCACTGGTTTCATGGATAAGACAGCATCTGAGTTAGGATTTGGAGATGAAGTCAGATATGGACATGAGGAGATAGGTGGTGACCCTTCCAGGAGAAAGGCAGGGCCTGTGCAAAGGCAGATGGCAAAAAAGCCAGGCCTGTGATGGTAGCAGCTGGCAGGCAGAAGAGGGCAGTGGCAAATGAGGTTGAAAAATGAAGCTGGCCTCAGTCATGGAGGGCTGGAACGCCAGGCTAAGGACTATAAACAGGACCATACCCTTGATCTTGGAATATGGCAAGATTAATAAGCAGCTCTGTAAAAAGTATGGCAATGAAGGAGACAGGCATTATTAGGTCTCACCAGGAGGCTATTGAACTTGTCCCTATTAGATACATGCATGTGAGCAAACACACAGATTATATGTGATTTAAGACTTGATTTAAAATGTAGCATGAAACTTACAGATGAGACAGAACAAAGTGGTGTATTTAGAAAATCTGAAAACAATTTTGATGAGCATTTATGCTTTGAATACCAAACAAAAGGAAGACCTTTAGAGAAGCTATAATATTCTAGTTTTACATGTCTAATATTCAGGTGGAAATCAAACACAATAGTCATTTTAGAGGACTTCATCTTTAGCAGGGTCTTTTTTAGGGTTGGCTGAAACCACTCTATGAATAGTTTGCACCCAGTGGTTCCATTCTGTACTTTGGAACTACAATCCAAGTCTAATATTTCCTTATCAGAATGGGCATAACTTCAACGGAGGCCCCTCACCCTCATGCCCCTGGGCAATCCTACTATATCCCCACCCTACCCTGCCCACTGATCTCCACTCCCCTAAGTGACTATTTCAAGCCTTCTCTTTTCTCGAAGCTCCAACAATACACCCTCATCTTCACTCTCAGCTGATGCTTTGCTTTCTATTTCACCAAGAAAACAAAATCGAAAGAGAAATCTTAAGATGCGCAGTGACTAACCCCTGGTCTCTTTACTTACCCTCACTTCCTTGGTGATCTCATCCAATTTCATGCAATTCACAATTATAGCGATTTACAGGAATGTGATGGTTCTCAAATATGTACTTCTAGAGGCCCATAACTCTCCCCTCACCTCCAGACTTGTATAATGAACACCAATAAAGGAACATCTTCACTTAGGGATCTTATGTCTAAAACGTACCCATAAAACTTGCTCCACCCACACAGTCTTACCCATCTCAATCAATAACAAATTCATTTTTCTAGGCCAAAACTCTTGGGGACTTGGCTCCTCTCTTACCCTCGTATACCCCACTGACTCCAGCTTCCAAAAATGTCTCCAGTCCAGCCACATATCACTGCCTCTGCTGCTTCCAGGCTTGTCCAAGTCAGCATTTTTACTTGGATTGTACCGCAGCAGCTCCCTAACTGACCCTGCTATGTTCTACATTCATTATTTAACACAGCAGCTAGGCATGTTAAACTATAAATACAGTCAATTATCCCTCTACTCAAAGCATCCCAGTGGCTTTCTATCTTAGAGTAAAAGCCAAAGTCCTTACAAGGGCCTAAAAGGTCCTAAATTGTCTGTGCCCTCTGCCTCCCCGACCCCACTGTGACATCATCTCCTATTCTCCACTTTGCTCCCTCTTCTTCTGCCCTAAAGGTTGCTTGCTGTTCCTTTAACAGACCAAGCATGTTTCTGCCTCAGTACCTTTGCACTTGCTCTTCCCTGTCCCTGGAATGTACTTTACATAGATATTCATGTGGCATACTCCCTAAAGTTCTGGTCTTTGCCCAAGAATCAGTTTTACTATGAACCCTTCCTTGACCACGTATTTAAACTCCAAGACTTCCCAGACACTCTTTAGCCTCCACCTTATTTTCTCTGCAGCGATCACTATTCCTTTTACTAATTTTTTCCCCTAAATGTAAGTTCCATTCTTATAAGGATTTTGATGTTTTGTTCATTGCCATATCCCTAGTGCCTAGAACAGTCCTGTCATATAGTAGACATTCAGTATATACTGGTTGAATGAGTAAATGAATACCTTTCAAAAAATATTTTCTAAGCATCCATTCCCAGTTCCTTCAGCAAATAGTCATGGGCCATGGTCTCTGACACTCTGACATGGAAAAACTGGACACTGTAATCTACTAGAGCCTACCAAAGCAAAGGTTAATGTGCTTCTCGCTTTGGGCACCTGCCCTCTCGTTAGAATTTCAAATTAGTTGGCTCTTTTAAATGTTGCTCACCAATCCAATCTTTTGCACACATCTACTATGAAACCCATTCTCTATGCAGTTGCTATTTTATTCTTGGATTTTAAAAAGTTAATTTTCTTTTATTAAAGCAAATCTTTTTATTTTCATGTAAATGTAGACTTTCTTTTATCCCATTGATTTCCAAGTGAATGCAGAAACAGAATGTCACAATATCATTTGTTGACTGCCAGTTTAATACAATGTATCTTAAGCTCAATTTTTAAGCTCATGTCAATAATTGAACTGGTGGCTAGTTTTCAAAGCCATCGTAAGAATTGGGGAAAGGGGAATCTTGACTATCCCTCAGAAGATTCCTTTGGGATATGTTAATGTCAACAGTGAATTCCATTAGGCTCATCTGCTATCAGTCCAATTAAAGATATTTATTATTGTTGTTCTTCTGAAAAGAATATAAGCATCTAGCAGGTAGCCCTTTAAATACAAAATGAAATTTGTTTTCAGAAAATTCTGCCTCAAGGACTCCTCAGTCTCACCCTTACCTTCAGCCCCACTTCACCTTTTCTAAGTCTTGTCTCTTCAGTGGAGTCAGGTATACGGAGAACCAAAATTGGATTGCACTAGTTCTCCTGAGATCTGAATCAAGCCCCTAATGTCCCTTTCTTATAGCTTCAAGTCCAGCTTTTAGATTTCAGACCTACAGAAACATGAATTAATTTTATCATTATTTCTGCATTAAACATTTTTAAATTTTTATTTAAAAATATAACTTTCTCCCATTGTTAAAAATGTTTCAAAATCAATATGCTTCATTCTGTGACATTAATGATATAATAAAATGTCTCTGTCTGATATATATACATAACAAATGTTTCCAATGTTCATATTCATATTTGCCTCTCAGCTACTTGTCTTTCTTCATATGAGTAATGGTTAAGTCCTAACTTTGGATTTAACGATTCATCCCCAAAAACGTATTGCACAGCACTAATTTTTTTTTTTTTGGGAGACAGGGTCTCACTCTGTTGCCCAGGCTGGAGTGCAATGGCGGGATCTCGGCTCACTAAAGCCTCTGCCTCCCGGGCTCAAGCGATTCTCCTGCCTCAGCCTCCTGAGTATTTGGGATTACAAGCGTGCACCACCACACCCGGCTAATTTTTTGTATTTTCTGTAGAGACGGGGTTTCGCCCTGTTGGCCAAGCAGGTCTTGAATTCTTGACCTCAGGTGATCCACCCACCTCAGCCTCCCAAAGTGCTAGAATTATAAGCATGAACCACCCCGCCCAGCCGAAATACATTTCAACAGCTTGCTTTCCTTACTTCCAGTTTTTAACCAAAATCACTTTTTAAAAGTACTTTCCAAGTTATTGTCTAGGGTTAATATATAGATAACCTGTGCTCCCATAATTGTTGTTTAAAGTAGGCTTATGTTTTAAAACATATTTTGTATGGTAGGTGTTTGTCACACGATTCGGATCTATCACGGTCCATACAAAAATCCACACAGCATTCATTACATAACACAATGTACTTTTTGGCAAGTCTGTCTGCATTATTTGACCACTGGGTGGCAGCATTAGGCTCCATATGAAAGAACCAAGCATTCATTTTCCAGGTCTTTTGTTCGTTTTTCTTTCCTCTTCCCCTCATCACATCATCTCATCATATATTCTGTGGTTGATTCCCTGGAACAGGCAGTCAGCCTCCTGGCAGGGGAGATCCCTGGAATCAGGGTAACACAAGAACACACCGTGCAAGTAGATAACACTGCTGTGCTGCATGCTGGACAACTGCCACATATGGCAAGTGTCAAATGAAAAACAAAAATCAGCAAAAATCAGGCCGGGCGCGGTGGCACATGCCTATAATCCTAGCACTTTGGAAGACCAAGGCAGGCAGATCACTTGAGGTCAGGAGTTCAAGACCAGCCTGGTCAATGTGGTGAAACCCTGTCTCTACTAAATATACAAAAATTAGCTGGGCATGGTGGTGGGTGCCTGTAATCCCAGCTACTCGGGACGCTGAGGCAGGAGAATCACTTGAACCCAGGAGGTGGAGGTTGCAGTGAGCTGAGATTGCATCACTGCCCTCCAGCCTGGGTGACAGAGCAAGACGCTGTCTCAAAAAAAAAAAAAAAAAAAAAAAAAATCACAACTTACACAGTCATATCAAACAGCTGAAAAACCTCTTACATTTTTCTTTACATTATTGGGACTATGTCAAACTGGAAAGGTGCTTAAGATATATTTTTACCTATTTTAATTAAAGGGGGAAGGGTGAAATGTTTTGTCTTTGATTATAATTAGATGTTAGATTTAGGTGTTTAATAGACATTTAATAAATGGGCTCAAAAGCTTCTCTTTTAAGGTAGACTTCTCCCAACCATTTGACATAGAAGGACCTCAGAATCTGAAATTTCAAACTCAATTTGTACATTCATATTGACAGGATTACATAGCTGACTATAATGCTATTAATAACTGCTAGAGTGTATACTACAAATTTTTAAATAATTTATTTCTGATTTAAGTTTTCCCAATCATAGTTCAAATATTCAAGACATGCAGTTTTTGAGAAAATTCACAGCTCAATGGCAATTCTAATTAATTATTACAACTGACTAGAGAAATGGAAGGGGTAGTCCATTTAAAACTGATTTCTAATTAGACCTAGATCTTGAAAAACTGATCTGATCTGTTTGCTCGTAACTAACTACTTTTAGGATCTCTAAAACACTAAATGAAAATGCTATTCTCTGTTTAGTACAGTTGAAGCTTATTTTCTAAAGAGTCCAAAATTTGTTGATTCACAAGGTTCACCAACTTATGAACAACTATCACCACAATTGAATTCTAGAGTATTTTTATCACTCTCCCCTCCCCAAAAAAATCCTGTTAATCATACTCCCCAACTCCTCCTTCCTCCAGCCCCCAATAACCACTATCTACTTACATTCTCTATGGATTTGCCTATTCTGGATATTTCATATAAATGGAATATCATATGTGGACTTTTTGTCTGGCTTATTTCATTTAGCATAATGTTCACAAGGTTCACCAATGTTGTAGCATGGATCAGTACTCCATTCCTTTCTAGTGAATAATATTCCATCACGTGGATATTACCACATTTTGTTTATTCATTCATCACTAGATGGACATTTGGGTTGTTTTCCTTTTTGGCTATTATGAATAACGCTGCTGTGCCAATGCATGTACACATTTGTGTACAGACACAAGTTTTCAATTCTCTTGGATACACCTAGGAGTCAAATCCTGGGGCCATCTGGTAATTCTATGTTTAACATTTGATGAACTGCCACACTCTTCCAAAGCAGCTGCACCCTTTTACATCCCACCAACCCCCAGCACTGTATGAGGATTCCCATTTCTCCACATCCTTGCCTACACTGCTGTGGTTCATTTTTCTTCATTCTCTTTTCTTTCAGTTTCTCAGACTGGATAATTTCAATTGACTTACATTCTAAGTTTGTTGATTCTTCTGCCTGCACAAATCTGCTGCTGTGCTGTAGTAAATTTTTCATTTGTTATCAGACTTTCCAAATCAAGAATTTCTATTTGATTTTTAAAAATAATTTCTCTCTCTTTATTGATATTCTCTAAGTGATGAGATGTTGTTCTCGTACTTTTTGTTTGTTTTTGAGATGGAGTCTCACTCTGTCGCCCGGGCTGGAGTGCAGTGGCGCAATCTCGGCTCACTGCAAGCTCTGCCTCCAGGGTTCACGCCATTCTCCTGCCTCAGCCTCCCGAGTAGCTGGGACTACAGGCGCCCACCACCACACCCAGCTAATTTTTTGTATTTTTAGTAGAGATGGGGTCTCACTGTTGTTAGCCAGGATGGTCTCGATCTCCTGACCTCGTGATCCGCCCGCCATGGCCTCCCAAAGTGCTGGGATTACAGGCGTGAGCCACCGCGCCTGGCCTCTCATACTTTTTAAAAGTTCCTGAGACATGGCTCCCTTTAATTCTTTGAAAATATTTTAAATCATTGTCTAGTAAGTCCAGTGTTTACACTTCCTTATGGACAGTTTCTATTAATTACTTTCCCTTTGTGTATGGGCCATACTTTGTCGTGAAATCTTTGTGCGTTCCTGTGTCCAGGATGGTATTGCCTAGGTTGTCTTCCAGGGTTTTTATAATTTTGTGTTCTACATTTAAGTCTTTAATCCACCTTGAGTTGATTTTTATATATGGTGTAAGGAAGAGGTCTGACTTTAATCTTCTGCATATGGCTAGCCAGTTATCCCCGCACCTTTTATTGAATAGGGAGTCTTTACCCCATTGCTTTTGTCAACTTTGTCGAAGACCACATGGTTGCAGATGTCCAGCCTTATTTCTGGGCTCTCTATTCTGTTCCATTGGTCTATGTGCCTGTTCCAACAGAGTTTCAACAAGGTGTGAATATATATTTCTACTGCTTCTATTCAACATTACTGGCGGTTTTAGTGCAATATGGTTCCTTGGACATAGGAACGGGCAAAGATTTCATGACAAGACACCAGAAGCAATTGCAGGAAGAACAAAAATTGACAAGTGGAATCTAATTAAGAGCCTCTGCAAGCAAAAGAAACTATCAACAGAGTAAACAGACAATCTACAGAATGGGAGAAAATTTTTGCAAACTATGCATCTGACAAAGGGCTAATATCCAGCACTTACAAGGAACTTAAATTTACAAGAAAAAAACAACCCCATTAAAGTGGGCAAAGGACATGGACACTTCTCAAAAGAAGACATACTATGTGGCCAACAATATATGAAAAAAAGCTCAATATCACTGAATATTAGAGAAATGCAAATCAAAACCACAATGAGATACCATCTCACACCAATCAGAATTGGCCATTATTAAAATGTCAAAAAATAGCAGATGCTGGCGAGGTTGTGGAGAAAAGGGAACACTAATACATTGTTGGTGGTAGTGTAAATTAGTTCAACCATTGTGGCAAGTAGTGTAGCAATACCTCAAAGAGCTAAAAACAGAATTACCATTAGACCTAGCAATCCCATTACTGGGTATATACCCAGAGGAATATAAATTATTCTATCATAAATACACATGCACACAAATGTTCACTGCGGCACTATCCACAATAGCAAAGACATAGAATCAACCTAAATGCCCATCAATGACAGACTGGATATGTGGTACATATTCACTATGGAACACTATGCAGCCATAAAAAAGAACGAGCTCGTGTCTTTTGTGGGAACATGGATAGAGCTGGAAGCTTTTATCCTTAGGAAACTAATGCAGGAACAGAAAACCAAATACCGCGTGTTCTCACTTGTAAGTGGGAGCTAAATGACAAGAACTTATGAACATACAGAATGAAACAACGGACTCTGCTGTCTACATGAGGGTGGAGGGTGGGAGGAGGGAGAGCAGCAGAAAAGATAACTATTGGGTACTGCACTTAATACCTCGGTGATGAAATAATATGTACAAAAAAACCCTGTGACATGTGTTTACTTATGTAATAAACCTTCACGTGTACCCCCAAACCTAAAATTAAAAATTTTTAAATATTAAAAAAGAAAATCTGTTATAAATGGAGCATGCAGTCTATTTTCATTTGATATAATTATTACTACTGTTCAATTTAAGTTTACCATTCGGATATTTGTTTTTTATTAGACCTAGTTGTTTTTGTTTTTCCTGGCATATTTTGGATTAATCAAATGTTTTCATAATTTCATTGTAATTAAACCATTCATGTTTTAGCTATATCTCTTTGTATAATTTTTTAATGGTTGCTGTATGGATTACAATATGCGTTCCACAACTTATCACAACCTACTTAGAGTTACTTTTGATGTACTTCATGTAAAAGATTATAACCCCAAAACCATAATTTCATTTACCTTATTGTCCTTTACACTATTGCTATCAAATATACTATATCTATATACATGATAAACCCTATATGTTACAATTTTTGCTTTTAAATAAATTAAGAGAAAACATACAGTCTTTTTTAGTCACCTGCATGTTTACTGTTGCCTTAACACAGTGGTTCTCAATGGTGTGTGTGTTGGTGGGGGCAATCTAGGGGTTAGAGGACAAGGATGTTGCCAAATCTCCTACAATCAAAGAATAGCCCTTCCCACTTAAGAGAGAATTATTCAGCCCCAAACGTTAATAGTACCAAGATTGAGAAACCTGTCTTAAGACAACGTGCATTGTTTTTATCTGGTTGCTCTCAAGATTATCTCTTTACAACTATAGTTTTCAGCACACTAATTATAATGTGCCTAAGTAAAAATTTCCTTTTATTTATCCTGCTTTGCAGGAGGGCCTCCGAGCCTGTTAGATCTGTAAGTTTTTTGAAGCAAATTTGGAAAATGTTTGACCATTATTTTTTCAAACAATGTGTGCCCCCATTATCTTTCTCTTCTTCTCCCAGGACTCCACTTACATGCGTTTTAGACTGCTTGATATTTTCCCTCAGCTCCCTGAGGATATGTTCATTGGGCTTTTAAAAATCTCTTTTCTTTGTGTTCTTCAGATTGAGTTGTCTTCATGTTAACCGAACCTTTTTTTTTCTGGCCTCTCCAATCTTCTGCTATGCCCATCTAGTGTATTTATTTCAGATACTATAGTTTTCAGTTCCAAAATTGTTATTTTTTAGTTTATATCTCTTGGCAGAGATTCCATACCTGTTCATTATTACTTTATTTTCTTTTAAGTTCCTAAACATATTTATAATAGCTGTTTTATGGTTATTGTCTACAAGACCAACATCTGGGTCACCTTGGGGTCATTTCTACTTTTTCTCTTAATTGTGGGTCACATTTTCTTGCTTCTTCAACTATCTAGTAATTTTGTTCTACTGGACATATTGATTACTATAATATATTGTAGAGCCTACAGATTCTATTATCTTCCTCTGATGAGTGTTGATTTTTGTTCTAGAAAGAGTTAACTTTGCTGAACTCAAATTCCAAACTCTGTCTCCTCTGTGCTGGAGAGGAGTTGAATCTCTTCTCAGTTCTTTCAGCCTTTCAGCTGTTTTCTACCAGGTCCCTTGGAGTTTTCCTCATACAAACACAGTTTAGGGGCCAGCCAACAGTATTTGGGTTAAGTTTACACATAGATTTTGAGACTCCTTCCTATGCAACCCCCTCTTTTCCACGATTTCCTCCCTTCACTTAACAGCCTTGCTAACAGTCCTGAACTCTGTCCTCTGACTCCTCAAGCTAGTGAGACTGCAGCTTTCTCCATCTAGGGAGTGGTATTAGGCAAAAAGCTACAGAAACACAAATACCATACAGTGATGTTTTCCTGTTTCAAGGAATAATTCTCCCGTTTCTGCCTGCTTTTGGTCATTCATTCTCTAGTGCTTTCAAGTAGTTGGTTTTCATTCATATTTAGTCCAGTTTTGTTTTGTTGTTCTTTTGAGACGGAGTCTCACTCTGTCGCCCAGGCTGGAGTGCAGTGGCGCAATCTCGGCTCACTGCAACCTCCGCCTCCTGGGTTCACGCCATTCTCCTGCCTCAGCCTCCCAAGTAGCTGGGACTACAGGCGCCCACCACCACGCCCGGCTAATTTTTTGTATATTTAGTGGAGATGGGGTTTCACCGTGTTAGCCAGGATGGTCTCGATCTCCTGACCTTGTGATCCGCCCATCTTTGCTTCCCAAAGTGCTGGGATTACAGGTGTGAGCCACCGCACCCAGCCTAGTCCAGTTTTAATAATGGTTATCTGTAGGGAGATAGTATGATACAAGCAACAACATCAATACTGGAAATGCCAATTAGGTTTTTAAATCTGATAGTTTTATTGGAGATAAAGATTATTTTGTCCCTCTACGCCTTGACATATTCATCTCTCCTAATCCATAAGCAGAGCAGCCTACACAGTTTCTCTGAGATATTACTTCCATGCCTGAAGAAACTTCTCAATGGTATAAATAATGTGGCCTTTGGAATCAAGAAATCACTTACCAACTGTATGAACTTGGAGAGATTATTTATTCCTTCTCCATTTGTATAATGAAGGTGATCATTTAAATCTCACAAGGTTTTTTTTTTTAATTATACTTTAAGTTCTAGGGTACATGTGCACAACGTGCAGGTTTGTTACACAGGTATACATGTGCCATGTTGGTGTGCTGCACCCATTATCTCGTCATTTACATTAGGTATATCTCCTAATGCTATCCCTGCCCCTCCCCCCACCCCACGACAGGCCCCAGTGTGTGACGTTCCCCTTCCTGTGTCCAAGTGTTCTCATTGTTCAATTCTCACCTATGAGTCAGAACATGTGGTGTTTGGTTTTCTGTCCTTGTGATAGTTTGCTCAGAATGATGGTTTCCAGCTTCGTCCATGTCCCTATAAAGGACATGAGCTCATCCTTTTTTATGGCTGCATAGTATTCCATGGTGTATATGTGCTGCATTTTCTTAATCCAGTCCATCACTGATGGACGTTTGGGTTGGTTCCAAGTCTTTGCTATTGTGAATAGTGCCGCTATAAACATATGTGTGCATGTGTCTTTATAGCAGCATGATTTATAATTCTTTGGGTATATACCCAGTAATGGGATGGCTGGGTCAAATGGTATTTCTAGTTCTAGATCCCTGAGGAATCGCCACACCAACTTCCACAGTGGTTGAACTAGTTTACAGTCCCACCAACACTGTAAAAGTGTTCCTATTTCACCACATCCTCTCCAGCACCTGTTGTTTCCTGACTTTTTAATGATTGCCATTCTAACTGGTGTGAGATGGTATCTCATTGTGGTTTTGATTTGCATTTCTCTGATGGCCAGTGATGATGAGCATTTTTTCACGTGTCTGTTGGCTGCAGAAATGTCTTCTTTTAAGAAGTGTCTGTTCATATCTTTTGCCCACTTTTTGATGGGGTTGTTTGTTTTCTGCTGGTAAATTTGTTTGAGTTCTTTGTAGATTCTGGGTATTAGCCCTTTGTCAGATGAGTAGATTGCAAAAATTTTCTCCCTTCTGTAGGTTGCCTGTTCACTCTGATGGTAGTTTCTTTTGCTGTGCAGAAGCTCTTTAATTAGATCCCATTTGTCAATTTTGGCTTTTGTTGCCATTGGTTTTGGTGTTTTAGACATGAAGTCCTTGCCCATGCCTATGCGCTGAATGGTATTGCCTAGGTTTTCTTCTAGGGTTTTTATGGTTTTAGGTCTAACATCTAAGTCTTTAATCCATCTTGAATTGATTTTTGTATAAGGTGTAAGGAAGGGATCCAGTTTCAGCTTTCTACATATGGCTAGCCAGTTTACTAAATCTCACAGGGTTTTTAGAAATAGTAATCACTTATGTCACAAAGCATATAGCAAGTGTTAAAAAGAAAACAAACACTTTTGGTTCCTTTCCCTTAGACCTCTTCCTTCATCCCAGCAGTGGAAATAGTAAAAGGAATTCCTAATACACGACCACCTTTTTCTATAATGGTTACTTTAGTATTCCATTAGTTTAATTCCATGTACTTTAATGTTCCATTAGTAACACTTAATTAAGTTTATAAGGAAGAAAGAACACGAGAGAGAGAACAAATCCCATTTTATGAACAAGCGTGCACTAGAAGCAGGGACTGTCAAAGGAGACACTGAACAGTGCAGGGAGGATTCATTTCCCCACCATATCTCTGGGCAAGCAAGTGTGGAGGCAGAAGATATACAGTAATGCAAAAGGCATCATTATCACAGAATTTCTTCATGTGTGAATGAGAAAGTCTTTCTATGGATATAAGTATACAATAAATCACAGTAATCTAATAAGCAAAACTGCTAAGAAAAAGGCAAATTTAAAAAGAAATAAAAGTTAAGTTCAAAAAATTTTTAAAGCTTAAATATGTATTTAATGAATTTTTAAAAAATTTATTGTGCCTCTCCTGTTTATAAAAAGTTTGTTTCCTGAAAAGAAACAAATTGGAATTGTACAGGACTATATCTTGTAAATTTTACAATTAATGTCTTTATCTAAGTCATTACTTCAAATGTTATCTAATAAAGGACTGAAGATGACTCTTATGAATCAATGTAAGAGAATGCCTTCAGACTGCAGCAATTTGTGATCACTGTTCTCTAAATATAGATATACTGTCACCTAATTACATCATCTACCCAACCCATATTTTTCCGTCTTGTCCCAGGTATATAAGAGATGGCAAATATTTCACTAATATCCAGGTGCACCATTTTTACAGAACTTGGGCTGTTTCTAGTACTCTTATAATCAGGCGTCAATTGTTCTAAGTGGTTTTCTTTTCTAAGTTTATTAGGGATGGGTCAGGCAAACACAAAGCTGCTCCAAGGAAATCAAAGTGGAGACAAGACTCCAACGAACAGGATAGATCTGAGAAGAAGCTGGCTGTTCTAGGAAAGTAAGAGTCAGAACTGATAATTATAAGACTCTTGTGGACTCTTATGATTCCATAATCACACAGGGCTAACATGATATATATTCAGCTTACACTGCTAAGAGTAAGCTGAAGAAGGGCCAAAGCAAAACTGAAATATTTAAGTAATGACACAGGACATCTTATGAACATAATATTTTTGTTATTGATTGACTGGTTTAGAAGTTAGCACAGTAGTGTCTGTAAATATGATCATCTTTCTACATCTACCATCAGTGGAGAAGAACAGAGGCATTCCCTTGGATTTCCTAGGTCTACACTAGTGCAAACCAGAGGTTAGCAGCATTTTTCTATAAAGAACCAGATAGTAAATATTTAATCTTGCAGGCCACATAGTCTCTGTTGTCATCACTCAACTCTTCTATTATAGCATGACAGCACCATAGACAATATGTTAATGAATGGACATGGCTGTATTACAATACAAATTTATTTACAAAACCAGGTGGTGGGCTAGATTTGTTCTATGGGCTGTAGTTTGCCAACCACTAGGTAAACAGTGAGAGGTAAATATCTAGTGCAAAATGATACTAAATAATGTCTTGAACACATTCCCAAATTTCAAATGAGTAAGAAATACATAGATCAGTGCAATTTGATTTGCCTATGTTAATAATATAGAAATCACAATTTCATATTCAGTGAACTCAATATATAGTTGAACCAATTTTTCTGAGTATCATCAGAACCTGGGAATTATTTACCTGTGCATAATCACCAAAAGGTGGAGAATAAGCAATGCACTTTTCCAATGTGTGTTGTGATTCATTTCCCTGAGAGATTGCATCCAGAATGCTGCTTGCAATTCCAGTCTTATGAAGAGTGGTTTTACTTGCAGGGGCTAAAGGCAGAATCAACAAGTTTATTTTATTTAGATTATTTTATTATAAATTTATTTTATTTAGGTTATTTTAAATAAATTATTTTATTGTAAGTTATAAACAAATTATATTTTATTATAAATTATAAATTGTAACTCAGCATATTATCAAATAGAACCAAATTTTAGTTTGCCAATATATAACTAAATAATTTTCCCCTGAGAAGTATATAATACTGTCTTACTCATTTGGAACAACTTAAAATGGACACCTGTCCCATGGGTAAATAATTTTGGTGGAAAGGTTCAAAAACATATATGTCTGGCTGAGCACGGTTGCTCATGCCTGTAATTCCAGCACTTTGAGAGGCCAAGGTGGGAGGATCACTTGAGCCCAGGAGTTCGAGATTGGCTTAGGTGACATGGTGAAACCCCATCTCTATAAAAATACTAAAAATATAAAAATTTGCCAGGAATGGTGGTGCATGACTGTAATCCCAGCTACTTGGGAGGCTGAGACATAAGAATTGCTTGAACCCAGGAAGTGGAGGTTGCAGTGAGCCGAGATGATGCCACTGCACTCCAGCCTGGGTGACAGAGCAAGACTCTGTCTCACAAACACACACACACACACAATTAGCTGGGCATGGTGGCACATGCCTGTAGTCCCACCTACTCGGGAGGCTGAGTTAGGAGGATCACTTGAGCCCAGGAGGTGTAGGCTGCAGTAGCCAAGATCACACCACAGCACTCCAGCCTGGGTGACAGAGGGAGACCTTGTCTCAAAAAAACAAAACGTGTGTGTGTGTGTGTGTGTGTCTAGTCTCTAAAACAAGGCATACAAAATGTAAACTAACCATTCTTATAAATGTAATAATTGTCACCATCAATTTTTAGACCAGATCAATATATAACAGGTATACTAGAAGTGCCTTTACATTTTTTTCCAGCTCAAAAAAAATTACAAATTAATGTTTGGATTCAAGGATATTTCATAAAATACAGAGGATGTATATTAAAAATGAAATTCATCTTTCATCTCTTTTCATTTAATCCTATTCTTCTTCCCAGAGGTAACAGTTTAGAATTTACTTTTTTGGATTTACTTCATGCATTTGCACTCTCAAGTATATACATGTAAGGATATATAACTTTAAATAAACATAAATGGAATCATTTTATGCATATATTTGCCAAAATATGCTTTAGAGTTCATCTCATATCAGTATATGTAGATATCCCTCAATTATAAAAAAAAAGTTGCACAGTATTCAATTTTATGATGAACTATTTAAGCATTCCCCTATTGACAAATATTAAGTATTTTCCAGTTTTCCCACTATTTACAACCAATGTTGCAGTGAACATCCTTGTGCCTGGAGCACATCACATTTGTGATTTTCTCTTAAAACGATATTTGAATGAATAGTTGATTTATAGTAATTGAAGGCTTGAGGGGTTCCTCCAAAATGTAAATGAGAATTCCACTTCCACCAATTATTGGTAGCTCATACATTCTGGGAGTATTCAAATACTCAAGATATATAAGATTACTTATAGGTTTAAACTTCTGGTTAAGAAAAATGATTCTCTATGAGTTGTAATGTTTTCCTTAAATAAAATAGCATGCATTTTGAGTGTCTTAGTTTTAATTATTCTTTCAATTTAAAGAATAATTTAGGCCTTAATTTGGTCAATAGGTATTATTTGCTTCCATGAAGTCAAAAATTAAAGTAAAACTTATTATGAAAAGTATTCAGTAAAACTCCACAACAAGAATACTGAGCCCCTACTTACATGATAAGCACACACTGGGCAACACACTTGCCAAATTCAAGTATGGATTTTTACTGAGCCGAATTTCTTTTGGTGGTTCTCCCAAGAGTGAAGTTTGATTCTTAGAGGCAGCCTATTTAACAAAAACAAAGGAGGGAGTACTTAATGAGAGGTACACGAAAATAAAGAATACAGAAATACTTATTTTTCAATACATCTAGTGTACTTATGAAATATTTATGGATGTTGACTAAAATTATCACATTTCACCTATTAGTTGTTCAATTAGGTTTTTAAAAAACTATTGTAGAGCCATAGAACTTTAGAACTAAAAGAGAATGAAAGGACATCTTATACAACCTTCTCACTTGAACCAGGAAAGAATTCATCTTCACAAGAAAAACCAAATTCCATATCTCTTTTCCAGAAACACTGTTATCTATCTGTCTGTCTGTCTGTCTATCTATCTATCTACCTATTTTTTTTTTTTTTTGGAGATGGAATCTCACTCTATTGCCCAGGCTGGAGTGCAACGGTGCAATCTCGGCTCACTGAAACCTCCGCCTCCCGGGTTCAAGCGATTCTCCTGCTTCCGCCTCCTGAGTAGCTGGGATTACAGGCCCGCACCACCATGCCTGGCTAATTTTTTTATATTTTTAGTAGAGATGGGGCTTCACCATGTTGGCCAGGCTGATCTCGAACTCCTGACCTTCGTGATGCCCTTGCCTTGGCCAAAGTGTTGAGATTACAGGCGTGACACACCGCGCCTGGCCTGTTATCAATATTTTTATTGAGATTTTTATATTTTATGACCAAATAACAAAAGCAAAGCTTATTTACCTCTGGTACTAAAAATAATGTCAAACAAAATAAATGAGTTTAATAAACTCCAACTCCACATTTAGATGATGCTAGAAATACACATTTCTTGAAAATGTATATCAGTATATTTTTATGTATTAGTTAGGTGTAAGGATTCTAGTACAGTTGACCCTTGAAACAACATGGGGGTTAGGGGTGCCAACCCCCTACACAGTGGAAAATCTATGTATAACCCTTGTCTACCCAAAAACTTAACTACTAATAGCCTACTGTTAACTAGAAGCCTTACCAACAGCCAACAATTAACACATATTTTGTATGTTACATGTATTATATACTGTATTTTTACAATAAAGTGGAGAAAAGACAATATTAAGAAAACCATAAGGAAAACACATTTACAGTACTGTAGTATTTATCAATACCATAAATTACATCATTTGTTTACAATATGGATCTGTCTGAAATGGTGGACAACAGCAGCTACAAACCTCAATCTGTGGTACACATCAAGCAATTCGAATTTTTCTTACAATGTCATGACATTGTTTCTTGAGAGCACTTCTAGTATCACTAGTGGCATTTTTATGGATCGTAGGATGTTATTCAAGGTTTATGGTATTGCACTAAACATGATGAAAAATATGCAAGCATGACGAGACATCACTTTTTACTGCAATAAGCAATTTACTGGAGAGATGAATGGCTCACATGGAGATGATTAGCAACATACAGCATTTTAAGTGGATCCTCTCAACACCTGAGCTCACCGCAATAGCAAGAGGAAGTAGCTACAAAATTATCACAGTAGTACAGTACATACTACAGTTAATTTTAGGCAGTTATGATTTAATCCTGCATCTTTATTTTGGTTTACGTTTCTTTTGACTGTGAATGGTGCCATGTATGGTCTGTAAGTATGCATGTTAGTTTTGCTAAATTTTAACTTTTTAATAATAGATTTGTATATATGTTATGGTAGTAAATTACAAACTAGACTAATATCTACATATATTTTATGCATTCATGACATATATAACTTTTTCTTAATTTTTTCAATATTTCTAGGCTATGGGGTTCATTTGTGAGTTTTCTCAAACTTTTTCAAATTTCCAAAAAAGTTCCCACTATATTTCTTGGAAAATATCCAAGTATAAGTGGACCTGTGCAGTTAAAACCCGTGTTGTTCTAGGGTCAACTGTATGTACAAAACGGCTAAAAACTGAGCAATGACAACAGAAATGAACCTGATTTAAAATGGGCAGAAACTTTGATAGACATTTCTCCAAAGAAAATATACAGATGACCAGTAAGCACACACAAAAATGCTCAACATCACTAAACATTAGGGAAATGCAAATCAAAACCACAATGAGACACCACTTCACACCCATTGGGATGGCTATCACTACGAACTGAATGTTTAAGTCTCCCCAGAATTCATATGTTGAAATGCTAAGCCTCAATATGATGGTCTTAGAAGGTGGGGCCTTTGGGAGGTAATGAGGTCATTAAAGTAGAGCCCTCAAGAGTGGGATTAGTGCTCTTATAAGAAGAGACATGAAAGGTCTTGCTCCAGCCTTCTACCATGTGAAAATGGAATGGAAAGATGGTCATCTGTAAACCAGGAACAGTATCCTCATCACACACTGGATTTGCTGGCACCTTGCACCTTCTCTTAGAACTCCCAGCCTCTCAAACTGTGATAAATAAATGTTTGTTGTTTAAACCACCCAGTCTATGGTATTTTTGTTACAGAAAGCTAAAACAGAAAACAAGTGTTGGCAAGGATGTTGGAAAATTAGAATCCCTGTGCACTGCTGGCAGGAATGTAAAATGGTGCAGCTGCTGTGGAAAAAAGGATGACAGTTCCAACAGAAATTAAACATGCATTATGGTATGATCCAGCAATTCCATTTCTGGGTATATACCCCAAAGAACTGAAAGCAGGGACTCAGATACCAATGTTCACAGCAGCATTATTTACAATAAACAAAAGGTAGAAACAACCCACATGTCCATGGATGGCTGAATTAAAACATGGTATATACGTACAATGGAATATTATTCGGCCTTAGAAAAGAAGGAAATTTGGATACATGCTACAACATGGATGAATCTAGAAAACATTATGCTAAGTGAACTAAGCTACACACAGAAGGACAAATATATTGTCACCTAGGTACCTAGAATAGTCAAATTCATAAAGACAAAAGTAGAAACAGTGGTTACCTGGGCTAGTGGGAGAGGAAAATGGAGAGTTATTATTTAACAGGTACAGGTTTCAGTATGAGATGATGAAAAAGTTTTGGAGATGGAGAGTAATGATGCTGCACAACAATGTGAATGTACTTAATGCCACATCACTTAAAATGGTTAAAATGGTAAATTGTATGTTATGTATATTTTACCACAATAAACAGAAACAGGTTATCATCCCTGTCTCCCTGAACAAAATTCTCAAAGGTTGGGGTTGGGGTCCAAATCTCTTTTATTTATTTATTTATTTATTTATTTATTTATTTATTTATTTTTGCACTAGAGGTGATTCTGGAAACAAAAAGGTAGACTCAAGACTTACTGGCCAACACAATATTAAAGATGCAGGTCTAAACATCTGAAGCAAAGTTAAACTAATCATTTCAGCCAAGTCTAAAATCTCACAATTAGAAAACACTGAGGTTACCTGGTACAACCCCTATTGACAGAAAGAGGGATCATTTCTATTAATACAACATCCTTTACAGATGCTTGCCTGGGGTCTGCTTAATTGCTTTTGGTGATATGACATTCACATCTTTGTGAAATAAACTTTGTCTTTGCTTAAAAGCTTGAATTGTTCTTCCTTATATTAAACCTAAATCTGCTTTATTGTATGTTGTACTTAATAGCCAGTTCTGCCCACTGGAGGTACACACAATACTGTATGACTACTCTTTAAATAGGTTTAACAATGTATATGTTTGGTTGTCCCTTTCCAGGTTCCATATATCCATTTCTCCTGAATTCTTCTTCACAGGACTTATTTTCCAGAACCTGCCCCCATTTTGGCTGTCCTCTTGTAGATAGACTCATTTGCCCATTATGTGAATCACCTAAAATCCACAGTTCTTCTAAAGACTCTGAGGCTTTCAATGAATTAAAGATTGCAAAGAGATATGAAGTATTCACATACAAGTTTTATTTGTGTAATTTCCCTCAATAACCCAAGCAATGAACACTGCAGATAAATTTTAAAAATTCATTCTATAAAGAATTGACGGCCAGGTGCAGTGGCTCACACCTGTAATACCAGCACATTGGGAAGCCGAGGCGGGAAGATCACCTGAGCTCAGGAGTTCGAGACCAGTCTGGCCAACATGGTGAAACCCCATCTCTACTAAAAATACAAAAATCAGCCAGGTATGGCGGTGCGTGCATGTAATCCCAGCTGCTTGGGAGGCTGAGGCAGGGGAGCCACTTGAACCCAGGAGGCAGAGATTGCAGTGAGCCGAGGTTGTGTCGCTGCATTCCAGCCTGGGCAACAGAGCAAGACTTGGTCTCAAAAAAAAAAAAAAAAAAAAAAAAAAGAATTGCACTAGCTTTCTCAATATACAATTGCAGGGCATTCTAGTCATACCTCTTGCTATGGCTAGGTAACACTAAAACCTCTTACAAATTCAGTATTATTATTTTGACTTTTGAATACAAGAAACTACATAGATTTTTTTTCCTTACAAACTGCTTAAGCCTAAGTTTTATACCACTTACAAACCACAGTGTATTTTAGGGTACAAATATAATAAAAATTAGATGTACTTTAGTCTACCTACTTATTACAACATTTATAAATATCAGTGGTATTTTAACCAATAAACTGATTCAGTAAAAACTTCCAGAATTAAAAGAGAGACCAGATTAGTTTGAACAGACCAGAGTTTAATAGCTGGTTTTGATATTTTCCAGATAAAATTGGTTCTGCCTTTAAATATTAAAATACTTTAATTAGCTACCAAATATATATTTAAGATAGAAAAAAGTATATTTGAAAGAACAGCATTACTATGTACTTAGAAAGCCTTACAAATAACATTACTATGTAAGTGAATAAGCATTGATACTAAGCTTTTTCAAACTACAAAATTCTGAACTTAAACTAGTTTATATCTTATATTTAAAATAGCAAGTATTTTTGAAAACCATGTGTATCATAAACTTTTTGGAAATTCCTTATTCTCTTATAAGGAATAAAGAATCCACATTTAAATTATTTATAAGAGATGTAACTCATTTTACACAAATTAAAATTACTTTACTTACAAACTGGTAAATAATTAAGATAGTCCCAAATGCCAGCTAGCATAACTTATCAAAAAACGGATTTTTTGTTTGCTTATTTATAATAACAGATTTTTTAAAAGAATGCAATGTTTTCTTCAATTTTGAAAAGTAAATGTAAACTATGAAAAAGTCATCATTTCATTGACACGACAATTTAAGATATAATTTAAAAGGAATATATATACATATACATGTATATATACATCTGTGTGCACCCACAGTTTTCTTACCCCTGAACTTATCTCTGTGCCTTTTGGCTGGCTTTGCTGCTGCTTATGGTGTCCCACCAGCAAGCTTCCAGCAGCAAGGTTTGGAAAGCTCTGAAGATAAGGCTGCGACCCTGAGAAATTTCCTTCTGCCATTCCCACCGTGGCTGGCTGTTTCTCCTGAGTATTACTGTGCCCTGGCCCAGCCTGTCCAGCAATGTGCTGATTTGGAAAGAATGGTAACATGCCCATTCCAGCTGTTATCGTTGTTTGAGTTGGAATCAGGCTAGATGCTGTAGCAAACCATAAATGCAAAAAGCTTTTAGTTAGAAAATATTTATTCACAATAGTCCTTTTAATTTTGTTAAGTTATGAGCAAAATGCAGAGAAACCAATTTTGTACCTGTTAGATAACAGCAAAAGGTAAGGTTAGAGGTTGTTAATTAGTGGGTTCCTTTATGAAAAAAACAAAAACCTACAATAGTAATAATGCTCTTATTTTCAGCAACTTTCAGGGTAACCTCAATGATAAGAAATTTTTAAGTTTTTAAATTCTATATATAATTGTTAATTATATATTGTTAAAGTTGAGGGCAAAGTTTATGTACTTTTTCGCATTTAAGCTGTATTAGTGCTTTTTTTTATGCCCAGTCATTGCAACTTGACTGTTTCCATAACTGAAGGAAATAATTAAGTTTTAAGTTTAAAAAGTTATCTGAAATTAAAATTTAGTGAAGTTTGATTGACTCCAACAATAAATTTGGTTAGCTGGCTTCCATCAGCTCATGAGAGCTATTAATACACATCTCTTCCCAGCTATCAAGTTAAGTGTCTTCATATTGGTAACTTGAAATCAGTCACCGCTGGAGTATTCACAAACAGAAATGCACAAATGCTACAAATCAAGCCCTTTTTTTCAACCTAGAGAGCTGGTTGTTAAACACTTATCAGTATATCACTGGTTTCTTTTTTTAAATCAGTATTTGTTAATAGATAAGCACTAAATTTAATACATGAAAGTTTTATGTTTTTATTTACAGAAAATAACAAGAAATTCTGGAAGAAATAAAAGGGTTTTTTTGTTTGTTTTTTGAGTCAGGGTCTCATTCCCATCGCCAAGGCTGGAGTGCAGTGGCACAATCATGGCTCACTGCAGCCTCGACTTCCTGGGCTTAGGTGATTCTCCCACCCCAGCCTCCTGAGTAGCTGGGACCACAGGCGTGTGCCAGCATGCCTGGCTAATTTTTTGTATTTTAGTAAAGTCAGGGTTTTGTCATGTTGCCCAGGCTGGCAAATAAAAGTTTCAATAGGAAAATTCTGAACCGTTCCACTTTTTAAAAAATCTATAGGTCAAAATTAAATGGAAAAAGCTAATTTTGACAACTAAGTCAGATGTACCATTTTATAAATTTACTAAACAAATTTCTTCAATTATTTTTAGTAATAATCATTTAGAGATGGATACTTTGGTTCCCCTAATGTTTAGAATATAGTTATTCGGACACTGACTTTTCAGTGTTCTTAAAGCGGCATATACTAAAGCAAATAATTTATTAGTTAATCCAACACAAATAATACATATTTGCATAAGCTTTTAGACATAAAAAATTTAATTTTTTGGAAATACAGACCCCATGATATCACAAAATTTCTTCACTGGCTTAACTTTTGTCCAGTCAATTTCAACAGTCAGAACTAAGTTATTTGATCACTGGACAAAAGGTTAAGTAAGCTACCCATATTTAATTGACTTTTTTTTTTAATTATTGGTGGCCCTTCTGTTTTTACTCAGCATGCTCACTTCTAAGCAAATTTCAATTAAGCTTCAAGCTGAAAATTCCCTTCAAAATCACATTCAAATAAGAAGTCTCAGTATAACACCATGCTTCTGTTTTCCTGCCAAAAAAGCTATTTTGTTTGCCATGTTTTTAGAAGCACATAGTACACACATTAGTTTTGACTACTGATTTAGAGGTTAAATTTTTTTAAATAATACAAATAAATAATCAAACTTTAAATTTATAAATACTAGATTTTAAAAAATAAAAGTGAATGGTTTCTTATCCCGGCAACAATTACATGGATCCATATGTGCTGTCAGCCCAGTGGGCAGCATGTCAGTCTCAAATGGATCTGTGTCTTTACCTTGTACTGCTGTGAACCTGCATAAAATATTAAAGCATATCCAATAGGGGAAGTCTTATCTTGGCATGGAAGCAAGTCCATCAGTAACTTACCAATATTGAAAATCGAAAAGCCAAGAGGGTTCTCAAAATTTTAAATGACTACATAAAACTCAAATTTGACCTCCCTGTAAATAAAATTAGAACATAGGTAAACTATCTTTAAATCTCAAACCTGACTGTTTACTGACTTCTCAGTAAATACACATCATTTACTTTTATGTGCTTCTCCATGATGATGTCCCAACTCCTTTTTCAATGGAAGCACTGACCCTATCCCTAGTGCAGTCTGTAGTACCACAGCTGGGGGCTCTCCAAGTAAGCCGGGTTTCTACAAAAGAAGAAAAAAAGGTAAGACCCATGGCCATAAGATATAACCTAAAAAAAGCTACACACGTGAAAATTCATAAACAACCTGATCCACAGCCTGATTCTACAAAAGAAACGAACTGATTCTAAAAGAAAAAATGATACCATACTTACATTATTAGCATGAATATTCTCAAACTTCATTAATTGTTGTTGTGCCAGTGGTATATGAGAAAGATTCTGAAGGAATAAATTAGAAGTATTACCCATAACTGAGCTCTGTGAAAATGACAAAACGTTGTCAGTTTAATTTTGAAAAGCTACATGTTGTATAACCCAATTCATTTTGAAGTTCAATTCTCCAGTCGATCTGAGTAAAAGTAATTGCTTCTAAACATAATATTTCACTCTCCAACTTATCAGACAAAGCTAATTAATTATTTTAATAATACACAAGAGGGGGCCATGCAGTCATGAAATAATTCTACATTATTTCATCCTTCGTTCCCTCCTCTCAACCCTTTTTGGTTTCAATGACAGTGACATTCTATTCATTCATTTATTTATTCATTTAATCATTCAACAAAGATTTATTGAGCACTTTCTATGTTCTAGGCACTGTGCTACTTAGTGAGAAGTACAATAAGATCTGCCCTCATAGATCTTACAATCCCCTAAGGAAGGGAGCCATTAATTAATCAAAAAAACACATGATTACACATGGTAATCATATGAAGGAAAAATACAGGGGGCTATAAGAACAAATAGTGGAGGAATGTTATTTAGCCTGGAAGATTCAAGGAAGGTTTCTTGGAGGAACTAATTATTGTACTGCAATCTGAAGGTTGTAGTTGAAGTCTGGGAGGGAATTAGGTGATGTTGGGGTGGGAAGCGTTCCAGGAAGAAGGACCAGCAGGAGAAAAGACCAAAGGAGGAAAAAACAAGGTCCTTTGAGGACCAAAACCAGGCTGTTGTAGTGGGACAGTGATCTGCAGTGAGTTGAGAGGCAGGAGGGGCCAGCTCAAATGTATGGGCCTTAAAGGTAATGCATTTTGGTGTTTCTCTTAAAACACAGGGAATATTATCAATACTCTGAACTTCCCCTCTCATATTACTCTCCACTCCTTATTGTAATTAACTGTTTAATGTGTTTTCCCTACTGGTTGAAATTCTATAATAACATAGACTTTAAATGTTACATTCCACACAGTAGCCTCAATGATTAGCACAATGTCTAATACATATATGTCAGATACTCAATAAAATACATTGAGTAAATGAATGAATAAAAACTCTATAATGTATCACCAAGTCCTGTGTTAGATTCTAAGGATGAAAAATAAAAGCTGGATTTAGGACCAGATATTCATTCATTCAACTTATATTAAAATTCGATTATATATTGTTTGATTTGTAATTAGAATTCTATGTTCTTAAACAGTACCTGAATTAATGAGTAATGCTTATCTCTAATATTACAGACATTTAAATCTATAAACACACATTTAAAATATTTATCTAAAAAAGGTAGGAAACATACTCTATTCTCATATACATGAGTTTTTTTTATAATATTCATTAAATTTTAAAAATTAAGTTACTGTTCATTTCTATTTTCTTTCTAGAAATACTTTTTTGAGTTAAGACCACATAAGAAGCCGTGTCTTGAACAACTTATCTATTATCTAGAAAAAAATATACCACTTTCCTTCTTAATGCCATACAAATTGGAATCAATAATATTTATCATGGTACATAACTACTGCTTTGGCTAGCTTAATTGAATCTGATATACTCATTAAGTTATGATTTTACGTATCTATACTTATTATTAAAGATTTTCTTTAAAAGCAAAATACTCATTTAATTTCTTGAGAACTTTAAGTGTTAAGAACAAACAAAATATTCACTCCAAATATTTAATGCTTCAGTACTCAATGTTATTTATGTACCTGATGTGCTTTATTCAAATGTAAAAATGCAGGAGAGATGGATGGATTCATCAGATGTGGCAAGCTGTGAGGTGTTCCAAGAACGGCTTTGAGAAAATAAAAGTAAAAACTTTAATTTATATATGGAATTAAAAAAATTTAAAAACCAAGCTTCGAAAAGGGTAAATGAATATTTCTTTAAACTATTAACAAATCCACTGAAAGTTCAATGATATAGTGACCTTGTCATTGGTCAAAAGTGATAGGTACCTTTCCCTGAGATTCAACCCTGGAATTTGTTTTAAAATTCAAAAGCCTTCTGCCATAATTGTAAAACTCCAAACCTAGGCTTAATCTTCTCTAGAATTTAGTGCAACAAAACACACCCACCTTTAATAAGCACAATACTCATTGAACCCATGTTATTTATTCAGTGTTTTTTTTGGTATTTCAGGAATTTTGGCAGAGGGTAGGAGTAGGGGACAAGATACAATCCTTGTCCTTGAAAAGCTTACATAAAATCCAATTGAGAAGACAATATACGTACACAAAAATATTTACATAATAAAATCAAAAGAAACTGCAAAACTGTACACAGACATAAAAAGAATAAATGGTAACAATACTCATAATCGTGTCTAAGAGTCTAAATACCAGAGTACATTTCAAAAGGGATCTTGTTAGAATGGAAAACTTACAAAAGGGAGCAGGTGGGGGGTGTCAGAGATGTTTGAACCAGAGTGCCTCCATCTTGAATAGAAGTTAGGTAAAATAAGGCTGAGACCTGCTGAGCTGCATTCCCAGTAATTTAGGCATTCTAAGTCATAGGATGAGACAGGAGATCAGCACAAGATACAGGTCATAAAGCCCTTGCTAATAAAACAAGGTGCAATAAAGAAGCCGGCTAAAACCTACCAAAACCAAGATGGTGACAAGAGTGATCTCTGGCCGTCCTCATTGCTACACTCCCACCAGTACCATGACAGTTTACAAATGCCACGGCAACGTGTGAAAGTTACCCTATATGGTCTAAAAAGGGCAGGAACCCTCAGTTCTGGGAATTGCCCACCATTTTCCTGGAAAATTCATGAATAATCCACCTCTTGTTTAGCACATAATCAAGATAATAAAGAAATAACCATAAAAATGGGCAACCAGTGGCCCATGCCACTGTTCTGCCTATGGAGCAGCCATTCTTTTTTGTTTGTTTGAGACAGAGTCACACTCTATTGCCCAGGCTGGAGTGCAATGGCACGATCTCAGCTCACTGCAACCTCCAGCCTCCTGGGTTCAAGAGATTCTCCTGCCTCAGCCTCCCAAGTAGCTGGGATTACAGGCACTCACAACCATGCTCAGCTAATTTTTGTATTTTAGTAGAGACGGGGTTTCACCATGTTGGCCAGGCTGGTCTTGAACTCCTGACCTTGAGATCCACCTGCCTTGGCCTCCCAAAGTGCTAGGATTACAGGCGTGAGCCACCACGCCCGGCCTGGAGCAGCCATTCTTTATTCCTTTCCTTTCTTAATAAACTTGCTCTGACTTAAAAAAAAAAAAAAAGGGAGGATGTTTTTAGAATAGATAATATAGAGACACAAAGAGGACCATGAGATAGAAAATATATTTAGAAATTTAATCTAATTATTGTAAAATAACTGGAATAATCATAATATACAAAATTAGGCTGGGTGCAGTGGCTCATGCCTGTAATCCCAGCACTTTGGAAGGCCAAGGTGGGCGGATTGTTTGAGGTCAGGAGTTCGAGACCAGCCTGGTCAACATGGTGAAACCCCATCTCTACCAAAAATACAAAAATTAGCCAGGCATGGTGGCACATGCCTGTAATCCCAGCTACTTGGGAGGCAGAGGCAGGAGAACTGCTTGAGGCTGGGAGGCGGAGGTTGCAGTGAGCTGAGATCACGCCATTACACTCCAGCCTGGCTGACAGAGCGAGACTCCATTTCAAAATAATAATAATAATATACAAAATTATATATATATATATATATATATAAAATATATACAAACAGTGTCCAGAAAAGGTTCTGGCAACATCTTCTTGTAATATATATGTAGCAAAATAAAAAAACACTGTACTATGAAAGGTAAAATAAATAAATAAATGAAATAAATCCTCATTGTAACCAAATTTTTTAGTATCCATCTAAGTCTACATTGGGACCACCTCAGAAGACAAGAATGATCCAACTTCTTGGTTTCAGGAGTAGAATGATATCAGTGAGATAATCATAGGAAACTATTTAATTCAACAGTTTTCAATATTCTCTCTAGCAAAGGAGGAAGTGCCCAGAGTACACAGGATTGGAGGGAATGTTTAATTCTAGCATAATTTTAGGAAAGTTATGATAATGTGAGGATATATGGAAGATGACTCACTTAGAATTCTATTATCTACTTCAATGAGGAAAAAGGCATTTTTGAGTGGAAAACTGGTACACGGAAAAGAACTCCTCTGCAAGTGATAGGGAATTAAATGTAGAAAATTAGGGAAAATATTACTTGACTTAGACAAATAACTTCAGTACAGCCCCTTCAATAAATTATGCTGGGAAAATGGAATATTCATATGCAAAAGAATGAAGTCAGACCCTTATCTCTCACCATATATAAAAACCAACTCAAAATCTATTAAAAACTTAAATGTAAGACTAAAAATTGCACAACTACTGGAAGAAAACATGGGGGAAACACTTGAGGACACTGATCTGGGCAAAGATGTTATGGGTCACACTTCACAAGCACAGGCAACAAAATCAAAAACAGACAAATGGGATTTTATCAAACTAAACAGCTTCTGCACAATGAGGGAAACAATCAATAGGGTGAACACGTACAACTTGTAGAATGGGAGAAAATATCTGCAAATTATTCATGTGACACAGGATTAATATCTAGAATATACACAGAACTCTAGCAATTCAACAGCAAAAACAAAAAACAAAAAACAAAAAAACACCCCAAATAATCCAATTTAAAAATGGGCAAAGGATCTGAACAGACATTTCTCAGAAGGCATACAAATGACCAACAAGTATATGAAAAAATGTTCAACATCAGTAATCATTAGGGAAATGTAAGTCAAAACCACAATAAGATACCATCTCACCCCAATTAGAACAGCTAATTCTAATTATCAAAAAGACAAACAAATAATAAATGCTAGTGAGGATGCGCAAAAAAGGGAACTCTCTTACACTGCTGGAGGGAATGCAAATTAGTACAGCCATTATGGAAAACAGTATGATGGTTTCTCAAAAAAAAAACAAATATAGAACTATCATATGGATCCAGCAATCCACTAATGAATATTTATCCAAAGAAAACGAAATCACGGCCAGGTGCAGTGGCTCACACCTGTAATCCCAGCACTTTGGGAGGCTGAGGTGAGTTGATCACTGGAGGTCAGGAGCTCGAGACCAGCCTGGCCAACATGGCGAAACCGTCTCTACTAAAAAATACAAAAATAGCAGGGTGTAGTGGTGCACGCCAGTAATCCTAGCTACTCGGGAGGCTGAGGCATGAGAATCGCTTGAACTCAGGAGGCAGAGGTTGCAGTGAGCTGAGATCATGCCACTGCACTCCAGCCTGAGCAACAGGGTGGGACTAGCTCAAAAAAACAAACAAACAACAACAAAAACAACAACAAACCAAAGAAAAGGAAATCCATATCTTGAAGAGATATCTGCATCCTGATGCTTATTGCAGCATTATTCACAGTAGCCAAGATATGGACTAAGTGTCCACCAACAGATGAACGGATAAAGAAAATGTGGTACATATACACAATGGAATACTATTCAGCCATAAGAGAAAAGGAAAGCTGGTCATTTGCAGCAACCTGGAGGACATTATATTAAGTGAAACAAGTCAGGCACATAAAGATAAATACTGCATGTTCTCCCTCATATACAGGAGCTAAAAAAGTTGAGCTCATAGAAGTTGAAGGTACAATCATGGTTATTAGAGTCTGGGAAGAGAAGGGAGAAGGGGATGATAGGGAGAGAGGTTGGTTAATGGTTACAAAACTATAGCTAGATAGGGTGATAAGTTTTCATGTTCTATAGTACTGTAGGGTGACTAAGTTAACAAACATTTATTGTATATTTTGAAATAGCTAGAAGAGAGGACTTTAAATGCTCCCAACACAATGATATGATGAATGTTTGAGGTGGTTAATATGCTAATTACCTTCATTTGATTATTACAGATTATATACATGTATTGGACCATCAGTCTGTACCCCATAAATACGTATAATTATTACATGTCAATTAAAAATTTTCTTAATGGAAAAAAACTTGAGTGGAGGAGTTAATTTTTTTCAAATTCTGTAGTTGAAGTACAAAAAATAGAGTTTTTAAGACACATCCCTTCTTGTTAAATTAATGACCACCTGGGGAAATACATCTAAATTACAAAGCCCTAGATGTATTATCTATGAAAGATTAATAGAAGTCTCTTCCCTCAAAAAACTATTATGGAAACCACAAATATCAAAACACTTTTAAAACTACATTACTTTAAAGTCACACATTATTGATGGAGTAGCCAGTAGTAATACTGCAAATATCAGAAAAGGATTTTCCAAGATAATAGAAAATACAAATCCACTTGGCAACTTAAAATATATTTTGTTAAACATATAAACATATAGATATAGATAGATACGGTGATATTAATTTTTAAAAGCTGGTGGCTACTTTAATATCAAAAAAATCCAGATCAAAAGATATTACCAGGGATAAAGATCACCATTTTGTAATGATAAATGGGCCAATTAATGAAGAGGATGCAACAGTCTTAAATGTTTGTGCACCAAATAACAAAGCTTCAAAATATATGAAGCAAAATTCACAGAACTGAAAGGAAAAGTAGACAAACCCAAAATTATGATTAAAAATTTCAACAACTCTTCTTCTCTTTTTCATATCATCACTGTATTTTATTATAAAAAACTGAAATAATTTTTCTTCACAGCTTTTACTGAACATAGTACCTTCCAGTTCATAACAACAACAGAAACAACAATCAGAATAAAAACAGTCTGAAAATGTCCATAGCATCATGCCTACCTGCTCTTACCTTTAGCTATGGCTAGGACTCCCACTATGCCCCATCCTTCTCCTCAGTATAATTGATAGAATAAGTTGACAAAAAATCAGTAAGGATATAGGAGACATGAACACTATCAACCATGTTGATCTAACTGACGTGTATAGAACACTCCACATCCAGTAAGAGCAGAATATATATTCTTCTCAAGTGTCCATGGACTATTTGCAAATATAGCCTGTATTCTGAACCATGAAACAAGTCTAAATTCTAATTTATAAATTTAAACTGTACAAAGTATCGTCTCTGTCTATAAGTGAATTAAATTATAACCAAAAAAACCTAGAAAATCTCCAAATTTTGGAACTTAAGTGACACAAATAACCAACTGACCAAATAAATCAAAATGGAAACCAAAAAGTATTTTGAAATGAATGAAAATAACATAACATATCAAAATTTGTGAGATACAGAGCTTAGAAGGAAACTTGTAATACTAAACACATTAAAAGAAGAAAGGTCTCAAGTGAATAATCTAGTTTTACTTTAAAAAACCAGAAAAGGAAGAACAAAATATGCTCAAAGTAAGCAGAAAGACATAATTAAAGCGGAAATCAATGAAATCAAAAACAGACAACAACCAGAGAAAGTCAATGAAAACAAAAGCTAGCTCTTTGGAAAAATCAATAATACTGATAAACCTTTTGCCAGACTTATCAGGAAAAAAGAGAGAAGACAAAAATATCAGGAATGTGAAAGAGACCATCACTATAGATCCTGCAGAGATTAAAGAATAATAAGGGAATACTATGAACAATGTTATGCCAATAAATTTGATAACTTACACAAAATAGACAATTTCCTTGAAAGATACAAACTAGCAAAGCTCACTTAAGAAGAACAAGATCCTGAAATAGCTCTTACATATTAAAGAAATTAAATGTGTAGTCAGAAATCTTCCTTAAAAAATTTGACACAGCTGATTTCACTAGCGAATTCTATCAAACATATGAAGAAGAAATAATAGCACTGAACATAAACTCTCCTGATGACTGAAGAGAGGGAATATTTTCCAAATCATTCCATGAGGGCAGCATAACAAAACCAGAAAATATATTACAAGGGAAGAAAACTACAGACCAATATACCTCATAAACATAGATGCAAAAATTTCAAACTAAATTTTATTAAATCAAATTCAACAATATATAAAAAAGATTATAATATACCATGACTAAGTGAGGTTTACCCTAAGAATAAAAGGTTGGTATAACATTCAAAAATCATCAATGTAATGTATCATGTTAACAGATAGGAAAAATATATGATCATCTCAATAGATGGAGAAAAGCATTCAACAAGTTTCAGCAACCATCATGCTAAAATTCGGCAATTAGAAATAGATGGTAAATTCCCCAGCTTAATAAAAGAAATCTGTGAAAAAAACTCTAGCTAAGATAATACTTAATAATCAAAGAATGAATGCTTTCTCCATGAGATCAGAAATGAGGCAAGGTTGTCTGCTCTCACCAGTTCTATGCACAATTACATTGGAATTTCTATCTAATGCAAAAAAGCAAGGAAAAAAATAGAAGCCACACATGTTGGAAAGGAAGAAGTAAAATTATGTTTATTTGTAGATAACATAATCATCTACATAGAAAATCCCAGCAAAAACCTACTAGAAATAATAAGTGAGTTTAGCAAGACTGTAGGATATAAGATAAATAAGTATTTAATCAGTTATACTTCTATATGCTAACAACAAGCAACAGGACATTGAAATTAAGAGAGCAGTACCATCTAAAATAACATCAAAAAATATGAAATACTGTGAATAAATCTGACCAAAGATGTATAAGATTTGTATCTGAAGAAATAAAACATTGCTGGGACAAATTAAATATGACCTCAAAATAATTGAAAAGATATACCATACTTATGGATCAGAAGCCTCAGAATTGTTGTGAATTCTGCCTAAATTAGCATACAAATCAACACAATCTCAATCAAAATCCCAGCCGACATTTTTCATAGAAATTGGCACTCTGATTCTAAAATTTATAAGTCAATGCAAAGAACCTGGAATGGCCAAACAACTTAGAAAAAGAAGAATAAAGTTGAAGGACTTACACTAACTGATTTCAGGATTTATAACACATATATTTTGGTATAGAGGCAGTACTGATATAAAGACAGTACTGGTAAAAGACAGACATTTAGATCAATGAACAGAGTTTAGTTATAGGCTCATGCGTATATGGTGAACTGATTTTTGGGAAATGTCAAAATATTCAATGAAACATTATCTTTCTAAACAAATGATGCCGGAATAATTGTATAACTATATGTAAAAAAAAATCTGGACTCTTACCTCATACTACAAACTAAAATTAACTCAAAATAGATCATAGACCTAAATATAGGGATAAAAATTATAAAACTTTCTCCAAGAAAACATACAAGAAAATCTTAGAAAACCTGAATTTGGCAAAGATTTCTCAAATATGACACAGGAAGTACAAATTATAAAAGAAAAAATAATAAATTGTATTTTGTCAAAATAAAAAACTTTGCTCCTCAAAAGACACTGTTAAAAAAATATTTGCAAACCATATATCCAACAGAGTACTTGTATGTAAAATAAAAAAACACTCTTACAACTTGATAAGAAGACAAACAACTCAGTTTTTAACACGTGCAAAATATTTGAAAAGACATATCACCAAAGAAGATATAAAGATGACAAATAAGCACAATAAAAGAATCTCAAAATCATTAGTCAAAAGAAATATTCAAATTAAAACCACAGTAAGAGAGCACTATACATCCAATAGAAAGGCTAAAATTAAAAAGACCAACAGATCAAGTACTGGCGGGGATACTAAGCAAACTGGAGCCCAAGAAACTGATGGTGAGTATGTAAAATGGCTCAACCACATTGGAAAACAGCTGGGCAGTTTCTTTTTTTTTTTTTTTTTTTGAGATGGAGTCTCCATCTGTCACCCAGGCTGGAGTGCAGTGGCGTGATCTCGGCTCACTCCAAGCTCCGCCTCCCAGGTTCACGCCATTCTCCTGCCTCAGCCTCCCAAGTAGCTGGGACTACAGGCGCCCACCACCACGCCTGGCTAATTTTTTGTATTTTTAGTAGAAACGGGGTTTCACCGTGGTCTCGATCTCCTGACCTCGTGATCCGCTCGCCTTGACCTCCCAAAGTGCTGGGATTACAGGCATGAGCCACCGCGCCCGGCCCAGCTGGGCAGTTTCTTACCACTTAAACATATATCTACCATATGACTCAGCCATTCCACAGATAGTTAATTATCAAAGAGAATAAAAGCATAAGAAATAAAAGCATAAAGACTAGTACACAAATGTCCATAGAGATTTTATTTGTAATGACCTCGAACTGGAAATAATCCAGATGTCCATCAACAAATCAATGAATAAGCAAATTATAGAATGAAATACCACTCGGTAATAAAAAGAAAAAAATACTACTAAGCCATGTAACAATGTGAATGAACCTCAAAACAGTAAGCTAAGTAAATGAAGCCAAACAGTACAGACTGTGTGATTCCTCTTATACCAATTTCTAGAAAATACAAACTGTAGTGACAGAAAGCAGATCAGTGGTTTCCTGGGGACAGGGTAGGGGATGGATTACAAATGGACAAAAAGAAGCTTTAGGGGGTAATTTATATGTCTATTATTTGATTGTGGTAATGATTTCATGAGTATATACATAACATCAAAACATATCAATTCATACACTTCAAATACCTACAGTTTAATGTACATAAACTATTCCTCAATAAAGCTGTTTAAAAATAGTTTATCCTAAAAAAATACAGTTTATACTATCAAGTGATTACACAATAGTTAAATTAGGAACACATACATAAAGAAAGAAGTCTAGAATAATTATATTTATTGTATTTTTGAAGGTAGTTAAAAGGTCTAGATTGAAGAGAAAAGATCAGCTTGGTCAGAGTAACATAATCAAAATTGGACCTGGGAGGGAAATTCATCTAATAGCAGTTGGAGCTTCCCTTTTATTGGTAGAAATAGACAATAAACAAGTACCTGTATAATATATGTCAGTTGTTTTTAAAATTATACAATGATAAAGAAGCAGAGCAAGGGTATAAGAATTACAATTCTTTTTTTTTTTTTTCTTTTTTTGAGAGGGAGTCTCGCTCTGTTGCCCAGGCTGGAGTGCAGTGGTGCAATCTTGGCTCACTACAACCTCCGCCTCCAGGGTTCAAGTCATTCTCCTGCCTTAGCCTCTCGAGTAGCTGGGACTACAAGTGCATGCTACCATGCCCAGCTAATGTTTGTACTTTTAGTAGAGATGGGGTTTCGCCATGTTGGCCAGGCTGGTCTTGAACTCCTGACCTCAGGTGATCTGCCCACCTCAGTGACCCAAAGTGCTGGGATTACAGGCGTGAACTACAGCACCCAGCCAAGAATTACAATTCTTTATCATTAATTTAGTTGGCTCAGAGAGGGCCTCTGTGAGGAGTTCAGGATATAGCAAGGCTACAGTTATGATAAAGTAAAGGACATAGTAAAAGAAAAATAAACGGAATTTATTGATTAACAAGACACTGTCTTTTTTTCTCAACATCAAGAAACTTTCCACACATTTTCCAGCTATGTATGTGCTCAAGTGAGGCAGTGATTTAATCCTCTTCCCTTTCCATCCCACACAAGAAAAAGCTATGCTTATGAAATAACTTCTGCATCAGTGTAATATTCAAACATCTTACTTAAAATTGAGAAAGCGCTAACTAAGTATAAAGAAGTCTACTGCCATATGGCCATACATTAATCTGAGTAGAACAGCAGAGTGGAGAATATTTAGTCTTAGATGAAAAGAAGAGACAAAAATAATACTTGAGATGAATTAGTAAAGATAGCCCAGAGTCCAAAGAGGCAGATGATACTTTCTAAAAGACCTAAGAATGTGGTATACTTCTTTAGACACTAATACATAATCTTGGACTGCATTAAGAGAAATATAATGATAATAGGGAGGAAATCCCACTGCATTCTGTGTTAATCAAAACCAATCTACAGAATATGTTTTTGTCTGTGCACATCATATTTTGGGACAACCCAGAAGACCTAGACTATATCCACAAGAGAACAACTTGTGGGGGATTTAAAGCACATGTCCTGTGACATGTTATGGGAAGTCAAATATAGAACTGTAATCTGCAAAGAGATATAAGATGTATAAAAAGAGAATTGCAGAAAAAAATACCATCTCTATTTATGTTTACTTTCATCTTAAAAAAGGAAAACATTAGGTTTGATCATTTCTAAATATATGGATTGACAATGGTCCATCTGTTTAACTGACATCTTTTACATATATGGTATATACTGGGGCTCTGCTCAAAATTTATTTTACTGATAAAGTTGCATTGTAAAAAAAAGAACTGGTCTGGAGAAAAGAAGACAGGTAAAATAAAAAATGACTGAGGTTTCATGGTAGTTGTCTTCAAATATTAGGAGGCTTTTATTATGCAAGAAGGAATACATTTATCCTGTATTTCTTCAGAGGTGGAACCAGAATAAGTGGCTAAAAATTACTTATATTAGTAATATAAAAACTTTCCAGTAACTGAAACTGTCAAACCAGGGAATAGGCTGCCTTGGGAAGTAATGAGCTTCTAATCCTTCATGTTGTCAAGACAAAAAAGAGTATCTCTATACTATTAAAATTGTAAAAGAGATATCTAATTGCATAATAGCCTGAGCCAGAAAACTATCAAAGCTGCTTCTTACACACAAATAATTATATGAAGTACTGAATATGAATATTGTTGTATAATAAAGAATTTGACTGGCCTTTGTCCCTGGTTCCTGAGGGAGACTCTAAATCCTTGTATTTTCCTGAGTTACAGGAGTGTCTTTGATATGCTACTGAGGTAACTCATTATGGACACATAGATAGCTTCAGGATGAGGGCTGGCTGTGCAGAAAGACCAACTCTATAAGGAGAGGTGGAGCTTTGCATCATGTGATATCAGCCTGACCTTCTAACTTCCAGGAAATAGAAGCAAACTAGAGACTAAGTTCAATCATGGGGCCCATCAATCACACTGACATAGTGAAACTCCAATAAAAACTCTGGACATCGAAGTTCAGTAGAGATTCCCAGTTGGAAAACATATTGATGTGTTGGGAGGGTGACATGGCCTGATTTGATGGATAGAGGACACAGAAGCTCTGCATTCAAGACCCTCCAAGACTTTTCCCTAAGTGTATCTTCCCTTGCCTGTGTCCTTTATAATAAAACTGTATTCATAAGCATAGTGCTTTCCTAAGTTCTGTGAGTCATTCTATTGAACTATTGAACCTGAGGGCATTGTGGGAACTCCCAAATTTGTAGTTAGTTGGTCAGAAGTACACATGGCCTGGAGAATCGCCCGAACTTGTGTCTAGGTCTAAAGTGGGGGCAGCCATACGGAAGATCGAGCTCTTAACTTGTGGGCTCTGTGCTAACTCCAGGTAGTTAGTGCTAGAATTGAATTGCAGTAGGTGAGCTGGTGTTAGACCAGTTGGGACTGAAACATAATAAATGTATTTAATATATTTGCTCTATACATATTTGCTCTAAACTTAAATGTTGAATACATTAGTTCCCCCTTATCAGCGAGTGATATGTTCCAAGACCCCCAGTGGATGCCTGAAACCATAAATAGTACCAAAACTTATATACGCTATGTTCAAACTTCATTTTCCTTCTTCATAATTTCATGGATAGAAAATACATTCTTACTGTAGATCTTAGCAATTTCAGCACACAGTTTGTTTTTCCCTATTAAGTTGGAAATGTTTTAACCTTTTCACTGAAAGGATGCACTTTGCAGCTTCTCTTTGGCATATCCAAACTGCCAGCATCACTACTCTTGTGCTTTGGGGCCATTATTAAGGAAAATAAGGGTTACTCGAACATAAGCACTACAATACCATGACAGGTGATGTGATAACCAAGAAGGCTACTAAGTGATTAATGGGTGAGTAATGTATACAGAGTAGGTACACTGGACAGAGGGGTAATTCATAGCCAAGGCAGGAGAAGCAGAATGGCAAAACATTTCATCACACTACTCAGGATAGCATGCAGTTTAAAACTTATAAGTAGTTTATTTTTGGAATTTTCCACTTAATATTTTCAGACTGCAGGTAACTAAACTGTGGAACACAAGAACATAGATAAGGGGAGACCACTGTATAGGCATTCATTTCCTCATAATGCTAAAACAGACATTTTTGTACATAAAAAGTTGTACATTTCAGAATGCACAGAAGGTAAGCTCTTACTAGAGAAAGAATACTAAATAGGTAGATATTTAATGTATACTGATATTATAAAGATTTGCATAACACTTAGAAAATAATAATGTTTTCATCATTTGCTACAAAGTGAAACAATTTTACAACAAAAAGGGGAAGAACAAAGAGGAAACAAACACTTGGCACTTTTCAACAAAATAATTCTGCTAAAAATATTACATAGAAGAGTATTAATTCTTTGTTAATATAGGTTATAACAATGTAGTGTGTTAACCTTTACCTTGGTCTATAAATTCATGTCAACTAAGAGCTAAACAGAAGGTTTGATATTTAGCATTTATTAATAGTAAAAAATACCACATAAGCAGGTTGTATATATCAAAAATAGTCAAAATATATCACCTCAGATTATTGTTAAAATTCATTAACAGGTCCTAGAAAAATTAAATATTTTATACTAATTTAAATATGTTTTTCACAAATCAATGTATTTTTTCATATTTCACATGTGAAAAAATTAACTTCATGCTAGCATTCTTTAATTAATCAGTATACATACATGGTCCATACCTGGTTTAACAGCTCGTCCACATAACTGGGGCTGTAGAAGAACTTGCAACATGGCAGGGTTGTTTAAACTTTTCATAATTTGTACTGGATTTGGCTCTGGAAGTAAGCCCTTTTGATTACTGTGCATCTGCAATGAATATAGAAATAAGAAACATTAGAACAGCATAAGTACAAAGACATAATTTCAAAGGCTTTCTTCTAGAAATCCTCATTCATCTGACAAGATCTATTTTATGATAAACATAATTTGATTTATATTATATATCTATTTTATACTCTCTACTGCAGTTCTCAATTATACATACGGCATAAAATCCTCATAGAACGTCTCAGGTAAATACCAACTGGCTTTAAGAGGACTGACAATTTAGCACAATGAATCTCATCATATCATACAAATAGAAGGATGACAAGGGAATCTGAAGTTATTAATAACTTGTTGACACAATATGGATACTTTGATACTACAGAAGAGCCTTCTTATAATGTTGATTTAAAGTTTAATTGGCCAGGCAAAGTGGCTCACACCTGTAATCGTGGCACTTTGGGAGGCTGAGGCAGGAGGATCACTTGAGCCCAGGAGGTCAAGATCAGCCTGGGTGACATATTGAAACCCTGTTTCTATATTTTTACAAATAAAAACTTCAAATAAAAGTAAAATAAAATGAAGTTTAACAATGTGGGTTGCCTTACAAATCAAAATCTTCTTTTTTTTTTTTTTTTGAGATGGAGTCTCACTCTGTCACCCAGGCTGGAGTGCAGTGGCGTGATCTCGACTCACTGCAAGCTCCGCCTCCCAGGTTCATGCCATTCTCTTGCCTCAGCCACCCGAGCAGCTGGGACTATAGGCACCCGCCACAACGCCTGGCTAATTTTTTGTATTTTTAGTGGAGACGGGGTTTCACCATGTTAGCCAGGATGGTCTCGATCTCCTGACCTTGTGATCCACCACCTCAGCCTCCCAAACTGCTGGGATTATAGGTGTGAGCCACCGTGCCTGGCCCAAAATCTTCTTTATTATTGTTTTTTTATTTTTATTTTTTGAGACGGAGTCTCACTCTGTTGCCCAGGCTGGAGTGCAGTGGCGCAATCTCGGCTCACTGCAAGCTTTGCCTCTTGGGTTCACGCCATTCTCCTGCCTCAGCCTCCCAAGTAGCTGGGACTACAGGCGCCCGCCACCACACCTGGCTAATTTTTTGTATTTTTAGTAGAGACAGGGTTTCACCATGTTAGCCAGGATGGTCTTGATCTCCTGACCTCGTGATCCACCCACCTCGGCCTCCCAAAGTACTGGGATTACAGGTATAAGCCACCGTGCCCGGCCCAAAATCTTCTTTTTTATAAAGGTCTTTACTTGATTAACTTAATATGAGATTAAAATGAGCTGGCCTTACATACATGCAATTGAGTAGCTCCCTAAAAATATGAAATAATTTTCAGTTTTAAAAACCAGCTTGATGGATGGTGATATGAATATATATAATTACATAAAAGATAAATTAAAAACTTTCAGCTATGAGAAAATGGAGAACGGACAAGGACAACTGGAACCTTCTCCCAACCCAGATACTGCGAAATTGAGAGGGAGAAGGTGTTGCATCCAAGAAACTGACATAAAGCCTGTGAGAAACCCCTGGGGAGATAGAAGATGTGAAGGTAAACATCAGCAGAGAGCATGAGAGTGCATGGGTCCACACACAGGATAATTCAGGGAAGGACTTTTGAGTTGTGTAACTACTTTGCCTTCAGAGAGCATGGCTTTCTTGGCCAGGACAGCGAGGTGGGAAAACAGCAGCATCACCCCAGTGACAGCCATAGGACCAACGAACAGCAGGATGGCACACAAGTGCAGAGACAATGGGGACAAGATAACACTAGGCGGGCAGACCAGCTGGTCACTGAAAACCTTCCCACCTCCCCGACCTTCTCAGGTCCTCCCACACCCACTCTGCAGGATAGAAGAGTTACAGCAGAGGAAGGCAGAACTTGGAAAAGAGCAGGGGTGGAAATGAAGAGAGGCTCTCTAAGGTGCAGGGCTGCCTGGCTGGGGTGGGAAAAGGGCTGGGCTCAAGCCTAGATGGTGAAGGCAGAACTTCTCTGCCCTGAGGTCCTTGCCTGCCCTTCCCTAAACCCTAGCTAAGACCAGGCTTTAGCTTCCCTCTGCCCATCCCCTTCCCCACAACCTCTAAACAGTGACATGCAGAAAGGTGATAGCCCCAACAGGAAATGTATATTCATACATTCAAAAGAAAAATAGCTAGACATTTGGAGAATGCAGTCACTAAAAAATAAAAGCAACAAACTGAACCACCTATAAGAGAGAAAGCAGAATTATGAATAGGAAATAACAAGAATGTCAAATAAATGTAATAGACATTACAAAAATAAAATGGATTTTTACTCATAACATGAAGGACAAGCAGTTTTTAAAGAATAACCAATGAGAAATGCTAGATTATGAAAAATGTAAGTATTGAGAAAAAATAATAGCAGCCCTCACTTACTATAGACTTGGCATTGTTCTAAACACTTTACATGAATCAGATCATTTAATCCTCAAAAAACCAATTCTATAAGGTTAGTATTATCTCCATTCTATAGATAAAGAAACTGAAGGAATTCGTGAAGCATTATTATTAACATTTACCCTGTGCTTTAACAGATAGGTTAAATAGTAGAATATATGTGACTAAAAAACAAAATAGTAATTTTTTTTTTTCTTGAGACAGAGTCTCGCTGTGTCACCCAGGCTGGAGTGCAATGGTGTGATCTCGGTTCACTGCAATCTCTGCTTCCCGGGTTCAAGCAATTCTCCTGTCTCAGTCTCCCAAGTAGTTGGGATTATAGGTGCTTGCCACCATGCCTGGCTAATTTTTTTGCATTTTTAGTAGAGACCGGGTTTCGCCATGTTGGCCAGGCTGGTCTCAAACTCCTGACCTCAGGTGATCCACCTGCCTTGGCCACCCGAAGTGCTGGGATTACAGGCAAGAGCCACCGCACCTGGCCCAAAATAGTGATCTTAAAGATCCAATTAAAGAAACTGAAAATTCCAACAAACAAGAAAAAGCAGGGTGACGAAGAAAATGGAGGTAGAAGCATCAACACTTGTAATATTAGAAGTCTCTGAAGGAGAAGAAAATAAGATCTTTGAAGAAATAATGGCTGAGAAATTTCCCATTATTAAAGAACAATTGAAGAGCATAGAATGAAAGGGTTCGCAGTCTTCCAAATATGATTTCTAAAGAAAAAACACACCTAGTCACATTTGTGTGACATTTAAGAACATCAAAGCCAATAAGAACAACAAAAAACCTTCTAAAAACTTCCATTTAAAAAGAACATATCTCTAAAGGAACAAGAAACAAATTACTATAATCTTCTTTCTCAAAGCATCAACATTAGATTCAAGAAGACAATGAATTAATATTTTCAAAGTATTGTAAGAAAAGAACTCTGATCCTAGATTTTTAGATTCATCTAAGTTATTTAGTATCACAAAGAAATAAAAATATTCTCAACTATACAAGTTCTCAAAAGTTTTTACCACAAGAATACTATCTTTCAAAATGCCCTAGAAGGAAGTAATCCAGCGAGAAAAGAAATAAATGCAAGATGTTATTATATAATATGTTGAAATTGAGGTATGCAATATCATAATTTTAATCTTGTATGCAAAGCCACAACCATAAAAACACCCCAAAAACATTTAAGACTATCCTAATGTAAAAAGGCAGACACCAATATGATGATAGGTAATGGTAGGAAGGAGGAAGCAGATGGAGGTGAGAATAAGTGAGTAGACCGAAGTTCTGATAAACCTATGCATGTTAAAAAGTTAGGGACAATTGGCCGGGCATGATGGCTCGCACCTGTAATCCCAACACTTTGGGAGGCTGAGGCTGGCAGATCACTTGAGGTCAGGAGTTCAAGACCAGTCTGGCCAACATGGTGAAACTCCGTCTCTACTAAAAATACAAAAATTAGCTGGACGTGGTGGTGCATGCCTGTAATTCTGCTACTCAGGAGGCTGAGGCACGACAGTCGCTTGAACCCGGTAGGTGGAGGTTGCAGTGAGCCAAGATCGTGCCACTGCACTCCAGCCTGAACGACAGAGCAAGACTCTATTTCAAAAAAAAAACTTAGGGACAGGCACAATCACCAGCAGGATAAAGATAGAATGTGTAAAAACTCTCAAACGACACTAAAGAACTTAAGGAGAAATCATGATTAACTCAATAGTTGTAGAAATATTCTGATAAAGGTCAGCACCTATTTATGACATTAAAAAACTCAGAAAACTTGATATTACCAAAGGATATGTACCAAAAACCTATAGAAAACATTATCTAGAATACCTTATTTTTAAGACTGAGATTTCTCACTGTCACTAAAGGGCCTGCATGCCATGCTAAGGAAGGTGAACTTATGCAGGCATTAAAGAATATTAAGCAAGAGAATGACATAAGCTGATTTGAGGATGAGAAAGAGCTCTCCTGTGCACTGTGCAAGATGGATTAGAAGGGGAAAGACTAATGACATGGGACCATGCAGGGAATTATTCTAATCAGAGAGATGAGAAAAGATGAGATCCTGAGTGAAGTAATCAAGATGCTGACAAGGTCCCAAGGATTTGAGAGATCTTAGGAGGTGAAATTGAAAGGATGTGATAGTATTTCTGACATTTACATTAGAAAGTGGGTGAGGGAGACCAATCACGATTAACTGAGTTTTTGATTCACATAGTTTTAGTTTGGATGAACTGATGCCATATATAGATATTATAGAACATAGAAAAGCAGTCCCAGAAAAAAAGTCTTCTTTGAAATGCTGAAATTGAACTATTTATATAGCATGAAGTGGGAATGTCTAAGAATCCCTTGGAAACATAATTTAGTACTGAGAGCAGTTTGGTCTGAAATTATATGCTTGGAAGTAATCACTAATAGGCATATATAACAGGAAGAAAATGAGAAGGCCAAATATGGAAATCTACTGATATCAGCTCTTAGGGGGAAAAAATAAGTTAGGGAAAGAACACACAGGCAGATAGGAAAATGAATGGTGTGGCAGAATTCAAGGTAGTAGAGAGTTTTGTTTCGTTTTATTTTGCTTTGTTTTTGAGACAAGGTCTTACTTTGTCACCCAGGCTGGAGTGCAGTGGTATAATCATGGCTCACTGCAGCCTCAAACTCCTGGGCTCGGGTTATTCTCCCACCTCAGCCTCCCAAGTAGCTGAGACTAACAGGTGCACACCACTAAGTCTAGCTAACTTTTTGTAGAGACAGGGCTTCACCATGTTTCCCAGACTAGTCTCGAGTTCCTGGGCTCAAACAATCCTCCCACCTTGGCCTCCCAAAGTGCTTGGATTACTGGCGTGAGCCACTGTGCCCAGCCAGTAGAAGGTTTTAAATGTTGCGAAGGGACCAACCAATAAAAGACTGAAATGTAGTCACTAGATCTGAATATTTAAAAACCCCTGTTAACTTAATGAGAACAGATTCACTTGAACAGTGGAGGACAAACTACATTGCATTAGACTTGAGAGGGAAATGGAAAATTAAGAAATGGTGACAATAAGTGAGGCCTAATTCTTCAGGCAACTGGTTGCACGGTTATAAAGCCCAGTATTTTTTGCTGTGCAGAAGCTCTTTAGTTTAATTAGATCCCATTTGTCTATTTTGCTTTTGTTGCCATTGCTTTTGGTGTTTTAGTCATGAAGTCTTTGCCCATGCCTATGTCCTGAATGGTATTGCCTAGGTTTTCTTCTAGGGCATTAAAAGAAACTACCATCAGAGTGAATAGGCAGCCTACAGAATGGGAGAAAATTTTTGCAGTCTACCCATGTGACAAAGGGCTAATATATCCACAATCTACAAAGAACTTAAACAAATTTACAAGAAAAAAACAACCCCATCAAAAAGTGGACAAAGGGTATGAACAGACAACAAATGTCTTCTTCTCAAAAGAAGACATTTATGCAGTCAACAGACATATGAAAAAATGCTCATCATCACTGGTCATCAGAGAAATGCAAATCAAAACCACAGTGAGATATCATTTCACACCAGTTAGAATGGCGATCATTAAAAAGTCAGGAAACAACAGATGCTAGAGAGGATGTGGAGAAATAGGAACGCTTTTACACTGTTGGTAGGAGTGTAAATTAGTTCAACCATTGTGGAAGACAGTGTGGCGATTCCTCAAGGATCTAGAACCTAGAAATACCATTTGACCCAGCTATCCCATTACTGGATATATACCCAAAGGATTATCAATCATGCTATTATAAAGACACATGCACACATATATTTATTGTGGCACTATTCACAATAGCAAAGACTTGGAACCAACCCAAAAGTCCATCAATGATAGACTGGATTAAGAAAATGTGGCACATATACACCATGGAATACTATGCAGCCATAAAAAAGGATGAGTTCATGTCCTTTGCAGGGACATGCATGAAGCTGGAAACCATCATTCTCAGAAAACTATTACAAGGACAGAAAACCAAACACCGCATGTTCTCACTAATAGGTGGGAACTGAACAATGAGAACACATGGACACAGGATGGGGAACATCACACACCAGAGCCTGTCGGGGGGTAGGGGGCTGGGTGAGTGATAGCACTGGGAGAAATGCCCAGTGTAATGACGAGTTGATGGGTGCAGCAAACCAACATGGCACATGTATACCTATGTAATTGGCTGAGTACTCAATAGTCTTCCTTGCTTTGGCATTAGCCTATATCCAAGCATCCTCATATTCACTCTGCAACCAGACCACTTACCACTCCTCAAGTACTGTATGAGTAGTTTCTGTTCCACCTAGAGTGACTACTCACTTTCCCTCTTTAGGGTTGCCAGATGCAGCAAGTAAAAACACAGAATGTGCAGTTAAATTTTAAGTTCGGATAAACAATGAATGATATTTTAGTACAAGCATCTCATGCAAAAAATCTGTATTTCTGCGGCAATCCTATTCACTTCTCATCAACACAAGTCAATATCTCATCCATTCGTTAATGTCACACTCAAATGTCACCTTCAGCATAAAGTCTTTCCCAATTCCTTCAAAAATGTATTTCTTCCTTCATTCAGTTAACAAATATTTACTATGCTAAGTACTAGGGTAAAAACTGTGAAGAAGGTATAGTCTCCATCTCCAAGGATCCTCCAGGCTAAAGAAGTAGAGAAGAATGAGTAGACAGTTACTATAAAGAAGGAAGTACAATGTGCGACATAAGCAAAAAGAAGGCACGTATTTTCCTCTAGTTGTGAAAACTTCTTAAAAAAAGACGCGGCTGGGTGCGGTGGCTCATGCCTGTAATCCCAGCACTTTGGGAGGCTGAGGCGGGCAGATCACCTGAGGTCAGGAGTTCGAGATCAGCCTGGCCAACATGGCAACACCCTGTCTCTACTAAAAATACAACAATTAGCCAGGCATGGTGGCATGTGCCTGTAGTCTCAGCTACTCGGGAGACTGAGGCAGGAGAATTGCTTGAACCCAGGAGGCAGAGGCTGCAGTGAGCTGAGATTACGCCACTGCACTCCAGCCTGGGTGAAAGAGTGAAACTCCATTTCAAAATTTAAAAAAAAAGAAAAGAAAAAGAAAAAGGAGGCATCTTACACTCAAAATTTATAACACAAGAGGAACTCAATATTTGCTGAATAAATGAAATTCCTTAAAACATTTCTCAAGATAAATACACTTTACTAAACAAAATTTCTTTTTTTGGTAATGACTTCTAGCTTGACTTAACAAAGAAACCATTTAGCTAACTTTTTTTTTAAAAAAGGAAAAGTCTTCAGTGTGATGGAAATGCAATGATGGTGCAATCGATAATCAATTACTTTGGCTAGATTGGATAGATTAAAATAGTATTAGAATTTTCTATACCCTAAAAAAAGAGAAAGAGAAAAAACTTACCACACGTTGAGCTGCTATCAATGCTGCTAATGTACTTCGCCCTGGCGCTCCAGGGGCACAGAAGGAAATCTGGACTTTGCTGCCCTTGATGGTCATACCGTCTGCTGCCTGCTGGACCTCTTCAGCATGCTCCGCAGTGCTATATTCAACCACTGCAAAGCCACCAACGTAACTACCTTCATCCTGTGCAAGCTGATACAATACATTCTATTAAACAGTAATTCCGATCTTTACTTAGAAACATTTATTTACGATATATAATTTTCAAATTCAAGAACAAGTGCATTGGAGCATGATACTGGTGGAAATAACATATTCTTTCTTTATGAAAATGTTTACTAATTGCTTAGATGTAGTTCTTGAAGACAGGAAGATAGGAGTCTGTCAAGTTTTTATTCAATTCTTTGATTTTCTAATTTATTTTAACAGTAAAAACCCAGATGGTAATAGTCTCTATATATTAAGAAATATATAAACTGGTAATTTATAGGAAAACATGAGGACACAATAATTATAGCTTTCCTTAAAAGAAAATCACCAGGTACATGGACAGTGAAACATACTGAACAAATTATTTGACCACACATCAATGGAAAATAAAGTTAGTATTATCAAGAGAAGGTAGGAGGAATATTTCATTTTTATTTCACTATTTTAGGCAGATCCCAGGAATTTAGTCAAGTATACCCAGGCAAACCTTATTTAGGAAAACTGTGTCCCAGGTTTATTAAAAGCAATGCACAACTTTTATTTCTGAATGTGCCCTAAATAAACTCCTGCCATGTAGAACTTGATTTATTTCCAGTCACCCACCTGTAAAAGTGTAAAGGAAGATACTAAAGTCCTGGATCTGAAAAGACTGGTACAAAGAGCAAAAATAAGAACAAGATAAGACACTAAAACGTTTCTACGTTTTGAACACGTCTGAATTATCTTAAACACATTCACGCTATAAAGTGATAAATGACACAAAATTGAGCTTAGTATGTCTTTGAGAAGACACATTTCCAATACTTCTATTTGGGTGTGGCATCTCATAAGCTGATATTACAACTAAATCACTTCTTAGTCCTTCTCAGTTTCTTTTCTCTTGTTTTTGAAGCTTAACTTTCTTCTACTTCCTTGTATATTTAGATCAAATTTCTATCTTTTCCTTCACATTATTTCTTCCTTTAAAAACTGTCAACAAATATCTTTTCCTCCACAAAGCTTTTTCCAATCACTCAGGAAAAGGAAAAACATCTACCTCTTCTAAACATGTCTCCAACAACCCTATTCCTCTTATAATCCAAACCAGGTCTTAAAATCAGGTTTGTAAAAGCCACTAATTAATCATTTTGGTCTCTTGACCACAAGGTAAGAGGCTGTGTCTTTAATACAGTCTATGCCAACCTACCATGCAAAAGAGCCTGAAGTTAACAGACCCACTGATAAAGAGCCACCCCAAAGCTGCTTTATTAATCTTTTGAAAACTTAAAAAATTTTTTTTACTACTCTATTTCATTATAACGATCTTCATGCCTGTATAAATTATAATATTTTAAGTCTTTCAAAAAACAAAATCATTTTAAGTCCACAGCATCAGTAGTTTCAGAGAGGGCTATTTCAGTTCAATATGAGAGCCATTCAACGACACAATGGTCTGACTTGTGATGTAGTTAATTTTCCACCCTTGAAGTATTTTGGCAGAAGCTAAATGGTCACTCAAAAATATGGTAGCAAATATTTTCTATGACATGTAAAGCTACACTAGATAATCTCTAAGGGCTCTTCCAACTCGGGGGGGGTTCACAATTCAAATACAATTTATGATAAATGGCTTTTCTCTTCGCATCTGCTTCAAAGGCCTCAAATAAAGGCCATAGGATGACAACATAATATAATTCTTAGTATTCAAGAAGAACATATCAATAAGCCAATCCTAGAGCTTTGGGAGGCCAAGGCAGGAGGATCACTTGAGCCCAGGTGTTTGAGACCAGCCTGGCAATATAGCAGGACCCAGTCTCTACCAAAAAAAAAAAAAAAATTAAAAAGTAGTTGGGCATAGTAATGTGGACTTGTAGTCCTAGCTACTTGGGAGGCTGAGACAAGAAGATCGCTTGAACCTAGGAGTGTGGGACTACTGTGGGCCATGATTCCAGCCTGGGCAATAGAGAAAGACCCTGTCTCAAAAAAAAAATGTTAAAAATATATATTACTGCAAAATTTCACCCATGTGCGGAAGCTTAAAAAGTTGATCTCAAAGAAGCACAGTGGATAGTAGGGGCTGGGGTGATTTGTGTGGGGGCTTGGGGAGATATGGTCAAAAGATGCAACATTTCAGTTAGATAAGAGAAATAGGTTCAGAAGATCTTTTGGACAACATGATGACTACAGTTAATAACAACATATTGTATTCTCGAAAAATGCTACGAGAGTGGATGTTAAGTATTCTTACCACAAAAATGATAACTGTGAGGTAATACATATGTTAAATAGCTTGCTTTAGCCATTCTACAATGTATATATACTTCAAAACATGTTATACATGATAAATACAATTTTAACTGTCAACTTAAATAATATATATATTTTAATATATAAATATTAAATAATATATTTATTTATATACATATATAGATATGTACTCCAACTCCAAAATTTCTACTGCAATACTAGGAAATCAACAAATGTATGATTAAAGAAAAGATGCAAAGGAGGAGAGGAAACAACAGAGGTAAGAGGAAAAGGAGCGTGGATGGGAAGGGAGTGCGGTAAAAAGGAAAATGGAGAAGGAAGAAATGGAGAGAAACAAGAGAGAAATAATTGATCAGTTGCTATCAAAACTCTGTAAGGAAAAAAGTTATATATAGTATATATATATTTATTAGAATGTATTTAATTTTACTATGATAAAGTGCTTGAAAAGTCTCGCCAGTGTTATCAGTTTTCAGGATCTTCTCTAGATGTCTCATCTACCGTGACCACATTAAGACAGAACTACACATTCCTTTTAAACTTCATAGTACTTTTCTATCCTCCATTATATCACTCTTCATATAGGATTTGCAATTATTTGCTTACTTGTCCGTCTCTTCTACAAAATTGAGAGGTATTGAGATAGAGTATCTTTCCATTCTCTGCCTTTCTGACACTTGGCATAGTGTCTGGTACACAGAAGATGGTAAATAAAAGTTGGATAGATAAATGGATCGATGGAAAAATGGTGGGACGAATGGATGGAATGAGGTGAATGAGTAAGCAATGGATTTGCTAAGGCATACTTAACTACATAACAACATACTTTGGCCCATAAACAGAGGAACTGATTTAAAATTTCCCATGAGATCAAAGTCTTCCCTACAGAATGATGCAGAATTAAATTTCCATTGTGTTAATCACACAGGTATGATAAATTTGTGAGTGTATGTAGATTACATACATATGTATATATTTTAAAATATTTCAATAATCTCTTAAAAATACATACCTGGCAAAACACAGGTTTATGGACACTGGAAAAAATTTGCAACAGCTCTTCTGAATCCCTGTAGTCCCTGGGGAGTTTATCAATACAAAGGCACTTAGAATGAATGAGCTCTGAAGCCAATAGATTAACATCCATCCATTGTGCAAAGAGTGCTGATGCTCCCAATTGTTTACCCAACAGCTCCAGTCTAGCCTTTGCAGCAAAGTCCTTTTTCATGTATTCCACAAATCCATAGCCTTTGGAATGGCCAGTAACTTCACTATAGACCAGAAAACATCTCTCAATATTTCCATAAGCACGAACAAGTTCTTCAAACTCTTCTGATGTAAAAGAAATGGGCACGTTGGTAATACACAACAAAGCATCTGTTGGCTGAAGCTGGACTATTAAGTCTTTTCCTCTAAAAGAATATTGATGAAACATCTGAATTGCATTCTGGGCTTGTTCCCCATTCAATAAGGTAACAAAAGCTGGAAGATAATGAAATGAATTAAAGAGTTTTCAAATTGTTTGAAAACACAGTAAGAAATATATCTTACTTCTGTGACTTGGTACACATAAACATACACCTTTTTTCTGAAACAAAATTATGAGTTAATACCCCTACTATATGCAATGCATTGTGACATTTTTTATTCTATTTCAGTGTGTTTTTTAATGCTGACACCTCCATTAAACTAATTTCATCAACAGTAACCCAAAATAGAAAGTACAGGGATTATATTAGGAGTTTCACTATAAAATCCTATGATATTCTCGGGGGTTTTTGGTAATCTTTTCCAATCACACACATATTTGATTTCCTCCCACCCAAAAACCTGTGATATAAAATTTTATGAAGCCTTTATATAAAACTTAACTGAAATAAAAATGAAGTTACAAAATCTTTCTTTCTTCCTAGAAAGAGTTCTAAAAGATCCTATTTGACAGCAAGGACCTGAAAAAATGAAGGTACAGCAAAAACATCAAAATGCATAAAGGAGGCCATTTCTTTCTCCAATTCATGTATATATTTCCTTAATATCAGATTAGATTGACATAACACACAGACACTTTTAATTTGGTACACTTTTGATGAATAATATCAAATGAAAAGGTTACAGGATTCTGATCTTAAGACAAGATCTTGAATATTCATAAAACAATAAAAATAGTCTGCCCTGTCTAGCTAATGAAGTTGTTCCAGCATCAAGCAACAAATGCATATGACGGTTTATATAACTGGAAACATAATACAAATATAACATTCTAAATCAATGAAATATTATGTACATTCATATCTGGTAAAATTATATTTTAACCATATCAATTTGTTTACCTTTTGTAATAAAAGAATATAAAAGGTTTTGAGCAATTTTATAGGAAAAGTTTAAAGCCCCCATTAAAAAAAATACATAGCAATCCACAAATTACAAATAAATTGCTCTCTACAAGTTCCTCTCCCTCTCCCTCTGAAATATATAGTGAAGTTACTCCATATGAACATTTAATTTACCCAAATTCAATTAGAACTGCATGACAATATGTTGTATACAGCAAATATGGATATAGCAAGAGACAGAGAAGTAATTTAAGTATCATGGGCAATTCTGCCTGTCATTTCACTCAACTTCCCTACCCTCAATTGGTCTTAGTGCCATGCGGCTCTCAGAGTAAGAGCATCTCACCACACTAAGTGTGATGCTAACATTTAAAGAAACACATTTTTCATTTAACACATGTCCCACACGCAAGAAAACTATTGCCAAAGGAACAGCTAAATGTTCCAACATCTCTTCCAAAAAATGAGAAAAAATGGCTTTACTGCCCTTATTAAAAGGCTATCTCTTAGTTTCTAACAATCTTTTTTAAAAGGCTTGATTTTGATTCTATGTCTTTTTTCCTTATGCTGACATAAAATACAATTTAATTCTGTTTCCCTAAAACAAACAAACGAGCCAACAACAGTTTGTAAATACTGGTTATATTCTCATATCAGCCCATAAAATCTCAGATCATATTTAACTTGAGTTCTCAGGGCATTTGAACCTGTTAATCATTCCCTTTCTTAACTTTCTTTCCATTTTTTTTTTTTTTTTGAGACAAGAGTCTGACTCTGTTGCCCAGGCTGGAGTGCAGTGGTGCCGATCTCAGCTCATCACAACCTCTGCCTCCCAGGTTCAAGCAATTCTCTTGCTTCAGCCTCTAAAGTAGCTGGGACTACAGGGCCTGCCACCACGCCTGGCTAATTTTTGTATTTTTAGTAGAGATGGGGTTGCGCCATGTTGGTCAAGCTGGTCTCGAACTCCTGACCAAGTGATTCACCAACCTCAACCTCCCAAAGTGCTGGGATTATAGGCCTGAGCCACTGCACCAGGCCTTTCTTAACTTTCTTGACGTACTCTTTCTTGATTTGCTTCATAACTGTCCAAGCTCTTTCTTCTATTTCCTTTGCTAGCTCTTTCTCCTCCACTCACACCTGTAAGGTAGTACTCCTTGGGGTGCCTTCCTGGCAGAGTCACACACAGTAACACCTGTGTGGCCACATGTGTTACTCAATGTGTGGCCGCTGAATATCTTTTTTCTCACTCTACACCCTCTTCCTCTGGGGGCAATCACACCCATTCCCATGTATTCCGTATCATGTGCCAGATTCCAAGTTTGGCACTGGAAATGTTTTGGTGAACAGAACAGGTAAGATCCCTTTCAACACAGAGCTCACAATCTAATAGGGGAAGCTAGACATTTAACAAAGAGTTACAAATGTGGTGTCCCCAAAGGGGAAGTATGAGGGGCTATGAAAGCAATGAGCAAAATAATCTCATCTGAGGACTTGCAAAAGGCCTCCCATACCATTATACTCCCAAATCTATCTTTCTAACCTTTAGTGCCACATATATCTTCATACTGACTCCCAAACATAACTCACGATTTTCATCCTATCTCTGCCAAAAAACAAAACGATTAGGAAAAGAGGAAGGCAAATTGTCTGTTTGCAGATGACATGATTGTATATTTAGAAAACCCCATCATCTCAGCCCACAATCTCCTTAAGCTGATAAGCAACTTCAGCAAAGTCTCAGGATTCAAAATCAATGTGGGAAAATCACAAGCATTCCTATACACCAATAACAGACAAACAGAGAGCCAAATCATGAGGAAACTCCCATTCACAATTCCTACAAAGAGAATAAAATACCTAGGAATACAACTTACAAGGGATGTGAAGGACCCTTTCAAGCAGAACTACAAACCACTGCTCAAGGAAATAAGAGAGGACACAAACAAATGGAAAAACATTCCATGCTCATGGATAGGAAGAATCAATATCATAAAAATGGCCATACTGCCCAAAGTAATTTATAGATTCAATGGTATCCCCATCAAACTACCATTGACTTTCTTCACAGAATTGGAAAAAACTACTTTAAATTTCATATGGAACCAAAAAAGAGCCAACACAGCCAAGACAATCCTAAGCAAAAAGAACAAAGCTGGAGGCATCAGGCTACCTGACTTCAAACTACACTACAAGGCCACTGTAGCCAAAACAGCATGGTACTGGTACCAAAACAGATATACAGACCAATGGAACAGAACAGAGGCCTCAGAAATAACACCACACATCTACAACCATCTGATCTTTGACAAACCTGCCAAAACAAGCGATGGGGAAAGGATTCCCTATTTAAGAAAGGGATTGGGAAAACTGGCTAGCCATAAGCAGAAAGCTGAAACTGGATCCCTTTCTTACACCTTATACAAAAATTAACTCAAGGTGGATTAAAGACTTAAACGTAAGACCTAAAACCATAAAAACCCTAGAAGAAAACCTAGGCAATACCATTCAGGACATAGGCATGGGCAAAGACTTCATGACTAAAACACCAAAAGCAATGGCAACAAAAGCCAAAATTGACAAATGGGGTCTAATTAAACTAAAGAGCTTCTGCACAGCAAAAGAAATTATCAGCAGAGTGAATAGGCAACCTACAGAACAGGAGAAAATTTTTGCAATCTATCCATCTGACAAAGGGCTAATATATCCAGAATCTACAAAAAACTCAAACAAATTTACAAGAAAAAAACAACCCCATCAAAAAGTGGGCAAAGGGTATGAACAGACACTTCTCAAAAGAAGACATTTATGCAGCCAACAGACACATGAAAAAATGCTCATCATCACTGGTCATCAGAGAAATGCAAATCAAAACCACAATGAGATACCATCTCACACCAGTTAGAATGGCGATCATTAAAAAGTCAGGAAACAACAGATGCTGGAGAGGATGTGGAGAAATAAGAATGCTTTTACACTGTTGGTGGGAGTGTAAATTAGTTCAACCATTGTGGAAGACAGTGTGGCGATTCCTCAAGGATCTAGAACTAGAAATATCATTTAACCTAGCTATCCCATTACTGGGTATATACCGAAAGGATTATAAATCATTCTACTATAAAGACACATGTGCACGTATGTTTATTGCAGCACTATTTACAATAGCAAAGACTTGGATCCAACCCAAATGTCCAACAATGATAGACTGGATTAAGAAAATGTGGCACATATACACCATGGAATACTATGCAGCCATAAAAAAGGATGAGTTCATGTCCTTTGCAGGGACATGGATGAAGCTGGAAACCATCATTCTCAGCAAACACAAGAATAGAAAACCAAACACCACATGTTCTCACTGATAAGTGGGAGCTGAACAATGAGAACAAATGGACACAGGGAGGGGAACATCACACACTGGGGCCTGTCAGGGGGTGTAGCGGGGGAGGGATAGCATTAGGAGAAATAACTAATGTAGATGACGGGTTGATGGGTGCAGCAAACCACCATGGCACATGTATATCTATGTAACAAACCTGCACGTTCTGCACATTTACCCCAGAACTTTAAGTATATTAAAAAAAAAATCCTAATACTTCTCATCTTCCTTTATTCCCTATTTATCTGGTCACACAACACCCAGAAATTGGAAACCTGGGAATTAACCTAGACTCTGTCTCCCTCATTTCCCATATAAAAGGAATCCTCAAATTCCACCCGTCTAATAGGTCTTGAATCCATCCCCCTTTCTTCAGTCCTCTAGCTTTTTCTTTTTTTAATCCTTTCTCCACAGTGACAATAAAGTGATCTCTAAAAAACAGAAGTTTAATTGTGCCTGTTTACTGCCTTAAATGCAAAGGTTTGCTATTACTCACAAAAAAAGCCAAGTGCCAGATTGGTAATCATGCTCTACAATGCCTGCTATATCTAACTCCAGCCTTGTTAACTGCCATACTTCCTCCCTTCCCCAACAGCTCTTTATTCTCCAAGAACACTGAAATATTTGTAGCTCCCTGCAGAGATCCAGTTATTTCAGGTATCCATATATTACACATTTAATTCCCTTGCCTATAAGATCATTCCCCATACCTTAGGATACCTAGAACCTTTTAGCCGATTTTCAAATTCAGTCCATGCATTACTCCATCATGATCTCTAGGAAGCTTCCCTGATCCTCTCTTATAGTTAGAGTTAACCATTCTTTATTTTTTTATACCTCTCTATCTTGAACATTGCTCGGATTATTGCATAGATCACATCACATCGTAATCTATTTGCTTAGATGCCTGCTACCCTACTGTGTGAGCTCCCTAATTCCACCAACTATCATGGTGCATGACATATGGTAGAAGCTTTGTGTTAGATGAATGAATAAATAAATGCATATATAAATCAACTAATAATTTAAAAACTGAAAATCTCTTTGTCCTTTTCTTAGGTATCTGCATTTGCTCAACTTAGGTTTTATGGAAGAATTTAAATAACATAATGAAACAAATTCAAAATTTCAGGCAGTAGGGAAAGGAGGTCACATTTTCTGTTCTATAGCTTCTTCCATGTTTTTCCAAGACCACAAATTCTCTAAAATAATAAAAAATAAAAAAATTCACATACTAGTTCTCATGGAAATGGTAGATGTCACTCTACAGAGAAAAGGCTGTAAGGGAATTTGGGATTAATTACATTACCATTTTCCTTGTGAAATTTAAATATCCCACAATTGATCCCAATTCTTTTAAAAGTCATTGCATGGTCTACTATTTAGTTTATTATTGGGTCTAATTTGAAGGCAAGCATGTGCCAAAACTTTTTCCCCTAATGTATCCTATTTTACTATAATAATTTCCTCATATCTACCATAGAAAGCTCTGGTTGCAAGGTTATAGTTTAGAATTGTAACCATCTTTTATCAATTGAGTTATTAATTGTATCTGTTTCCACAAACACCACTATAGGTTCCAAAATCCAAGGCAAAATCATTTAATACAATTAATGATTTCTGTGTTGTGTGATTTTAACAGGTGATTTAAGGCTTACAGTATACATCTTTAACTTATCACAGTCAATTGTCAAACGGTATCACACCACTTCATGTACTGTATAAGAGACTTCAAACAGTGCAATCCCATTTCTCCTCTCCCAGCCTTTGTATTATTGCTGTTACACATTTTATTTCTACATGTTACAAATCTCACAATGTAATGTCATTATTTTTGCTTTTAACAGTCAATTATACTTTTAAAAGATTTCAATATTAAGAAAAAAGTCTTTACCCACGTAATGACCATATCACGTATTCATCATTTTGTTGGGTAGGTCCAGATTTCCATCTATAATTTTCTTCCTGCTTGTAGGACTTCCTTAAGTATTTCTTATAGTGCAAGTCTAATGGTGATGATTCTTTTAACTTTTGTATGACTGAAAAACATCTCTATTTCATCACTGTTTTTGAAAGATATTTTCAATAGGTTAAGAATTCTATGAGGACCTGTTGTGTTTTTGTTTCTTTTGGTAAAGAATGAAAAGATGTTACCCTACAGTCTTTTCAATTGTGTTGTTTCCAAGATCTATGGTCATCTTAATCTTTGTCCCGCTAAATGTATTAATGACGTATACTTTTTTTCTGGCTGCTTTTAAGACATTCTATCACTAACTGTAAGCAATTTGACTACAACGTACCCTGTAGTTTTCCTCATGCTTTTGTACTTGAAGTTGGTTGAGCTCTGTGGATTCCTGGGATTAGAATTTTCATCAAAATTTTAAAACTTTTCAGCTACTAATTCTTTAATTTTTTTTTAACTATTCCTACCCCCAGGGACTCTAATTGCTCTTGAAGCTGTCCCACAGTTCACTGATACTCTGTTCATGTTTTACAGTCTTTTTTCTCTCTGTGTTTCATTTTGGATCACTTACATCATTGTTTACAAGTTCACTAATTTTTTCTTCCACAATGTCTATTCTGCCATTAATCCTATCCAGTGTATTTCATGTCAGATGTTGTAATTTTCATCTCCAGATGTTTGATTTGGATAATATTTTATATCTTCCAAGTCTCTATTTACCATGTTCAATCTTTACTATAACTTACTATATATATGGAACACTATTACAAAAACTGGTTTAATGTCCATTTTTATTAATTCATCTGTGTCAATTCTAGGCCAGTTTTGATTGATTTTTGTCCTTGTTATACATTAGGTTTTCCTGCTTCTTCATCATGTCTGCTACTTTTTTATTGGATGTCTGACATCATAAATTTCACTTTGTTGGGTGTCAGATGTTTTGGATGCATACAAATATTCTTGAGTTTTGTTCCAGGATGTGGTTAAGTTATGAGGAAGCACTTTGATCCGTTCTGGTCTTGTTTTAAGTTTTGTTAGGTAGGACAAGAGCATCATTGGTCTTGAGTTACTTTTTCCCATTCCTGAGCAAAAACTTTCTGATTATTACTTCTAATGCCCCATGAATTATGAGGTTTATCATCCTGACTAGTGGGAATAGCACTATTCCTGGCTCTGTGTGAGCTGTGAAGGCTGTTACCTCTAATCCCGTTGTCAATATCTGTAACATTGAAATTGTGCACACCTATGACTCAGAGCTTCAGTTATGGAGAAACAGTTGAAATGTATATTAGTAGTCAACTAAAAGGCTATTCATTGCATCACTGTTTGAAATACTGGGAAAGGTAAAGCTTCCTGAATGCCAGTCAGTAACAAATACATTAATCGTAATAAATTCACATGATAATTATACGTAGTAGCTTAAATCAATGAACCTGAGTTATATATATCAATGTGGAAAGATCTGAAAAACAATGTTGCGTTAACCCAAAAAAAGCAAGTTGCTAAATGAAATATACATTAGAATACCATTTATGAAAAGCTTAAAACAGAGACTACCATTAATTATATATAGGCACATATGGTAAAGTTACAGGTTAGTCAAGATACTGTGGTAACAAACTTCTGCACAATCTCAATGGCATAACAAAACAAAAGGCTTTCTTCTGATTCATGCTGCATATCCCATGCTGAAAGTAAGGAAGGAAGGACGTTTTGCTCATTATAGTCACTCTGAGACCTAGGTTGAAAGAGGTTCTGTTACCTTCCCCAATTACTTTAGCACAGGGAAGTGTGAGCAGGAAATCACATGCTGGCTCTGAAATCTTTCACCTGGAAGGGATACATGTCATTTTCACTCTCACTTCATTCATCAACAAGCAAATCACAAGTCCACTCTCAACTTCAAAGAGGCACAGGTAAGTACTATCTTACCTTGTGCTCAGAAGAAAAAGAACAAGAATTTGTGAACAGCTTTAAAGGCTATCAAAATGTAATTGCATAAATTGGAAAATATGCACCAAATTCATCAGTGCCTGCCCCTAGACAAGGAGGCTGGGAGGGAATGGAATCAGAGTAGTAGAAAGTGAATTTCATCTTTATCTGTAATGTTCCTTTTTACCATTTTTTTTTGAATCTGAAGAAATTCAACAGATCTACATGAGGGCTCTAGCTATGTACATACTTTGTAAAGACAAAATATTACCATTTGATAATTTGGGAATGGATGTGTACATAGTGATTACATTATCCTCCAAAATTTATTTTTAGTCTCAAGAGGATGCTTTTAAACAGCTGCATATTACATGCACAAAAAGGAAATAATCTAGTTTTTTAATCTCACAGATATAAAACTAATACCCAGAAAACCTAAATGAGTTTCTCAATTTCCCCAGCTAAAGGTCAAGTCATACAGTCTATTCACTAAGTCCAGTAACATACAATTAAAATCGAGGAACTCTGAGCCTATGAAGAACATTCACTGTAACAGAACATTCATTATAAAAATTCATAAGTCTCTAGTAACACTATATTCACTATATTCATTTATGCAATTAATATTTAGGATACCAATATTACCTTCAGAAAATAGATAGTGTGGGTTACATTCGAATGATTTAAGGCTTAAAAATTCCATGATTAGCTTAAGCATGAAAAGACACTAAGCTTTTTTGTTCTATAACGAGTACAGGGAGAACCAAAATGAAATTAGACACTTAGAATAGAAATCTTACCTGTTCGTTTATTTCTGTCCACATAACAATATTTTAAGTCATAGTCTTTTAACAAATCATGAACTTCCTGAAAGAGAAAAAAACACAAATTCAGTAAACATACAAATGCAGTTACTAGATAATCTAGCTCTATTAGCCTACCACCACCACCACCATTACCACCACCATATCCCATGTAAAAAAAAAAATTATTTCATGGATCCCCATTACTTACTTAAATTAAAGGTCTTCCAGGTTCCCCAGACATCCTACACAAAGCCCACATTCCTGCTCAAATGGAAGATTCACTATCTCACAAGTATACCATGCACTGTTCTCTTTCTACTCACACTTATTCCTTGACGTAGCAGGAGGCAAACATATCACTAAATTTCCCAAACTTTGCCTGAAATCACATGCATCTTTATGAAATCTCAGCTCAAATGTTCTTTCATGAAGTTGCTTCTCATAATTTTCCACAGAATGTGACCTCTCCCACCTTTATGCTAACAATGGTCATAACTTTATTTATGCCTCTCTTGTGGAAATAAGTATTATACTTATTTCTATTTCTGCATGCTATATATAGAGCTTTTAACAAGTAATACACCTGTAGATGCTTAGAGCACAAACATGTAGAAAAAATAAATTGTAAAAAAATAAAAATAAAATAGATTGTAAACCTGAGCTTAGAGATCCCTGGATATGAAAAAACTAACTACTAAGGCATAGCATGCAGTTCCATTTATTTCCCCTTGGCTCCCCAAGATGTTTAAACTGGTTTATGGTTCATTCTGCTTCTATTACTAACATAGCCTAAACTTTTTTTTTCTGATAGCACAACCTCTATCCACTTGGGTGCCTAAAAGAGTAGATTTCCTCTATTTCCCTAATCCTTTCTGTTAGACTGATAGTACTTAGGAACAGAAACTGCATTTTACATATTTATATACTACTTGCATTGCTTTGCATATCGTAGGCACTCAAACATACATTAGAGTGAATATAATTGTTTCGTTGTTAAATCAATATGTGGCCCTGAAAAATTTTACTCATAATACATAACAGATGCAGTTACAATATATTCAAAGGAACTAGACTCTCACACAGGTAGACACTCTGACTCCAGATTGGAGAGTTACAGCCAACCTGTTCTATATTGCAAATGAATATGCTAAATATACACAGGTGCTATTATGTTAAGTATGTAACCTAAAATGCTGAATTCAATAATAATCTTATTATTGCTATTATTATAGTTATCACAAGGTATCAGGCACTGAATTCACTTTTATTAAAAATCAGGAAAAACAGAGTAAAGTTGCCAAGGACATATAGCTAGTCACTTGCTGAGAGGAGATTCACTCTATCTGTCTGGCTCCAAGGATGACACTCAACCTCTATGCCATATTGACTTATTCATTCCAGCATTAACTTTAAAAACAGTAACTATCATTAACAGTTATAAAAACAATACCACGAATGCCCTAATAAGTAATCATATAAGTAATATAGAAATGAATAATAAATAAGAAGACAGAAGTTGAAAAATATTCTCCCTTTTAATTCAACCCAAGAGGGAGAAAAGAGTGATATAATAGGCAAAGTATGAAAACAAAGCTGAGTGAAAAAAGATAATCCTCTATGATATGAAAGATAAAGTTGATAATTTAGTATTCTTTATTACCAACCACTATTAGAAATTTTTTAAAATACATACACTTACCAATTTTGTAAAATAGCATTTGGTGAATCATATGGTACTATGCTCAATTATAAAGATTAGTTTACATATTACTATGGTAATTTTTATCTTGTAAGCTTCAACATTTTCTTGAACTTACAAAAACATCTACTGTACTCTTCATTAAGAAAACATCACTGTCTCAGCAGCATAACATATGCATCTTGCCAATCAACGAATTTAATACTTTATATAGAAGGTGACACGGTTTTTTTGAAGGGATCCAGTGTGTGCTTTTAGTTGCATAGAATCTAATCTCTCATTTCACTGGTTAACAGCCGTCAAATGCTAGATAAAGAAAACATGATACTGCTCTTCACATTATCAAGTATCTGTAAACAAATGACATGTTATGTTACTCATTCAGCTAAGAGAATTACCTAAGAGAGCTTAAGTATTCAAAGGTGCATTTTGCACCTTAGAAATGTTATGTTGAAAACACCCATATCTCTACTCATAGCTCTTCTATGTATCAGATGTGGGATACAGAGTTTGCCAACTGCGAAACCTTACAAAGCTTCCTACAAAGAAAAACCCAATTATTTTTCTCCATGCCCTGGTTGCTTTGACCCAGGCAAAAGTGGGTCATCCCTCAATTTGAGCCTTGGTAAGTTGGCCAAATTAAAAACTTAAAACCTGAAAGAGAGTCCCAATAACCATTTGCCAAAATAATTCCATGCTCCATCACACAGAACTAAAAGGACTAAAATTAGAGCCTCCCTATACTAACTTAGCTTTATAACATTTCCACTAACTTACTGATTTTAAGGAATAAAGTAGCACCTTTGATGAAAACACTTTGTCATCTGACTGCCAATGTCAAGTTAAGTTAATAAAAATTGGTATTAGATAGCTTTAGTAACCTATTTCCACACCAGATTCAGTGTCACCTGCTGAAGTTAAGTGACAAGTTTTGCACATATGAAATGCTTTCTGGAGAGGCGATCAATAGCTTCCATGGCAAAGCTGTCAGTCAATGACGTCATCACCCCACCCTCAACAAAAAAGTTAACCATTGTTCCAGCTGATCTAGACCTCCTTGATGAAGCATGGCCTTAGTTAAAAACCTGAATTACATTGTCTTCTAAGCTCTTCACAGACTTAGTTTCAGTTTTTAAAAAAATGTTTTAAGAAATGTTTTCATAGATTAAAAAACACTACTTTTAAATTTCAGTGCTTTGGACTGGAAATGGAAGCACATGTTTTTGTTCATTTTCTTTTAAAATTTTATGTAACTTGATAAAATGAAAAGATGAAACACCAAACACCAAACATATATTATGAGTAGTAATAAACAAAATAAATACCCAGAAACTCACTATCAAACTTGACTAGAACACTGACAGCATTTGCATCCACCTCTGCATTCCTTCACTATCCCATTCCTCCACCTTCCTCCTCACACGTAGGTCTGTATCTGTATGTAGGCATGTGGCCCCAAACATTATATTGTTTTGTATTACTCATTTGTGAGTTTTATAAAATTGGTATTATGCTATTTTTAAACTTCTGTGCCTTGATTCTTAGACTCAATATTATGTTTCTAAAATTCACTCATTCCACCTGGCCGTCATTCATTTATTCACTGCTGTTTGCTATGCCATTCTGTGACTATAGTATAATTTATGTATCCATTTTACTATGACTGATTATTCGGTTTGTTTCCAGGTTGTTGTTCACTGTTTGTATTTTTTAAAAACTACCGTAACATTCTTGTAAATTTCACGTATCCCCTTGCATTCATGTGCAAGAGCTCCTCAAGGAGAGAAATTCCTGTGGTGTACGTATGCATATGATCAACTTTATAAGGAAGTGCCAACTTGTTTGCCAGAATGATGTACCAGTGTACAGTCCCATCAACAGTAGATAAAAGTCCTGCTGATCCACTCCTTTCAATGTTTGGTGTTATCAGACTTAAGTTGTGTCAATTTAATGGATATAAAATTGTGTCTCATTGTGGCCTTAATTTCCATTACATGATTAATAAACAATGTAGGGCATTGTGATTATTAGTTTTATGTGTCAATTTAGCTACAGTGTCCAGTTATTTAATCAAACACTAATATAGGTGTTGCTATGAAGGTATTTTGTACATGTGGTTAATATCTATAATCAGTTGACTTGAGTAATGGAGATTATCTTATATAATGTTGGGGAGAGGAGGACTTCATCCAATCAGTTGAAGGCCTTATGAGCAACAAGTGAAGTTTCCTGTAGAAGTTCTGCCTCAAGACTACAGCATTAACAGCTGCCTGAGTTTCCAGCCTGCTGGCATGCTCTACACATTTTGGACTTGCCAGCCCCCACAGTCTTGTGAACCAAATCCTTAAAATAATATATTCTGGATTCTCACCTTTTGTTGTTAACTGTATTATGAGTGTATTCTCCTACAGTGTGATGAGTCATTGTGTTTATTTGTGGGATTTTGGGTGAAGAGAAGTTTTTCATTTTAATAATATCAAATTTATCAATCTTTTTCCTTAAAATGTAGGTTTTTTGTGGCTTAAGAAGTCCTTTCCTAAACAAGGTCATAAAGGGATCTTATTTCATCTTTCAATCATTCTAAATGTTTTCCATTTACATTTCAGTTTTTAGTGAGTTTGGAGTTCATTTTTGTGTGCTGTTTTTTTTTCCCCTTTTCCCATATGGGAAAATAGTTTTTTTTTCCCCCATATGGGTAATCAACTATTAGGACACCATAATTGTATTGTCCATCTCTTCCTCAATGATCTGCAGGGCTGTCTCTCTCATATATCAACTTCCAAGATATACATGGATATTTTTGTCTCTTGCTTCTGGTTCTATTGGACATTTTGCCTATTCTGTGCTAATATTATACTGTCCTAAATAAAGCTTTATAAATATTGATATCTGACAAAACAAATCCTCTTTTTTATTGCTGTACAGTATTCATTTTGGAATACACAACAATGTAACTCATCTCCTGTTGATGAGAATTTGAACTGTTTCTAGTTTGGGGCTATCAAGAATGAAGCTGGGAGTATAATTGCTGAGTAGAATATACTAAGGAGTAGAATTGCTAAATCACATGGTAGGGGTGTGTGTGTGTATGTGTGTGTGTGTGTGTGTGTGTGTGTGTGTGTGTGTATTTTTGTTTTTTTGAGATGGAGTTTCACTCTTGTCGTCCAGGCTGGAGTGCAATGGTGTGAACTCGGCTCACCGCAACCTCCACCTCCTGGGTTCAAGTGATCCTCCAGCCTCAACCTCTGGAGTAGCTGGGATTACAGGTGCCCATCATCATGCCCAGCTAATTTTTTTTTTTTTTTTTTTAGTAGAGACAGGGTTTCTCCATGTTGGCCAGGCTGGTCCTGAACTCCTGACCTCAGGTGATCCGCCCGTCTCAGCCGCCCGAAGTGCTGGGATTACAGGCATGAGCCACCACATCTGGCTGGTATATGTTTATCCTTAAGAGACGCACCCAGTTTTCCAAAAATCTGTAACCAATTTGCACACTTATTGGCAGAATATGAGTGCCAATTGCTCTACTTTCTAGCCAACACCTGGTCTTGCCTGTCTTTTAATTTTGGCCATTCTGGTGGGAATGGTGTATCCAACTATGGCCTTAATTTGTATTTCTTTGACTTATAATGATATTACTGACCTTTTAATATGCCATTTGGATATTCCTTTTTTGTGAAATGCCTGTTGTAATCTTTCATCTATTTTTAACTGGGTTATCTTTTTTATTAACTCGTAGAATTTTTCTTTTTTTTGAGATGGAGTCTCGCTCTGTCGCCCAGGCTGGAGTGCAGTGGCATGATCTCGGCTCACTGCAAGCTCCACCTCCCTGGTTCACGCCATTCTCCTGCCTCAGCCTCCCGAGTAGCTGGGACTACAGGTGCCAGCCACCTCACCCGTATATTTAGTAGAGACGGAGTTTCACCGTGTTAGCCAGGATGGTCTCGATCGCCTGACCTCATGATCCGCCCGCCTCGGCCTCCCAAAGTGCTGGGATTACAGGCGTGACCCACTGTGCCCAGTCAACTTGCAGAATTTATAAATTCTGGATATCAGTCTCCTTTGTCAAATATTGGTATTGCAAATATCCTCATCTAGCCTGTGGTTTGCCTACTGATTTATTAGTAATGTCTTTTTGATAAGAAGACATTAATTTTGCCAAAGTCCCATCTATCATATAATACCTTCTTTTCTGGTTAATGCCTTTTGTGACCTCTTTAAGAAATCTTTACCTACCCAAGGTCATGAAGACACTGATCTATCTTTTCTTCTGGAATGTTTATTGTCTTAACATTTACATTTAGACTATAAGCCATCTTAATAGAATATTTCTAAGTGGTATTAGGTAGGGGTCAAGGTTCAATTTTTTTGATTTGAATATCAAACTGCCTCAGCATCATCTGTTGAAAAGACTATTCTTTCTACTACTGAGTTGCTATATTCTGTGTGTTAATTTCTGGACTCTATTCTGTTCCACTAGTGTACTTGTCTAGTCACCGTACCAATATCACACTAAACAAATTATTTGAGCTTTATAGTAAGCTTTGGAATCTGGTAGTGTAAGTCTTCCAACTTTTTTTTTTTTCAAAAGTATCTTGGCTATTCTAGGTCACTTGCATTTCTGTACAAATTTTAGAATCAGTTTCCATTAAAAAAAAAACCTACTAGGATTTTGAGTGGATTCCATTGACACTATAGATCAGTTTGGGAACAACTGACATCTAAACGATACTGAGTCTTCCAATCCACAAATGTGGAATGTTCTTCCATTTATTTAGGTCTTCTTAAATTCTTCTCTGAAATATTTATAGCCTTCAGTATAGAGATTTCGCATATTTTTATCAGATTTTTTAAATTGCATTTGACATTTTTGATGTTATTTGAAGTCTATTTTTAAAATTTGACATTTAATTTAATTTAATTAATTAATTTAATTTTCTAGCAATTGCTAGTATACAGAAATATCATTTATACTTGTACATTGACCTTACATGTATCAATCTTAGTAAATTCATTTAATTATTATTATTATCAACCTCCTAGGCTCAAGTGATCTTCCCACCTCAGCCTCCTGAGTAGCTGGGACTACAGGCGTGTGCCACCACTAGGCCTAGCTAATTTTTTTTTTTGTAGAGACAGGGTTTTGGTTATGTTGCCCAGGCTGGTCTCAAACTCCTGGGCTCAAGCAATACACCTGCCTCGGCCTCCCCAAGTCCGGGGATTACAGGCGTAAACCACCGTGCCTGGCCCACTTATTTCTAATAGCTTATTTATAGATTCTTTTTTATTTTCTATATACACAATCATGTTATCTGCAAATAGACAGTTTTACATCTTTTTTTATATCTTTAAACTTTATTTATCTAGGTGTATTGTGTTAGCTAGGATTTCCAATACAGTCTTGAATAGCAGTGATCCCTGTATTGTTCCTAATCTCAAAAAGAAAGCTGTCAATATTTCACCATTGAATATGATTGCTTTTGGCTTTTCTAGATAATCTTTATGTCTGAAGAAATTCTTTTCTATTCCTGCCTGCTGTAAGTATTACGATGTATGAGTGTTAAATTTTATAAAGTGCTTTTTTCTGCACCCATTGAGATGAGTTAAATCTCATCTTCCTGATAGTTAATCTCCAAACTCTTACTTCCACTTCAAACTTCTCTCCCAAGCTCCAAGCCTGTATATTCCCTTCTCCCTCTTTTGAAACTGCATTTGGATGTCCCACACCAGATAATGCATTTTGGGGGGGCCCAACACAGTCCTATCATATATGATGTTGGCTCAGTGGATGTGGTATCAATTTTATCTTGGCTAAATTTTTAACTGCTTTCAATGCAGGGTTTTGGCTGGAAAGTTCGTTTCAATACCAACTTTTTGCCAGGAGCGCATTTTGACTTGGCCTAAAATAAATTAATAAACTTTCGGCTTTTTATTGGCAGTATAAAAAACAATCATTTACTGATTATTTACTTTATCCCAGGCACTTTATAGACATTATCTCATTTAATCCTAACAACCTTAAGAATTTGATTTTAAAGCTGGATTTTATCATCCAGATTTTAAAGATGAGAACATTAAGGCCTAGAAAAACTAAGCGACTTGTACAGACAGTTTGTGACACAGCTGTGATTCAAACCCAGTTGACAGACTCTACAGCAAACACAACTATACAGTGGTGTACCTTAAGGATTGCCATTACAAAAATAAAATCTATAAAATATTCATTCCCATCACATTCCTAAAGCTCACTGCTTCACTGGCCTCCTAATCTTAGAATGGGAATTGGGGCCAAGAACAACATTTGGGATGTCTACCATGCAAATTCCTTGGAGGTAAAAGCAAAAACAATATAATTTTACTTTCTGACAGGTAGAAATCTCATTGCATCACTCTCTTGTTTAAATATATCCCATTAAATAAAATCCAAATTCCCTAACATGGCCTATACACTTTCAATCATCTAGTAATGCTAAATGTGCCAGCCCTATATTTTACCACTAACCCTATCAAACTCTATGCCTCAGCCACAGTGAACTAATTTTGGCCACACTTTTCCTTGTCTTTAGGTCTTGGTACATCTTGTTACTAATGCCATGGATGTTCTACATCCCTTTCTTCCCCTTCTTTCCGTTAGCTACCATCTCTCTCCCCAGGACTCAGGTGACTTTCTCTGTCTTAAACTAAAGGTTCCTGAAACATACATCACCCAGAGATTCTGGACTCTGAAGTTGATCTGGGGTTGTCTCCCGTGGGAGAAGGGTTTGGAAAGAAAGGCACAGACTGCTCTCTCTTTCTATCGTGAGAGAACATATAGCTGAACACAGGGCTGCCCAATAACAACTATATTTCTCAGCCTTCCCAACAAGTAGCTTCCCAGCATGTGACTTAGGCTGTGGCCATGTGACTCCAGCCACTGAACCTCTCAAGTCTGGATTAGATATCTGTGTTTCCACAGGCTATTTTTTTTTCCACATCACAACCCTTACAGCAGCTATCATCCATATTTTAACTGCTTATATACTTATAATTTTCATAAGATTGTAGGCAAGTATCACATATCTGCCTCGTGCATACACAGATCTCCAACATCCAGCACAATATCTAGAAGAAAGTAGACCTTTGATATTTGTTAAATATATGACATTTTGTTTCCATAGATTACCTTTATCAACTCTAATGCTGCATCTTTTTTTCTGAGATTATTTTACGATATTAACATAAACCAATATGTTTAGAGTGCTGAAAAAACCTGAAAATAGGCCGGGCACGGTGGCTTACACCTCTAATCCCAGCACTTTGCGAGGCCAAGGCGGGCGGATCATGCGGTCAGGAGATCGAGACCATCCTGGCTAACACAGTGAAACCCAGTCTCTACTAAAAATATAAAACATTAGCCGGGCGTGGTGGCTGGCGCCTGTAGTCCCAGCTACTCGGGAGGCTGAGGCAGGAAAATGGCGTGAACCCGGGAGGCAAAGCTTGCAGTGAGCCGAGATCGCGCCACTGTACTCCAGCCTGGGCGTTACAGCGAAGCTCCATCTCAAAAAAATAATAAATAGGCCGGGCGCGGTGGCTCACGTCTGTAATCCCAGCACTTTGCGAGGCCGAGGCGGGCAGACCACAAGGGCAGGAGATCGAAACCATCCTGGCTAACACGGTGAAACCCCACCTCTACTAAAAATACAAAAATTAGCCGGGCGTGGTGGCGGGCGCCTGTAGTTCCAGCTACTCCAGAGGCTGAGGCAGGAGAATGCCGTGAACCCGGGAGGCGGAGGTTTCAGTTAGCCAAGATCGCGCCACTGCACCCCAGCCTGGGCAAAACAGCAAGACTCCGTCTCCAAAAATAAAAATAAAAATAAAATAAATAAAAATAAAAATTAAAAATTAAAAATTAAAAACCTGAAAATATACTTACTGTACACTAACCTAATTTATAACTCACTTCTTCAAAAGAAACTTACATAGCTCAAATTAATTAACATTACATATCTAGCTATAAAATGTTCTCCTTGAGCAGTTTTTGCTTGCAGACATCCCAAGAAAGAGGGCTTTAATCTCCAAGAGATAGATTTAGATAGTCATCCATCCCAAAGAATAACCATACATAAATCACAATCTCTTCTCCAATATTTAAATATTTAATATTTAAATATTTTTCTTTCAAATATCACCTGGATATACTGTATTAGTTATCTATTATTGTGCAACAAATGACTCCAAGTTAAGTTGCTTAAAACAATACCTATTATTCTCTCATAGTTCTGTAGATCATAAGTCCAGGCAGGCCCCATTGGGTTTTCTGTTTAGGGTCTCTCAAGGCCAAATCAAGGTGTCAGGCAAGCTAGGCTCTTATATGGAGACCCTAAGGAAGAATCCATCTCCACTCACCAAGGTAGTTAGCAGAATTTAGTTCTTTGTGGTATTAGGACTGAAGTTCCTGTTTTCTTGCTGGCTGTCAGCTGAAGACCCTCTCAGCTCCTAGAAACTGCTTTAACATCCTTGCCCATGCCCACTCCATCTTCAGATCCAGCAACAAACAGCGAATCACATCTTTCTTGTGCTTCAATCCTTGAATTTCCCCTAAGGCTTCCAGCCCAAGAAAATGCTCTGCTTTTAAAGGGCACATGTGATTAGATTGGGCCCACCTAGATAATCTCTGTTTTGTGTAACCCTAAATCAACTGATTAGTAACCTTAATTACACCTGCAAAAAAGTCCCTTTTTGCCATTTAACACAATCACAGTGTGATACCTCATTATAGTCAAAGTCCCATGGATTATGGTAGAAAATATGGGGGACCATTTTTAGAACTGTGGCTATCACAATTGCACAAATAATAGATAGCATTTACTGTACACTTACATGTACTTCACACAAAATATCTTAACTTAGTATCTTAGGTTTCAAAGCTCAAACATGGTGAGGAGGGCACTGTACATGAAGGAAGCCAGCAGAGTGTCAGAACCCCGGCAAGGTGATGGTGCCTTCCAGCTACTAGAGAAACCCAGTGCAGGAGGATGGAGCCTGAATTGGGTGAAGTGGGTATCTGTGGGGGGAATTGGGCAAGCATCTGCAGTGGTGATGGGAGATGCCTATGTAAATGGGGTTGATCAAATAAGTAAATAAAATAAGGATAATGAACACCAAACTTTTCACTTCAGATGAAAGAGTCACAAATACAGAATGGGAGAAAACTGGAATGATTAAAATTTAATGTACTGGTATGAACACATTACTTTCAATAGAAATTTAAGTGTTTGTGTGTGTGCATATACACACATTTATATATTCTCTAGCTTTGTCTACTAAGAGGACCTGAGAGCACTGACACCCAATGGCAATGAGTATAGCTAGTTTCCAGATCTTGGTTTCTAGGTAGTATTTTCCCCCTAAAAGAAACTAAGCACTGTAATAGTCAGCTCAGGCTACCCTAACACACTACCACAGACTGAGTGGCTTAAACAACAGAAATTTATTTCCTCACATTTCTGGAAGCCAGAAGTCCAAGTCAAGGTTCCAGCTGATTCAATTTCTGGCTGGCTGGCAGGCAGCCATGTTCTCACTATGTCCTCACATGGCCTTTCCTTGGTGTATGAGTGGAGAGACCAAGTTCTCTGCTATCTCTTCTTATAAGGACACTAATCCTATCAGATCAGGAACCCACCCTTATGACCTCATTTCATCTTAATTACTTCCTTAGTGGCCCCATCTCCAAATATAGTAACACTGGGGGTTGGGGCTTCAACATATCAATTTGGAGAGAGACACAAACATTCAGTCTAAAATAGGCACCTTCATGAAATGGCTGATTCTAGGGCTGGAGCACAGAAACTACAAAATAAGCTGCAACGTCCTGTTGTGTTGAAAACAAAGGACACACTCAGTGAATGCTGGGGACATGTCAAAAGGACATAGGACCCTTCCCTTAAGTGTATGCTGGAATTAATGTATTATTTCCAAAGAATAGTGAATGGGAAAAATAGTATCTTTACCGAGGAGTGACTTAGCAGACATCCCCTTAAGCAAATGATCAAGGTTAACATCACCAGTGGTAAGTCATGTTAATGTCATGTACCCCCTGATATGATGTCATCAGAAGCTACTTCACCTCTGTGGTATTCTTCCCCAAAACCTATAACCCCAATCTTGTCTTGAGAAAAACCTCCTACAAACCCAAATTAAGGGACATTCTAAAAGATACCCAAACAAAACCATCAGGGTCATAGACAACAAGAAAAGACTGAGAAACTGTAACAGAATGGAGACTAAGGAGATAGGATAACTAAATGCAATTATGTATCTCAGACTGAATCATGGAACATAAGTGAAAAAACTAATGAAATCTAAAATAGAGTCTGTAATTTAGTTAAAATAATATGCCAGTGTTGATTTCTAAGTTTTGACTGATGTACATTGGTTGTATAAGATGTAACATCAGGGGAAACTGGGTAAGGGATACATGGGAACTCTATGTGTTATCTTTGCAACTTTTTCTGCTAATCTAAAATCACCCCAAAATAAAAAGCTTATTCAATAAGAAGACACAGTGGCCAATTTGAAGCTCCCACTCTCCAAATCTAAAACACAGCATCGAAATAAGTAATGGTAGTAGGAATGGAGCATAACCCATTGAACTAAATAGGAAACCATGAGCCTATATTGTTATAAATAAATGAATAAACTGAATGTTTGAAAGGGGATAGGATATTTAAACAGTCTCAAAGAATTTCCCCTCAAAATCCTTATAGATTACAAGCAGAAAACTTTACATGGAGATGCCTGGCAGACACCACTTTAATCAAAGGGATTCAAAGTGATCAAAGTGAACTTTATCAACAATAGGACAAATGTAAAACATGTATCACCTTGTGATGTTCCTGCTAAAGACATAAAACTTGACTCTAATCATGAGGGAACATCATACAAACCAAAATTGAAAGACATTCTACAAAAACTAAGTGCAATATATGATCTGAACTGAATTCTTTCGCTGTAAAGGACATTGATGGGACAACTGCCAAAGCTTAAATGCATCTGAGGATTGGGAGGCAGTAGTGTGACTTTGAGGGTAGCATTGTTATGTTGGAAGTTGCCCTAGTTTGTAGGACATACATAATAAAGTATTCAGGGCGGTTTGCATTGGGTCAGCACTCTCCAACAGTTCAGGGGGAAAACATTCTTTACGCTATACTTAAAACATTTCTGTAAGTCTGAGATTATTTCAAAGTGTAAAACTTCCCAGATTCACATGTTCTTGCTTATTGCCATCACTTTCTACTCTAGTTCTGGCTACAAAAAAAAAAAAAAAAAAAAAAAAAAAAAAAAAAAAAAAAAAAAAACTATGAAGCATAAAGTCAGAGAAATGGAGATTACTTTGGAATCAAAAGCAAGTAGTTAAACCGGTAGGGTAATAGAATATCCAAAGTCCAGGAAATAAAGGCAAGCCGGGAACTAAGAGCAGATAATCACTGCAGTGGGTTGAGGAAAGATATAAAAACCAATTGTCCAAGGGTAGAGCAGATAGGGTGGGGTATGGTAGGGGCAGGAGAGAGTAGCAGGAAGAGAGACAATGAAAGCATGTACAAATACAGAGTCAAACAAATTTCAATGAATCTAATGCTATTTTTGGCATTCATATGGAAATAAAAGTTAAACAGTAAGTCTCAAACACACAAAGAAAATGCCTTAACATAGGGAAGTGGGAAATAAGTTTACAAACCTAAAGATAACAGTAGTAAATAAACACAAAATTAAGCACCAAATACCTAGAAGACAAGTTTAGGGGCTCACAATGAGTTGCATCCCTAAAATCTAACAAAAGAGAAACTTATTTTCTTACTAAGAAATCAGGAAATACTTATTGTGAAGACATTAAACAGAATGGATAATATTCTTGATTTGTTTTAAAGAAAAACATTCTTTGTATCAATGTTTGACTTTTAATAAATGTTAAGGAGGAAATATTACATTGTAACTTCTTGAAAACCTCTTTAAAAATTTACTTTGTTGAGCATCCACTCTGGGCCAGACACAGAACCTAAAATGTCAGTTGTGGGCTGCTGAGTGACTAGAGAGCAATAAGCTTTTGCATCAAACATGAAGTCGCACGGTTGATTTGTTTAAAAAGAAAGTTATTGAGCCTGATTTATATTCTTGCCCAGATAAAGGATCACTACCCAAACCCTCATGCATAAATGTGGCCTACAGAAGTTTCTGATGAAAACTCTCCTGAAGCAACAGCTTTGGATCTGTCCAGATGGTCCCTACTGAGGTAAAGTCCCAAAGACATGACTAAAATTTTGTTGACCTGCAACAGCACTTTTCAACCTAGGGTCTACAATCCCCTAATGAAATCAGGGATAAGCTATAAGAGATCCATACCCCCTTGAAATAATATGCAAATTTTGTGTGCTTATGAATATTAGCCCTTTCTTGGAGGGTTTACAGCTTTCAACAGACTCTTAAGCCATAAACAGTTGACTGATTGAATAATTATAAGTGAATGGAGAGAGTTCCCTGCCAAAAAAGCTAACAGAGTGGTACATTGCAAAATTTATTAACAAATCAATCCTGAGAGTGTGCCGGGGGTCAGACGTCTCAATGGAAATACAGCATTTTAGAACAAGGTAGGTGGGTAGTCCGCTTCTTTTACATTTCTCTTCAAACAATGTGTCAGTTTCTAGGTTACACGTTGAGGATACAAAGGTAAACACTAAATGATCCTTGCCCTTTGAAACACTAACAATATATCTGCATAGAGAGGAATTATAATACAATGGGAGATAAGGATATGAGCTTTGGAATCAAACAGAATTGGTTCTCCACTCTACCACCAATTACTTGAATGATCTTGGGCAAATTGTTTGACATTAATTTTGCATCTTTGTTTCTCTAGCAATCAAATGGGAATAAGAAATTCCAATCTTATAGTCTTAAAATGAGGATTAAATATAATATTAAACAACTCTAAGTATGGTGCCTGGCAATGGTAGGCCCCAAAAAAACAAAGGTTATTATTATTATAGACATCCAGAGGAAAGAGAAATTTGATCTGGCTGGGGATTACAGGGAGATCTCAACTAGACTACCACACTCAATTTTGGGTACCATATTTTAAAAGATACAATGACAAAGTGGTAATGATGTGTATTCAGAGAAAAATAAATGAGATGGCGAGGAAACTTGGAATCATGTCCTAAAAACTAGTCATTTGAAGGAATTTAAGTTATAAGTTAAAAATGAGAGGCCGGGCACGGTGGCTCACGCCTGTAATCCCAGCACTTTGGGAGGCCGAGGTGGGCAGATCACAAGGTCAGGAGTTTGAGACCAGCCTGACCAACATGCTGAAACCCTGTCTCTACTAAAAATACAAAAATTAGCTAGGTGTGGTGGCGGGCGCCTGTAATCCCAGCTACTCAGGAGGCTGAGGCATGAGAATCACTTGAAACTGGGAGGCGGAGCTTACAGTTGCAGTGAGCCGAGATCACTCTAGCCTGGGCAACAGAGTGAGATTCCGTTTCAAAAAAAAAAAAAAAAAAGAATTCTATACATTGCCAGAGGGTAGACGTTGGATCAAGACTTCAAGTGAATACATTGTATATATTACACATAAATAAGACCTTTATAACAAAGAAAGCTGTCTGAAGATGGAATAGGATACCTTATTTGCGGGGATTTCTTTGAAACAAAAATATTTTTTTAAAAAAAAGCCAGACATGGTGGCTTACACCTATAATCCCAACAGTTTGGGAGGCCAAGCAGGGCAGATTGGTTGAGCCTAGGAGTTTGAGACCAGCCTGAGCAACATGGCAAAATCCCCTCTCTAGAAAAAAATTCAAAATATTAGCCAGCATGGTTATATGCATCTGTGGTCCCAGATACTCAGGAGACTGAGGTAGAAGGATTGCTTGAGCAAGGAAGATTGAGGCTGCAGTGAGGCATGATTGTGCCACTGTACTCCAACCTGTTAATTTGGGATACTATTGGTTGGTAGTAACAAAAGATCCCACTTGAAATAAGTGAAACAATAAAAGGGATTTAGTGGCTTGCATATATATATGAAGTCCAGAGGTAGGTTAAGCTTCAGATATAGTTCGATCAGGGCTCCAGCTCAGCTTCTCTACATTTCCCCTCCAAGGTCAGTCCTCCTTTGCATGTCCGCTCCCTTAATGACTGTCAGCTGCAGCCAGAGCCCTATGTCTCTGCATTCATATCCAGCGGAGAGAAAGAGATTCACTTACTTTAACAACCAAACACAAGTCCTAAGTTTCTCTGCTAAGCCAGGCTGAAATAATCACTATGACCAAGGGACTATCATGTATTGATGGCCTTTGGTCCAGGTTATTGCCCGTCTTTTAACCAATCCCTCTCGAAAAAGGGAAGAACTGTGTTCTTTGGTTTATGTCACCCCTATAGATGGGGACAGAGATGAAATCCACCCAAATCATATAGTTGCTAAAAAAGAGGTAGGTCTTCAAGGGGAAATCTGGGTGTGATTAGGACAGGCAAGAGGAAGAAAGGCAACTGAGTAGGCAACAGAATCAGGGCCCCAGCAAGTAATAGAAGGCACACTCAGAAACTAACTGGGGAGAACTTTTAAAAGAGACTATCTACAAAGATTTGAAGAAATCCTAGGCTAGCAACATTCCTGTACTCCTCCTGGACCCAAGGAGACAAGAAGAATGGTTATGATAACCAGGAGAGCTGGGTGGTATGGAGGGAGCCACTGGATAGAAACTGACTTTTAAAGAGGAAGCAGCCAACCCACAGTCACCTGTGAATAAATGCTGGGTGAATAAATGCTCCTCTCCTCAACCCTCTGATCCCCCACTAGTGGCTCTGGCCAAATGCAACCATAAAACAGAGGATAAGAGAGAGCCTTGTTGGTGCAATCCATAGTACAGGTTAGCCTCCCTGGATAAGGAGTGGGTGAGAAGGGTCGAGTATAGATCTGGAAGAGCAAATGGAAGCTATTCTGCACAACCACCAAGGGCTATCCTGCCCATAATCATCAGCCAAAAAATATACAGTACTGTATAGCCAAATGTTCTAGGTGATCTGATCTTCCGACTTCTCACTTATTACCCCTCTCAGTTCATACTATCTCCTTAGAGTCAGGCAATTGTGTAATTAGGCAAACAAAATACAAACAGCCGAGACACATGATAAGCAATTTTAGGATTTAAAAATATATAAATAATTTTATTTACATTTTAATATTCCTTGGTTTGCCTGTTTTAGCTGAGCAAGGAAAGCTAAGCATAAAGCTTTTAAAAAAAAATTAAATTAAAAATTAAAAATAAATTTACAAAATAAAGTAAAGATTTTAAAAAAATCAAGGCTGGGCTTGGTAGCACAGGATCTGAGGCCAGGAGCTTGAGGCCACAGTGCAGTGCACTATGATTATGCCTGTGAATATGTGAATAGCCACTGCACTCCAGCCTGGGCAACATAGCAACATCCCGTATCTAAAAACGAAAAACAAAAACTTTTTGTCCATAAGGAAAGAAGAATAAGTGCAAATAGAAGAATCAAGAGACAAAACTCAGGTAGTTAGTAACAGGAACCCCTTTTGCAGTAACAGCCTTTGATCAGAGTTGACTTCATTTAATGCTTCCCTGATCTGAGTCTTGTTAATTCAAGGAGCAATTTCCTTAAATTCCCTTCTTCCTGAGCTTTTGCCATAAGATGCAGGAGTACCTACTGATGATTTGAAGCTGGGAGAGTTTCTGCTCCTGCACAAAGCTGGAGCTTTGTTAGATGTTGTCGTACTACTTGGTGTAATCTTACACTTAATAAACAATCATAACTTAAATAGAGGCTAAAATGCTAACCTGAAAACTAAATACCATCTACTATATTCTTTCTATGTGAAAACATGTCACAAGTTCAAAAAAGAATTTCTAAGCATAACCCAGTCATTAACTGGGAAATGGGCTATAGATTACATGAGATTTCTTTGGAATGGCTGTTAACACAGCATTCTGATGCTAACCACAAAGTATTCCTCCTCTTCTTGAATGTGTTTTCATAGCAGAGAACTGCATTTCTGAAACACTTTTCAAGAATTTCTTCCAAAACTAGAAACTTAAGGAGGCAGTGGTGTCCCAGAAATCTAGAAGTACATTTCCCTAGCAGCTTTCAGTGTTCTTGTTACATTGAGAATAGGATAACAAAACACATGAAAAAGAAGTAGAACCCATAATTCAATTCTGTTTAATTGCATTAGAAAAGAAAATTTAATAGATAATTTTTGCACAGCATACACTAAGAAAAGTAACTTTTGGAGGTAAGCAATGGCATTTTGATTTTAAAGAAAGGATAATTTCAAAAAGAGAAAACACCCCAATATTGTCAGGAAAAAAGTAGAGAATAATAGCCCTATTTTAAAAAAAGGCAATAATTACCAAATATATTGTTAGAGAAAACAAAGTACATTTTTTAAATCCCACAGTTAAAGGACATAAAATATGTAAGATAATTCTATTGTTTTTATACTGATGTATAAACAGGAATACGTAGCTTTTAAAAATAAGATTATGACCAGCCTGGGCAATATAGAGAGACCGTGTCTCTACAAAAAATTAAAAAATATTAGCTGGACACAGTGGTGCATGCCTACGGTCCCAACTTCTCAGATGGCTGAGATGGGAAGATCACTTGAGCCCAGGAGTTAAGGCTGCAGTGAGCTATGATCACACCACTGCACTCCAGCCTGGGAGACAGAGAAATCTTGCTCTGTCTCTTAAAAAAAAAAAAAAAAAAAGAAAAGAAAAGAAAAAGAAAGAGCAGAAAAAAATTTAATTACGAAAAAAGATTAACTAGAGTTTCTTACATTTGGTTGGTTGTGATTCTAAAAAGTGCTTACTTGGTAATATTACGGTTTCAAATGGGTCTCTGTAAATTAACCATCAAGCTTCTCAAATTAACTATCATATTAGAGTACTTTGAAATGTAAGTTTATAATATCCAAAGTGACAACAGAATGTTTTGTTTCCTCTATTACTGATCCTGAATGTTGGCCCTAAGCACTTCACATTGTCTTCTAATTTCACAAGAGACTCTCTTCAAGATTTTAGGGTAAACAAGATGACAAAAACAAAACACATGCACACACATAAGACCTGTAAGAAAAAAAACCTAAGTGAACACAAACAATCTAAGAAGCAAATGCCCGTTTTCTCCATTTTGAAACCCCAATGACAACAATATTGAAACAGAACCAGGTTAACCGTAATACAATTTATAGAAATACAATAACACATATATTAGAAAAAATATTAAAACATTACCTTAACCAATCAAAATTCTAAATTCAGTTGCAAAAGACCAGACACACACATATACAATGGCTATGAACAGGAACCAGCATTCGCAACATTACTATTGACTATAAATTATTCATTAAAAATAATTATAAATATTATTCACTATAAAGTACTCACTATAAATACATTCCAAAACACTAACAAAGATATAACTATAAATATTCAATTCACAGTGGCATGAGGTACTTGGGGATCTAGGTAGTTTGATAAAGGTGGAATAGAATCCAATGCAGGACTGGCCGGGCACGGTGGCTCACGCCTGTAATCCCAGCACTTTGGGAGGCCGAGGCGGGCAGATCACCTGAGGTCAGGCATTCGAGACCAGCCTGGCCAACATGGTGAAATCCCATCTCTACTAAAAACACAAAAATTAGCCAAGCGTGGTGGCACATGCCTGTAATCCCAGCTACTCGGGAGGCTGAGGCAGAAGAATCGCTTGAACCCAGGAGGTGGAGGTTGCAGTGAGCCGAGGTCACACCACTGCACTGCAGCCTGGGTGACAGAGCGAGAATCCATCTCAAAAAACAAACAAACAAACAAAAAATCCAATGCAAGACTAATCAGAAATGAACAGAATCCAATGCGGGACTAATCAGAAATGAGACTGATGGCTGGGTGCAGTGGCTCACACCTGTGGTCCCAGCACTTTGGGAGGCAAATGCAGGAGGATTGCTTGAGTCCAGGAGGTCAAGACCAGCCAAGGCAACATAGAGATACCATATCTCTACAAAAAATAAAAATAAAAAAAAATTAGCCTGGCATGGTGGCATATGCCTGTAGTCCCAGCTACTTGAGAGGCTGAGGTGAGAGAATCGCTTCAGCCTGGAAGGTCAAGGCTGCAGTGAGCAGTGATCGTTCCACCGCACTCCAGTCCAGGTGACAGAGCAAGTCCCTGTCTCAAAACAATAAATAAAAACTAAAAAGGAATGAGACTGGAAATGTAGGCAGGGGCCAACACACAAAAAGCCTAAGAATCTTAGACTGCTGTCCTATCATTTCATGCTTTTCAAACTCATATCTGTGTACTCCATGGTAATACAGAAATACAGAGAATCAAAAGTTAAATATAGTACATTTTCCATAAGTGTCAAGTTTATGAAAAAAAATTGGGAGTTAAATGCTGTTTTTGTGTTAAATCCAATGTTACTAATAGAACATAAAATTAATATAAAATTTTCAGACAGAACACAAAACTTCAAAGCAATTTCAGTCTTGCAATAGTCTAATTCAGATTCACTGTTCTTTACTGTTAAGGACAATTTGAGGAAAAGTTTGAGAGGACGTGCAAAGGCTGGTTTTTTATGAGCAGGAGAGTGACATGATCAGATTTGTGCTTCAGGAGCATCCCTCAAGGGAAGTAGCATGCAGAAGGAGCTAAAATGTAAGAAACAGGACAGTAATGAAGGTAGGTGACAAACCGAAAAGTTGTTAACAGTGAACAAGAGATGAAAAGGACTTGAACCAGAGCTGAGGCTGTGAAAACAAAGAGGGCCAGGAAGATTCCAGAAAGCTTAGGCAGACCAGACAGGGCTTGACTGAATGCACAGTAATTATTCAGTGAGAAAGCTTTTGAGAACTTAATATAAAGGTGTTCACTTTTTTTAGAACCGGTACTTCTATAAGGTATTTGATAAACATACCTCTAAAAGCTTACAGTTAAAAATACTTTCAGTATGCCTTTTAATTATAGGAACTATAAAGTTGTGGGATGCTATTATAAATCTGCTATACCAAAAATAAAACAAAATTTGAGATTTATGAAAACTACATTTAATAAAGAAAACACTCATATATTTCAAATGTTAAGAAAAAATTATTGGGTTTCTACTAGTAAGTTATTAATCAGTATTTTCTAGAGACATAAATACACAGTTTGAGAACTAGAGTTACGAATGTCTTTGATCCTTAAAGTGATATTCTAAAATCAAGAAATGAGGCCAGGCACAGTGGCTCACACCTGTAATCTCAGCACTTTGGGAGGCCGAGGCGGGCGGGATCACCTGAGGTCAGGAGTTCAAGACCGGCCTGGTCAACACTGCGAAATTACATCTCTACTAAAAAATACAAAAATTAGCCAGGCGTGGTGGCAGGCTCACATAATCCCAGCTACTTGGGAGGCTGAGGCAGGGAGAATCACTTGGACCTGGGAGGCAGAGGTTGCAGTGAGCTGAGGTCCCGCCACTGCACTCCAGCCTGGGTGACAGAGCGAGACTCTGTCTCAGAAAAAAAAAAAAAAAGAAAGAAAGAAATGAATGAATAAACACAGTCTCTTCTGGAAAAGAACAAGAACTTAGTATTTCAAAAATATCTGACTACTTAATAATTGAACAAAAGCCATATTAACCATTTCATAAGGGTAAATACGTAGTTTTAGCACAGGTGACTTTATGTAGGCCTTACTAGCAAAAAGACACAAAATAAAATAAAGTGAAACTTTCATCAGTAAGTTGACAGTAAAATATAGTCACTAAGAAAAAGCAGACATTATAATTAAGGGAAATTGTTAAAACAAAGAATAAAAAAATTCATGCAGAACATATGACAATATTAGTTTAAGAAAAAGTAGATGAAATCTCAAAAATACAAATCCCAGTGTAATTCTCAGAAAGCTTCTATCACTAATTAAAACTGCTCCTTTTATTAGACCCTTTGATATATTTTTCATGTCTGTTGCGAAGGGAAATGAGAAAGATACCAACAGCAAAGCAAGAATAGACAGAACGTCTTCAATTTGGGGTCTAAATATATTTAGAATTAATGCAAGGAATTGTGATAACAAAAACAGCTGACATTCTACAAAGACATTGAGATACTTCTCTATTTCTCTTCTCCTAGACTGTCTATACAAAGAGCTGCTATTTTTTAAATTTGTTTTTTTTAAAAATGCCATCTGCTTCTTCCAAGCCTCTTCCTTCCTGAGCTCCCTTACAGTCCTCTATTTGTATGGGCAGGGGAGGCTGCTTCCAAGAAATCAGTCCATTGCAGGTGTCCTTAACAGGTAGTATCACAAAACATTACCTGACAGATGGGAAGTGGACCATGGCGGAATGGAAAGAGTTGAAAGACAGATGAGATAAACAATACTGACAGACATTGCATTTTGAAACAAAACAGCCCCTCATGCCTATGGGTTATAAGGTTATATGTTCATATTTATTGTGAATGGCTATGTAAGGTCTCATTACATAGTAATGGAGCATTGGTCTCATTATTTTATAAGTCACATGGAAGAACTGCCATGCAATTGTCAATAGCCAGCCCTCTTGCAATTTCATGCATCCGGTTACAGGAGGAACTACAAATCCGCAACTACCAGGACAGCCCACCACACTCGGAGTAGTATATAAATTCAGGTTATATGTGAAACATGTGTGAACATCCAGACAGCTAAGAAATCCTGAAGAATCAAAGAAATGATGTCAAGCTTTTGATAAAACAAAAATATATATGCATAGGAAAAGAGAAAAGAACAACATCCCAGGATAACAATGGTTATCTTCAGGTATCAGAAATATGGGTAATTTCTGTGTCCCCTTTGTGCTTCTCTGTCTTTCCTAGCTCTCCTACAATGAGCATGCAGCTTTTGAAATCAGGTGAAAAAAAAGTTAAATAGATGCAGAGTTTCTAATCTTAAAAGCAACAGTTAATCTGGATTAAATACACAGAGTAGCTATCTTTAAACCTCATCCAAGTCACTGAGAACAAACTCTCCAGTACTGTACTTGGCGTAGCAGGAGGCGGCTGCAAGGCTCCAAGGAGCGCAGCAATAACTCTATTCTGGGGCCTTAGCAAACTGAGGAGACAGAGTTGTTTCACAGAAACTTGGTCAAGTGCTTCTGCAACAGCAGCGAAACTCACTCCCAGCTCTCTCGTGCCCCTGCCCCCTATGGCACTCCCGAGCACCGGGGACTATACGCTGGAGCCCTCGCCCCTGCCAAGGTGCTCCCGAAGCTTCGGCCCCCTCTACCCCCGCTCCCCCCCGCAAAATGTGTGCTCCACAACTCACCTCCACTCTCCTTCACCTCCTTACTCCTCTACGGCCGTAGGGGAAGGAAAGACCGGGCCGAACTTGGAGGCAGCAGCCCCTGATTCCCGTGACCTTGGAGAAGCCGCTTCGCCTCTCAGAGCCTCAGTTTCCCAATCTGCCCCCCTCCCTGGCAGGGCGTCTGCAGGCTAGAAACCCCAAGAACTCAGTCAAACCGAGGGGCCGCTCTCACCACTCGGCGCCGACCCCCTCCCCAGGACCGCTCTGAGGCGCCCCCGATCCCAGCCTGGACACGGAGCGCCGCCCCGCCGCCCCCCGGGACGTGTCGCCCCTAGCACCGTCCCAGTACCTGGCAGTTGCTGTCCTGGGGCAGGTTTTTCACCAGGATTTTCCTGCGGTTGCTCAGCTCCCGCTGCATCCGCTGCAGTCGCGCGGCGACCTCCTCAGGGTGCAGCGCGGCGGGCATCGGGTCCGGGGCGCCCTCGTGCGCTTCGGCTGAGGGGCCCTGCCCGCGCAGTCCCGGCCCCGGCCCCAGCCCCGCCGCGCTGCCCAGGCCCGCGCCCCCCTCGCCGCCGCCGTCTCCCGCCGCCGCCGCCATCTTCCCGGGCGCCCAGCGGCTGCGGACTCCTCGGAGGCTCCAGGGGAAGCGGAGAGGGAAAGCGGGAGGAGGCCCGGGCGAGGGCGAGGCGGGCAGAGGCCGCAGAGTGGGCCCAACCGCGGGGAAGGGGGGCGGCGGGAGGAGGGAGTAGAGAGAGGCGGCGCCGCAGCCAGCAGCCTGCTGGCGGGGAGAGGAAACCTGAGGCGCCGAGGAGGAGCCCGAGAACCACCTCACGGGAACCTCCCCCGCCGGCCCCCGGCCCCGGCGCACAGGCGCGCCCCCGCCCGCTTCTCGCGGGTCCGCAGGCGGGGCCGGGCGCCACCACCCGGACACCTGTGAGGGCGCGGACGGGCAGGCGGGCTCCCCCTCTCTGCGAGGCCTTCGCGAACGCCCAGGGTCGTTCTCTGGGGGATGCGGCCCCTTCGCGGTGGCTTCGCCGGGAGACTCAGCCCCAGGCGCCTGTCCCCGGGTGGCCCCCCATGTGACGCCGCAGCTCTCCCCCGGCTCCCCTCGAAACTCCCGCGCTGGGGCGGCCCGGGGGCTGCGGGCGCAAACTCGGGCTTCCCACACCCGAGGTGGGGCTGGAGGGGTGGCAGGAGGGCGCCTCCTGCAGCCCGGCTGGCTCCCGATGGTAACCCTTCTGTTGGTTCAAGAAGAGCATATTTGGCAAAGTTTGAGTTTACAATGAGATTTTCTGGGGAGTAAAAAGAGGGACATTGTGGGAGAAATTTTATGTATTTGGTAAAACCTGATCATAATGTATTTTGCTAGCTGTGTATGAGAAAGCCTGTGCCCTTCACCTGTCCCTCTGTCCCTGTCATGCAGTTCCTAAAATGTAAAACCTGCGTAGTTGGGTCTGCAACACGGAAAGTGATGCTGAAACAAAGACTAGAATGGAAAAGGAGCTGTGGCAGAGGGGCTGCAGAATACGCTGCTTGGAACATTATTTTAATTGAAACTTGGAGGGAGAGTTACAGTGTAGAACTATACTTAGTCAAACGGATGTCATCAGATCAAACAATCCAGCAGCCTTTGGCACTAGCCCAAGTGACCATCAGCGAAGGGGACCATGCATCTTAATTGTGTAGCATGCAAGTACACTAGCAAAAAAAAAGACTTTAACACTAATTAAAAGAAAAACAAAAACAAAATGTTTTAAAGATTTTTAAAAAATACTACAAATTCAGTCCTTACCATGTGCTCCCCCCAACCACACATTTCTAAATGCTTTACATATACATATTTATTTACTCTTCATGATCATTCAGTTACGTAGGTTTTGTTTTCCTCACTTTACACGTGAGGAAATGGGATCTGTTCTGATTGATTCCAAAGCCCAGTGTTCTAAATAACATAAAATAATTCGCCTGTAATCCGTCCACCCATAAATAATGGCTGCTAATAGTTGTATCATTAAAATGATATTCGGCAATACACCCTTTTATACCACCACTATTCCTGGTAACCAAAGGGTAGAAACAACCCAAATGTCCATTTATTGATGAACAGATAAGCAAAACGTGGGATATATATATGCTAAGAAATATTTTTAGCCACAAAAAGGAATTAAGGACCCTTACAAGGTGGACGAACCTCCAAAGCATTAAATGAAAGAAGCCAGAGACAAAAGGTCATATATTGTATGATTCCATGCGTATAAAATATCAGAATAGGTAGATTCATAGAGCGGAACACAGATTGGTGTTTACCAAGGGCTGGAGGAGAAGGTAATGGGTGCAAACATCCTTATGGAATGATGAAAATCTAGTTTTGGAACTAGACAGAGGGGGCAGTAGCCCAATAATATGAATGTACTAAATAGTCACTGAACTATTCACTTTTAAAATATTAATTTTATTACGTGACTATTACTGCATAAAAATGTTTTTGAATGATATTCTGTAGTTTACAGCTCTGTTTTCTGCTTTTTACAGTATGTCTGCTGAATCCCTTTCTATGCCAATGTATTTGAATACCATGGTTTTTATGGCTGCATATTATTCTGTTGAATTAGAAAATTCACTTATTTCCTAGTATTAGTATTTCCTATTATTTTTATCTATTGTAAACAGCACTGAGTTTAACCCTCTATACATATTTGAAGATCATTACTTTTCCACAGAGTGAAGAACTAGAAGCAAAATTTCTGCATCTAGAGTAAGCATATTTAAGGATTTTTGGTATGTATTTACAAACTTACCTCAGTTTTCCCTATCACAAGCATTGTATAAGAGCACTTATTTCTCTGCTTGCATCCATGATATTCTAGTATTAAAGGAATGTATCATTTTGCTTTTAAATTGTATTCCTTTGATTTTAAAAGGTATACATTTTAAACTCCAATAAGGCCCTATTTTGTAGAGCTGAGAGACTTTGAAAAGTACATTCTTTGAAGTGAAGAAGCATGAATAGCCTTAGCGTAGGCTGTAATCTTGAGTCATTCATTATGTTTCAGAACATGTATTTATCCAAATGAGTACCACCTCCTTGACAAACATTTATTAAATGTCCCTTATGTGCTAGATAATATATAAAGGCAATAAGAAGACAGAAATAGTAAAATAATGCTCCTGTACAATAGGGGCTAAGTCTCACTGAGAGAAAATTATGCAATGATTATAATTAAATATAATAAATATGCAAACGGATAGTGGTCTGAATATAACTTCAGTGATTGCTTTTGCTCAAAACATTCTCCAAAGTGCTTTTTTTTTTCTTTTGTGACGGAGTCTTGCTCTGTTGCCCAGGCTGGAGTGCAGTGGCATGATCTTGGCTCACTGCAACCTCCGCCTCCCAGGTTCAAGCGATTCTCCTGCCTTACCCTCCAGAGTGGCTGGGACTACAGGCATGTGCCACCACGCCCAGCTAATTTTTTGTATTTTTAGTAGAGATGGGGTTTCACCATGTTAGCCAGGATGGTCTTGATCTCCTGACCTCATGATCCGCTCGCCTCGGCCTCCCAAAGTGCTGGGATTACAGGCGTGAGCCACCACGCCCAGCCCCAAAGTGCTTTTTTGGAATTGACTTTATAATCTATGGCAAATTATTCTGCATAGTTTCTGTGGTAGCAAATACTCACCTCTTAGAGATGGGTTTAATTTTTGGAAATAATTAAATGTTATTTGAGGTTAAGTCTGGTGAATGAATCAGGTGTTGATTATGTTTTGGGAGTTATGATAATGTAATTCCAGTTTTGGCCCCAACGGGGACATGATTACAATGTTATGAAATTATTAAGCCAATTTTATTAAGTGGCTACTTTGAATTGATCCCACTCCTTGTGCAATATTGCTATGTCCTATAGGGTAGTGGCTTTCAAACTTTTGTGACCCAATCTAGTGGGAAATATATGCCACAGTGGGAAATATATTTTATATCACAATTCAGTAAACACACACACAATCGAAATGAAGATTTCACAAAACATCACGCCCCTTCATCATGTAGCACGTTCTAGTATTTCCTATTCTATTCCATTCCATTTTAAAATTGCTTGAATTACACAGTTGTTTTTGCATATCACTAATGAGTCCTTACTCACATTTCGAAAAACACTGCCCTAGATTTCAAATCAAGTATGTTTTACATTTGCTCAACTGTTTTCAAGGAATTAGGGGAAATGGCAGAATCTACTGGTTAAAAATAATTTTAAACTGAATTAATTGTTATTGCCACGTAAAAGAACTGGATGGAAACTGCAAAGACTTTGGAATGCTACTGTAATTCCAAAGAGTTCCTCTCATGCCAGGTTTAGCCTGACTCTTTAAATAGCTGCTTCCATGGCATACTAAAGGAACACTCTAATCTGAACTTGAAGTGAAGTACAATTATCAAGCGGCAATGTATTTACCGATACCCACAGGTAATTATCATGATCTATATAATGACCACGTTATTAAAATATGAGCCCTATGCTAGCTTTAGCCTTTACTTTTTTAAATATTGGTGGTAATTTTTTAAAGTTTATTTATTTATTTATTTTTTTATTATTCTTTAAGTTTTAGGGTACATGTGCACAACGTGCAGGTTGGTTACATAAGTATACATGTGCCATGTTGGTGTGCTGCACCCATTAACTCATCATTTACATTAGGTATATCTCTTAATGTTATCCCTCCCCCTCCCCCCACTCCACAACAGGCCCCAGTGTGTAATGTTCCCCACCCTGTGTCTATGTGTTCTCATTGTTCAATTCCCACCTATGAGTGAGAACATGTGGTGTTTGGTTTTTTGTCCTTGCAATAGTTTGCTGAGAATGATGGTTTCCAGCTTCATCCATGTCCCTACAAAGGACATGAACTCATCATTTTTTATGGCTGCATAGTATTCCATGGTGTATATGTGCCACATTTTCTTAATCCAGTCTATCATTGTTGGACATTTGGGTTGGTTCCAAGTCTTTGCTATTGTGAATAGTGCCGCAATAACATACGTGTGCATGATTTATAATCCTTTGGGTATATACCCAGTAATGGGATAGCTGGGTCAAATGGTATTTCTAGTTCTATATCCCTGAGGAATTGCCACACTGACTTCCACAATGGTTGAACTAGTTTACTGTCCCATATTGGTAATTTTTGTGTATTTTTAAAGTTCTGCAGGTGGGCAAAATGCTAGAAATGTTTACTAAGTCTCAGTTTAATAATAATAGTAATAACAACAGCTTCTTGTATCCAAACTCTTATGCTTATGCGATATGATAATATGATGAAAATAAGTTAAGTATGTGAAAAGACCTTGTAAACTATAAACAATACACATTATTCATTTAGCAGTATTTATTGAATGTCTATAATGTACCAGACACTGTACACCGGTGTACCACACACCGGATTTGATTGATTTTTATTCAGAAATGGACTTTTCCCTGGGGAAAGTCATTGCAACTCAGTAATTGTAAATTCCGTGTCATAAATGCCATGAATAAAGTACTCTTTGTAGCACAGAGAGGCGTTCAATTTTGACTTAGAGGAAGCCATTATGAGGAGCTAGGTCTTAAGGCCAAGTAGGAGTTTTCTAGATGAAATGGGGCAAGTACTGAAACAGGAAACAGAAAGAGGCCCAAAGGCCTCGAAGGGACTGGTAGGTCTATGGAAGAATAAGTTTGGTGTTTATGAAGACTATACTTCTTTTGGGAGAGTAGCAGGAAATAAACGAGAAAGGCAGAAGATGTCATTCCAGTTTAAAGAAGCTGATTCCATTTTAAGTCAATACTTCAGTATGGCATAAAAGGCAGTCAAATAGAGAATAGGAACATTAGAGGTTTTGTGGCAGGGAAGTGACATGATCAGATTTAGCTTTTTAAAATGTAATTCTGACAATCAAGACAACGAATTTATCGGTTCTTATGTTAGGGAGACCAGTTAGAAATCTTTTGAAACACAGTGGAAACATTTGAGGGCTTATAATGGCATAGAATAATAATAACAGCAATTAAGTATATAGAGCTTTACATAGGTTAGCTAAGCTTTTATTCATTCCATTTTTCTTTATATTATTTCATTTAAAACCTGTGATGTGATTTCATAACCAACCTGTGATGTTGCTAGTATGTACCTATTTACCAATGAGGAATCAAAGGCAGAGAAGGTTAGGAGCCTTGTTCAAAGTCACACAGCAGGCAGGGGCCCCAGGTTTCCAATGCAAATCCATCTGCTTTTGGAGCCCGGGTATGTAACCTTGTGTAACTGTAGCCAGAGAAAGAGCTGGATCTGTGAGACTTTTCTGAGAAAAATACATGGAGCAAAGAAGCAGCAGAATATAGTGGCAAGAGAGCAGGATCTAGAGTCAAACTACCTGAATTCAATTTTGTGTTAACTGGAACAACCATTAGGTTGATGCACAGGTGATTGTGGTTTTTGCCATTACTTTAAATGGCAAAAACCACAATTACTTGTGCACCAACCTAATATTTAAAGGATGAAAGACTATTTTAAATATGCTGAGCCTTAGACTCTTTCTCTCTAAAACAGAGATGATAACAAAACCTGTAAGGCTATCATTAAAGGATGTTTTGGAGATTAGATGAGATTCTATCTATCTATCTATCTATCTATCTATCTATCTATCTATCTATCTATCTATCTTTGAGACAGAGTCTCACTTTGTTACCCAGGCTGGAGTGCAGTAGCACTATCACAGCTCACTGCATCCTTGACCTCCTGGGTCAAGCGATCCTCCCGCTTTAGCTCCCTAAGTAGCTGGGACTACAAGCATGTGCTGATTTTTTGTAGAGTTAGGGTTTCGCCATGTTGCCCAGGCTGGCCTCAAACTCCTGAGCTCAAGCCATCTGCCTGTCTTAGCCTCCCAAAGTGCTAGGATTACAGGTGTGAGCCACTGCTCCCAGCCAAGATGAGGTACTATCTATAAAAGGATAGCAGAGCGGTTAGCTCAAGGGCTAGACAAAAGACAGTCATGTCGAAATATTAATAATTATAATAAATAAGTATTTTTAAAAATCTTAGGCCAGGCCCAGTGGCTAACGCCTGTAATCCCAACACTTTGGAATGCCAAGGTGGGAGGATGGCTTGAGGATAGGCGTTTGAGACCAGCCTAGGTAACAAAGGGAGACTCTATCTCTACAAAAATTTAAAAAAAAAATAAAACTCTTGGTGACCTATTGGATGTCAGCAAAGAAAATGATATATTATGCTTTCTTATGTAAGAGATTGCATGGGTGGTGATGCTGCAACTGAAAGAGGTAGCAATTTAGAAAGTCATATTACCAAACTTGATTTAGGCATCCGATCTTCAAATATTGCAGGGCATATAGATTAAAAAGACCCAAAAGATTAGTGTAGTGGCCCATACGTATAGTCACAGCTACTCAGGAGGCTGAAGCAGGAGGATTGCTTGAACCTGGGAGGTCGAGGCTGCAGTGAGCCATGATCACATCACGGTGCTCCAGCCTGGGTGATAGAGTGAGACCCTGTCTCAAAAAAAAAAAAAAAAGCCAGACCCGGAAGACACTTTAGAAACTGTAGGAGAACATGGTAGTTAAAAAATGAGGCTGGATGAGATCATCCAAGCTAAGTCTGTAGATTGATAGAGAAGTCCAAGAAATAGGACTATAGGGACCAACTTAGAGGCCAGAGACGAAAGGAAGTAGAAAGTATTTGGCACTTTCGTTAAGATTCTGCTTGTACTGTTTATGTGCCCAGCCCACAAAATGACAGCCAGGTAAAAATGAAAAAGATTTCAGGCAAAACTAGTTGGATTACATTAGGTATTGTTCCCTGTATTCCTGTCTCCTCGTACCTTATTGGTGTTCAGCTCCTAATCCTTGGCCCCAGCTTCCCATGATAGCTTCTGGCACATCACCTCCTTGGTTTCTGTGTCTTCACAGTATTGACCTTGAATGTCTCTGACTTCCTTCTTGGATCAGAAGCAGAACCAAGTTACCATTCACTGCTTTCTGCTACTTACCTTGCAGTCCGTGTCATACCCACTATTTAAAAAACCCAAAATCAAAGGGGAAAAAAGGAAACGAACAAAGAAAGAGTGGTTTCAGAGAAGCCAAGGAAGCAAAAAGTTTCAAGGAGAGTGGTTAATACATCCATGCAGCAGAGAGGACAAATAGAATGAGGACTATAAAGGAGATACAATCATGCATCTCTTCACGAAGGAGATATGTTCTGAGAAATGCATCATCAGGCAATTTCATTGCTGTGGAAACGTCACAGAATGTACATACACAAACCCAGATGGTGTAACCTACTCCACACCTAGGGTATATGGCATAGCCTATTGCTCCTAGGCTACAAACTTGTACAGCATGTTACCAAGCTGAATACTGTAAGCTATTATAACACAATGGTAAAAACATATTTAAACACGGAGAAAATACAGCAAATATATGATATAAAGGATAAGAAAATGGCATACCTGTATAGGGCACTTGCCATGCATAGAGCTTGCAAGACTGGAAGCTCTGGGTGAGTGAGTGATGGGAGGTGAGTGAATGTGAAGGCCTAGGACATGACTGTACACTGTAGGCTTTATAACTACTGTATACTTAGGCTACACTAATTTTTTTAATTTTCTTTCTTTGATAATAGACTTAGCTTACTATAACTATTTTACTTTATAAACTTTAAAATTGTTTAACCTTTTTACTCTCTTGTAACACACTTAGCTTAAAATAAACACATGGCACAGCTGTACAAAAAATATTTCTTTATATCCTTATTCTGTAAGCTTTTTTCTATTTAAAATTTATTTATTTATTCTACTTTTTAAGTGTTTTTTAAAACACAAACACACACAACAGCCTAGGCCTCCTCAGGAGCAGAATTATCAATACCGCTGTCTTCTGCCCCCACATCTTGTCCCACTGGAAGATCTTCAGGGCAATAACAGGCGTGGAGCTGTCATCTCCTATGACAGCAATGCCTTCTTCTGGCAGGAGGTGCCTGGGGCTCTTCTTGAGGAGTATGTTTACTTACAACAGCATCACCACAAACACATGCGTAATGCATTGTATTATGACTGTAGGACAGCTGGGACATCACTAGGTGGTAGGAATTTTTCAGCTCCATTATAATCTTATGGGACCACCTTCCTACATGTGGTTCATTGTTGACTGAAACGTCATTAAGCAGTGCATGACTGTAACTGGATTTGGCCGTTAGGAAGCTCCTGGTGCCTTTGAATGAGAGCAACTTCAATAAACAAGCGTGTTTATTGAAGGGGAGAGAATAGGGAGAGTGACTTATTAAAAAAAAAGTTCAATAAACTTTAAACATTCTAATTTTCTCCAGAAGCAGAAGGAATCATCCTCTGATAGTGGGGAGATTTTAGCAGGACATTAAAATTTGTTGTCTTCATAGGTGATTTACATATATTTAATTCTTACAAGCACTGTTTGGAGTGGGTATTATTATCCCTGCATTATAAATAAGTCTCCTGACATAATGAAGTTAAGAAAACTGCCTAAAGTCATACAGCCAGTATGAAGCAAATTTAAAACTCAAACCCAGGTCTGTTCCCACATTCTCTGCTTTTCTTACTGCTTTCAGATTTAGAGCCACCAAGGGGAATGTGAAAGTATAGATGTGATGATAGTAGTAGTAGTATAAATATTATTATTTATATATAAGTATATAGTAATAGTAACAATGATGAGGAAGATGAATTGGTGGTGCTGATGATAACAGAGGAATTAAATTTCTGCTATTCAAAATTTAACTGCAGTCATGGCCTCATATCTAACTTTATGCCATAAAACACAGTGCCTGTGAGTACTTACAACTAAATGATGTTACTTAATACAAATGACTTTTCTTAGTTTAAATTTAGCCACAGAGTGTCACTCATAGACTTTTCATTTGTCATAATCTAAACATACCTTAAAAATATTTTAAGCCCTTACTCTGATACAGATTTATATTTATTTTTATTTGTACAGTTATGGAAGCTCTTATAAAAATTATAAATATGCAAACCACGAACATTTCCCTTGAACCTTGAATTGTATGAAATGACACAAAAAGAATTGTTCTCTTGGACATTAAAGTTTAGTTTCTTTTGGCACTTGCTTTCTGAATTGTGGCAGTCTGAGAGAGTAGTGTACTTTCTATCAGAAATGTAATTTATAAAACTAGCAAAATGGAAGCTATAAAATTATAGAAAAAACCATGGAGCAGGCAGCATGAATGTTTGAAAGGTAATAAAGTACAACCCAGCTATCCAGCAGGGAAATAAGTCTTTTTAAATTATAAAAATTTTGTATAGGATGGAGGGACTTACCATTTAAGCATGTGACATTAAAAACCATTTTGTTGAAACTCTTTTAAAATAACACATATTAAGGTGTACATATTTACCTCCTGAAATAGATGATATTCAACTTGAATTGCCCTTTCGTGATGATTCCAGTAATACAGTGATTGCCCTCTGGGTATACTGAGGATTATAGTGTGATTTTTTCGTATATTAAATGGCTCCATAAAGCTATACCCTCTTTATTCTTGTGTCTGCTTTTTATAGATTTTTTTATCTCCTTCCTTATCAATGCACATTTCTCATGGCTGTCCATGTACTCACATGAACTCCTTCATGCTTGTTGTAACATTAAACCAGTCCATACACCCATACACTAAACCCACCCACTACAGCCATGCACATGTAAATAAAGGTAGAATTTGCGTATGCCTTTGCTTATTACCTACAATGGGAGCCTCTTCGCAGGCTCCCATCCCATTTTCCAGCTGGCTTCCTGGCCTTGGCTTAATTTACTGCTCCTGCCACTTAGACTTGATTGTGTAGGTGTACCCTTCAGATCTCCCTGCTAGAGAACATGCTGTCTGAGTGTAGTTGGCCAGCAGCCTCCAGCTAGTGGCTGTACCTACAGATCTGCAGCATTCATACTCAGGCCTCTCTCCCCTCTCCCCAACACTGCTCCCAGGCAATGCCTGAGTACAGTGGAGTACTATTGCTGGGCCATTTCTGCCTGACAGAAGCTTCTTCTAATGGACGGCCTTTGCGAGAGGCCTTCCCAATCACCTGGTCAAGACTTCTCAGAGTTGCACTGCAGCCTGGAGCTCTTCCTACCCCATTTTTTCTCCTTCCCTCTTTTCTTTCACAAGTGTCACACCTGCCTTGTGGTTTGAAATCTCTCGCCACCTACTCCTGCTCCTCTCCCCTTTATCTTTCACAGATGTTTTCACCAAAATTGTTTTCACATATTATTTTGGCTTGGTGTCTGCTACTCAGAGGCTGTCAGTTGACACACTTGGCAAAAAACGGCCTGAGAAAGCAGGCAGTAAAATTAGAGTTGGGGACTGCTCACTCATGTCTGGCTGGTAAGGAGGATCTGATCCCGAGTGGAATGTGAGAAATGAATGCTGCTTGGGAATGCATCCTGGTGGAGGGGAACAGATTTGCTAATGTAAATATTTAGGCACTTGGGAGATATGAGGAGAATGATGTCTACAAGAAAGGTGCTATTGGCTGATTTTCTCAAGTTCTATGGATTCCTGCAGAGGGATGAGAAACTGAGAAATAATGAAACAGTAAAAGGCAAAGTATGAGAGACAGAGAGGTTGTTTAACTTGGAGCACTTTCTTGGGTCAAGGAGTTTAACATCATTGCAAGGAAAACCCCATCTCTACCCCCAAGATGGGGCAAACTCACTGTATCGTAGCTCTCCAGAAGCCTAGAGGCAGTGATGGCCTATTTTGAGTGAACTGGAAATACTGGAGTTGCCATGGCAAATGGTAGAGGAAGAAAAATATAAAGGTTGCTGGAAGTGGATTCACAATGCAAGGCCAGAAAACCACAGCATTCCACACTATGTTCCGCAGCACAGCTCAGATAACACATTATTCCCCAAGGCCATCAGGAATGCATTGGTGAGAGGGACACCAGCATCAGTAAGAAGTTTAGTGGTGGCTCTCCTTGTGGGCCAGAGCCGAAGCTGTCACAGAGTTGGGTTCAGTAATAGCAATAGGGACGATAGTACCCCAAGAAGGTAGAGGCCAGGTAACAATGCTTAACTGCCAGAAGTCAGAGGGCTGCCATGATTGTAACTGCCAGCAATATTGGAATAGCTGTCAAGGGGCATGGCCCACAAGAAGTTGTGGAAATGACTTACAGAATCTGGTGTCTCCAGGGGAAAGATAGAAGGGCAGCCAAAGAGATTGGCATTTAACATCTATCATCAGAAACAGGCAAGAACAGAGAAGGCAGCAGGACAAAGGTGGTCGTGCCAATAAAAATTCATAATTCACCTTTCAGTTCCTGCATCTGAGATGATTTTCAGACCCAGAATGCAGTGATCGAGAGGTGGCTGTTTCTAAGGAAGCACTGTGCAACACCATGAGTATAAACTATAGTGATTTCCCCAGTCTTGCCCCAAAGGGAACTGCACCCATTTACTTATGTGACTATGCACGGAAGAAAGAAGAATAAACACATGTAGAGGGCTTTGGACAAACTGTCTGAGCTGACATTGATGCCTGAAGACTTAAAGTATCTCAGGGGCCCCTGTTAGATTTGGGGTTTATCAAGTAGATCCTTAGCTAGTGGGGTAAGCACCATCATACCATGGAAGGACAAGAGGAAGCCTTTGAAACAACCACTTTCCTGAGCAAAGATAGTGAATCAAAAATAATGTTGCAACCCAGAAATGATTACAGACATTAATACCACTGTGATGGATAACTTTATGTGTCAACTTGGCTGGGCCACAGTGCACAGATATTTGGTCAAATATTATTCCAGATATCTTTGTGAGAGTGTTTTTAGGTGAGATTTATATTTAAATCAGTGGACTTTAAGTAAAACACATTGCCATCCATAATGTGAATGGGCTTCATCCAATCAGTTGAAGGCCCCAATAGAACAAAAAACTGACCTTTTCAGAGCAAGAGCAAATTCTGACAATAGACTTTGTTCAGACTTCATCTGCAACATTTTCTCTTCCTAGCTTGCCAGCAGACTGCCTTCAGACTTGAACTGGGACTCTTTCCTGGATCACTAGCCTGCCAGCCTCTCTCATCAGATTTTGGATTAATCAAGCTTCCACAATCATATGGGCCAATTTGTTAAAAAAAAAAAAACTCTCTCTCTTTCTCTCTCCACAGACACACACACACACACACACACACACACACACACACACACACACACACACACACACACACACACCTTTATTGGTTTTGTTGCTCTGGAGAGCCCTGACTAATCCAACCACCATTAAAGATTTAAAGCATGCATAGGGGTGGTCCCAATCATACCTCCATTGACTTCATTGAAGTCTCCAATCTGACATCTATAGAAACCACATGGATTCTAGAGAATGACTATAGATTTCCACATGCTCAACCAAGTAGTAGCTCCAGTCGTCTTTGCTGTGTGAGACATGATGTTGATGGTAAATCTATCAGGCCTCAGCTCTAGAGTATGCTGCCATTGATTTGGTGATTGTATTCTTATCTATTCCAATCAGAAAAGAGGATCCGAAACAGTTCACATTGGCATGAACTGGACAAGATTAATTTACGGTTTTGTCTTCTGGGCTATATTCATGCTGCCCTCTGTCATCATCTAGTTTAAAGAGTCTGTAGCATCACATTGATCCAATACATCAGTGATATAATGCTGATCAGTGATATAATGCAGGACTAGCAAGAGGTGGCATATATGCTGGAGGCCTTGAGAAGGTACATGAGATCTAGAAGGCAGGAGATAAGACCTCTATAGAACCCAGGACCTGCCACTTCAGTAAAGTTTTTAAGAATTCAGTGACCAGGGCCAGGCCCAAGACTTCTCCTCCAAGGTAAAAGACAACTTGCTGCATCTTATGTCTCCTACTAAGAATAAGGAAACACAACACCTGTTGGACTTCTCGGAGTTCTGGAGGCAACCCTGTCCACACTTAATATTGGAACTAATACAGTTTCAGCCTGTGAACTGGGTTATATGGAAGGCAGCCAGCTTTGGGTAGAAATTGGAGCCAAAAGGAGCTCTGAAGGCTCAGGCTGCAGTTCAAGCAGTCTTACCACTGGAAGATGAGACATGAGGAAGTCTGCCACAGAAGCATGTGGATAGACATAGGGAGTGAACATAAAATGAGAAGATTATTTTGTGTTACATGTTAATGCCCCTAGAAAGTACTCATTTTGGAAAAGGCACTGAAAAACCAAATAGTCAAAATGACTCGGCCAGTTGACATTAGCTAGCCATCAGCAATGGCCATTCTAGATTTGGAACAATGGGCACATTAATGGAATGGCTGTAGTAGCAAAGATGGGCCCTATCAATGAATCCCCCCTTACTTAGGCCAGTCTAACTACTTCTGCCTCAGGATATGCAGTCTATCAGCAACAGAAATCAACACTGAGACCTGATATCACACTATTCCTCAAGAAGACCAATAGCTATTTGGTGCTATTGAGCTCTTCTGTCCTAGAAAGGCCAGTGGTTCAGGCTCAGAGTGATAAACACTATATCTAGGTTTGCCTTTTCTGCCTGAAGAGCTGCAGCCAGCATTAATTATCCAATGATGTATAGAATACATGATTCGCAGGCACAGAATTCCACATAACATGCCATTTGACCAGGGAAATCACTTTAAAATGAAGAAGGTGCAAGAGTGAGCCCTTGACCATGGAATCCACTGATCCTTCACCATCTCAACGTAGCCAGCCGCATCAAGTGTTGGAAGAGTTCACTGAAGCACAGCTGAAGAACCAACTCAGGCAATAATCTGAAGGATAGTGCTATGGTTCGGATGTGGTTCATCCCCATCAAAACCCATGTTGAAATTGGATCCCTAATGTGGCAGTATTGGGAGGTGGGGCCTTGTAGAAGGTGTTTGGGTCATAGGGGTGGATAGCTTATGAATAGATTAATGCCCTCCCTTGAGGGTGAGTGAGTTCTTGCTCTTGAGGGAATGGATTAGTTCCTGAGAGTGGGTTGTTAAAGGAGTCTGGCTTCCTCGGTTTCTGTCTCCTGCTTCCTGTCTTACCATGTGATCTCTTTGAACATGCCCACTCCCCTTCCATTTTCTGCCATGAGTTGCAGCAGTCTGAGGGCCTCACCAGATGCAGCTGCCCAATCTTCAACCTCCCAGCACCAGAATGATGAGTCAAATAAACCTCTTTTCTTTAAAAATTACCCAGCCTCAAGTATTCTGTTATAGCAACACAAAACAGACTAAGACAGGTGGGGTGACATTATTCAGGGTGCAGCATTTGCATTAAACCAGAGACCTCCATCTGGTACTGAGTCTCCAAACGAAAGAATACATGAGTATAGGAACCTGAGAGTAGAAGCAGTTGTGACCCACTTATCATCACTCTCAATGACCTACTGGAGAACTTTTTGCTTCCTGTCCCCACAACTCTGAGCTCAGAGGGGGTGAGGTTCTCATCCCCAAAGAAGCACACTCTTGCCAGAGGGATGGAACAGGTCCCACTTAACCACAACAATGGCTGCTTCCAGAGCATTTTGGACTCCTTGTGTCCAGAGACAAGCAGGAAAGAAGAGAAGTAGCAATCTTAGCCAGGGCAATAGACTCAGGAAAGCAGGAGGAAGTAGGGCTGCATTTCCATAATGCAATCTGCTTGGGCACCTCTTGGTGCTGCATTGCCTAATTACAATTATGAATAGACACGTGAATGGACATATTAGCCTGACAAGGTGTGATGACCAAGGAATCAGATCCCTCGGGCATGGAACTTTGGGTCATACCACCAGGTAAGCCACCAGGAAAGGCAGAGGTGATTGAGAGTGAGAGGGATTTAGAAAGGACAGTGGAGGAGGGAGAAAATGAATACCAGTTACAGTTCTGAGATCAGCTGCAGCTTCTAGGTGTGTTGTTTTTGCTGCCAGCCTCCCTCTTGGAAGTTTCCTCTCAGGAAGAGAGGCTCAAAGGAACCATGGAGGATTTCTCTATAAACATGTGTGGGAACATGTATGTGTGTGACACAAGGTTAAGCCATAGCAGCCATGTGGCGTGCCACTCTGATATCCCTTCCAAAGAACCTGCTGTGAAGAACACAGCTAGCTGACGACATCTAGCTGCTGCATGTTCTGACCTGGCACAGCATTCATGCTAAAGCCATACTGTCCCCAGGGTGCTCCTGGCTAATGACAGAGCACAGTGAGGACACTAGCACTGGGTCATTGCTCCGCAGTGCATGACTGCTGTAATGAACATTCCATGCTGGGGCACACTTGCCATTGGCCTGGCTGCACTGCAGTCTAGGGCTCTTTCTACAAGATCCTCCTTCCTTTCTTCTCTCCTTGTACAAGAGTCAGACTTGTATTTTGTGACACCCCCCTACTCTTGCTCCCTCTCCCCTTTATTCTTCACAGGCATTTCCCCCAATAAATTGCCTACCCATCTCATTCTTTCTTGGTGCCTTGCTTCTTGGAGGATTTGAACTGAGACAAATTGTCTTTTGATATTTAGAATCTGCTACAAACTTTGATATATGTATTAATTCTTTTGTGCTGCTATGACAAAATACCAGAGCCTGGGTAAGAAATTTATTGCTCACAGCTCTGGAGGCTGAGAAGCCCAAGATCAAGGTGCTGGCAAATTCAGTGTCTGGTGAGGGCTGCTCTCTGCTTCTAAGATGGCGCCTTCTTGCTGTGTCCTCACATGGCAGAAGGTGGAAGGGCAACAAAGGTCTAGCTAGTTCCCTCAAGCCCTTTTATGAGGGCACTAATCCCTTTCATGAGGGCACAGCCCTCATAACTTAACCACCTCCTAAAAGCTCACCTCTTAATACTATTGCATTGGGTCTTAGATTCCAACATTTGAATTTGGTGGGAACACAAACATTCGAAACATAGCAATATGTTTCATTCTTGTTTTATTCTTCTGCCATCTTAGATAAATCCACTTCAGTTTTACCCCTTCAGTTTAGCCCCTTGAGTGCTCCACCCCTGGCACATTTCCAGGCTGTTTTTGTGAATCTACGCTTGAATCTGGCATTCGGGCGTACTTTTAAAGACCATATCCAATTAGGTCAGTCCTGACAACAGTCTTATAGTTGATTAGTAATAGATTACAGTCCTTGGACAATTATTGCTTTTGAAACTGAGCTAACAGGTGCTTCATATCATCAATGCATAAATTATCTGGTCTCATTTAGCAGACTGTTTTTAAAAACATATTAAACTTCTTTTCACAGATTCTACATTCACACATCCCCTCTGAGCCAACTGAGGTGTGGGTTTTCAAGTTAATTTTCCCCACACCTTTCCAAATATATTGCTGGATCTAAATTCCTAGGATTCTCTAGTTAAAGCATGAATTTATTGTAGAATCATTAACATTTGAGCTGCCCACTCAAAAGGAGTGTTCCTACAATTGCCTCTGTTTTCAGCTAATTTTATATTTCTCCATTTTGCTGTATCCCAGTTCTCTTGCCAGCTCTTCCATTTCTTTTTTGGTTGTAATATTCCATTACTCCTTCTGCTTTTGCACTCAATTGTCCATTTACGGGCAGCATTTTGCTTTTATTCACCCAGTAAGAGAAACCCAACCTTTGAAGCTGCACTGTTCCAGAATAGTTTTCACATGAGTACAGATCTTTTTCTTAATATACTTTTCAGCTGGTGAAATTTTTTCTAACACAGAAAGATTCCAAGATAGGGCATAACAAAGAAAACCTCAGTAAACTGGGTTAGTGCTAATTCCATATATACAGTTGAAAGTTTCCCAGGTGCCCATGATTATAGAACCTATCTCTGATGCAACTGCACATTGATGCAATTATATTTTACCTACAAAATGTTCATTCACAAAGCTCACCCAGGTTTCCACTGAATTGATTCTAACATAGTATATGCATATCTATAACTGCCTCAAAATAACCATCTTGGAGAATCATATGCCTGAAGGAGTTTCAGTTCCACTGTATTCTCCTGTTTTCAGGCAGAATTGTACATACACAAACAAGGTGGAACAAAAGGTTCCCCAGAAAAATTAGTCAATAAGCTCACCCTAGAGTTTAACGATGGGTACAGACAGAAATTTCTTCTTTGATTATAAAAATGTCTCTGTTGTAGCTCAAATCCATTTTTATTATGCCTGATATAGAAATTTAAAATTCTTTTTTTTTTTTTTCTTTTTTTGAGACTGATTGTCACTCTGTTGCCCAGGCTGGAGTACGGTGGTGGAATCTCGGCTCACTGCAACCTCCACCTCCTGAGTTCAAGTGATTCTCCTGTTTCACCCTCCCAAGTAGCTAGGATTACAGGCACGTGCCACCACACCTAGCTAATTTTTGTACTTTTTTAGTAGAGACGGGGTTTCGCCATGATGGCCGGGTTGGTCTTGAACTCCTGACCTCAAGTAATCCACCTGCCTTGGTCTCCCAAAGTGCTGGGATTACAGGTGTGAGCCACTGTGCCTGACTAAAATTCTTATTATGTGTATTTTTACACAATGGGCAAACATATTCCCCAAGTTGTAACTATTTATTTCATATAATATACAATTTTGTGTAAATTACCATTTTCCATTTGTATCAAAATACAACTAATTCATTCATCTATTCAATACCTATTTATTAACCTCAAGCCATCCTTTTAACAATTTTATACAAAATTTATACAAAAACTATACAGCTTCTATCTTTTGAAAATTACAATGAACTCATAGCTTCTTTTTTTTTTTTTTTTGAGATGGAGTCTCGCTCTGTCGCCAAGGCTGGAGTGCAGTGGCGCAATCTCTGCTCACTGCAAGCTCCGCCTCCTGGGTTCACGCCATTCTCCTGCCTCAGCCTCCCAAGTAGCTGGGACTACAGGCGCCCGCCCGGCTAATTTTTTGTATTTTAAGTAGAGATGGGGTTTCACCGTGTTAGCTAGGATGATCTCCATCTCCTGACCTCGTGATCCGCCCACCTCAGCCTCCCAAAGTGCTGGGATTACAGGCGTGAGCCCCCGCGCCCGGCCTCATAGCTTCTTTAACAAACTGAATATTGCTTGAGCCTAGGAGTTTAAGACCAGTCTGGGCAACATAGCAAGATCCTGTCTCTACAAAAAACAAAAACAGACTGAATATCTTCCAATTATTGTGATCATTTTTAATGCCAAATTTGTTACCTTTTGCCCAGTGACTATTCTCTCTAGGCTGTACTGTCTTATTTTTAACACTTAATTAGGCATTTCCAAAAACATCTTTAGTGTTTGACAGCAATGAGATGTATCAGGCACTTCTTGCTTTGTCCTCTCCTAAGATCTGGTACTATATACCTTACAAGGAGCCCTAGTTCTTTAGTGAATAATTTTTTTAAAAGAAGAACTATGGGACTGGGAATTCAGTTTGTATTTTTCCTCATGACTATGGGAAGTAATTTGAGCTGACATCTATAGGGTAAGTCAAAGTTAGCCAGGTGAAGTATAGGAGCAAGGGTGTTTTAGGCAGAGAGGAGATGTAATAAGGCAGGAACATAAATAAGCAGTAAAATAATGTATATTAACTAATACAGAAACAGATTTAAAGGGACTAAGGAAGCACAACAAAGCAACATCATACCTAGTCTGGAAACTGAGGAGTGTTGGTCAGAAAAGGCTCTCTAAACAAAGTGACTATTGGCTTAGGTAGTAGCCATTTCTGATACTCACCAATACCCAGTTCTCTTTCCCTTCCTGAGCATATGGAAAGCTATACTTCCTGGCTCCATTGTAATTAATCTAGGCCATGTAGCTAGCTAACAAAATGTTAGCAGAAGTGATGTGTATCACTTCCTGGCTGAGGCAGTGAAAGACCCTCTGTGGTTCTCTAATCCCTCACTCTTCCCATGACAAAGTGGCCAGCAACATTCCAGTTAACAGAGGTCTGTCATGTAAGCCCTTAAATGACTAGAGAAAGCAGAGCACTTCCTTATCAGCCTTGGTATGAATAGGAAATAATCTTTTATGTGCTGAGCTGCTGAAATTTGTAGATTGTTGATTGTCATAGCAAACCTAATCTATTATGACTGATGCAACCTCCTATCTTCCTTACACCTTGGGTAAGCTTAACCCCTCTTGGGTTGGCATGGTAGGAGAGCAGCCAGGCATCAAGATATCAATTTGCAACTGAAGCTAATGACAAAAGCCACCAGGAAAGTAAGATTTTTCTGTTTCCTAATCCAAGGTTCCTTCCAGGAAGTGATGTTGCCAGGCAAAACAGACTTAAATATATCTGATCTGGGCCAGGTGTGGTGGCTTGTGCCTGTAATGTCAACACTTTGGGAGGTGGGAGGATCTCTTGAGGCCAGGAGTTCAAGACCAGCCTGGGCAACATAGCAAGACCCTGTCTCTGCACAAAGAAAAAATTAGCCAGGTGTGGTGGCACACACCTTTAGTTTCAGCTGCTCAGGAGGTTGAGGAGAGAGACTCACTTGAGTCCAAGAGTTTGAGGCTGCAATGAGTTGTGATTGCACCACTAGACTCCAGCCTGGGTGACAGAATGAGACCCTGTCTCTAAACAAAATGAAACAACAAACAAACAAACAAACAAACAAACAAAAACCAAAAAACCCTCCATCTAGTGTGTTTACACTAGTTACGATCAAATCTGTGGGAGCTATAACAGGTCTTCAATCCCCAGAAATTTCTGGAGATCATTCCATCGCTTATGATAGTTGACTTCACTTGCATGTGGCTCTTCTCCCTGTGCCATCATTCCCATGCGGGGAAGGGGATGTGAGCCTGTAACCGAGGCAGCTGGGAATGTTGCTGGCACAGTGGAGTCTTAGGAGGACCCCTGGCTCTATGTTGTCAAATTCCCAAATGCTTAGTTTATCTCAATTATGTGGTTGTAAAATGTAAACACTTTATATCTATTTATCTTGTCTAAGTCTTTATTAGTCAAAACACATTCTTCTAAACACACTAACTTAATACCAGTATTTCTGTTAATGTAACACAGACACACATATCATACCCAGAAAAGTTCCAAGTATAATTAACTACATAATTACAGATTTTAAAATCCTTTGTTGACCCATGTTATGGGTCATTTTGTTCATTTAATAGTTGCCTTCTGCTCATTTTGCTGAACACAGGGTCTGAAAATAAATAAATAAATAAATATGAGGACCAGGACTCTGTTTTGTGCTCTGCACCTGTCCCCAAAGCTTAACACAGGTCCTGACACACAGTAGGTATGAAATACATATTTGTTGAATGAATGGCTCATTTTATAGGGATCACTGGTAGTTGCAATGAAAAGTATACTTTAGAATTCAGTGGGACTAGAAGCCGAGTCCAGATGGAGAGCACTGCAGTTCTTCAAATGAGAGATGAAGATGACTCAGGCCAATGTAGTCACAGTGGGGATGTGGAGAAATGAACAGATTTGAGACATACTTAGAAGGGAGGGTAGTTAGGACTTGGTGATTGAATATTAGGAGCCATGCAGGGGCAAAAAGTGAACATTTCCACCTTGGGTAATGAAAAGAGAAAGGGAACCCTGACGGGGAACGGGTTTAGGAGACCACAGGTAGATGATAATGAGTCCAGTTGGTATGAATTCCTATGAGCTATCCAAGTATCAGTGCCCTGTAGGCAATTATGTATATCAACTCTATAACTCAGGCAGGACAGTGGCCTGTGCCTGAAAAACAGGTTTGGGGAAAGGCATAGCCACAGAAATTTGCAGTCATGTAAATATATGAAAGCAGCCCGTGAGATGAGAGCCTAGAATAAAACTCTGAGGATTACCTACATTTAAGGTTCTATTTTTCTCAAAGGAATTAGAGCTTGTTTATTGAATTTGTTGCATTTAGTAAGGTATACTTAGAAAATAGCTTTCTTTTTCTGCCATCATTGCATTAAAACCATTACACCAGGGGAAAATATCTTGAGCGCAATCCATTAATTTTTGTCAATGTATTGGTATGCAAATAGTCCCATTTTCATATACTAAAACATTCAGACCAATCTAAATTAAAACTTTTATCTCACATCCAGTCCAAACTTTCTTCCTTCCTCTAGCTTGAGCCCGATCCAGGCTCCCAGTCATGGAGTGGAAAGGGTTATGTTCTGTTCTTTCACTTTTTTGGTCCGTACTTTCCCCCATTCCTCTCTTGCTCTTGGTTCCCTCCAGGTTAAGATAGGAAGGTATGATAAGAGAAAACATGGAAAAAACATTTCTTTTGCAGTTGGCTGTCAGATGTCCTCTGCCCTGACCAATGATAAAATGACTTTCCTCTTGTGGGGGACCTTGTGAGCTCTCTAAGGATGCTTGTTACTGATCTTCCCCCAAAACTTTTGGGGACCTCTACTCTTCCTTGACTTAAAAAATTCATTATCTAACTGGCTTCTTACCATTCCCCACAATTTCCACCTTTTAATTTTTCTTGCTGGAGTCACTAGCTCCTACATGGTCCACTTCTTGGGTAGGATCCTTGCAAGATCATGCTGCCTTCCTTTATTAATCAGGATGGGCTAGGTTATGCCACTTGCTCCTAAATTTCAGTAGATACTCACTCTCATTCATGCTAGCTGTACATTTCAGGTTAGCAGCAAGGTTCTGCTTATTGTAGTCGTTCAGGGACCCAGGATGATAGAGAATGCCTCTTGACTAATGCTTTTGTGATAACCATAGCAGGTGGAAAAAATCACAGTGAATCCTACGCTGGGTCTTCAAGCTCCTACCCTGAAGTGATACCTCTTTTTCTGCCCACATTTCATGAGCCGAAGCTGGTCACATATGCAAGGCTAACTTGAAAGAGGGTAAGAAAGTGCAATCCACAGGCTCAGATAGACAGAAGTATTAGAATATTTTTAAACAGCTCTGATGACTATCATATCTCCACATGGTCCAGGTGGCCTCAAGGGAAAATTCCAAACCCTGGGAACATAGGCTGCTCCCATCGTCTCTCCCCATCTTCCTGCTCACTCCACTGACAGAGCCTTTTCAGCCAGCTTCTGTCTTTATCATTGACTCCTAAACTCTTTGAAGGCCATGTCAGACTCTCCAAAATTTTATGTTTGGCTCTAATAAGAGCCTGAAGGTGGGCTAAGGAGTTTTTGCATTTCAGCAATCATCTAACTAAAAGTAAGAGACCAGTGTTTATTTGTGGAAAACACCAACCCTAAACTTCTCTGAGTCTTCACTTTTGCCTCTCTCATTTGGCTTCAAGTGGAGTAGCACACCCCTTACCTCCTCTATTTGAACAGAAATAAGCCACAGCACTCCATACTTGGCCAGCAGCTCTCTTTCAAGAAATCTTCCAGTGAATCCCTAAGTGAGCAAAGGGGCACAGGACAAGATCTGTCCACTCTTAGCAAGTTATGCTTCTCTTTTTTATGTGGGGGTCCATGTCATTTGTTTGCAGCTTAAATTTGAGACATCAGAGTGAGTCTCATTTAGCATTTTATTATATCTCCAAATGGACTGAGGATGAACTACCAGAGGTAGGAAGAAAATCAGGAGGACATAGATTCTTGGGAGCCAAGGAGAGAGTTTCTAAAAGAAAGAAGGATTCCAACAGTTTGAAATCTGTTGAGAGGCCAAGAAAAATAAGAACAGAAAAGTGTCCACTGGATCCCAGGGAAAATGTAATGGCTTTGCCAAGGATGGTTTTAGTAGAATGGTGGGGAATTAGTTATGTAACTGTGGGCTGAGGAGTGAGAGGGAGGTAAGGGGGTCCGGACAGCCATCATTGCAAGCACATGTCAAGCAGTGTGGCTGTGATGGGAAGGGAGAGATAAGGTGGGGCTCAAGGGGAATATGGGAGTGGGAGGAAGGTTTGTTTTTTTTTTGTTTTTTTTTGTTTTTTTTTTTTTTACAGTGAAAGACTTGATCATGTGTTAGTACTAACAAAAAAGGAGCTAGTTGAGAATGAGAGTTTAAATGGATGATGCAATGGTTTTCAGTCAGTAATTTTTCCATCTCCAAAAGAAAGCTAACTCATATAACTGATGTTACAATTCACTGCAGAGCTGCTGATAGGCTGTGGGATGCCAGTATAGGTGTACAGGAGTGGGGAGGGGGGATGAGAAGAAGAAGAGCGGGAATACTTTCTCAGTGTGAAGAATAATGATGCTTGGACAGCTGTGGTTTTTCATTCAACAGAGTAGATATGTTCATAGGGTTCTAAAATTTTATAAGCATTTTGCATTCTCAAGTGAATACTACTGTCGTCTCGGTGGTGAACAAGAGGCTTAACTTGCTCTCCTGGTGCTATTTATACAGCTAATTAAACTGAATGTTATGTATTTCATTGCTTATAATAGGAAAAACCCTAAAGGTACCAGTTAGTATTTACAAGGAACTAATCTGCTAAGTGCTTTTTGTCTCCCAACTCCCACTCAAGTACTTTCCTGCAGCAACAACCATTACTCCCCTCTGGATATGTAAACCTTTTGATTTCTACACACTTTAAAGTATTTAATTTTGGGTGATTTTAAAAAAACCAACTTCCTGTGGTATGTGTAAAAAAGATGTGTTTCCACACCTCCATTCAAACTTGTTTCCAAGTTTAGGTCCATGGATTGCTAAATTTGATCTGGAAATGTTCTTAGACATAATTTCAAATCATGTCATTATTTCTCTCTTTCCCTGACATGCCTCCTCACTGAACATCCCCTGCCAACCATCTAGTACTGTGTCTAGAAACAGTAAAAATTCATTCAGTATCAGGTGAAAGAACAAACGAAAAGATGGATGAAAGAATGTATGAAAGATAAGGAATATTGAATGCACGAAAAGTAATATAGAATGTCTGTCTCCATTCCAACCTCCCTGTACAATGCCTTACTGAACAACCAAGTCTGGAAAGCTCAAGGCTCTGTGTTTCAGACTTCCTTACATCTCATTTTCCATATGTAGCCTCACTTCTACCACAGAGGTATATTACACAAAAACTGGAAGATGAAAATGGCTCTTGTAAAATGAGAGCATATGTCTGCCAATTTTCCCCAGAGGTCATTTATCTTTCTGTAGCAGTGGTAGCCAAGGTTCCAGTATCTGGTCCTTACCCCTGTGGGTATTTGGAGGTTGATAATGTGGCTCAGAACCCTAAGAAAGAGAGTGTTTCAGAAACAACGAGGCTGAGGCTGTGTGGTGGTAGAATCAGTTGTCACGGCTGTAGCTTCCCAGTCTTAGAAGAGGCAGCAGCATCCTTGATGGGTCAGTTCTGCAGTATTGTTCTGAGAGTTGTTTGTGGAAGTTCAACCTAGATGTCCCTCCTCCAGTCCTTCCAGGGCTTGGGTAAGCAAATAAGTCATTAGTGCTGTTTATCAAATATATTTCTGGTTTTCTGTTTTCTAGGCACATGGTAGGATTGCTCCATCTGCCCCTTTGGAATTGATTTTTGGCTATCTGATTTGCTTGAGCCAATGAAATGAGAACAAAAGTGTGCTTTCTGGATGCAAGCTTCAAGAAACAGTGCACAATTCATCCCTCTCTTTCTACCATGGGTAACAGCAATTTACCAGAAAGTGGTTGCTCCTTTAACTTGGAATGAGGATGCTACAAAATGGAATCCCCAATAAACCCACAATGTTCACATAGTATAATGTGAGAAATAAACCTTTATTTCTTTTATAGAATGAGATTTGGAGGCTGTTGGTTGCCGCAGTATAGCCCAGGCCATCCTGTTAATCCAGTAAGTCATTCCTTTCTTCTTAAACTATCTGGAGTGAATATTGTTGTCTGCAATTGAGCCCTGAGTGATTATTTTCAAGAATGTGATACTGACATACAGTTTAAAAACTAAACATGGTTAAATTTATAGGATCATACCCATCTTCTGCTTTTTAAATTTTCCCCATCATGCATGGAGCCTAGCAGCAGGACTACTATATTGCACACCTCCAGGGGACACTGTTCACATTGCAATGGTGCCCTGAGAATGCTACACTGTGAATGGCATTCTTGGATTTTGGCAATGCCATGGCCCAACCAGGTAGAGAGCTAGAGGCATAGCATGAAAATTATCTTATTTGGCTTGTCTCATAACAAGGAAGTTAGAAAGTAAACAGAAACAGTAACTATAACATAAAGTTTTACTAAATTATTAACTAAGTTAATATGGTTATAATGAAAATGAGACCCTGAGATGGAGGGCTGATTATTTGGAACCACAAAGATTTTTATTAAAATGATCACTACAAAAAAAAAAGCTCAATTCAATTCTAATGTTTTCTTCTGAGGTTTTAAACCTCAAATCCATTTTGTAACAGAAGACAGATAATATACTTGTTGAGATTAGGTCCAGCAGAAATATGGCAGAAAAGTCCTAAACAGCAGTGACGTATACAAGCGAGACTTGTATAAGACAAATTTATTTCTTTGTTACACAAAGTTCAGTAAAAGACAGCCCAGAATAGGGCAGCTTCTTCTTCTTTTTTTTTTTTTTGAGGCAGGGTCTCACTCTGCCACCCAGCCTGGTGTGATCACGGCTCACTATAGCCTTGACCTTACCAGGCTCAAGTGATCCTCCCACTACAGCCTCCTGAGTAGCTGGCACCACAGGCACAGAACACCATGCCCTGCTAACTTTCTTTTCTTTTCTAGAGATGGGGTTTTGTTATGTTGCCCAGGCTGGTCTCCAACCCCTGGGCTCAAGAGATCTACCCACTTTGGCCTCCCAAAGTGTTGGGATTACAGGCATGAGCCACCACGGCCAGGCAGGGCAACTTCTTAAAGTTGTCAGGAACACAGGCTCTACCATCCTGAACATGTGCCTTATTTGTTATAGTCCAAAATAGCTGCTTAAGTCAAGCCACTACATCTACATTCCAGGAAACAAGAAAGAGTAAGAGGGTAGAAGAGCATGTTTCTTCTCTTTAGGGATTCACACTATACTTCTGATTACATCTTATTGGCCAGAATGTAGTCACATGATCATACTCTTAGTTGTGAGGCTGGGAAATGAAATCTTTACTTTGGATAGCCCTGTGTTTAACTAAGAATTGAGGTTTATATTACTAAGTAAGAAAGAAAGAATAAATGGAGTGGGGGGATATTTAGCAATCTGTATCACAAATGGTTAGTGTAGTGGGTTGAATAGTGTCTCCTCAAAATTTATGTCCACCCCAAACCTCAGATTGTGACCTTATTTGGAAATAGGGTCTTTGCAGATGTAATTGGTTAAAGATCTTAAGATGAAATCATCCCTGATTTCGAATGGCCTTAAATCCAAAAATTGATGTCCTTGTAAGAAGCGGAGAGGATACAAAGAGACACAGAGAAGAAGGTCATGTGAAGATAGAGGCAGAAATTGGAGTTGTGCTGTGATATGGTTTGGCTGTGTCCCACCCAAATCTCATCTTGACTTGTAGCTCCCACAATTCCCACGTGTTGTGGGAGGGACCCAGTGGGAGGTAATTATATCATGGATGGGGAGGGTCTTTCCTGTGCTGTTCTGGTGAGTAAGTCTCACAAGATCTGATGGTTTTATAAAGGGGAGTTTCCCTGCACAAGTTCTCTCTCTTTGCTGGCTGCCATGTAAGACATTCCTTTGCTCTTCCTTCATCTTCTGCCATGATTGAGAGGCCTCCCCAGCCATGTGGGACTGTGAGTCAATTAAACCTCTTTCCTTTATAAATTACACAGTCTGGGGTATATTTTTATCAGCAGCATGAAAACAGACTAATGCATGTTGCCACAAGCCAAAGACCACCAGGAGCTACCAGAAGCTAGAAAAGGCAGTAAGCCACCAAGAGCTACCAGAAGTTAGAAAAGGCAGTGATTATTTGCTAGAGCCTTCAGAAGGAGCATGGCTTAGACAACACCTCCATTTCAGACTTCTGGCCAGCAAAACTGTGAGAGAATACCTTTCTATGATTTCAAGTCACCAAGTTTGTGGCCATTTGTCACAATGTTACTGCTGATGATAATTTCTTCTTTTTCTTTTTCTGATGTAAGTTCTCAGCTCTGTCACCCAGATTGGAGTGCAATGGCATGATCAGAGATTGGAGTGCAATGGGATGACCATAGCTCACAGCAGCCTCAACCTCCCAGGCTCAAGCAATCTTCCCACCTCAGCCTTCCAAGTAGCTGTGACCATAGGCATGTGCCAGCACACCCAGCTAATTTTTAAAAAAAATTTTGTAGAGAAAAGGTCCTGCTATGTTGCCAGGGCTGTTCTTCTATTCTCATCATAGAACCATGATTTTCAGCTCCACACAGAAGAATATAAAGACATAATGTAGACAGTTTACATATATTTAGCACATTATTTGCAGCAAGAATCTAACACATTTTGTCACTTAATCCTTACAATGATCTTATATGGTTGGTATTATACCCATTTAACAGATGAAGAAACAGGATGAAAGAGGTTAAGTATTACAAGTAGTCAAGGGCAAGAGTCAATGCCTATACCCAGCTCTGACTCTCAAGTCCAAACTCTCTCCCATGGGGTGATTGTGGTGGGAAATAACTGACTCACTCACCTACCTAACAGATCGCTTTGTGCAAAGGGGATGAAGATTTCTATTGACAATGTGTTCACTTCGAGGCATGACTTTCCCATGTCAAAGCAATGCACTTCAAACAAACAACAAACCTTTATGTGCTGGGCATTGAGGGGGATATAACGATATGTAAGACAATCTATCTCAAATTGCTTATGATCTTAGCAGTGGCTAGGGACTAAGAATCTATGATAGGACTATATGAATGTCTTTGAACTCTGGCTCTTATACATGAATACATATCAAAATCAGCTTGGTATACTTTTAGAAATCCAGATTGCTAGGCCCCGCTGTAGCCAATTGAATCAGAATATTTGAGAATGTTTCCCAGTACTCTGCATTTTAAAAAAGCTCTAGGTAATTCTTACCTAGCTAATTCAGCCTCAGTTTAAATAATTTCCTTGTATAAATACCTTCAATATTAGTGATAATTAAAAACACTAGTTATATATGATACTAATGTTATAATTTTTCTTAATAGTAATTATATACTACTTATACCTGAAGAGCTCAGATATAGGATAACTATTTCGACAATTCCTATGTGCACTTATAGTGCCCCTCTGCAGAGTGAATAGCACTTCTTATTCCTCTGATAAATATGACAATAGTCTGGGCGTGGTGGCTCACACCTGTAGTCCCAGCACCTTGGGAAGCTGAGATGGGGGGATCATCTGAGGCCAGGAGTTCGAGATGAGCCTGGCCAAAATGGTGAAACCTCATCTCTAATAAAAATACACACACACGCACACACACAAATTAGCCAGGTGTGGTGACATGCACCTGTAATCCCAGCTACTTGGGAGGCTGAGGCAGGAGAATCGCTTGAACCTAGGAGGCAGAGGTTGCAGTGAGCTGAGACTGTGCCACTACACTCCAGCCTGGGCAACAGAGCGAGACTCCATCTCAAAAAAAGTAAATAAATAAATAAAAATAAAAAAATAAAAAAGACAATAGATTGCAAAAAGGCTTTGTAATCCTACTTACAGGCTGGGCATGGTGGCTCATGCCAATAATCTCAGCACTTTGGGAGGCCAAGGCAGGAGGATTGCTTGAGCCCCAGTTTGAGACTAGTGTGGGCAACATAGTGAGACCCCCATCTCTACAAAAAAATAAAAAATTAGCTGGGTGTGCTGGCACATGCCTGAATCCCAGTTTCTTGGGAGGCTAGGGGAAGAAGATTCCTTGAGCCAGGGAGGTTAAGCCTGCAGTGAACCATGATCATGCCACTGCACAATCGCATGTGTTTTTTTTTTTTGAGATGGAGTCTCGCTCTGTTGCCCAGGCTGGAGTGTAGTGGCACAATCTCAGCTCACTGCAACCTCTGCCTGGGCAATGGAGCAAGACCTCGTCTCAAAAAAAATAAAATAAATAAGAAAAAGTGTACTTGCATGCTCTCAAAACAATCAAGCAATAACTAGCTCTGTGATATCTAGATATTTCACATGTGCCAAGTATTGAGGTAACGGAGTTTTTCACTTTGAACCTGTCCTTGTTGAATTCAGAATTTAAGAAGTCACAGAGAAAGGTAGACACATCAACTGCTGTCTTAGTTAGATTCACCACAACCAAAGAAGTTTGGATCACAATGTTATAATTAGACCCAAGGTTCTTGCTGATTATAGTGATACCTATTCACAACGAATCCATTGCATCTTAGCTATCACTTGAAGCATGTGTAACTTCCTCAACCCCCAGGAACTTAGGTTATTTTTCTCTAAAATCCTTTCCTTTTAGCAGTGAATGAAATGCTCTAAGGATGCACTCTATTTAATAGGCACGACAGCTGCCAAACAGACCTTCTGGCAAACTTATTTAAATTTTTAATCATCATGGAAGATGAACACAGAAGGAAAGAACTATATAAAATCTCCCACTAGTGTAGCAATAAAAATATCCAAACAGCACTGGAAAGACCAATTTAACCTATTTCCATTTTTTAGAAATAAGTTCTGCTGAGCACATTACACCACTTATTTCTCATAGCCAAAAAAATACTTCCAAGGTATATATATTCAATTAGTTACCCTATAATATATATTCAATTTAGTATTATTATTAATATCAGGATTGGGCTTCCCTTAAAAATGTATTTTCCCATTAATGCAAAAATGATCAAAGCAAGGATTTTATTTGGGAAAGTAATTTATTGAAGGAAATACATGAATATTCTCCAGGTGAATGCTGGGGAAAATAGTTTTTTTCTTTCCTACCAATGAGAAAAAGCAAAGAAATGTTAAAATATTGGAACAAATCTTTACTAACTTGATCTTTTAAAATTCCATGAATAGAAAATATTCTCAACAATCATTCAAGTCATCGGGGATGATGCCAAGAGGAGGCCATTTGCACCTTCAGCAAATACTGGTCATGATATCTAGCATCTAGAGTCACATTGAGCTTTACTCCCTGAATGCCTGTGCTTCTAAGGGGTATAGAGCATAGAGGGGAAGAACACAGACTGCTTCCAGACTGTCTGGGTTGATATGCCGACTCTGCCTCTTCGAGGCTGTGTGGCGCTGGACATAAACCCTAACCTTTCTGTGTCTCAGCTTCCTCCCCTATGATGAGGCAAATGATAACACTCATCTCAGAGGGTTACTGTGAGAATTAAATGATATACATACATGTGATGCTGTTAGAACGGTGTCCGGCACAGAGTGAGCACTCGATCAACTTTAGCTGTTATCGTCTCTTTCCTAGTTTACCGGAAGAACCAGGATCAATACTGGATTGACGGGCCGCTAAGAGGCCCATAGAAAATGCACCCTATGGTCACGCCTGTAATCCCAGCACTTTGGGAGGCCGAGGTGGGCGGATCACCTGAGGTCAGGAGTTCGAGACCACCCTAACCAATATGCTGATACCCTGTCTCTACTAAAAATACAAAAGTTAGCTGGGCATGGTGGCAGGCACCTGTAGTCCCAGCTAATCTGGAGGCTGAGGCAGGAGAATCACTTGAACCCAGGAGGTGGAGGTTGCAGTGAGCCGAGATTGCGCCACTGCACACCAGCCTGGGTGACAGAGTGAGACTCTGTATCAAAAAAGAAAAGAAAATGCACCCTGTGGTAATGGGGTAATTCGACAGCAATATTTACTATAAGCTGGTACTGTTCTAGGTACCTGGAATACAACAGTGAACAAAAATAAAAATACAAATCTATGCCCTCATGGAGCTTACATTCTAGCATGGGCAAGTGGAAAATAAATAATAAACATAAGTAAGTAAGTTAAATAGTATGTTTGAAGATGATAAGTGGTTGGCTTTAAAAAGAGCAGGATATACAGATAATTATGAGGTCAGGTAGAGGGGACAGGTTGCACCGAGGTGACATTTGAGCAATGACATGAAAGAGATAAGAGGAGTTGACATTGCAGGGTAGAGGAAAAGTGTTCTGCAGAGGTATCAGCTCTCTTCTCCATTTGCAGTCACTCTCAACCCGTCTCATGACTTTAAATATCTATATGATGACAACTCCTTAATTTATATTATCAACATGAACCTCTCTCTTGTCTCCAGACATCTATATTTGTCTCTTCATAACAGTCATTTTCATCTTTGTTGATGGAAACTTCCCCCTTCCACTTGTTTAACAAAAACCTCATCATTATTCCTGACTCTTTCACATTTTGCATCCAATGTGTCATGAAATTCTGTTGACTCAACCTTCAAAATTATCTAAACTCTGCTCACTTCTTGCCTTCTTCACTGCTACCATTCCAGTTTGAGAGCTCATCACCTGTTGCCTGGATTAGTTCAGTAGCTGTCCCAAAGGGGTACTTTCTTCCACCCTTGTACTCTATTTTATATTCTCAACACAGGATCCAAAATTATTCTTTAAAAACCTCACTAAGATTGGGTCATTTCTCTGCTCAAAACCCTCCAGTGGGTCTCCATCTCATTCAGAGTGAAAGCCAAAGTGCTTAAAATGAACCAAAAGGCCCAGCACAAACTTCCCTTCCCCCAAAACCGGTCTTACCTTCCCAACCTTGTCACTTTTCTAATCTGGTCAGCCCTCTCCACCTCCTTCACCTTGTTTGAGCCACAGTGTTCTAGCTCAGCCACACACGATCCCATCTCAGGGCCTTTCATTAGCTGCATCTTCTGCCTGGAAGGCTCTTCCCTCAGATACCCATATGGCCTTCATCTCCTTCAAGTCTTTAATCAAATGCCACCTTCTCCATGAAGCCCACGCTGACCACTTTGTTCCTGCAAATCTTTTTCCTTAGCCCTTATTATATTTTTGTATTTATATACTTTATGGGTTTTTGTTCCACCTGTCTTCTGTCTTCCCCCACTAGAATATAAGCTCCACAAGGACTGGGATCTTTGTTTTGTTCACTATTGCATCCAAGTACCTAGTTCAGTCCCTGGCACATAGCATGCTCAATAAGTATATGTTGAATGAATGAGCGCCACTCTTTCTTATGCATGACATTTCCCTAAGAACCTTTTTTGAAGTTTTGTATTAAAAACCTTTTTAGTAGTATATTTACTAATATTTCTCTCATCAGTGTTTATCCTGATAACTTTTTGTCCATTTTTATTATTCTGTGATAACTTATGAGTTAGGTACTGCTTTAAAATGTATTCATGGTTTTGTTTTTATTCAGCTATGGTGAGGCCAACAGATCAGGAGATGACTGCTGTTGCAAAGATAGTTTGTTATTCACAGTTCCCAAGAGGAGGGAGCACGCCACAATATGCTGGGCCACATGGGAAAGTGCCAGGGTGGTCAGGATGCAGGAGTGAGGGGAAAACATGGGCACCAGCCTTTGTTGTGTTTTTTGAAGGGAAATAGGCAAGGCAGGGTACGTAGATTTAGGATTGGCCAGTTTGAATATTTTGGCAGGCTCTGAGCTGCAGAGAGTGGTCCTTCGTTGTGCTGTACCTGATCCTGATGTAATTTAGGACAGAGGGATAGGTGAACTCAGGATTGGTTGGGTTGCATATCAAAGGCATGCTCACAGGTAGGTTGTTTGCAGTCTCTGAGGATTAGTTAACTTTGGGAGGGGCAGTACTTCACTAGATCCCTTAAGCTTGAGTTACAGTTTAAAACTGTTTAAAACTGTAACTCAGGAAACTCTGTTTCATTCAGGTCTTCTGATATGCTCTCCCCTGGCTTGGAACAGCTTTCCTTTCCTTTTTCGTATGATCATATTCATCCTTCTGATCCTAACCTGAAGGACATTTATCAGGGAGGCCATGTGAGAGCAGAGGTTTCCCTTTTTGTTCATCGTTATATTTCCAGTACTCAGCACCGCACTGGGCATGTGGCGAAGGCTTAATGAATATCTTCATGATTCTAAAGAGAAATTTAACACAAATGTCAACTTGCAGCTTATAAAGACTGTGAATGAAAATTACAAGTCTATTTCCCAAAGAGTTAAAGCTGTGCACTTGAAATATTTGGATAGCTGTGATTCACACTGTTTCTGTTTTCTTGCTATTGGTCCTATCAACTTCTCCCTTCAGAGTTATATGATTGTATAAGTCATAGGTGTGATAGAAGAGTTTTAAATTAGCCATGGAACCCATCAATTAACAGCCTGACATGGCAATTTGAACGTAGTCCATTATGCAATGTCCAGAAGCCTTTTAAAACTCTTAATTAAATTTAGTAGGTCAGACAACTTCTTAAAGACTTCACACTGTTACAACATTCAGGCATGCTGTTAATGCAAGTGGTTTCTCAACTTTAAAACATATGTTCCCATTTCCAAAGTGAGATTTTGGAGTTGTTGGAAACTTGAGAAATTTGACCTGGTTTCATCATTTTAAAAACACTCAAAACGTTTACAAGTCACCCTATTTATGTACCATTCATATTTTATCCCGTTGACTCAATTGATTTGCTCTGCACTTTTCCATCTCTAACTCACCATAATGTTTAACATAGAGAATGGTCTGGCAGCAAGGTGCACATTATGGCTGTTCTTGAAGGCCTGAGCAAAGGAATAGTAAATTATAGAAAGTACCATTTGATTACCTTTCTACATCAATTTGCATTATTTTTCTTTAATGAGAAACTTTCCGGGTTTTCCAAATGAAGGCTTTTTGCTCCTAAGCAATTAGGGAGAGGTTTTCAGCTACACCTAACCTTTAATTACAAGTGAATTTGAGCATCAACAATATTACGTGGAGTAGAACCATAGATAACATTTCCCAGGCCACCTACATTGAGTGCTTTTCCTATAAGAGGGAGCAGAGAGGGACTCAGATATGTCCTTTTCATTAACTCTGATGAACTCTTACTAATTATTAAATAGGAATGTAGGGCAAGGGGAGTAAAGGCATAGCAATACATCATTCATTATTCCAGACTGTCAGTCAGCAAGCTTGTAACGGGCATCAGCCACATGCTTGAAACTGGGCTAGGCAATGGAAACTTGAGTTGAGAAATGCAGTCCTTGTCCTCATGGGTTAGTATTATTGGAAGCTCTCTTAGTGAGTGTGGCTTCTCTCCTTATGCTCCCAAAGATATTGTATTAATAGACTTCTTGGTTTTGAGGAAAAAAAAGCTAAATTGATTCAGATTAAGTGAGAAAAGGAAAAATCTTATAAGGCATGTGGATATCTCATGGAATCATGGAATATAAGGTAGGTGCTTCAAGGCCTCAGGAAGGATAGAAAGTGGAGTCACATCTGTCATGAAAATCTGGCAGCTGCTATCTCTCTGCTGTGTTTCTCTCTATACATTGGCAACATTCTTTTTTTTTTTAATTCCTGAAAACTAGTTTTCTCTACTACTTAGTCCGTAAGACAAAAACAAAACAAAACAAAACAAAAAAAACAACAAAAAAAGTCAACCTCCAGTTCTCAAGTTTGTATCTCTTCCATTCAAAGGAACACTTGGTTTGGTAATCATTTGAGTCTCCAAATTTTCAACATATGTAATCTGATTGGCTTAGCTTTGGTCAGATGCCCACCTATGGACCAATTTGCTGTAGCCAAGGGTGTAGGGTCATTTTGTACACTCATGGATCCTGGAGTTACCTCCGTGAAGTTGTGGATTTAGGGTGGGAGTTTGGGGAAACTTTCCAGAAAAATTGTCTGTCTGGCTAACCCCACTATGTGTCCAAAATAACATTGTAAAATAACTTTTTTTTTCTTTACTAAAGCAATAACAATCATTGTTACAAGTTTGGAAAATAAAGACATATAGAGAAAAATTTAAATATCTGTAACATTCACAACAATCAAAAAGCCATTGTTACTATTTGCATTTTACTTTTTTACCTATGCAAATTGGTCTGTCTATATATTTTTAAATCTGGTTTTAAACATTTTTTATTCCTTTCAAAACTTACATTTTGTACATTTCCCCCATGTAATTATATATTCTTTAAAAACAATTTTAAATGATTGCAAGGTATTCAATTGCATAATAGTTTCTTTAATCAATTCTTCATGATTTTCTCATTTCTGAATTTTTACTGTTGAAAATAATGAGATAATTTGATACTGTATTAGTCCATTCCCACACTGCTATAAAGAAATACCTGAGACTGGGTAATTTATAAAGAAAAGAGGTTTAATTGGCTCACAGGAAGCATAGCTGGGGAGGCCTCAGGAAACTTTCAATCATGGTGGAAGGCAAAGGGGAAGCAGGTACAACTTACATGGCTGGAGCAGGAGGAAGCAAGCAAAGGGGGAGGTACTGTACTACACACTTTCAAACAACCAGATCTTGTGAGAACTCACTCACCATTATAAGAACAGCAAGGGGAAATCTTCCCCATGATCCAGTCACTTCCCACCAGGCCCCTCCTCCAACATTGTAGATTACAATTTGACATGAGATTTGGAGGCGGGGGGGCACAAATCCAAACCATACCAGATAGTAAATATCCTTGTAAATAAATCTTGATGTACTTCTATAAGTATTACTTTTAGTCAATAAAAGGGGTACAAAAACATAAGATATTAGGGGTATCTGTAGTTTCAGGGCATTATAGTAAAAGCTTACTTGAACAACTGTTCTTACCACCATTTATAAGTAGCATTCCTAACGTAGACAAGAGGAATGTAGAATTTTAGAGCAATAATCACCATCTACCCAACCATTTCCTCTTTTTCATTTTCTGTTTGCAACCTGTCACTGGTAGACCATTACTCATTTTTTCTGCCCCTCCCACCTTTTCCCTGAGCCCCTCAAATATACCCCTATTTGTACATTTTCATCACACCTGCATGGGGTACCATCTTTCTGGTAACATATGTGACACTGTGTTATAATTCTTTATGTGAGCTTGCCAGTTCCTGGAGGGCGAGGACTGTGTATCCTTGTGCTTTACATATTCAATATCTAGCACTGTGCTTGGTACATAGTACAATATATGATTAATACATCAGTGGGTCAACAAATGAATGAATGAATAAGTAACTTGATTGGTCAATTATTTAACTTCCCACTGAAGACAAACATTTTTTCTGTAGGCTTTTCTTGAATACCTCTGAAGTTCTAATCTGTGGAGAAAATGATGAATCTTATTCATGATATAGTCATTTAGGTATCCAAATAAACACAGATTGTCTATTCTGTCTATTGTCTATTTCACTCCAGGCACTTTGATAGTTGCTGGATTCACACTCTTCAATGATTCCCACACAGCACACCTAGACTGCTGGGTGTCCAGGGGCCTCAATATTGACTCAATCCTGTATTAGTCAGGATTGTCCAGAGAAACAGAACCAATAGAATATCTTTATTTATTATAAGGAATTGGCTCACGTGATAATGGAGGCTGACAAGTCCCCAAATCTGCAGGGTGATTTGACAAGCTGGAGACCCAGAAGAGCCAATGGTTTCGTTTCAGTCCAAGTTCAAAGACCTGAGAACTAAGCCGATGGTATAGCTCCAGTCCAGACGCCAGAAGGCTCAAGACCCAGAAAGAGCCTATGCTTCAGTTTGAGTCTAAAGGCAGGAAAAATCTCAGTGTCACAGTTTGAAGGCTGTCAGGCAGGAAGAATTTTCTGCTACTCAGAAGAGGACCAGGCTTTTTGTTCTAGTCAGTCTTTTAACGGATTGGTTGAGGCCCACTCACTTTATGGAGGGCTGTCTGCTTTACCCAGCCTCCCCATTTCAATGTTAATCTCATCCAAAGCACCCTGACAGAAATACCCAGAATCATGCTTGACTAAATATCTGGGTATCCTGTGGCCCAGTTGACACACAAAATTAACGACTACACCTTCCAAACATGTTCTCTCCCCCACACAATGTTTAATATTATTCATATTCAGATGAAAATCTTTCCTTTTTCTTTAAAAAATTGACACCATTGATGGCAATAATAAGCTAAAATTAGCTGCCTTTGTTTATTAACCTCTGCAGGTTGTTAGACATTAATTCACTTATTCAAACTGCTCCCTTGTGCTTAAGAATCAAGAAGCCTGTATTTGAGTTCCAGCCCTTGCCATCATCTAGCTTTGTGGCCTTGAGTAAAACCTTCAAGTGTGTCAATTTCCTTATTTGTACGAATGTGGTGGGGAGATAATCTTCAAGTTCCTTCTAGCTCTAATATTCAGTCATGAAATTATCATTTCACAAATCAGAGGAATTAAAAAGAACCCACATATTGGGATGATGAAAAAGTTTTGGAAATAGTGATGGTGGTTGCACAACATTTTGGATGCACTTAATGCCACTGAATTGCACACTTAAAAATGGTTAAAGTAGGAAATTTTATGTTGTATATATTTTATGGTAATAAAAACATTTTAAAAAGTACCTACACAGGCCGGGTGCGGTGACTCACACCTGTAATCCCAGCACTTTGGGAGGCCGAGGTGAGTGGATCACTTGAGGCCAGGAATTTGAGACCAGCCTAGTGAGCATGGCAAAATCCCATCTCTACTAAAAATACAAAAAATTAGCTGGGCATCGTGGCATGAACCTGTAATCCCAGCTACCTGGGAGGCTGAGGCAGGAGAATTGCTTGAATCCAGGAGACGAAGGTTCCAGTGAGCCAAGATTGCACCACTGCACTCCAGCCTGGGCAACAGAGCACAACTCTGTCTCAAAAAAAAAAAAAGAAAAAAGAAGAAAAACAAGAAACAAAACAAAAAAAGTACCCACATAGATTCAAACATTGTCCTCCAACATTGAGGATCAGTTACTTAATCCATTAATGAATGAGGCTTATGGGACAGTGAGAAATGGAGAAAATAGCCCACAGTGTAGCTTACGTGGATGGCTGTAGTTCAAAGGTACTCTGGCCCCAGTGGCCTCCCTCATACCCTTCTTATCTGGATGCTATTTCACTGTCTGCCCCAGCCTCCCCGAAGGCAGGGACTGCTTGAGTATCCAGGCTGTCCATGCCATCCATCCCTAACCCCAAAAAGGAAACTAGCAATTTCTAACTACCCTATCAATCTGGATCAAGTTGTGAAAGTATTCTATTTTCTCTCTTTGCTTTTTCTTCCAGCTGAGAAAGGTTAGAGTCCTTAAAAACTGAAGTTAACTAAGAAGTGTTTGCAAAAAGCAAAAATAGTCTGAATTTAATTTTTCTTCATATTATTACTGCTGTGACTGTTGGTCTAAGTAATATTTATTGATTGCTTTTTAATGCCAGGTAATGTTGTTAATTTATGGATCCATTTAATCCTCATAACACCCTTCAAGTATTTTATATTTTAAACCTTATGATGAACTTGGTTGGAAGTTGTTATCCTTTGTCAGGAATTCTAGTCATCAGCCTAGGAGGAAAAGTATCTATCTACCCTGTCCCTCTCCTCACCACTAGCATAGACACTGTCTGCTGAAATTCCACATTTGCATCCCAGTTTCTACAAGATATGAAAAGAGGATGCAATGAAAAGGCCATTGCCCTTTGGAGGCCAATAAAGAACTACAGCTGTAAGGCTGCCTCTTTTTCTCTTACATGTACATGCCCATTTGCTTTGTTTCTTTGCCCTTTCCAACTTTTCCATAATTAAAAGGCTGAATGGTATCCCTTTCCTATTAATCTATTCTGCTTCCCATCTCTGTAAACTGATTCCTGACATATGCTGATCAGTTAGCACAGTAAGTGACTCACAATTCCTCTCCTGTGTCCCCTTGGTGGGCCTGGCCATTCAGTACCCACAACTCATTCTTCAAAAATAAAACCCCTGCCAACTGCTCACGTTTAATAAATTTAACATATTCCTCTCCACAAACCATGTTCCTGTGTGTGGCCATAGCTGCCTGGCCATCCTTATGTGGAGTCTTGGGTAACTGGTAATCAACAATAGGATGGCAGAGATGGGAATTCCAGGATGACCATGTTTGGTGAAGAACTGATAGTCTAATTTTCGGTAAAATGGATTTTTAAAACATTGTGTCAAGATAGACACAACACTAGACACTCAATTTTGTTAATTTTATTTTTTGAAGTTAAATGTACATCCATCAAAATGCACCAATCACAACTATACAATTTTAACAAATGGATTCACTCAGATGACCTACATCTTTTCATGACCTCAGCGCCCCTCACCAGTCAGTCCCAGACCCTCCGAAGAAACCGCAGCTTAGATTTTTTTCGTTATAGATTAATTTTACCTGTTCTAGAACTTCATATCAAAGGATCTATCCCAAATGTGCTTTTTTGTGTTCTTTTGCTTAGTATAACATCTATGAGATTCAGCCGTGATGTTACGTATATCATGTTCATCCCTTTTTTTTTTTTTTTGATGGAGTCTCACTCTGTCGTGCCCAGGCTGGTGTGCAGTGGTTCGATCTCGGCTCACTGCAACCTCTGCCTCCTGGGTTCAAGTGATTCTTCTGCCTCAGCCTCCTGTGTAGAAGGGATTACAGGTGTGCACCACCATGCCTGGCTAATTTTCTGTACTTTTAGTAGAAACGGGGTTTCACCATGTTGGCCAGGCTGGTCTTGAACTCCTGACCTCAGGTGATCTGCCCGCCTCGGCCCCACAAAGTGCTGGGATTATAGGCGTGAGCCAACGTGCCTGGCCCGTGTTCATCCCTTCTTATTGCTGAGTAGTATCTTATTGTTATGCTTTTAATTTTGAATTTCAAATTATGTTCATAATACAAACGATACACTTTTACATTTTATCCTGCAAAAATGTGAAACATGACAGATCAGAAGTCTAATATCTTTTGCCCACTGCTGCCCCTTCTTATACCTACCTGGAGGCAATTACTGGGGTCTGTTGGTGCAGAGCCTAATGATGTTTTTCTTTCTATGTATTCACAAACATGTATCTGTTCTTTTAGAAAACAGGTAATTTTACTGTGTTTTTTTTTTTTTTAAGAGAGCAGGCATCACTATATTATCTGCAATTTGCTTTTTTTTTTTTTTTTTTTTGAGGCAGGATCTTTCTCTGTTGCCCAGGCTTGAGTGGAATGGTGCGATCTCAGCTCACTGCAGCCTCCACCTCCCAGGTTCAAGTAATTCTCGTGCCTCAGGGTCTGGAGCAGCTGGGATTACAGGCACGTGCCTTTTGTATTTTTTGTAGAAACGGGATTTTGCCATGTTGACCAGGCTGGTCTCTAACTCCTGGCCTCGAGCAGTCCACCCGCCTCGGCCTCCCAAAGTGCTGGTATTACAGGTGTGAGCCACCATGCCCGGCCGCTTTTTTTACTTAACAATATATCGTAGATATAACCATGTCTGTGTATAGAAATTTACCTTATGTTTTAAAATGGTGCATAGTATTTCATAATATAGATATTCAATATTTGAGTCATTACTGAGATGGTTTCTAGTTTTTTCCATTTCAACAAATGCTGCAGTAAACCTATTTGCCAAATTTCCTGGTGCACATGTGTTTTTATTTTGTTTTGTTTGGTTTTAGACAGAGTGTGGCTCTGTTGCCCAGGCTGGAGTGCAGTGGTGCGATTTTGGCTCACTGCAATCTCTGCCTCCTGAGCTCAAGCAATCCTCCCACCTCAGCCTCCTGAGTAGTTGGGACTACAGGCGCATGCTACCACACCTAGCTAACTTTTAATGTTTTTTGGTAGAGACAGGATTCCACTATGTTGCCCAGGCTGGTCTCCAACTCCTGGGCTCAAGCAATCTGCCTGCCTTGGTCTCCCAAAGTGCTGGGATACAGGAATGAGTCACTGCGCCTGGCCCCATGTGTTTTTGTAGTATAGGTGTGGAGAAGTAGAATTTCTGAGTCAGAGAGTTATGAACATTTAAATTTCAATAGATTTGCCAAAGTACCTACACAAATTTATATACTCCCACTAATGCTTAGAGTGTTAAGACAGCTTTGAAATTTTGGCTTCTCTATGGTTGAAAAATCTTACCCCATTTTAATTTGTATTTCACGAATTCTAAAAAGGTTGGATTTTTTTCCTCATGATTACTAGCTATTTGTCTTGTCTTTTCACTGAAGAGGAACTCTCAGTTCAGTGTTTTTATTGGGTCATTTCTCTTTTGCTTGCTAGGTTTCTAGGAGTTCGCTTTAATACACATTAGCATTCTAAGTGCCAACTTTTCTTCTATTTTTTTTTTTTGCAATTAAAATGACCCCATTTTGGGGAGGAGAGGCTATTTTTGTGGTACAAAACTTTTAAATTTTCCCAACCTTTGGGTTATGAGTTTTGCTTTTTCAGGCTCTAAGAAGGTCTTCTTCACTTTAAGGTCATAAGCATAGGGTTTTATTTCCTTCTGAGATTGTTATAGTTGTAGGTTGATTTTGATGTGCTTGTGGGACATTTGGATAAATAGAGCAACTCCACTCCAATCTCTTCAAGTCTTTTAGCAAGTAAACATATTCCTACCACTTCAGGTATCTTGAATTTACAATTGTGTCTTTCACCCTATTTCCAGTTTGGCAGTGAGCAGGCTTTCAGTGGGGAGGCTAAATAAACAATATAAAAATATCCTATTTTAGGGTCTTACATTCCTCTTTAAAATCCACCATAACAATAGCCAAGATTTGGAAGCAACCTAAATGTCCATCAACAGATGAATGGATAAAGAAAATGTGGTACATATACACAATGGAGTACTATTCAGCCATAAAAAAGAATGAGATCCTGTTGTTTGCAGCAACAGGGATGGAACTGGAGGTCATTATGGTAAATGAAATAAGCCAGGCACAAAAAGACAAACATCACATGTTCTCACTTATCTGTGGGAGCTAAAACTTAAAACAATTGAACTCATGGAGATAGAGAATAGAAGGATGGTTACCAGACGCTGGGAAGGGTAGCTGGGGTGGGGTGGGGAGAAAGGGGACACAGTTATTGGGTACAAAAAATAGAATAAGTAAGATCTGGTATTTGTTGGCACCACTGGGTGACTACAGTAAAAAATAATTTAATTGTTCATTTAAAAATAACTAAAAGAGTATAATTGGATTGCTTGAAATGCAAAGGATAAATGATTGATGTGATGATACCCTATTTACCTTGATGTGATTATTATGCATTGCATGCCTGTATCAAAACATCTCATGTAACCCATATGTATATATGTCATGTACCCACAAAAATTAAAAATTAAATAAAATACACTTTAAATTCTGTTCAGACAAAAAAATAATGTATTCACTCAGTAAATATGTTTTAGGTGCCTGCTTGAGATAGGCATCAGGATGTAGCATGAAGACTGATTTTCTCCTGACCAGGCAGTGCTTACAGGCTGGTGAGGAGGCAGAAATAAAACAAATAACAGTAAGTGTGATTAGAGCCAAGAAGGAGACATCTAGCATAGGGTGCTGACACCTATCCAGATGTCCACTGAGGTCATGCTGTCCTTGGAGACTTAAATAAAATTAGCTTGGACCTTTCATCCCATGTCTTGCAGGAAGTCCAATAACTTTCTCAAGATTCCTGTGAATTCATCAGGGCTTTGCTATCCTTGGCTCTGAGCCTTTGCCCCACTCAATTCTGTTTCACTTTTCTCCCATCCCTGCAGCTGTTCTCTTCTCTCTGCTCTGCCCTGGCCCGTTGGAACTTGGTTCATTCTCCTTGATTTCCCCTCAAGTCACACATTCGAGGTGTGAGTTTATGAAACTCCAGTGAAACTTTGAGGAGCTTTACACTCACCACTCCTTCAGCCGTCTTCCACTGGTGCCTGTCATGATGTTCACTGGTGACCTTTCTCTGTGGGTACCAAAGCCTTTGTGCTTGGGTCCTGTTTCTGCCTCAAGACTTTCCACATATCTCCCAGCTTCTTGATTCAGAAGCTCAATTTATCCCAGTTTATTATGCAGACCCATGTCACATAATAAAGAGGCTCCTCCGGCTGAGTGCAGTGGCTCACGCCTGTAATCCCAGCACTTTGGGAGGCCGAGGCGGGCAGATCACTTGAGGTCAGGAGTTCAAGACCAGCCTGGCCAACATGGAGAAGCCCCATCTCTACTAATAAAGTACAAAAATTAGCTGAGTGTGGTGGCACTTGCCTGTAATGCCAGCTACTCAGGAGGCTGAGGCAGGAGAATGACTTGAACCCAGGAGGCAGAGGTTGCAGTGAGCTGAGATCGTGCCACTGCACTCCAGCCTGGGCCATAAAGCACAACTCTGTCTCCAAAAAAAAAAAAAAAAAAAAGGCTTCTCCTTTAATAGCACAGCAAAAACTGACAGGTGAGTCAGAGTTTCAGCCTTTCTTTGTTTCCCTCTGTAAGTGGAAGGCACCAACATGCAGGTAGATTTTCCCTTTGATAAGAATTATGCTCCCTCTCTTGTTAGCAGGCAGGAGCACAACCGAACTTAGTTTTGCGTTTAGGTAACTTCTTTTGCATGCTAGTGTATCGTGGGTAGTCACTGAGAAAGTAGCATGGAAGGGGAGATCTGAGGAGGAGTGGTTGTTACCCAGGTGAGGGATGGGGCTGGGAGAGGTGGGCTTGGAGAAGAAGTGGTCCAGGCAGAGTGAGCAGCGCGTGCAAAGACTCTGAGGTAGAGTAGAGCAAGGTTTATTCAAGAAATTAAGAGAAGGCTGGGCATGGTGGCTCACACCTTTAATCCCAGTATTCCAGTACTTTGGGAGGCTGAGGTGGGAGGATTGCTTGAGTCCAGGAGTTCAAGACCAGCCTGGGCAACATAGCAAGACCCTGTCTCTACAAAAAATTTAAAAGTTTGCCAGGCTTGATGGCATGTGTCTGTAGTCCTAGCTTTTACGGAAGCTGAGTTGGGAGGATCGTTTGAGCCCAGGAGGTTGAAGCTACTATTGAGCCATGACTGTGCCACTGCACTCCAGGCTGGGTGACACAGTGAGACCCTAACTCTTAAATAAAAAAAAAAATAAATAAATAAAATAAAAAGATGAATTAGGGGACAGAAATCTCCTGCAGAACCAGTCCGTGGTAGGTGTTCTCTTGTCAGTAAGAAATGCTGGTCACTTGCTGTGTTGAAACTGAAAAGGGAAGAGGAGTCCAGTTTTGGCCTCAGATTATTGGCTAAAGGCAATGAAGGAATGATTTGTCTGTTTTTGTTTTCCAGAGCTGGTCTCTGCTTACTCCTTAGGAAAGAATTCTGGTTAAAGCTTAGTAAGGAAGGGGCATCTTGAGGTGCGTCGGACCTCTGGTCCCATCATGGCTGGGAAATCAGTTTTTAAGGTTTCTTTGGGGTCCCCTTGGCCAAGAGGGAGTCTGTTCAGTCAGTCTAGGGGCTTAGGATTTCATTTTTATTTCTCAAAGTGTAGGTGGTATAACATTTTGAATGCACAAAATGCCACTGAATTGTACAGTTTAAAGTGGTTAGTTTTATGGTATGTGACATGCATACTTATCAGTCATAGGAGTGGGCACTTCAATAACAAAAAAATCTCTCTGCCCACCGCATAGAGAATGAATTGGAGGAAACAAGAATGGAGAGAGGAAGGCCAGGCATGGTGGCTCATGCCTGTAATCCCAGCACTATGGGAGGCCAAGGCAGGTGGATCACCTGAGGTCAGGAGTTCAAGACCAGACTGGCCAACATGGCAAAACCCCATCTCTACTAAAAATACAAAAATTAGCCGGGTGTGATGGTGCACGGCTGTAATTCCAGCTATTTGGAGGGTGGCTGAGGCATAAGAATTGCTTGAACACAGAAGGCGGAGGTTGCAGTGAGCTGAGATCGCACCACTGCACTCCTGCCTGGGCAACAGAGCAAGACTGTCTGGAAAAAAAAAAAAAGAAAAAGAAAAAGAATGGAGAGGAGAACAACAGGCAGGCTGCTGCAGTGTCCAGGTGCACAGTGACAGTAGCTCAGAGTAGGGAAGGGACAATGGGATCTCTGGTGCTGGAACTGCTGGGGAGATACGTGGAGAACCACACAGACAACTGCATAAGGGGGCAGGATTTTAGGAAACAGACAGCGGGGCAGAGGTAGGGGTGCAGACGCGGGAGGAGGAGCGCATTTACAGCTTCCAGGGGAAATCACGACCCGGGATGAACTCAGCAGGGGCAGCACGTGCAGCAATGTGGCCACAGGAGGAGGCTGTTTGTGAGGTCTTGAGCGAACACTATGATTTTGAAATATGAGCCCAGAAAGACAGAGAAACATGAACAGTAATGTGAGGCGAAAGCAAAGCTAAGGAAGTTTTGTATTTTTAGGTTAGAGGATAATTGAATGTGCATTAGGCTCAAAGAGTAGGAACCGCTGGTGGGAAAGTGGAGCTGAGGCTATGCATTTTTGATGCAACTAGATCAAAAGTGTACAGGCTGGCCCTGCAAGGGAGCAGGAACATTCCTTCCTCTGAGAGAGAACAGAGAGCAGGGTGATGCCTGAGAGCAATTTTTATGTGGTAGGGATAAAAGTTATGGGACTTCTACCCAAATGTGAGGGTAGAACCTAAGGGCAGCTTTGGAGAAACTGTGGCAGGACAGAAAAAGGGGCAAAGGATGTGGACATGTTTGGGAAGGTTTTTTTGTTTATTTGTTTGTTTGTTTTGAGACAGAGTCCTGCTCTTGTTGTTCAGGCTGGTGAGCAATGGCGCAATCTCAGCTCACTGCAACCTCTGCCTCCTGGGTTCAAGTGATTCTCCTGCCTCAGCCTCCCGAGTAGCTAGCATTACAGGCAAGTGCCACCACACTCAGCTAATTTTTGTACTTTATTAGTAGAGATGGGGCTTCTCCATGTTGGCCAGGCTGGTCTTGAACTCCTGACCTCAGGTGATCCACCCGCTTGGCCTCCCAAGCCGCTGGGATTACAGGTGTCAGCCACTGTGCCCGGCCATGGGAAGGGATTTTAGCGGGAAGTGCAAGTGAGTAAACTGGGTCTGGATAAAGGATTCCCAAGGATCCCTGAAAGTCAAGAACGTACCTTTGGAGGGGAGCCAAGCATCTCGTTATGTAATTTTTTTTTTTTTCCCCAAATGTACTAGGCCTAAGAATTAAGACAGTAATCCTGGTGGGTATAGTGTTACATAAAATACTTTAATCAAGCCTCACCGAAATAGAATGGGAATGGCATAAAAGAAATACAAGTAGTATTATAAGAAATAGGATTTGAAAATCTTTCATATATAAGTTCTCTTTTCAAAAGAAATGTTATTTAAAACTATTTTGAATAGATAACTCTATATTTAAATTAGCCATTAGGAATTATTTTTGCATTTAGGAGTACATCTATGTCATATAAATTATTATAATAAAATATAGGCCGCTTTTAAAAGGCCCATCTACTGAAACTGTATGTTTTAGGAAGTTGTTGAGGGTTTTCATACCAGAGATGACATTAAAAAAAATCTCAAACCTGCAACATTATGTAAATTGTTAGTACAATATACTAAAAATCTATTGTACTAATTGATTAAGCATATGATTTGGAGAAATCATTTGGCTTCATTCACTGCTTTAAATATTATATATATTATTATAACTTGCAACTAATTATGACTGCAGTTGGCACTCTAGAAATTTAGTGGTGTAAGTCTAGGGTGTGGTGCCATGAGCACTACAAAGAGGAATAAGAAATAGTCCCTGCCCTGAGAAAGCTGATGTCTAGTTGGGGCTATAAGAGTTCATATGAAAAGGAGGGACTAGCGTCCTGGCTCATGCCTGTAATCTCAGCACTTTGGTCAGGAGTTTGAGACCAGCCTGGCCAACATGGCGAAGCCCTGTCTCTACTGAAAACACAACAATTAGCTGAGTGTGGTGGCGCATGCCTGAAGTCTCAGCTACTTGGGAGGCTGAGGCATGAGAATCCCTTGAACCCAGGAGACGGAGGTTGCAGTGAGCCGAGATCGTGCCACTGGACTCCAGCCTGTGTGACAGAGCAAGACTCGGTCTCAAAAAAAACCCCAAACAAAAAACAAAAAACAAAAAACAAACCAGTTCATATGAAAAGGCAGCTAACATCCAAGCAAGATGAACTAGAATCTCATGACTGGTGGAGAAGTAAGAGCTTTGGAAGATTCAAAGGGTCAGAGCTCACTTTAAAAATCAGACATAGGGGTGGGTAAGTGGGGTAGTTAAGAAACCTGGCCATGGACTAAGGTGCATTTGAATTGAGACTTGTTGGGGTGAAAAGAGTGGTTATTTTTCTTAAGAGGCAAAGAGAACACACAAGAAGATCAAAACACATAAAAAGACACATACCACAGCAAGAAAGTCAGATGGTTACTGGTCAGTAGACCAGCTGGCTGGAGTATAGCAGAGATGTGCAAGGGGTAGCAGGGTGAGGTTTTGAATTTAAGGAGGGTTTGAACTGTGGAGCATGCCATTAGGAGAATTAGGCAGAGAAAGAGGCTAGACTGACAGCTCTTCTATAGTACTGACTAATCAGAGCTAAAGTATACTGAATGAATTAGCACACAGAAAGACCTTACCACAATGCCTATTACAAAGCAAGTGATCCATGAGCGACATCAGCATTACTGTTATTGGGCGGAGGTGTGCAGAATGATCTTGACACCTCTAGCCACTTTATGCCAAACACATCAAACATTGACTCTTCATTCCTTATCCTCCTCACCAAACTGTTCCTGCTTATCTCCTCCAGCACAGCAAGTGATGTAATCATTCAAGCCAGGAACCCTTTTCTCACCACTCTCTATATCCGGCCCACAACCAGCCAAGGCCCTATTCTTTCTGCTTCCAAAATATATTTTTCACCATTCCACTTTCCTTTGTCTTCACTGTCATCATCCTGCATTTACTTAGACTTCTGCAATGGTTTCCTGTCCACATTTCTGTTTTTGGTACCCTACAATGTATTTTCAATTCAGAATGGTCTTTAAGAAAATATAGATAGCCGGGCATGGTGGTATGCACCTGTAGTCCCAGCTTCTCAGGATTGCTTGAGCCCAAGAATTTGAAGCTGTAGTGTGCTATGATAGCATCTGTGAATAGTCACTGCATTCCAGCTTGGGCAACATAGTGAGGAGATATATATATATGAATAGTCACTGCATTCCAGCTTGGGCAACATAGTGAGGAGATATATATATATCTCCTCACCCTCCCCTCCCTTTACTTCACTGATTTTCTTGCCATAGCTTAAGGACTCAATTTTCCTGCCTCTTCATTCTCACTGCATCTCGCTTTCCCTCTGTTGACCAATGCACTAGACCTGATGCTTTCCTAGCTCAGGCCTACTGAGGTTCTATTCCCTCTGTCTGAAATATCTGCCTGCCCACTGTACCCTTGACTGTCTAGCTCTTTCTTATTCTTCAGGTGGCAGCTTCAACATCACCCTCTCAGAGGCTTCCCACGAGCATCAAATCTAAAGCAGGTTCTGTCCCCCCTCCCCAACTCCCATTGTGGGCTAATTCACCCATCACTCTTCCAATTCCTTCACAGCAAATAGCCCTATGCAAAGATGTACTTTTATTTTTGTATTTGCTAGTTTTATTTCTATACCAGATGCTTTCAAGTAGAGGTATTAAAAAGCCAATTCAACTGATCTTAAACAATAGGACATTTTGTTATCTCCCATGAGTGGAAATCCAGAGGTAGGATGGGATTCAGAGCTGGTTGAGTCAGCAGTTTAAGATGTCCTATTCTTTCATTCTCTGTACTCCACTGTCCATGGCATCAGTGTCACCCTGAAGCTGCTGACACTGGTGAAATAAAGATGACAGCCAGATAGGATGGATCTTACCTGCTGGCTTCTTCACATTTACTGGCAGACAGAGTCTTTCCTTGCAACTAAAGTCCTTTCAGTCAGATTGAACTAAATTAGGTCACATGTTTCCCCCTAACTATCATCAGGAACAATGCTTTATGCTGTTTGCAGTAAGTCTTAGTTTCTGACCAAATAAGTAGGATGGATTTATTATTCTTGTCATAGGAATAAGAAATCCAACCCTACGACTGAAGTCAATGGAATTGTGGGATAAACAATCCTGGGAGTCCAATACTGGGGAGTCAACCCTGTTATCCACTTACATCTCCACATTCAGTATGGAAAGGGATCATGCCTGTTTCATTCATTCCTATATACTCAACTTCAGGCCTTCTTGCTTTCAGTTCAGTGCTCTACCACCCCAAGCAATGACAAGCATGGGTAGCTTAAAAAGAGATGGAAGGCAACAAATAGTACTGAAAAAAGGGGCTGAAGTCAAAACTTTGGAGAACCCCTTTATTTAGGGCACACATTCTCAACGGAGGAGATACTGCCCATAAAGGAGTGAAAATGAATTCTTACAGAAGGAAAAGAAACAGAGATTACAATGATTTGTAGCTCTCCAAAATGCAACCCAATCCAAAAAAACCTTATCCTCTAGTATTTAATTTCCCTTGTTAGGGAGAATTTAAATTAAATTAAAATTTCTTCCTCAAGGGGAGGGAGCAATAATTAATAAAAAATGAGAAACATTGAATTAAGAGAAGGAAGGGGCCCTAATGAGCAATTTAGGGCTGATGAGAGAGAATGGAGGAAATCCAGAAAAATCTCAATCTCAATGTGTGTGTGTGTGTGTACTTAACTACAAAAAAAATCTAGTTACAGTTCCTAATTAATAGATATGGAAACTTAAAATTCTTTTTAACTAAAACATCAGAAAAAAATTTCTGAATATGGCATTCTATCTCAGCCAGGAAAATCACTACTCCTGTCTTCTGAAACAGACCAAAAGGAACATAGATGAGACCTGGCTGGTATGGGTTTTTGTTTTGTTTTGTTGTTTCATTTTTAGAAAGGGTCTCACTTTGTTGCCCAGGCTGGAGTGCAGTGGCGTGATCTCAGCTCACTGCAGCCTGGACCTCCTGGACTCAAGCAATCCTCCCTTGAGAGTAGCTGGGACTACAGGCATGTTTCACCATGCTTGGCTAATTTTTGTATTTTTAGTAGAGACCGGGTTACACCATACTGGTCAGGTCAAACTCCTGATCAAGTGATCCACCCGCTTCAGCCTTCCAAAATGCTGGGATTACAGGTGTGAGACATGGCACCTGGATCCGGCTGGCATGTTTTAAGAATATAATTATTTTGCCAGATATAAATTTTTAAAAATGTGATCATTAGGATAGTCCATCGCCATGGGGAAATGAAATTGTGGTATTTCAGGACTTCTTTCCACATAACAGTCACTCTGATAGGCAAAACAAGTTCATATTGCCTAAGTTTTTCAAATATATTATCAATGAGGTTTAGTTGAGTATTCAATCAACTGGAGGAAAAAACATACCCTACAGTATAGTTTACAAAATTTCTAAAATAAACCTATCTGAAAAGTAGATGAACTGTATATACCATGAGGACTAGCATGAGCCTGAGCCCCGTTTTCCTTGGGCTACAATAGGACATTTTTTTCCTAGCTATATAAAGTGACCTGAAATTTCCTTAGCTTTGATACTTACCAACATTGATAAGCAATGTTGGTTACTGGCAGCAGGAGGCTTTGGTGAATGAAAAGATATTGGTAGGACCTCCTTCAGGATCTCAGGGAAGACTCATGTTTAACAAACACTGGTAACTGGCACCATGATAAAAAGTCTCTGAAAACATATTTTTCCTTTTAAACAATGACAACAAATGTTTAAATGACATTATATGTAACCCTTGGATTAGATAAAAGATAATTATAGAAGATCAAAACTTCAGCCTATATGTCATATTTCACAGGATCTTTAAAACTCAGCAATGTTTTGGTTTAGGTATAAACATTCAATTACTTTCCCCTCAAGTTTGGAATAGGAAAAACTCTTATCACAAAAGATACAAAATGGGCCGGGTGCGGTGGCTCACGCCTGTAATCTTAGCACTTTGGGATGCCAAGGCGGATGATCATTTGAGGTCAGGAGTTCGAGACCAGCATGGCCAACATGGTGAAACCCAGACTCTATTAAAAATACAAAAATTAGCTGAGCCTGGTGGCAAGTACCTATAATCGCAGCTACTCAGGAGGCTGAGGCAGGAGAATCACTTGAACCCGGGAGGCAGAGGTTGCAGTGAGCTGAGAGATCATGCCACTGCACTCCAGCCTGGGTGACACAGCAAGATTCCATCTCAAAAACGAAAACAAACAAAAAAACCCAAAAGATACAAAATGTATTTTGTTATTGTGTTTCTATAGGGGTACCTATTTCATTTTTAAGCTCTAAGTTTTGTGATTCTTTTCTTGAAAGCACCAAGTTTCCACTGCACTTCTCCCTCCTCAATCAATTTCCTAACACAGAGTTTCTCAACCTTAGGAAACAAACTAGTATCCCATGAAGAAGTTTAATTTTCTGGGAAGGCAGGAAACTCATTTAATCCTTCTAGCAGTTAGAGAAGAACCATTTATTATTAGTGACATGGATATAGATGCTCAGGAAGGGAGAGCTATGTTCTATACATTTTTATCCCATTATATTGTTAAGTTGTTTGCATATTTGATCTAGATGGTCAAGAAGCCCTAGAAGTTGACTGTAGCATTGAAAGGAGGTCTATTTTCAGTCTGGCAACTGACCTGCTAGGTTACAAAGTGAATGTAACTTGCCTTGAGGCACAAGGAGTGGTACATTAACAAATCACTGTAGCCACTAAAATGGTCCGTTGCATACAGTTTATTTCACTAGATTGCAATTGTATACACAGTATGAAGGGGTTTCCTGATAGCACATATATAGTTTACTTTCTGTACTGCTGAAGAACCAATTGTTTTTTACATTGTATCATAATACCCTATCATTAAAACATTATTCAGTGAATTTTTTCCAACTACATATAAACGGAGATTTACCACACACATTCTTTACCACGGTGCAAGAATGTCTTTATAACATATTTGAATCACAAAATGTGAGTCTAAAATACATCACTGTAATTAAAACACTACTTTAAAGTTACAATGCCCCATGTTATAGTAGCTAGATTTGATTAATCCCTGTATAAATCACAAAGCAATTTGGTGGATAATGTCTTGGCTAACCGGCAGCAGCTTTTAACCGTGATATTAAAAAAAAAAAATTCTTTAATTAAGAACCAGACTTTCGCAATTTAGAAAACTTCTTCCCTTATATGTCAATATTCTCAGTCAAAATGGGATATTTAAAAATTTGTAGTCTCTAAAACAAGGAAAATAAATCCAACCCTCCCTTAGCTGAAAGGACGCAGTTCTAACATTAGGTTTCGTAGAAACCTAAGAATAGCATTGTACGAGGAGTGGAAACAAGTCATAAGAAACGTAACATTTCTTTTAAAACCTCTTAAATTCCTCTGCCCCTCCCCATCTCTGTCAAACACAGAGAAAGAATACTGCATTACAAATAAAGATGTGTTTCCGTGAAATGATGTAAACAAGTCAGAGAGAAAGATTTCTTCATTTTCCTATTTTGTGGAGTGGGGCAGTGGGATATCAGTTAAATAAGAAATAGAGCTCCTTAATCAAAGAACCACTTCATTACACACAAAACAGCTCGGGGCAACTGCTAAAAACTTCTCCTGTGTTTCCTTTCCTTTTCCCCAAAGTTTGAGAATGTTTGAAAGTTCAATAAATAGTAGAAAAATAATCCTTTACTTAGAAATTTTGAGATGCATCGTTTAGAGCATAACATGAGTTCCATACAGCAACTGTGGTATCCAGGTACCGCTAAGAAACAAAGCGAAATCTTCAATGCACACATTTGTATCTGCATGTGCCACATTCCAGTCTCTGGGTGAGCAGATTTTTCTCTCTTCCAGTTAAGGAGAGCTGAATGCTTCTGGCTCTTCGGAACATTCCTCTGGCTCAGCTTCACTTGCAGGTTCCGTCTCTGTGTTTGGAGGTTCGCCTTCTGTTCCCTTCCATTAGTGTTATGGCAGGTTCGTTCATCAGGCTTATTTCCCCTCCATTTCAGAACCAGCCTCACGTCTTTACTAATGTGACTGTGTTGTTGTTTCTCTCGTTTTTAACCATGTCGACAGGCAGGAAATGACTCAAACAACTCTGCACAAAGCACAAACACAAGGGAGGTCTCTTGCTGTGGGTTTTAAGCTGGTTCTTTTTCTTTCCAGAACATTCTGTAGCTCCCAGATCTCGTCTTGGCGTGGAGGTGAGGAGACTGTTAGCATTCTGCATCGACAGTGTGTACCGTGACAGCCGCCTGTAAGTGGTGGCTATGATGAAGTGTAGGGTGGTGTGACCGGTAGTGGTGGAACTTGTGACTTAGTAGGGCAGCAGTCTGAGGGGGGGTATCCAGGTCTAAGTCCTCATCATGGTTTCCCACATCGACCCCGGCTGACAAGGGGTCATTGTTGCATGGAGGATTTTCACTGTCCTCCTGTGGGCTCATGGTGCTGTAACCTAGAAAAAGAACAAAACAAACACACAGCTGAGAGCTTCAAGACGCAGAGAGAAGATTTCACCTACAATTTCTAGGGCACTGGGAGGTACTCCTGTCTTTGCAATACATAGGTGCAAACACTGGCAGACTGTCAGCAGATGCTAAAGTAATTTATTTTTAAAGAGATTTAGTGATAACTCTTTTTTTCCCTTAAAAAACAATGACACAATAAATACATAACCACTTTAGACAGCTGAGAAAGTACAGAGGAGAAAAAAAAAAATAAACAAGAACCCTTATCCCAAATCCCCAAACCAGCAACACAAAAATGAAAATCACACTACATCCCATCATCCATGGCGAGCCACCACTGGGGACCTATCTTTCTACACTTCTACCTATGATAAAGATAATCTTTTTTACTAAAGAAATCCAAAAAATGGACAGCTTCAAGAAGAAGATCTGAACAGGACTCAGATCAACTGGGGCTGGTGCGGAAATCTGGGCTTCCACCTGAATGCCTGAATGTTGACGCCACAATAGAACAAAAAGAACCATCACCATCACCTGCGTGCTTGCTTGGTAGCAGGCACTTGTGTCAGGCAATTCTTGCACACCAATGGTGATATATTTTAATATACATTTTACAATTCAGGGAAATGATGATCAGAGAGGTTAAGGAATTTGCCCAAAGTTCTAGTGCCTAATGAAACACTAACTCCACATATACCCATGGCAACTAGCTGTGCAATCAACTATTCTCTGTGTTAGCTGCCCCCCACCCCATTTAAATTTAATTTCTTTTGGTATTCTAAGTAATACATGTTTCAAAGGCAAATGCCCTTGCTGATCAAAGGATTCCATTCTGAGATTCCTGGCATGTTTTTAAATATTGCAAAAATCTCCTTTAAACATTTGAAGAAGCAACAGCTCATTAATATTTCCACTGCACCTACAGTTAGCGTCAATCAGCACTTACCCGTGGGTAATGCTAGTCACATTCATGGCTGCAAAATTGATGTTCTTGCATGCAGCCAAGCAGGAGTCATTTGTGGTTGAAATTGTATGCTCTGTGCAAAAATTCTGTCCTCAATGAAACATTACTCAAATGATAGAATTATTTAGCTGTCAGTCCAACTTAACAAATATTTACTGTGTACCTATAATATACAAGTCACTGTGTTGGGCACTGGAAGACATATAAAGATGAAAGCCTGGTCCCTGCACAGGGAGCTCAAAAGCTAATGTTTGAAAAATGAAACAAATATAAGCATTGGTCATTCACTTATTCATTTATTGGAGACCATTATGGGGCTGGAGCGGGAGATGAGGAAACACGAATAAGAGACGTCACCTTTCCCTAATGACTTTACAGTTGAGTTTGAGACAGATGCTCACAAAACAAAGCCTCCTTTTACACAGATAATGGTAAGTGCTATAACTGAGGTATAATTAAAATCCAGAAGAGGGAATAGGTAATTCTGGCTGGGGGAATAAGGAATCTTCAGAGAATGTATATTTTAGTTGGGCTTCAGTGGATGAGTAGGAGTTTGATAAGTGGATATAAAGAAAGAAACAGGATGACCACAGCCATAGAGGTGGGATATAAAGGCCACCCCTGTTCCACGTGGCTTGGATGAGTGCTAGCAGGTAGCTGGAGAGTAGGGCAGGTGGGAGGCATGAAGTTAAGTCAAATCATAAAGCCCGTGCCAAAGAGTAGCAAATGGAGAGACCACACAAGATACTGAGCAGGCCAAAAAATGGCATGATCATTTGTGTTTAGAGGATGGTGGTTTGGCAGATGAAGGGAAAGGAAAGACAGAGAGCAGTTAGGAGGTTATTTCAACAGCCCATGTGAGGGATAGAGAATTAAAACTAGGGCAGTGGGATTGGACAGATTTAAAAGCTATCTCAGTGGTGGAGGCAAGAGAAATTGGTAAGTCATCAGACGTGGGGGACTGTGGGGGTGAGGAGTAGTGAAAGGTGACTACAACTTCAAGTTATAAGGATAAGAAAGGACAACTCACAGACTGAGTCTCAGGAAAGAAGACACATTTTGTTCATGCACAGCTTGATTTTGAGACTCTGTGGGCCACATATGTGGAGATGTCTAGCCAGAATCTCAGAAGTGTCATCTGCAAATTCAGGGCAGAAGAGGAAGTGTTCACTGACATATGTGTCCACCATAAGCAGGGTCGGGCCTGGTTAGTACTTGGATGGGAGACATGTGTGTCCACCATGACTGAGTGCCTTCTTGGTGCCAGGTGCCAGGCTAGAGGCTGGACAGGAAAGGGCTAAGGTGAGGCCCACCTTAGGGCAAGAAGGGGAAACACCCATGTGCTAAAACAGAGGCACACAAAAGGAATTCCAAAGCCAATGGACTTGGCTTAGATCCTTGAGGTGACAATTGGGTAGCCCTGATGGGAGAAAAGGGGCTCAGTAGGTAAAGACAGGGGTGTAAAGGTACCTCCAGCAGGGCCCAAGCACATGCAATGGTACAACAGCTGGAAGGGCTCTGGTGGCTTCTGGGAATGGTGAAAGCTTGGTGCTGGGGGTCGGGGCGGTGGGAGATGGCACTGGACAGATAGGCTAAGACCAGGTCAAGAAGGCTGGCTGAAGCTATGAGCTATGATCTAGTAGTGGACAGTGGGAGTGGTCAGGGGGCAATGGGGAGGCTGGACAGAAGGAAGGTGGGATCAGAGGCTCAGAGGACAGGGTGCTGGAGCATGGGCCTCGAGGAGATGGCAAGGACATGAAGTAGGGCAGTCGCAGTGTGTGGACTGTTCAAGTGCACAGTAGGCTGGATTTGGTGACCAAACGGACTTGCCTGGTGAAGACGCCAGGGAGCTGACATCCTTGGAAAAGGTCGAGGTTTCTAGGTTCAGATACTGAGCAAATAGTGATGCCTTTACCCAGGATTAAGAGACGAGGAGCCAGAATAGGTTTCTCAGCTTTAGCAGGGCTAAGTCTGGAGTGTTAGATTGGGTGCTAGGCTCCAAAACCTAAGTCACAAACTGCTGTGCATACTGAAACCACCTTATGCTATACATGTAAAGGATTAAAGTAGAAAACAGGATTTTAGCAAAATCCCAGTGATTATTCAAACACTTCCTGGATAGCTTCCCGTCTCTGCTCATTTACAAGCACCCACACACTAACTGATAATTCATCTTAGCATTCGAGGTGTTAGATTCATGGTGGCCCTTCTGCTTGGCTCACCCTCCCACCTTCCTCATCTTGCTATTGTGCCTCATGCTTCAGTTGGAAAGTCTTCTCTGGGAAGCTTTCCCAACCTATTTCCCCCACCCACCTCCAGTCCTGCCAGCCCACATGGGGGCTGGTGCCCCTTCTGTGATTTTACATGCATTCTGTGCACATCTCTTACATTTTGCCATATTATAATAAAAAATATAAGGTTATCTATTCATTAGCAAATTCTTTCTTAAATCGTAAGTTCCTGTTTATCTTTGTATCCCTAGTATTTAACACAGTGACTCACACAAAGCAGGAACTTAAAAACAACTGCTGCCCCACCCCTCACCAACGTACACTATACTCTCAAAGCAATGGCATCAATGAATTTTGTAGTTACCTGTGGCTTTGCCTGGTACGACATTCACTAGTCTCATCTAATAATGCAGACATTCTAGGATACACTGGACTCTGTCCATGGGTTATGACAGAATCCAGTGACACTCTGAACCTGGCTGGTCACAGGTCCTGGGTTCACATCCAGGACGGTAGTGATGGTGCAGCTGTCTCCAAGGCAACTCAGGAGGGCACCCATCTCTTCATCTCAGGATGGCACCCCCATCTCTTCTGCTACTGCTTTCTGATAGGAACCTCAACAGAGGTGCTTTCAGAGTAAAACTCTCATACTAAGGGCATTCCATTTAATTTCCTTACTATGATACCATTGCTCAACCCCTCTGTAACTTCCTCTTATTTCAATCATTAATGGAAATCTGAAGAGGTCAGGGGAGAAGGGAATAGCAAGTTGTGGAAAAGCAGGAGAAAGACAAACACATTTTCATATTCAACAAATTAATTGTTTACTCAGTGCCAGGCAATTCTGTTGAGCACTGGGAAGGGTGATGAATTAAGACAGACATAGTCCCTGACTCATGGAGGAAGAGGCACTATTTGAAACACAAAGGATATTTGCAAACACTTTCAAGGAAAAATTTATTTACTATCCAAAGGCTTATGTAGCAAAGTGTCTGCAAATACAATCTCAAGTCGGAAATGGGCTTTAGAAAGGAGGTCAGGCATCTATCAAAAAGAGCCGAGATTAGGTTTTTGTTCTTTGACAGTCTGCTTATATATTTATCTGATAGTCCTAAGAAACTTCGTTTGATTATAAGGGGTGTGACGTCCCTCTGGGGACTCACTCACCATCTCGTGGCCACAGAGAGTAACTGCGGGAGAATGTTTGTGCACCTCTAGAAAATGGTCTTATGTTCATCTACAAAGTTTTTTGACCAGGTTTTTAAGGTTCAGCATTTGCTTTTTAAGTATTTTGGAATTTGCCACGAACTAGGGAGAAATCTTCCTCTACAAAGAAAAAAATGTTGCCTAATATACACTTATATAAAGTTTCTGATGAGATAGTAACCAAAATATAAATTCACAAGGAACAAATAACATACAGGTGTTTTTTGACTTAAAAATAAGCCAATAGATGATTGGACAGAACATGATATTTTTAAGAGAAATGGGCAAAGCAGATAGATAGTTGAAAACACACACAGGTAGTAATTGTTTCTAACCTCCACTTGTGAGGGTAACACTGCTGAAAATCAATCATTCTAAGTGGTCTTAGACTATGGGCCAAAATGATCCTACTTTCAAAAAACATTCTCAATTGGAGTAGTTTTTCTTAAGATACAACAATTAAAATTAGATTCTTTTGAAAAACGAAATTCTGTTGGCCATATAAAATATTTCTAAATAAAAATACACCCTAAAGTTTCTAAGTTTAGTTTGGTAACATTCAATTTTCATTCAATTCTAGGATCACAACTCTGAACCATACCATGAGAGCCAAGGCCGTTGTGTAGTCATGTATTTATAGACTTAATTCTTTTGAGTTTCCTTTTGTGTAACACACTCAAGGATTCACATGGAAATACGCTTATCAGGGAGCAGAGAATCATGACGCCACAATCCTACCAGTTCAAGGGCCAGTCAATGCCACGTTCCTCCATGGGGTTTCCCATAATTTACTCGCAGATAAAAGTGAACTCTCACCCCTTTCCTTCTTTGTTCTACTCTTTTAAGGAAGTTGTCACATTCCACCTTTTATCAAGCATATGAATACATGCATTCATTTATAGCTTCCTCCTAGACTGTAAATTTCTTCAGGGCAGGGTGGGCACAGAGGTAGGGAGGTCAACCCTGAGCACCGTGCCTATCATATGCCATTTCATTTCATCCTCATTGCAACTCCACCCAGCATTTTTTTTTTCTTTTTTTTTTGAGACAGCCCTGTCTCAAAGAGCTCAAAGAGTTCTTGGCTAGAGTGCAGTGGTGCTAACATGGCTCACTGCAACCTTGACCTCCTGGGCTCAAGTGATCTTCCCACCTCAGTCTCCCGAGTAGCTGGGACTACAGGCACGTACCACCATGCCTGGCTAATTTTTTTATTTTGTAGAGACAGAGTCTCACCATATTGCCCAGACTGCAGTAAAAATTTTTAATCCTACCTTAAGTATTAGGAAACTCAGGTCTAAGGTAGCTCACTAAGGTCTCAACAGCTTGTGGAAAAAGAAGGGGGAGAAGTAGGCTTCAAAGTGAACTGGCTTTACCCTATCTCCTAAGCTCTTCCTCTACACCAAGCTGTCTTGAGGAAGTAACAACTCCCATCTGGAGCCCCCTCCACCTCCACAGTGTACTAGGGTACAGTCATGTCTTATGTAATGACAGAGATACATTCTGAGAAATGTGTCCTTAGGTAATTTCATCATTGCACAAATGTCACAGAGTGTACTTTCACAAACCTAGATGGTACAGCCTACTACACACCTCGGCTATATGGCATAGCCTATTCTTCTAGGCTACAAACCTGTGCCACATGTTACTGCACTGAATACTGTAGGCAACTGCAACACAATTGTACACAATACTGTGGGTAATACTATAGGTATTTATATATCTAAACATAGAAGAGGTACCAGAAAAATACCGTATAAAAGATTTTTTAAAATGGTACACCTGTGGCCGGGCGCAGTGGCTCACGCCTGTAATCTCAACACATTGGGAGGCTGGGGTGGGCGGATCACCTGAGGTTGGGAGTTCGAGACCAGCCTGACCAACATGGAAAAACCCAGTCTCTTCCAAAAATACAAAATTAGCCGGGCATGGTGGCATGTGCCTGTAATCCCAGTTACTTGGGAGGCTGAAGCAGGAGAATCGCTTGAACCCAGGAGGTGGAGGTTGTGGTGAGCCGACATCGCGCCATTGCACTCCAGCCTGGGCGACAAGAGCAAAACTCTGTCTCAAAACAAAAAACAAAAAACAAAAAAGGTACACCTATATAGAGCACTTACCGTAAATGGAGCTTGCAGGATTGGTAGTTGTTCTGTGTGAGCCAGTGAGTGAGTGGTGAGTGAATGTGAAGGCCTAGGACATCAGTGTACACTACTGTAGACTTTATAAACACTATATATTTAGGCTACTCTAAATTTATTAAACTTTTTTCTTTCTTCAATAATAAACCTTTGCTTACTGTAACTTTTTTGCTTTATAAACTTTTAAACTTTTAAAACTTTTTGACTATTTTGTAATAACAGGTTAAAATACAGACACATCGTACAGCTGTGCAAAAATATTTCCTTTCGTTATATCCTTATTCTATAAGCTTTTTTCTAGTTTAAAAATTTTTACATTTCACTTTTTAAACTCCTTCATTAAAAAACTAAGACACAGTGTCTCCAACAAAAAAAAAAGAAGAAGAAAAAAGAAAGAAAATCCATGAATATGACTAAATGGTGATAAAATACCAAAAAAAATTTTTACCACAAATGAGATCCTTGATATGTAAGGAATGATACAGTTTCGAAGTGCAGTGAGCTGAGATCGTGCCTTTGCACTCCAGCCTGGGTGACAAGAGCGAGACTCCGTCTCAAAAAATAAAGCACACACACACACAAAACTAAGACACACACACACACATTAGCCCAGGCCTACACAGGGTCAGGATCATCAAGATATCACTAGGCAATAGAAATTTTTCAGCTCCATTATAATCTTATGGGACCCCTGTAGTATATGCGAAGTGTTGTTACGCAGTGCATAACTGTGCATAGCAGATGCCAATACATCCACCAAATAGGAGAGCAGAGCATACACAGATGAGCAAGAAGTGTGCCAACAAAACAATTAGATTTCCTTGTTTAATGGGTGTATATAGCTTTGCCTCTAGGCATCACAGGGACATTAACTCAATGCCACCATTTTTAGTGACCCACGTACTGGTTCAAGGGATATGCCAACACGCATTTAAATTCTATTGATTTTATGATGCATTTGGAATATGGGGAGTGTCAATGCCTTCCCCTTCTTTTGGTGTTGCATTCTGTCTGCATGAGAAACTATTTTTCATTCCTTGGGGATAACATGAATCCAATTACGGTGAAAAATGAAAGGAGCCAAGCCCTTAGCTGGATGCCTTAGTGTTCAGGTACTGACACTGCACCCTTCCTTTTATCTAAGCTGTTGCTTCATATGCCATTTTACTGAGACAATGGGAGAGGCTAATGGAACGTCATAAACATCACTCAGAATCCTAATTTGGTATTGATGCAATTCCTATTGAGGAACAGAGAGAAAAAGGATTCAGTATTTCAGAGAGAGAAAAGGATTCAGTATTTCTGCTGAATAAGAAATTATTTCTGTTGAACTTTAGTAGCCTCAAACCTGTTTTATTATTCAAACGAGAAGGCACAGAACTGCCTGGCAGCAGGAATTTATGCAAGTTCAAAAGTTTGTAGAGAAAAAAGCAAAAAAGTCAAAGAAACTGAGAAATTTAAGTTCTGCTGTGGTTCTCCATAGAAACCTGAAGTTTCTATTTAGTTGGTGGGAATAATGTCATTCAAAGCCCAAATTAACAGTCTCCAATTTATAAAACAGAGCTTTAGCTGCTCTTATTTGCCAAAGGGAGTTTGAAGACCTGGCTGTAGTGTAAAAGGTGACGTTGGTTGCTCTGAGGAGTATCTATTTTTGCATTTTTTAGTGTAGACACAGGGAATACAAGGTTTGAGGACTTTTTTTTTCCAGGATAGGTGTGGAAAAAGCTAAGTCAAAAAGGCTTAAATACACTATTTATGTATTTAAAAAAGGACTTGATTCTAGGAGGAAAATACAGATTTCTGGAAAATTAAATAGCTATCTTAAAAAAAAAAGATTTTACAATGGCAGGAAAAACACTACCCACGCCTGTTATATTTTTGTGGAACCATGGCAGTGATGCTTATAGACTGGGATACATCTGCTGTTCTTTGCAACAATGAGCAATATGGACTCTGAGAAGGAGAGAAGCCATGTGAGATGGCCAAGTCTTTGGCAGAGTATGTGGATTTCGTAAGTTACCTAGCACTCGGCGCCTCTTCATGATTTGGCCTTGACCCTTCCTGAGCATCTTATAGGCACTTACACAACTCCATGACTTTGTACACACTGCTCCTTTGGCCTCTAATATTCTTTGCCCCTACCTTTTCTTTAATCACCCCTTCAAGGCTCAGTGCAAATGTTGCTTCTTGCTTCTTTGGTGAAGCCTTCTCTGAGCTCCCCAGACCATGCCAGAGGTCAGGGCAAGAGAATGCTGGAGGACAGCACAGATTCTTGTCATGCCCCAAGGGGACATGACTGAAAAAGCCCTTAAAGATCCTGCTGTTTGCCAGCCAACACTGGAGAGCGGGACCTAAGAGGATGCTGATTTTATGGAAAAGCAAGTGGGATGGCAAGCAGGCTCCATTTAGACAATATGAATCCTTCTGTATGGAGAAAAACTTGAAAGCAATCCGTGTGCCCAGAGGAGTGCTGAGACATAAGCAAAACTGTCCTCGGGGTCTTATAAACCAGTGGCATGCTGGGGTGTGTCTTTTTGGAAAACCATGTCAAAATAGGGTGTGAGCATCATCCCACAGGAGTACATGAGGTTCCTCGGGTCTTCAAATGCAGGAAGCTAGACCTTACCATGATCACTTTCTGTTCCTGATCGACCCCAGTAGCGGCGCCTTCTTTCTGGACTGTGTGCATGTCGTTCGATGACTGCAGCTATAAACCGAGTGTTGCTGACTGTAGGAAGCCAAGGACAGTTAATGTCACTCTTATGCCAGTATCTCCATTGTTTCAAACACATTTGCTCTGAGAGGGCTCATTTACATGCTGGGAGAATTCTCTTTGGAAAACCAGAATAAATCATTTTTTAAACAATTCTGGGGATTGGGGTGCTGATTTTAGAACCGGTGCAGTGAGAGGTATTTAATTATATATCTCCAACATGCATCAGGAAGCTATGGTCTAGTAGGTAAAGGCCAGGGTGTCTTAACACTAATGGAAATCTCTTTTGATAAAGAAAATGCTCTTTTTTCCTCCCTGAGTTGTACATACTAGTTAAGGGATTTTTAAAAAAATGCATACCTGAAACTTCCTTTTCTAAAATACTATGGTTGGAAAATAATGAGCAAGAGAAAGAAAGGAAAGGGTGAGCTGTTTTAGGCCAAGACACTTAATGCAAAAAAAAAAAAAAACCATAATAAAATCTTTTGAGATTCTCTAAAACAAAGCAAAGACCTACACGTACTCCTAACAAAAAAGGATGGAAAAAAAACAACTAAAAAAACCCAGCCACCGTGTCAAAGCTTCTTAAATTTTAATACAAGCCAAAAGGATATAAGAAAGAATATTTATTCCGGATTAGCCTCCTGCTGACACATTCTGCAGCAAGGTAGCTGAATACTCACTGATGCCTCTGTCTTCGTGGCTGTCGTCGTCCCTTTCATCTCTGTCATTCTCCAGGTTGGACATACGCACTGACATTTCTACCCATCATTAAAAAGAGAGAAACATGACTATTTAATCAAACAAAATCACCCGCTTTAATACCCTGCTGAGCGCTTGTTTGATGGCTGGGTGACAGCATTCCATCAAGAATGAATCCCATCTTAGAAGGGAATGAACTGATGCTCCATTTTTTTTTAAAGGAGGAGGGAGCAGGAATCCAAACAAGAAGAACAAGTAATCAAGAGACATCTGAAATTCATTTCTGAGAAAGGAGGAGAAAAGAAGTTGATTGAGCCCAACAAATCTTTAATCCTCTACTAAAGTACTGAAACAGAAGGAAAGGGATTGAAAAATGACTGACTGTGTTGGTGAAATGGTGCAACAACAGCCTCCAAAAGGCCAGGCATAAGCTAACACTGGATGACGGTCATCCTCAGTCTAGCTGAATCTCACCAAGGGAAGCACATGGTGATTATCCCTGTTACTAAATCAGGCAACATTACTCCATGATTCCCCTTCGGGCTTGTGGCCATAGTGAAATGCTTTAACATCAACCTGTCATTACAGCTGTTAGAGTGAGCTAAGTGGCCAGGAAGATGAGTTAACTTCATCTCCAAAAAGGTCAGGTCAACACATCCCTGGGGACTGGGGTTTTAGGAAGGATGGAGACGGCCATTAAACAGTTTTGTTCCCTGTAAACAGAGTACAGATATTGCACTTAAACAGAGTATAGATACTGCACGTGGTATTGAGGCCATGATTATAGGTGAATCATTTTGTACTTGGCTTCGATGGCTTTTTTTTTTTTTTCAGATGGAGTCTCACTCTTTCGCCCAGAATGGAATGCAATGGCGCGATCTTGGCTCACTGTAGCTTCCATCTCCTGGGTTCAAGCGATTCTCCCGCCTCAGCCTCCCAAGTAGCTCAGACTACGGGCATGTGCCACCGCACCTGGCTAGTTTTTGTATTTTTAGTAGAGGCGGGGTTTCACCATGTTGGCCAGGCTGGTCTTGAACTCCTGACCTCAAATGATCCACCCACCTCGGCCTCCCAAAGTGCTGGGGTTACAGGCATGAGCCACCGCGATTGGCCGACTTATCCTGTTTTAAGAGACGTGATTATTCAAATGTGTGTTTATTCACACTACATAATGGCAGCTGCAATCGAACAGATTATATTCTTGCCATTAGTGATCTGGGGTATCTTTGATTTGCCTGTCTTTTTGGAATTGCAAGGGCAGCACATCTAACAAACAAAATTTCCCACTCAGCATCCCAGCTCCCCTGACTGGCTTATTGCAGAGGCAGGCCACTGGGGGCCAATGCTGGTAAGGAGAGGATCCAAGGATTTTTCTGGGGATCAAAATAGAGTTTGTAGGGTTTAGGCACTGAAGAAGAAAGCAGGCTTTGGGAACTTCCAAAATGACTCCACAGAAGCTGAAAGTATAGCACTGTTCAGACAGTTCCTTAGAGGCTTACACAACCCGCCACTGTCCTTCTAGCCTGGCTGCTGCCTCCCCTGTGGGGTTCATTTTGAGCTCACCTTGGGCAGCAAGAGGAGACATATGCTGATGGCTCCGGCGATGAATCTGGTGGCGGTAGGCATACACCGCCAGGACCAAGACCATGATGCATCCCATGATCCCTCCAGCCACAGGACCCACAGGGGCGCTTTTAATCATGTTTAATGTGATCACCTCATCACCTTCAGTGAAAGAGCAAGAAGATGTTCCTTGTTAAGATTTCCCAAGTGGGGAAGAAAGTAAGGATGGTGAGATGGGAGGGAATACAGTGGGAAGGGGGTTGGCGGAAGATAAACAGATGCTTAGGCTTTGAGTTCCTCAAACATGATGCATGGGAATGTGGGAGCGGAGGCTTCATTTAATTCCTGGTTCTCCAGTGTTGGTTGCTAGGCAGAGCAGGAGCACAAATGGCAAGGACTGCTGGGAAGAGTGAGCAGACCAGAAGAATTGCTTACACAGGCAGCATCCAACACCAACAGAGTCCTAGCTCCCTGGGGTATGAGTTACTCTTGGAAGAGAGGAAAAGTCACCTAGTACAGAGTAACCACTGAAATAAAAGGCACCAGGTCCAATAAATATGCGCTAACCGGATCAAGTTTTGAAGCTTATGGGTTTCCTTTAAAAGGCCATTTGTGCTTTCCAGATAGGAAACTGCAGGTGAGCATAGAAAGTGATTTCTCAGAGCCAAGTCACTTTCACATATGTACCCTCACCTAGTTCAGTAGTAACATACAAGCTCAAAATCCTTCCTCACATATGAGCTTTTCTTCTAGACAGGCTGATGTAAGTGATGTTAAAAATCAAGGTATTAACTAAGGATTTAAATATTTGACTCTACTGCCATCTAAGAATTAGGACTTGGTGCTAATTCTGGAAAGACTGAAAAAAAAATCTCAGGTAAGCGATCTAATCTTGGCAGTATTTTTGAGGTCTTGGAGACTGATCCCAGGGGCTGTCCACCCTGTGGTGTCCCTGTGCTTCATCCTAAGCTGTCCCAGCTGCACTGGGTAGCTCTGGCTTCTGTTGACTCCAAGGCCCCAAATACTGATTTGTAGCTATAAGACTTCTACCTCGCAAAAGTTGTGAGTGAAGGTTTTAGCAGGCACTAGACATACAGTGGTCACTCCGTACACAGCCCTGTGCTTCTGACAGCTGGCGTGCATATCCAAACAGACTCCAGAGTTTGGCCATGCAGAAACCAGGCCTGATATTTATCAGAACAAGCTTTATGGGAATGAATTCCAGGCTTGTAAAATTTGGCAGGACAGATGGCCACTCACTCTCTCTGCATAGAATATTTAGCCAGTTCTGAAGGTAATTATCTGCCTTGGTTTTGTAACTAAAGACTACCAGCAAAGGAATCAGGGAAGTTGGGAAGAGGATTATTTTAAGATGTCCTAGTATATAGGCAGGAAATTGTATATTCAAGAATCAAATTGTTGGGGCATCTAACAAACATACCTATTGCTCCCATGTCATCAACGTAGGGACTTTTGGCTCCCACAATCCCCCCGAAGCATTCTTTCTGGGGGGCACAGTAGGGTTTGTCCAGGTGAGTCTTTCCATCACTGTCCACCATGCACCATTCACAATCCAGCACCCCAAAACAGTCCCTGCCAGAAAAACAATACTTAGTCTTCTATAAAGCAGTGTGGGGCAGGGGCCAGCACTTAAGTGTGGGCATCAGACAGTTCTCAGGATCTCCATTACTTACTAGTGCTGTGAATTTCTTAGTTTCCTTTCCTTATAAAATGAGAATAGCAATAGACTGCCAGGTAAATAACTGTTTTATGCCTCTTAACAACTTGGAAAGGAGAGAAATAAAACTGCTCTCTGTGAATTAAATAACAACATCCACACATCATGGGGCTATTCAAAATCATCTTACAAGACCAAACAGAAATGACCCCAATGTTTATTAGACTCTGGCTTAACATCCCCCAAGTATGGGTCATTTAAAAAAATTTAAAAAAAGTCCAATAATTTTGGAAATACTTGACCAGTTACCACAGGTTTCCTCACTGCCAATTTCTCTGAGCCTTTAGTGTATTACATGCATTGTGACTGTCTCAAGAGAATATATGCAGTGTCAGCATTTCCCAAACTTAATTGACTTGGGGCTACTGTATAACATCCCAAATTAATCAGTTTGACACCACAATTCCTTTGCTAAAATACACACACAAAGCAGAGTAAGCTATCCCTCTAAACACTGTTTAATAAAATGGCAAGCTACAGCTACAATAAGCTAAAAACCAACTCCCCTTTACTTAGTCTACCACAGCCACTATTTCCATAATGTCTAGTCCCAAACTCCTAATCCCACCTGAGGAGTGGGGAGAGAGCGGGGAACATGTAGTTTTTAGTTCTCAAAACTATCATGAAGCAGATGTGTTTCCTAAGAAAGGAAAATAAATGAGCTTCAAAATATCACACCTAGAGCCTTGACCACTGGGTTCTGCTTCTGGACCTCAGGGGTTCCTCCTCCCTTGCCCTGCTGCTTCATGCCATGGCCCCTCACACTTCTTTTATTTCAAGAAAAACTCCCATTCACAGATGAGGCTACTAACATATGGTACACACGCTAAATACGGGTAATAAGTGGGAACGAGACAACATTTAATCTGGTGGGTAAAGGCTTATGGAAATCAGTTTCAGATCTGAAAAACTGACATACCTTTTTAAAACATGAAGAGTAGGAATAATAAATATTAGCTGGAAAACCTCAATTCTTTACTAGATTCTGCTTACCCACTTTCTAGCCTCTGACTGCACCTGCTGTTGACACACTGGTGAAGAGCATCTTGCAGGCCAGGGTCAATAGCTGTGTATGTCACCGGCTCCTGGTGGACCTCGCAGCTTGGGTTTCTGTGCAGGAGGTAAGTCTGGAGGTTAAGACGACCACCGCCCACATTCCAAACTCTTGCTCCTGGTCCTTAACAGCAGTCAGACAGATTTGGGTTTGAATCCTGGCTTTGCCACTTAGTGTGTAACCTTGTATCAATTACTTAACAACTCTGAGCTTCAATTTATTTATCTTTATATACAGTAGAAGTAATACAAATAACCTAGGCAACATGATGAAACCTCATCTCTACGAAAAGTACTACTACGACAACACAATTTAGACAGGCTTGGGAATCACATGCCTGCAGTCCCAGCTACGAGGGGGGTAGAAAGGTGGGAGGATTGCTTGAGCTTTGGAGGTAGAGGTTGCAGCGGGCCATGATCACGCTACTGCACTCCATCCTGAGCAACAGAGTGAGACCATGTCTCAACAAACAATTATACACACACAATACAAACACACATGACACTCTTAATTTCTAGAGAAGGGGTTTATTCCAATTTATTTTCCTGGTGTTAAAATCTGTCACTGATATAAATAATGCTGTAGAACACATCATACGTGTGTGAAAAACACGTGCATATTTATCACAGAGTTAATTAAAATACTAAGTGACTTAATGTGCATAAAGTACTCAACACATGGTAGACACTTAGTAAATGCTTGAAACATTCTCACATTTTTTTGTATGTAGCACATACACTCTTAATACTTTTACAGCAGTTAAATTTAAACCTTGAAACAGGCATCATTTCATGGCACTACGGAGCTTGAATTCTGGCTCACTGAACAGTTAGTTCTATCATTAGAATGAATCCTCTTTATACGCCCTAACTCAAAACAAATCTATAAGAGACTCACAGTATTATATATGTATTATTATTATTATTATTAATTATTTTACCGGTTCTCTGCATTGGTGAGGTTGCCAGTGCACTCATTGACCTCTAGAGGGCACTCACAAGGACATTCACATTCATTTTGTTCCATTCTGAAAAGCAAAAAGAAAGTTACTATGCAGAAGGTCAATGGCAAACTGTAAGTTGTACATGTGCTGGGGAAGCAAAATAATGAAGCTCTGAGCTAGTTTAAAAGAATAGTAAAAAAGAAGTTACAGCCAAAGGTTAAATACATAAATGGCCTTAATCCATTGTTCTTTGGACAAGGATGCTGCAAACGGCACAGCTCTAAGTGCCTTTGTAACTGTGACTTTTCTTCAGGACACACACCAGCACTTTCTGTTTATTTTGCACTTCAAAATTCCTGACATCAGTTGAAATATTAAACAGTGTGGTGAACACAGAATATGACCCATTGCATTTTCACCGGTGACAGTTGAGACAGAGTCGGTCCACCATGCTGCAGGCACAGAAGGCAAGAGAGTCGCAGGTTTCGTTGACAATGCCAACAAACGCGTTGGTTCCTGGGATCCTTGCTAATCTGTATTTGGAACAGTGGCTGCCATGCACAAGGTTCGTCAAATCCCCCTACAGAACAATCAAGGTATCAGAAATGACAGACAGCAATGCAAAGACTCAGCCCTACCTTGGTGAAAACAACTCTTCAACTACCTATGAAAAATAGCTTAAAATAAAATGTTTCTGATTACAAAAGTCACTGTTAAAAAATATATAGTCACTGTTAAAAATTTAGAAAATAAAAATTATTCATAATCAGAGATAACTCCCATTGAACAGCTGTGTATATATTATGAATTCTTTTATCTGTGCTTATACAAATATAACTTTTATAGCTGTTATTAAAATCTGTTTTTTCTTAACACATAACAATATACCAGGAAAATGAATACTTTAAGAAGCAATACAAGACAATTTTCAGGGAAAGAATAGTTTAAAATTTATTCACATGCAAACCTAGTTAACCACAAATTGTGCATTTCCCTTTTTTTGGGTGATGAACCTTTTTCCTTTTATAATAATAAAATTATTTAAAAATCAAACCTAACAGGCAAATTTCTGCTTCTAGAATATTTAAATAATCCAACCAAAACAAGTATCCCTTTTCTTCATTCCATAACAAGAAAATGTGATGGCAAGTTTCTTGAATTGCCAATTTTGTTTACCATATTAGAAAATCAAAGATTCCAAAGTGGTATTGTAGAGTTGCATGTAATCATTTTTCTGCATGTGTGTCAGATACACTAGGCAAATTATTTCACCTCAAGCTTGTTTCATGCCATTCACCCTGTATATATGCTTGGTGAGGATTAGCTTAATTCTGAGAATCATAGCACTGAATGGGTTTTTAGAGGTCTACATGAATTTCTAACTGTCTGGAAGACACCCACCTCTAGAACATAAGCAGTAACATAGGCTTGGAGTCCTGACAGCCCCAATACCCAGGAATGCTCTAATTCCATTTGGGAATAACTTGGGCCAATAAATTATTCGAATTTGCCTTTTGAGAAGTATCTACCTGAGTATCCTGGCATTGTGTGCTGAAGACTTCAGAAATCATTGCATAAATAATAGAAGATACACACAATAAGTCAGTCTTTCCTATGACAACCTTACTTGGCAGTCTCATTTGTCAATGTCTCCTTTAAAAACAGTGCTTCTCAAAATGGTATGGGGTCTGAACAGGGTAATAATGACTTCCCTTGCTTTGAACACACCATTCTATTAACATATTCATGTTTTAAACTACTCTTTTCCACCAGATAATTGCTTTCTGCAATAGAGTTTTTGAGACTCAGTTTAGGATTTTTAATCTAACCCAGTACATTTTAAAAATTAATTACATACTTAATGACTGACATAAATGCCTATTCTAAATAAAAAACCTACTTCCTGTAAATAGCTTTTTGAATGTTCTTTCATTCCCCATTTTAGCTTTCTCCCAACTAGGATTATTTATAAGTTAATGAGAATGTCCTTAAGATCTTTAACCATAACCAGGTAAATTTGCAGCAACTCAAACTATACAGAGTACTCTAAGCTAAAAAAAGACATTATTTTCAGATGATTTACATGAGAGTTCCCATCTCATAGAGCAAATGATCAAGAACTGACCTAACTTGGCCTTGGGAATTTAAGGAGCCCGAGTGATCTCTAGAAGACAGGAAGAGAGGAACACATGGTGCCACATATATTTATACAAGACTGTGGGAACCAACTTCAGCAGATATTTCAAAGGACTTAGATTGGGTAAGTCTTTAAACAAACAAAACCAAAACAAAATACCAACTGAGAGACCTTAAAACATTTACTTTTCTACTCTGAGCTTTATATCTCCCAATTGTCAAACTGGGAACTGGAACTAAGGTCCTGTCTCCTCCTATCATTCTATAGTTCTAAGGCAATGAAACAGGTAGGAATAATATTCAGATACTAGCCATGATTCCAATCCATGTTCCATAATGGGATGGAAAAATGAGAGTGTTAAGGAATCAGATCAACTTACCGCAAGGCTGGTGTTGAATTTATAAAACCTCTGGACCGTTCTGTCACTGAAGCTGTTGCACAGGTTTTTCTTTACAAAGTTGGGGTGGTTAAGGATATCATTTGCTACCAGGGGCTCCTACCAAGGCCAAAGAGAACAGAAGACATATGCCATGTAGTGAGCTGCAGGCGGTTGGAGAACTGAGCAGCTCAGCTTTGTGACAAATACCTTGTGGGTGATGTGCTGCTGCTCCACAGGTGCATGTCCTTTGGGGTCGATGAGAGTCGGGTGCGCCACCAGATAACCCCTGTCCTCCATTATGAAGCACCTGTACCAAAACAAGTTATGCCCCTCATTCATATCAGCTGTTTTTTTTTTTTTCAAACGTATTCAGAGAGCATTTATCTTGCTAGCCCTGAAACAAACTGCATTTATCCCAGGTTCTCAATAAATACTCATTGGAAAAATGAAGGGAAGCTGGCAGGCAGGTAGACAGGTACATGATTTTTGAGGTTGCGGGTCACCTAGAGTAGAGGTTAAGGTGAGAGTTACACCTGACTCTGTGGTCACCTACATAGTGTATACAGAATGCGCCCACCCAGTCCAAGTAAGATGGACTCAGACCTTTTGCAAAGATGTATGAATGGGAAGTTTGTTCTTTTTTTCCAGGCAAGCAGATCCTAAAGGAAGTAGACTTGAGTACTTCTACTGACAGATTTGAAGTAAAGCATATAATTTCTTCTTTCAGTGATAAATATACACAAAATAACAACACGCAGGGGATGTATAAAAATATACATTAGTCCTTCTCCCTTATCTGTGGAAGATATGTTCCAAGACCCCCAATGGATGCCTGTAAGTGATGATAGTACTGAACCTTACATATACAGGTTTTTCCCTATATATATCTACCTGTGATAGTTTAATTTATAAATTAGGCCCAGTAAGAGATTAACAACATTAACTAATAATAAAATAGAACAATTATAACCGTAATAAAAGTTATGTGAATGTGGTCTTTCTGTCTCTATAAAAATATCTTATTGTATTATGCTATGGGTAACTGAACCCTCACAAAGCGAGACCAAAGATAAGAGGGGGACTACTATATTTGATCTATATTTGATAGAAACAATAAATGAAGCTAGAACTGCTTTAATCAAGAGTATATTTTGCTTTATTTTACTTTACATTAGTGATATCAGTTTGCCAGGAATTCTGCATTTCCCCATAAGGGCCAATGACACGAAGTGTGAACCATGAGATGGAACTAAGAAAGCTATTTTTAAAAGCAGCCTGCATTAAATCAAGGGTATGCCCTTGCTTTGATCAGACAAGTTCTTTTGAAATTCAGGAGGCAGAGACTTTTGGTTCCATGGTCTCTTTCTGGGGAAATGTAAAAGGAACAGTCTAAGCAGCTGAAAATGTCACAAAGACTTTGGTTTAGTGACAAAGTTAACATCAAAAGTCCTACCCAAGAGTCCTCTCTGGTCTTTCTAGTACCAGAGATATGGGAAGCCTCTAATTACTGACTTCCAGGGAAACAAGAGCTTTTGGTGCATTCCATGCTACAGTTATTTTTCTTGTTGTGTGCTGAGTCTGTCTAAATCACAAACAGTATGCATCTCAGAAAAACGAAAGAAGAGAAAAAGAACAAAAACCTTCTTAATAGGACACCCAGGCCATAAATTAGATTTCTATTCCTGACCATAACTATGCGGTTCCCATTCAACTAGAGATACCTGACATCTATTTTTAAACTGCAGCTAGAAAGGAAATAGCATCCCCAAAGCACTTACCTTATTTTGTTGCCACCATCTTGGTTACAGACAGGTAATAGGTCCATCAGAACTTTGTAGAAGTATCTGAGTGTGAAGTCAATGCCCATCACAGCCACGGTGTGCCCAGAAGACAGCTGTGTACTTTAAGTGAAAAAGATCAATGAGAACAATAGGCATGGCTTATTTAAAGATAAAAGCTATGTTCAGTCACAGGGACATTGTTTGGTATTAGAAATACCTTCCCACTGTTCCTCCCTACTTTTCCCACCTACAAAAATGATCAACTAAGTGACTGATTTAACACAACATGGAAATTTTATGAGAAAAAAATTTAAGACTTAATGTAGGACTGTGTAAATAAGAGTGGCCCAAAACCTGAGCAGCTGTGAAATATGACGTTCAGAGAGTGGCTCGACTGACAAAAATATGGGCACAGAGGCATCAGGTGGGAGGTTGGATGCATGACTACTACAGTTACTTCCAACAAACCTCTAGATAAAAAAAAAAAAAATCCCCCTTAGCAACACCCTTATTATTTACTTCATTTTTTAGATAAGAAAACTGAGATCTCACAAAGGTTAACTGAGTGGCTAAGGTCATACAAAACTTAGGAGGAACAATGTCTAGTCCAGTTTTTTTCCCCACAACATTAAGGTTGACTCTACTCAGAGCACAGCTCATATTCTAGAACAAGACTCTCCTGGTCTATAGGCCAGTGCTTTCTCCATTCCACCCTGCTACTCTCAACAGCCAAGGAAGAGAAAAAATTGGACAGTAGAACACGGTGCTAACTTGTTTGGCTCTGGAATCAGCAGATCTGAAGTCAAATCTTGGCCCTGTTGCTTTCTATATATGTGGCTTATGGAATGCTGTTTCACCTTTCTAAGTTTTAGTTTTCTCACCCGAAAATGGATTCAATAATAGTACCTACTTTATAAGGCTGTTATTGGGATTAAATGAGATGGTGTATTTACAGTGAACACCTAAAAAAATAGAAGTTAAGCTAAAGAAAACTAAACAGTGAAGTTGAGCCCTCAGGCATGAGTTGACAATAAACTTATTACTCTTTCAGAGAAAACGCACTTCAAGAAATTGCTAGGTGTGTCAGAAGTGTGGACTTCTCACTTGGAACCCTGGCTCTTTTTAATCTATGCTCATGGGTAACTGGGAGGGCATGTGCTACTTGACCAACGAACTCCCCATACTCTTGTGGCTGAGAATTTGCAGTTTACCCAACATAGGACTTTCTAAGAGCCTATTATTTAGCATCACCCACCTGCCTAATTTCTTTAATCACAAAAACCTTAATTATTTCTCATAGCAATCTTACAAGGCATTATAATTTCCAGAAAACTAAAGCTTGGGGAAATTAGTTATTTGGCCAAGGTCACATAGTGAATAACTAGTAGAAGCAGAAATGTATTTATCATTTTTGTAAGAGATGGGGTCTTGCTATGTTGCCCAGGCTAGATTCAAGCTCCTGGGGGCTCAAGTGATCCTCCTGCCCCAGTCTCAAGTAGCTGGGACTATAGACACACAACAATGGGCTGGTGGAACTTAGTGTCCACCTTAGTGTTTAAGGGCTTTAAACTTAGTGTCTTCAACTCCAAAGCATATACCATGAAGTTGTACTGCCTTCTTAGATCTGCAGAGCATTCAAGAGTTTCCAAGCAACTTTACACTATTTAACTATCTGTGAAAAAGCCATAAAGGAATCATAGTTCCCATTTTATAAATACAAGATTAGGCTGAGAAGGGCAAAAACACATAAGATAGATTAGACCAGTACCCACACCTGGCTCTTTCTACAACCCTACAGCTACCTCGGTGAAAAATAGCACTTAGGTGTTTTGGTATAAGGTAATTTTATTTCTAAACTTCTCTTGTATAACTGCCATCTGCTTCAAAATGATACATGCTAAAGCAACAGCATGTATATTGCCTACGTAAGTCTAGGATTCATATTTTCACCTGCATTTCAGATGGGTACACTGTTACCATAGCAACTCATAAAGAATGATACTGGAAAAAAAAAAATCACACCAAACCTATATTTCTAAGTACAACAGACCAGGCTGTTCGCAATACTTCCGTGAGATTTTCACAGCCAAAGACACATCTAACCAGTCCTTTACTCAATGATTGTACTTCATCTCTAGCAGCACCACCCTTCTCCAAAGAATGCAAACCCAGATTCTCAGGGCACTAAAAATGTGTATGAAAGAATCACAAGAAAGCTTACTATGAGTAACTGATAAGTGAGTGTTAAATTAGAAAATGCCTCTAATTCTCAGCCAAACCACTGAAAACCAGCCAAACCACTGAGTTCATGGGACTGCTTCATGACAAGCTGAATATTAGCTTAAGCTTTCTCTTCTGACCTGCTAAAATGTCAGAAGTTTAAAACAAAAATAGCATGATAAAAATAACTGCCATTTATTTGGGACTCGACCTTTTAAGTACAGTACTAAGCACTTGACATGCATGCATCATCTCTAATTCTCATCCTATCAGTTCAATGCAGGTATTACAGCCTCTGTTTTACATATGAAGTCAGCGAGGTCACAAAACATTATTATAAAAGTGCTTAACATTTATTGAGCCCTTACCAGATACCAGGCACTGTTCTAGGAGACTGACACATATTATTTAATTTAATCTTTAAAAATAATCATTTGAGATAGGCTCTGATATCTCACTTTCCTAAGTGGGGAAACAAAGGTGAAAAGGAGTTTGTTTATAGTCATGCAAACAGTAAATGGCAAATCTACTTTTTGGGAGTAGAACCATATGTTAGGAGGGATGAAGTTCTCAAGCTGGCACCCAAGGCCAAAATCGTCAGTAATCATTTGAAAAAAATACCTTTGCAAAGCCTATCTATCCGTGCATCCATCAGAGTCATAGTTACTCTGCTTGAGCACCATAAGAGGTAGTTGACTTGCATTTTAAACTCTGTTGATTGAAAAATACACAGCTCTAAATAGTAAAATCACACTCTGCTAAGCAAAATATTCAAACGACCAGGTGCGTGGGATTTCATATTGCACAGGGCAAGAGCACTTATTCTGGGGAATATACACTCATTGAGTGACTCAGGAGGCAGAACCCAGGACTTCAACTGCCATTTCTTGCTCTTATTATATTCTAGTTAAACTTGTGTAGGTTCAACCCATGATGTAAAAGTAACCAAATGAGGGATTTGAATCTGGAGTTTTCTCTTTTTTTTTTTTTTTGAGACAGTCTCACTCTGTTGCCCAGGCTGGAGTGCAGTGGCACATTCTTGGCTCACTGCAACCTCCGCCTCCCGGGTTCAAGTGAGTCTTGTGCCTCAGCCTCCAGAGTAGTTGGGATTATAGGCATGTGCCACTGCATTTGGCTGAACCTGGGTTTTTCTTTTTTTTTGAGATGGAGTCTTGCTCTGTCGCCCAAGCTGGAGTGCAGTGGTACGATCTCGGCTCACTGCAACCTTCGCCTCCCGGGTTCAAGTGATTCTCTTGCCTCAGCCTCCTGAGTAGCTGGGATTACAGGCATGTGCCTCCATGCCCAGCTAATTTTTGTATTTTTAGTACAGACGGGGTTTCACCATGTTGGTCAGTCTGGTCTTGAACTTCTGACCTCATGATCCGCCTGCCTTGGCCTCCCAATGTGCTGGGATTACAGGCATGAGCCACTGTGCCCGGCCTGAACCTGGGTTTTTCTAACTTGAAAGTCCATCATATTTCCAGTGTGATTCACTTGGACCAACACGATAAATATTTGTAAACAAACCAAATCAAAATTCTTCCACCCATTTGAATCCCAACAAAAACATGTAAACATACATACACAAGCATAAACATCTGCCCCTACCCTTGCCCTCTTGAACAAAAAGAATATGTCTAGACAGAAAAGCAAATGGCTCTTGATAATAAGCTGCCAGGTGAGGGGAGTCAGTTGGGTCACCTAATGACTAAGGCACACCTGGGTTTTGATTCCCTGCACTATAACAACATCTTTAACAGCCCAGTTCTGGCCCATTTCATTGTAATAAAAGACCAAGGTGACTGCTTCCCCTCAAAAGAAACAGTCTTTGTTTACTTTTTCTCAACCCATTAGAATATATGGGAGGCATGACAAGTCACTCTATTTAGACATCAGTAGGCGTGTGCTTCACACATGGTCTGTTAATGAGAACACTGAGGGATGTGTTCTAAGTAGGTGTTTACTTGTTTGCATATGAAATCTTATATGATGGGAGAAGCTGACAGAGTCAGACAGATACCATATCCTACAAAGGAGTCAACATTTGGCTGGCTGCAGGGCCCCGTTTTCCACAGAGACATAGGCCATGATATTGAAATTCCACACCTATGGCCTCCCAATTCTTGCTCCCAATGAACTTCCGTTAAGAGGAATTTTACTGAATGTCAATCATTTGACACATAATGAGCACCAGTGAAAAGCATAAACTTAAGCAAGAAAATCTGCCTCCTATAAATGTTAAGGCATCATTACAGGTACCAGTCAAAATATGATCTTTCTTGGTTGCTAGGAAAAAATAGCTATTTGTGTAATGAAGGGATTAAAACAATGTGTGTGACTTGCCTCCCCACCAAACATTTCCCTGATATCTGGAGCTTAAATACTGAAACCTTAAAAGCAGGAAGCATAAAGCACTCTAAATATATTTCCAGTGATATTGATACAGCATTCCCGGAAAATCAATTTTCAAAAAGCCTTTTAATTTTTCAAGAGATAGTTTCAAGGACAATTTTTTTTTTTAAAGAAGAAAACCAAACAAACAACTTATTTAATTCTAAAGAGACTCAAATACAAGAGGCAGTAAGTTTGATATTTTGGTACTTTTTCTTTCTCACTCTTTTTTTTTTTTTTTTTTGAGACAGGATCTCACGCTGTCACCCAGGCTAGAGTGCAGCCTCAAACTCCCGGGGTGCTAGCCTCCTGCCTCAGCCTCCTGAGTTACTAGGAATACAAGTGTGCCCCATCATGCCTGATTAATTATTTTATTTTTGTAGAGCCAGGGTCTCGCCATGTTGCTCAGGCTGGTCCGGAACTCCTGGTCTCAAGTGATCCGCCCACCTCAGCCTCTCAAGGTGCTGGGATTACAAGTGTGAGCCAATGAACCCAGCCTGTTTTTCTTCATTAACAATCCTCCTTCTCTTGGGAAACACTCTCTGGCAATCATAATTGTCAGGCTCCTATTGATATTTCTTTCATCAGTTTAAAGTGGATATTTCTTCAAACTGCTCTTTAGACTCCAACATCTTTTCTTCTTCATAAACATCATCATGGCTGCCAAGAACAGGGCTAATAGCCTTTCACTGACTCAGTTTACATGACAACCATGTGAGGTAGGTATCATTCCCATTTTATAGACGGCAGGAGAAAGCTATGGAATTGAAGGTGACAGAAAGAGAAGATGTTCAAATCCCAGCTGGCCTCACTTTAAAGGTCATGCTTCTGCCTCTAAGCCTTGGTGCATGTACTCTTCTATTCAGATTTCCAAAATATCCTTGATATATTTAAGAAACGACTACAAAGTTAGTTAAAATATTACCTGGATGAATGAATTGTGTGACTGATTGTCACAACATAACCAGCTCCTCCAACATCTAAGTAAGGACCAGTCAAAGAAATCAACCCTGGATTAGCTACTGCATGGAGATACCTAATGGAGACCAAAGAAAGTCACGTTATTTTATTTTTTATTTATTTTTTTTTTGAGATGGAGTCTTGCTTCGCCCAGGCTGGAGTGCAGTGGTGCAATCTCAGCTCACTGCAAGCTCCGCCTCCTGGGTTCACGCCATTCTCCTGCCTCAGCCTCTCCAAGTAGCTGGGACTACAGGCGCCCGCCACCATGCCTAGCTAATTTTTTGTATTTTTAGTAGAGACGGGGTTTCACCGTGGTCTCGATCTCCTGACCTCATGATCCGCCCACCTCAGCCTCCCAAAGTGCTGAGATTACAAGCATGAGTCACCGCACCCGGCCAAGTCATGTTATTTTAAATTATGCACCTCTACTCTGTAAATTTCAAAGAAAAGTGAGCTTATAAGTCTAAAAATATTTATGATGAATTTTGTTTGTGTTACACTGAAATGCAAAAGGATTCTCATCTTTTGTATCTGACTGTAGCATCAACACAAGTAGTAAAGAGAATCTGAAATTCCTTCTTACTTTAAAAAGAGACACTGAACTCAGTAGATATCTGGGCATTTACTAAGATATGTAGTATAGTTGTTTTTTTTGTTCGTTTGTTTGTTTTTTTTTGTTTTTTTTTTTTGACAGGGTCTCATTCTGTCGCCCAGGCTGGAGTGCAATGGTGTGATCTTGGCTCACTGAAGCCTCAAACTCCTAGGCGTAAGCAATTCTCCCACCTCAGCCTCCTGAGTAGCTGGGACTACAGGTGTGTACCACCACACCCAACTAATTTTTGTATTTTTTTTTTTTTTTCGTAGAGATGGGGTTTCACTATGTTACCCAGGCTGGTCTTGAACTCCTAGGCTCGAGCAGTCCACCTGCCTTGGCCTCCCAAAGTGCTAGGGTTACAGGTAGAGATGTTTTAGAGGCTAGGTAGATTTTCTGTTCTTATGTCCAGTTGACTCCCCCGCTATGCTATAGCACATTGTTAGCTCTTGCTTTTGAAAATTAAAGTAAAAAAAAAGCCTAGAAGTAAAAGAATGTTTTTGAATCTGTGTGTTCATTTTTCACAGGTCATACATAAGCTGTAACTTGATTCCATAATCATTTGTAGTAAAATGAAGTCTATCCAGTAGGGACACATTTTGCATAAGGTAGGAATCAAACAAACCACTAGGAATTAAAATGGCCAAGCATAAAGAATTTCAGGCTCAAAATTTCAATGAGATAAAAACATTTTAGATAGAAAAAACCCCACAAAGCTGTTGTTAATGCTGCACTGAAAAAACTATTCAGGAACATTTTTCACCACCACGAAAGTATCTTCTTTAGTTTAATGCCCTGAAGTTGCTTTATTGTATGTACTTACCATGTCTCTCCAGGATTTGGGGGAGAACCTTTGATAACGGAAGCCCCTAAAACTCACCATTGTCTCCTAGTGGGATCAAATGCTTTGTCCATGAGGGAACCAGGATAAATTCTGAGGACGCCATTGGGTGTTGCTATGTAACGGCGGACAATGTAAGTGTTCAGGCTACTCATTTCCATTTGTGTCATCCATTCATCTGTGACGTGGCTGGTAGCCATTACTTCATTTCTGACAGAGAACTGGGAAACAAAGGAAGACATAGCAGGGATCCTTTAAAACTCACATGAAAAGAGAGTGGGCTGCTGGCAGGGCTTCCCAAAGCTCTGTTGCAGAGAAGCCAAGCCGAATTACTTTTTAAAAATCTTTCCACAGCAGATGGATGCAACCAAACTTGGTGAAAATAAACGCTTGCAGAAATACAGTCAGCAGATGCGTGATCACTCAATTGTTCACCCTACCTAGGCTTTCTGAGTTTAAGAAGAAAAATCCTATAGCGATTCATTAATATACACATATATACACACTAACCCTAAAGCTTTGTTCCTTAAACTTTATACTTATATTTATCTCGAGAGACAGCAGGGGCACTTTACTTCTTCCTCTGGGTAAGACAGGGCTGGGAAAGTTTCACTAGTCTCTAAATCACATCCCTCTAACATCACTGGAAACCCCCAGTGCTTCTAAGGCCTGTAATAGATTCTCCATGTGGCCCACGGGGCTTCTTCATCCATCAGAAGAGTCACTGCTGACCAGCCTCCCCTGGGCCACACACTCTGCAGCTCTCCAGCTGAGAGGCACAGATGCAGAGCTGGGTTTCCTACTTCAAAGGTTCACTGCCAGCACCCCCTGCTGGGCCTGTGGAGGGGGACACCAGAAATGGAGCTCTGCGCCAGCGCTTACTTTGAGGCCCGGGTTAGCAATGAGGCGGGTGTTGTCGCTGAGATAGGCGGTGTAGTGCTCTACCATGCGCTTTGTCTCTGGCTGGCTGAGGTGCTCATAGGGGGAGGAAAAGCTGCCAGCAGATAGCATGATGGTGGGACTTTCTGAAAGAGAAGCAAACAAAGCAGGCCTGAGAATGCGGAGACTCTATCTCATCCCAAACAAAAGCATCACTCGGGCTCTGCCAATCTGTCAGCTATGGTGGCTTAATGTCTTTTTTTTTCCTTTTTTTCTTTTTTTCTTCAGATGGAGTCTCGCTCTGTGGCCCAGGCTGGAGTGAAGTGGCGCGGCCTCGGATCACTGCAAACTCCGCCTCCTGGGTTCCTGCCATTCTCCTGCCTCAGCCTCCCCAGTAGCTGGGACTACAGGCACCCGCCACCACGCCCGGCTTATTTTTGTATTTTTAGTAGAGAGAGGGTTTCACCGTGTTAGCCAGGATGGTCTTGATCTCCTGACCTCGTGATCCACCTGTCTCGTCCTCCCAAAGTGCTGGGATTACAGGCATGAGCCACTGCGCCCGGCGGCGGCTTAATATCTAAAGGGCCACATTCTCTCCCTTCAGGGAGCGTACAGTCCTAAGAATGAACCAGTAAAGACATGCACCAATAAACACAAGTGCTGGGAGTAGAAATTCTTCAAACTATCTGAGATCTACATATAATATCTTATGAGGAATGAGGGGACTGCTTATGACACACATGAAACCAGTCTGGATTAAAGCCATTTTCTGGCTGTGTGATGTTGGGCAGGTTATAATACATGTAGTGTTTCTCTCATTTGCACAGCAGCAATCTTACAGAAATACAGTGAGAATTCAATGAGTTAATATTTGTAAAGCAAATGAGTATTAACTATTATTCATATTAGTAGTACTATTTAAGAAAGAAAGATGGAACAGTGAAATCAATGCAAAAATCAAATAAAAATTATTCACTCAGATGGTGGCAGCAAAACTTGACACAAACAAAAGCTTCTAGAAATATAGTAGTTAATGTATACATGTTTCATTATTGGTCTGATCTAACAGGAAAATCCTAGTTCTCTATTTAAGATACAAATTCTCACAATGAATCACAGTGCAAAACAAAAACACTAAATCTTTATCTTTGAGATTTTCTACCATTCAACCTTATAGTATTTTTAAAAGCTTTAGAAAGCATGATCATGTGTCCTATCTCATTTAATCACATAGTGCATCTTCTACTCCTTTTGTTAGTTCTCACACGTCATGTCTTGTCTCCTGGTAGCCTGGTGATCTCTGATTGTGCTGGACATTGCACTTAAAAACTAATCTGTAGAAATAGCTTGAGGCCTAAGAAGATGGGGGATCCTTCTCCAGAGAGGATTGTTTCATCCTGTCCGGTGCCACACTGCAAGATGTAGCAGGTGGGGTGTTGGAAACAGTTCCCGATTAGGAGCCAGGATACTGACCTAAGCACTGCATGACTTCAACTAATCCTATTTCAAAGGCTAATGCTTGAAGTTCCCCAAACCATTCAGATGATAGGAACCCCAAGTCAAGTCCTGATTTAACTTCAGGCCTTCCCCTAAAGATGTAGTCTTTTAGAATCTCTGCTAAAAGCATGTATGTATGTGGGGCTGGGAGTAAAAAATTTATTAGAGTCTCCACCTTTTGTGGACCCTGGATTTGATTTTTGCTTCTCTTCCTTGCCTGAAGTAGCTACTTAAAGCACTGTTTAATTTCACAGCTGTTTCTTCTGGATTGGTAGACATGTGCATTGCAAAAGTGGCTTTGAGTGTTGGCTCTCTTCTCTGGGTTCTTATTTTCTCTGAGATTTTTGCCCAGTAATTCCTCTCTCTCATGTTAGCTCTGATGCTTTCCAAGATTTTAATCCAGGATTATGTTTCAATCCAGGAATTTTATTAAATAGTTGTCCTCAGTAGGTTGGGTTAGAATTACCTAGTCTGCCATTCCCGGAAAACATTAAATAATGTTATGTTTCATTTAATTCTGATGATATCTTCATTGGCTACCCTGGGAGATTATTATTATATTAATTAACCAAAGCAAAGACAACCAGAGGCTGGAAAAGGTTAGGGTGCCTAGCAGCATGCTGTGGATTCATGTATATATTCTTTTGCAGGCCCTCCATGCAAGGACGTGCCAAAAAGAGAGAGGGTAGTTCCTGAACTCAAAGAAGTTAGGATCTGATTGGAGTGACAAGGAATAAGGAAAATAGAGAAAAATAACAGTGTTAAGAATAACACAATAATATAAGAAGTGTCAAAGGCACCCACTTCAGAGACAGAAGAGTCACCACGGGGCTGGAGTAAAGAGAAGAAGAGGTGGCTTGGGGTCTCTTTTGTAGTGACAGAGACTGGCATTTTAGAAAAGGCTAGTGCAGTAAGATGGGGTGAGCACAAAGAGACAGAAAGAATCAAGATACAGGACCCAAAGCTTTGTGTCTAGGAGGTAGACAGGCTTATTTATACACACATATACATATTTAATTGCCTTAGATGATGCACTCTTAAAAAATTTTTCTTTGTCTCTTTGTGTACCAAGAAATATGATGTCCTTCTATCAGCTCACTTGAACACAGGTGACATATATTTAAGACCTGGCCTCTAAACCCCCACATCAATGAAATCAAATGGAAACCACTTCTTTGCCATTGCTTCCCATATTTCCTATTCCCTTTTTATTGTATTTTAATTACCTTGGTTCATTTTCATTGCCAACTGATCCTAACTAAGATGCCCTTGATTACCTCTCCACCTTGTCCTGGGGCCTTACCATCAAGGTGAGGAAGGGTGCCAAGACCTCCCAGTGAAAGTCAGACACTGGCCTATGGTCTGCTTGTTAATCATATATGAAATAATTAAGTTCATACATTATCTGAATAATCTCTATGAGGCAGTGCTTGCTGTCCAACTGAAATACAATGCGATCCACAGATGCAATTTAAAATTTTCCAGTAGCCACATTAAGAAAAGCAAAAAGTGGCTGGGCACAGTGGCGCCTGTAATCCCAGCACTTTGGGAGGCCAAGGCGGGAGGATCACCTGAGGTCAGGAGTCAAGACCAGCCTGGCCAACATGGTGAAACTCCATCTTTACTAAAAATACAAAAATTAGCCGGGCGTGGTGGTGCGCATCTGCAATCCCAGCTAATCAGGCAGCTGAGGCAGAAGAATCACCTGAACCCAGGAGACGGAGGTGGCAGTGAGCCAAGATCATGCCACTGTACTCCATCCTGGGTGACAAGAGCAAAACTCCCTGTCAAAGTAAAAATAAATTAAAAAAAAAAAAAGCAAAGCAAAAAGTAGTATTAAATTAATTTTTATAATATGCTTATGGAATCCAGTATATCCACAATAGCATTATAATTTTAACATGTTATCAATATAAAAATTAAGTATGAACTTCACACTTACCATACACCTCAATTTGGATGAGCCATATTTAAAGTGCCCAATAGCTACACATGGCTAGTGGCTGCCATATTGGAAACTGTAGCTATGGGAGATATGCAAAGGAAATAAAAAATCTAGGCTTGTGCTTCTTTTTCATCAAGAAAACTATTGTACTTTATTGTCTCAAATTTCAAAACAGTGACCTAATTTTCACCAGCAGTAGCTTGCTCACACAGAACTTAAAAGAGGCTTGTACACATCAGTGTTTCAGTAAAGCATTTCTTAAAAATATGAAATTTTTAAACATACTTTTTTGTATAAAAACAAACAAAACCCCAAAGACCAAATCAAAACAAAGAAATATAAAATCCTGCCTTCTTGGATCAACATCACTGGCTCTATCCAAATTGTCAACACTGCTGGGAGGTATCCCAGAAGAGACCACTTAGTCCAGCCTGCTCTTCTGATCTCATGTCCAGGCAGAACTCTCGAGGATGGAATTTAAGGGAGGAACACAAACACGAGTGCTATCATTTGGAATCTAGAGACTGCAGACTTCTAGCCTTGATTTTATTCCCATCTGTTCCCCTTCTTCTCAGTTGGCCAGTTGTGTGATGATTCTTCGTTATTAACTGCTTTGAACCCTAAGTCTTTTCAACAGTGAAAAAGAGAATACCTGTTTTACTGTACTGTCAGTATACTGTGGTTTGGTGACAACATAGACCATGAATGCCTAGTATGTGTCTGGCACATGGCAGAGCAGAGGTGCATGGGTCAAATCTCAGCTTTGCTATATTTTATGTTATCTGGGGGAAAATTATCTTTGGTAAACCCAAATCAATCACATGTCAACTCAGGTGAAAAATAAAAAACATCTGGTACATAATAAATGTAAATTCCTTTTTGCTTCCTTTGAATTATCTTCGAATTCCTAAGCCCTTTTGAAGATAGGAATCTGTGGTAGATTACTGCTGATATGCTACATAGATTCCTTTGGAGGCCTTTTACTGTGATTCTACCCCACCCCACCTCAATAACCCCATACTTACATGTTTACCTTTAATGGGCTGTATCTGTGCCTCTCTCTATGGACTTTGGGCTACTGAAAACTCTGTACCTAGCACTAGAAGAAAGTTGAAAGTGACTAAGAAATGTGAAAGTTGAGCTCTCTTTAGAGTCTGGGCAAACTCTATTGGTGTAATTTACACTCCAGAGACCCCCTAGAAGACCAGGCTGAAGTTAAAACTTCACTCAACATCAAACTTGTCTTTTTTGCCTTCCTTGTCCTGTTTTTCTCACTTCTTCACTGGTTTCTCAAAGCCCATCCTGTATAAATCGCGAGCACACAAAACCTTGTCTCAGAGTCTGCTAGACGATCTGATTTGAGGCCAGGCTTCAAATCGTTTTCACATTTGTATCCCCAAACCAGCTGACTCTGCAGGCATTCAGTATCTTTTTTGGAGGGGTGGGGTGGATGGTATTCAAAAGGATATTTACAGTGAGCTGCTAAGAGTAAGAATGTGAAGGAAGTGTAAGGGCTTTACCTAGGGTTGCCAGCTGTTTGAAGTGGAGGCAAGCACTGGGCTGGCCAAGGAGATCCAGCCGGTGGTACAGCAGCTTGCTGCTGGGAACAGTGTTGAGGTTCTTCAGTTGTTTCACAGGTATTTCTGGTTGTATCACCACAATACACAGAATAAAGGAAGTGTCTTGTACCTGTAAAAATCAATAAAGAATTTCTGACCTAGAAAATGAGGGTTCCATGGGGACAGGGACTTTGCATACATTATTTTCTACTGCCTCTATCTTCTATCTTCATATGGAAGGTATTCATTAAATATAGGATGAATGAATGAAGACATGAGGATAGGGTAATAGAAGATATCTAATTTTGTATTTTCTGTTTTCTTTTCTTGTTGAGGAGACTTGAAGTATGTAACAGAAAATCATGGGGCTAACGAAAGGATAAGAAAGGAGTCCCTTTGAAATTGTGACCCTAGTCTTTTTTTGCTAATGTGGGTTAATGAGCACAAGCTAGAACAGGACATAATATTATAACACTTATTTCTATTTGGATTTGAAATGCACTTAAAAATACATAATTGGTTTTGCAATAAGTGTTCTGAGAATTGACTATTTTTCAAGTCAGTAGTGAATTCTCACTTTAAAAGACAGGACTGAGGAGCAGCCAATACAGAATCCAGTTCATTCATTCTATTCCAACTAACGCTTTCTCTTGTCCTGGTTGCAAATGACCAACATCACTACTTAAACTCATGAAAAACACAAATCCTATGGCATCCCTGCAGAGTCAGCCTGATTTGTCATTGCAGACCATGGTAGGCAAGTATGCCATAGCTTAAGTCTAACTTATTAAGCTCATATGTAGAAACAGTAGTATTTTCAGATTCACTTTGTGCCTAGAAATGGATGCTTCAACAAAATTTAGTGGGGACAATGTCCACCACAGAATCAAAAGCCAATCTACCTAGTTCTAGCCACTTGAGAAAGACTTAAAAGTAAAAGAAATTTCTCGATTATTATCCTATTATATTAGAAGAAAGACTGAACCTATTTAAAGATGGTTTATAAATAAATGAAGAAGGTGATGACTAGTGAAATCAGAACTAAAGAACGGTGCCTTATAAAGCAGCTCATGTGACTTACTTATTGAAATAAAAGTAAAAGATGAAGGATAAAATTTTAACTAGGCAGGTTAGAGTTAAGTGAAACTTAGGATTTGTGAGGATGGTTGCAGACTCTTAAACACAGAAGCAATTTGCATCTTCCTGGAATTGCTTTCAAGTACTGCTGGCAAAGATATTCAATTAGATTAACAAATTTAATCCTTTTCCTCCATTCCCCAAATTATAAATTGACAAGGTGCTCTGAAGTGGCATTTACTATTTTCTCTCTTTTCAATCTCACCGTCATCTTTTAAGTTTGTTTTCCTATGTTGTGTGTTCCAAGGAACCAAAAGACAAAACCCTACCAGAATGACTAGAATATAATTTTATAATTGGGTCTATTCTGTAAGAGAAAAATAAAGTTACCGTAAGCTTCTAAAAGTAGCACTTTATAAACAGTTCTTAGGAAAGCAGATTTCAATATAGGTCTTTCTGTCATGTTCTTAGCTGAAAAAAATAGTCTCTACATTAAAAGGAACTCTATTTCTAGAAGGGCTCTCTATGGGTTGGGAGTGGGTTTTTTTCACTGATTATAACATGGGATCCATGTTTTGAAGTGAAGCAGGCCTGTGTAACATGGGAACATGTGAATACCTTCTAATAGTCAGTACTTCTATCAGAGCAAACAGCCTCCTAAAGTGCTAAAAAATGCACTTGGGTTACACAGTGATGGAGTAATCTCTTAATGCTGCTAACATAATCTCTCAAGTTATATTTACATTAATTCAGTGAAATAATCCCTCAATATCTGCTATATCTATGAGTGCTAAGCAGTTTAGGCAATTGTCCTTAGGATAAGCTAACTCTATTTGGATTATATTAGAAGAAACCATTTTATTTTTTAGGACAAGATGAGTATCTACCCTCCTCCCCAACAAAGTAACTAAAGAGATCTTAAAAATATTTGCCCTTGTTACTGGGTAACCAGCCTAGCCTTTTTTTTTTTAAGTCTCCAATCTCATTATTTATTATCTCCTAAAGTTTTCACTTATAGTGATCTGCTCAACAATTTTAGAACTCGGAGAAAGCTAACACTTCTACCTGAAGTGACTACATGATTACTACCTCGAATTTGCCTAAGAAGAATAACCAGAATTTACTAGCATCGTTGAAAAAAACCCCACTAACACTGAGGCTCTTTACTCACACAAATTATTGTGTCACACAAATGCCTACATTTCCTTCTTTCCCTTTTAATGCCAGCAACCATGCAGATATTTTCCAGGATGTAACTGAGTTGCTTTCAATCAGAATATGTTGGAGGTAAACAATCTCTAATTTCAAACACAAAAGTCTGTTTTCTAATTGAGAATTTTGGTGGCCGGCTCACCCTTTCTGATATGAAAATTAAATAATTTATCTTTAAAAATGATATAAATATAAGGGCAGATGGTGCTATCATTCTAAAGAAAAATCTGAAAATAAGTCAGCTAAGAGAATTTCAAAATAGGCTTTGACCTTCCTCAAATGTGTATTACCAAACAACAAACTACCAGTAGAATTAGGCTTGTAAACATAAGTTTCTCAAATAGTTTCATTTATTAATTTGTTTGCTTCATTTGCATTTTAGTAATTGCTATTGCCATAATGATACTTTAAGAACCAAACAAGAAGGTTGGAAGAGACTCCTGCCTAAAGGCATTCTGGCTACTCCCAATTCCTATCTTTCCTGATCCAACTGATACAGGCACAGACACTGTATCGAGTTGCTGTTTGTCTGCATCCACCACTAGGCTCGATGCTCTATGAAGGCAGAGAGAGTGTCAATCTTCTTTATCCTTCTTAGTACACAGAAAATGTTCAATAAGTAGTTTGTAAAGGGATGATTAAATGGATCTATTTGGAGTCAACAGGTTAAACATCAGATTTGTCCATCCAAGAAAAATCTCATGTATGACTGCATTTTATGTTCAGCGATTAAAATTTGATGATAAAAGTAAAACTCTACTCCCCTTTTGGTCAGTTATAGTATTTAGGGTCCTTCAACAGCACTGCTATGCTACATTGGGAAGGAAGAGGAGAGAAGAGAAACACAGGTAACATGAACAGTGTGTGTTAGATCCGCTTTCTCTATGATTCTTTGAAGCCTGGTGTCTGAAAGAATCTGGTAAGAGAAAGCAGAAATGGGTGCCACAAGTTATGGCCAAACTATCCATCTGCTTGTGTTGAACATGAATAATCCAATTTCTAATCTAAAATTTTCTTTTCCTTAGAGAATGTCGGAAGGTACTTATGCTTTCATGTCTCCGTTTAAACTCCCAACCTCCACAATCTGAGTTGAACTGAAAAAAACCAACTGGATGTAATCTAAATGTGCAATAATAGGGGACTGTTTAAAGAAATTTGGGTTGTCTACACAATGCAATCCTATATAGCCATTAAAGCCGTGGGTGAGCGTATACACACACACACAAATATATATACCTGCCTGTATATACACATTTTCTGGAAATTGATCTAAGTGGCTACTTATGGGGAATGAAAAGTCAAAGGAAGGAAGGAAGTAGATAGTTTTGGTGCTAGCATGGCTCACTGCAGCTTCGGCCTCTCAGGCTTAAGCAATCCTCCCACCTCAGCCTCCTGAGTAGCTGGGAATACAAGCATGTGTCACCACGTCTGGCTAATTTTTACATTTTTTTATAGAGATGGGATTTTGTTATGTTGTCCAGGCTGGGCATAGTTTACTTTCTACTTTACATCCTTTTATATGGTTTGATGAATTCATCATGAACAATTATCAGTTTTATAAACAAAAAAGGAAAAATAATTATACAACATCTGTGGAATGTCTTCTTTCCCAATCACTTTAAAAACTGATTAGTCACATTACGAGACAAATTATCAGACCCAAGTGCCACCCCTTGCCTGAGAATTCCAACATGAAGAAGAGCACTGTACCCTGTAGCTCTTCAAGCAAACACAACTTCCTCTCACTCACCATCTTCCAGGCATAGCTAACATTGTAGGCTTCCTTTCCAGTTTCTCTCAGCTTGTTTATGTGCCAAGACAGGGATGAGTTCACAGGGACTGCGATAATCTGGCTGCCCAGAGGGAGGCTGTGTTGGCAAACAGAATTAAATATTTCAGGCAAAAGATAAAATTAAGCACTTAATTAAAGGCAAGGAAGAAGCTGTTGAGTCAATGGCCACCTCCTGATTTTGAATACCAAAGAAGCTCATCAGTTTTGAAAGAGATAATGTGAGATTTTCAATTGCGTAAAAGCATTATGTCAGCTCTGCATTAAAAACATTCCTTACTCTCCATCCTTGCTCCCCAACTCTAATTCTTTCCAGAGACTAACTTGTCTCAGATCACTCAGTCATTAATTTTCAACCAATAAGCACAAAGACCCATTCCTCTACAGGTTACCATCTGCCAAAATAATGTATCACAGTTGGAAAAGATCCAATCTGTTTTTTATTTGAAGAAAAAACAATGTATAAGATTGTGCTGTCAACTTGGAATGGACGCTACTTTGCCAGGCTATTTTTTGGCAAATGCAACAAAGCTGGTCCTCAATTTAGCCTTTTATTTTGCCAACATTTTTCAATTTGGTATCATTAGAACTTTTTTTGAAAATGAGATGAAATATATCTGATTTTACAATGAAAGTCAATGTGAACATAAAATTTGATTTACAAGACATTATTGTCAAATAATAGTTCTAAGAGACCTTATCTGTGATACAAAGTAAGCAAAATCTTGGGTGCTATTCTTACAGAAACATTACTGAGAATACTTTTGATAACATTAAAATAATTTATACACTTGTTTTATACTCTGTAGTAAATACTCGTATGTGGCTTTGATGGGTCCCATTCTCAGAGAAAAACAATCCTATGACCCTCACCTTTTCCTTACCTTAGGATATTTTGCCGAACTAATTCAAATTTTGGAATATTTTCATAATGTATGATGTCAGTATGAAGTGGGGGCTCTGACAATAAATATGGCCTGGTAAGAGATGGGTGCATAAGTGTATATCCTGCAATAAGAAACAAAATGCATGTTAATAAGAAACATGTTGTAGGAAGTTCTGAATCACTGTTTTTAAATATGGGGTACTCTGGGCTGGCTGCCCGATACTCAACTTCTCATTCTGCAACTCACCAGTCCAATAAAAACTGAACCTGTTTTATATGTGCTTACATAAAACTCTTGAGGTGTGGAAAGATGTCTTAAATTATCAAACATCTGTCTCATCAAGAGTATTTTGGAGGTATTGGTTGTTTTGTTGTTTTATAAAACATTCTAATCTACCACATAAATCTTAATGCCAATAAATCTAAGATAACAATTTAATTAAAAAGATCCAAAGGATGACATTCTTCTTTTTTTTTTTTTAACTTCTTTTAACTTCAGGGGTACATGTGCAGGTTTATTATATAGGTAAGCTTGTGTCACGGGGGTTTGTTGTACAGATTATTTTGTGACCCAGGTACTAAGCATAGCACCCAATAGTTATTTTTTCTGCTCCCCTCCCTCGTCCCGCTTTCCACCCTTAGGTAGCCTCAGTGTCTGTTGTCCTCCTCTTTGTGTCCATGTGTTCTCATCATTTAGCTCCCACTTATAAGTGAGAACATGCAGTATCTGTTCCTGAGTTAGTTTGCTGAGGATAATGGCCTCCAGCTCCATCTGTGTTTCTGCAAAGGACATGATCTCATTCTTTATTTATGGCTGCATAGTATTCCATATGTACCACATTTTCTTTATCCAGTCTACCACTGAGGGGCATTTAGGGTGATTCCATGTCTTGGCTATTGTGAATAGCACTGCAATGAACATACAGGTGTCTTTATGACAGAACGACTGACATTCCTTTGGGTACATATATACACCCAGTAATGGGATTGCTGGGTCAAATGGTAGTTCTGTTTTCATCTCTTTGAGGAATCATCACACTGCTTTCCACAATGGCTGACCTAATTTACATTCCCACTAAGAGTATTCAAGTGTCCCCTTTTCTCTGCAACCTTGCCAGCATCTGCTATTTTTTGACTTTTTAATAATAGGCATTCTGACAGGTGTGGGATGGCATCTCATTGTGGTTTGGATTTGCATTTCTCTAATGATCAGGGATACTGCGATTGTTTTCATAGGCTTGTTGGCTGCATTATTTCTTCTTTAGAAAAGTTATCTGTTCATGTCAAAGGATGACATTCTATGTGTCATTCAATCCTCCAGTCTAATTTCCTGATGTTACAAATAACCGTTCCCTACCCCTCAAAGAACATAGAAACACATGTGTAATTTGGAGATCCACTCTGCCATCTTTACGGTGTTCTACTACAAATGAGCAATCTTAGTCACAATGCTCTTCTTTACACTATCATTTTCCTATTTTGTTTGTAGAATATCTATACCTTATTTTCTTTAGGTTTCTAAAAAAGTATTCTGAGGATGAACATTTAGCAGATTACCTTTGTCATCTATGAGAAAAGTATAGGAAGCCAAAGAGTCTTGGTAATACGTCACGTCTTCAAGAATGTAAGCCAGATTCACGTCCACACCTACAATTCCCAGAAGTAGGTTTCCAAAATAACAGGGTTTACTCACAGTCATTATCAAACCTATGGGTTAAAAACAAAATAAATCTAAAGACTAGCAGAGAAGGAATTGGACAAAGACTGGAACTGTGCTCCAGTGAATCATGAAGGCTTCTATCAGCTGTCTCAATTTTGTTTGGAAGAAAAGTTTCCCATGTGGTCCAGTCATCAAGCATTGCCTTTGCAGACAGCCTAATAAATGAGTTAGCGTGGGAGGGAAAGAGCGTCCTTTGGCAGCTCAGATAGTGCAGTTAATTTAAAAGGAGGCAATTTCTATGTTTTCCACTACTTTTTCACCTAAAAAGATAAGGCCTTCCAGATCAGTGCAAAACATCAGCAACACTAAATACATTTTTCTATTTTGTGAAGCAGTTAGATTCGGCTGAACTTGAAAGATCAATGGACAATGAATCTAAAAACTGTACTTAATAGTCCAGCTGTACCGCTTTTGTATTGTACAGGTGACAATGGATATAACTTCTCTGAGCCTTGGTTTACACATCTGTTTATTTTTTTAATTTTAATATTTCGAGATGAGGTCTCACTCTGTCACCCAGGTTGGAATGCAGTGGTGCGATCATAGCTCGTGGTGGCCTCAACTGCCTGGGCTCAAGTGATCCTCCCTCCTCAGTCTCTCAAGTAGCTGGGACTATGGGGATGAGTCCCTGGCTCACACATCTGTTTAAAGGACACAGCATTAACTGCTTTACTGATTTCTAGGAAATGTTAGATCAAAAGAGACTATGGATAAAGGAATGCTTAAAAGGTATTATTACTATACCCCATTAATGCATCCTTTAAAAAAAGGTGAAAACAAGGGGAAAAAATTTAGAAAGGTACAGTATCTGAACATACAGAACTTCAAGCAGCTGAAGGAGAAATTAAGTTTCCAAAGGAATGTATTTCCAGTCATTCGGGCCAGGAGTCCCTAAATTTTTATGTAAGGGGTCAGACAGGAAATATTTCAGGCTTTGTGGGCTACACAGTCTCTAGTGCATAATTTTTGTTGTTGTTTTTTTTTTTTAAATAACCTTTTCAAAATATAAAGACCGTATTTAGGTAACAGGCCATTAAAAACAACAACAACAATAGGATAATTAGGGAAAGGGCAAAGCACACAGGAGGAAAATGTAGAAAGAGAGGTGGGTCAATGCATGGCCCCGAGATCGAGACGCCTGGTTTCTCCTTCTGGCTTCCCTGCTGGGTTTGGTAAGTTGTGCCATGTCTTGTAATGAGACTCTCCATGCATCAGATGGCTGGGGTGGGGGGGCGGGGAGGTGAGATAAAATGATCTTTACGATCCCCAACAATTTCACAATCCTATGGCTCTAAAGAAAACTCTAAACAAAAAGATGGATTGTTTATCTTTATCTTGATTTTGTTTTTTCCTGCGCTTGATGTCTATCAGCCTATCAGAAAGCCATTCTTCTAGAAACACCCAGGAAAGGGATTTAAAACTCCTGAAGGCTTCTACAAAGAATGAGCTTCTACACAGAGAATTGCATATGATGTCCACTTGAGGTATTATCAAGTTGCTATGGTTGCATAGGCCAACTAAATGCATCACTTGATAGGAAGAAGTGGATACATCACTGAAAAAGCGTCTGAAAAGTCATGCAACGGGTCTCTATTTTGGTTTCAAAAGCATTTTTTAAGCAGTTCACATTTAGAATGCTATCTGTTTTAAAATGTTTAAAAATAACAGGTATTTAAGAAGGTTTTAGAAATGCATTTTGGAGAAGGTTTTTCCCAGGTCTCCCAGGATAAATAGGTTGTAAGCGGCAGGAGCAGGCTGTGAGGACCAGCATGGAGACAGAGGTCACAATCTGCCCACCACAGTCCCCTGAGCTTTAGTCTAGGATTAAAGCCATTTTCATAGATCAGTAAAGTACAACAGAAATACTCTGTGACTGAGATGCCTGCTCGCTTCAAATTTCTATTCTCCTCTGGACAGGTTGAGAACAAAGTCTTAAAAAAGAAACACAATCTTACTTTTCAATTATCAACTGGGACAGAAGACTCTTGATCCCATTATGGCAAATAAAGTATGCTAAGCTCCTGTTATACTGACAAAATCCTCAATCACTCTCTGTACTTTAACCTAAAGCACATAGATTTACTTTTTAAAAAGAAATATGTTCAGTAACTGATATTTTAATCTGTGTAGGTTTTGAATTAGAGCCACATAAACATGGGTTTCCCTAGAATCAAGCCTCATGTCATGGAGTCAGAGGATGTGTCACTCAATAATTCTAGGGACTGAAAACACAAAGATGAAAAGACAGACACACTCTAGCAGAGGAATTCAATAGATCTGCAAACCAATCACTGAAATCCACTGCACAGGATTCATAACACAGGCCCCAAGGAGCAAAATTTGGATGGTATCAGGCAACAGGTGGCCAAAGTTCTACATGTGATTTGGTTTAAAGCATTCAGGGTAGCTCTCTGGATTTAGGAGGGAGTTCCACTCTGCCTGATACCACTATCAGTAATAGAATTTGGCTATATAATCTGAGTTTGTGAAAAACTGGATCTCTACGTCATCCTTTGTCCCTTTCACACAGTATTAACGGGAATTACTGATTTGTCTTTCTCTTAACAGACTTACAAGCTTACTGAGGGTAGGAGGTGAGCCTCACTCATCACTGCCTGGCACAATGCTTGGCTGGCACTCAGTAATGTAAGCTACATGCATAAAAGGTAACTTGCATTCAGGACTTCATATTTTCACTAAAAAGGGAAATAACCTTATCTAAAAGTGGGAGTTTCCATTCTATATACATCTGTAGTCCCTGACAGTAATAGGAGTGATTAAAAAAAGCGAGGCTGGGGATGGTGGCCCACACCTGCACTTTAGGAGGCAAAGGTGGGAGGACTGCTTGAGGCCAGGAGGTCGAGGCTGCAGTGAACTATGATCACACCACTGTACTCCGGCCTGGGTGAGACAGGCCCTGTCTCTTTAAAAATAAAAATTGAGATATAATGGCAGTTGGCTTATTTCTTCCTTATAGAAAGAGAATGTCTACCTAGTTTCTAGAAAACACCTTCTCTATAGGCTTGTTACTTTTTACACGTGAGTTTTTAAAAAAATCCGTATTTGTAAGAGTTCCTAGCTAACAAAACACAAACATAATATCTCAAATGGCAATGGTGTCTGTCTGGCTAATAATTAGCTACTTCTTCAATTTTCTTCTGTCAAGGAAGGAGAAAGGGGAGGATATAGAGAAAAGGATAAGTAAGAACATGGAGGAGGAAAAGAAAAAGATTGTGCTTTTACTAAAAATATACTGTTAGTCAGGCATTGTTCTAGATGTTTTATTATTATTGCATTTAAACTTCACAACTGCCTCGAGGAAAATGTTTTATTTTCTGTTATATTTTCCAGATTCTATTTTATAGGTCAGGAAATTGAATCCTGTGAAGGTTCAGTACTTTACGCAACATCCTGTTATGGGTAACTTAGGCATCAGGATGATGGTGATGCTGATGTTAGTAATAATAACAATGATAACAACAAAGGTAAAATACATTTAATAAATGAAATAAAAACAGTAATTATAACTGAATGGTATGCCGGTCATGTGTTATCATATATTTTATAATATCTAGGTAATCCTACATTAACTAGATAATGACAGGTCATATATGTTATCTAGTTAATCCTAATAATCTGAAAGATTTACTATCCCATTTTACAGGTGACCAAATGGAGAATTAATACCATTAAATAACTTACCAAGGACAACATCTCAAGTGGAAGAATGGAATTTGAAAGCCCATCTGAGGCCAGGCCCATGTTTGTGCGACGATGCCACGTTGCCTTGTCTCTGAGGCTGAATCCTCAGCACTTCTGAGCTTCATTTCCCATGTGCCATGATACAAAGCTACCCTTTAGTTCTAATTCACAAACTTTTGGATATTCGAGAATTCTCACAAAGCCTCCCCAGAGGATACATCCATTATGTGTACTGTGGCCAGGGTAATAAGCAAGAACCTGGGCTGGGGATTTCTGCTGTACAATACAGAGATATAGGACAGGTGGCAGGGGTGCTAAGAAACCCTATGATCCTGAGAAAGAGGTGCCCATTTCTATCCGCCCAATTCTTTTCCCCTTCCTTTAACAGGACGTTTATCCAAACTCACCATCTCCCATCTCATCAGAGAAGGGCAGGCTGAAGACGGCTTCATCAATCATCCGGTTGGGAAGGTTTGTGTAGAACCTGCCCACTGTGGTCTCCAGGTTGCTCAACTGATTCAGCACCATCATGCTGCCCTTAATCACAGGCAAGGCCGTCCGGTCTGGTACACCGTACTTCCCTGAATTCTGTTCGGCTAGATCCCTCAGAAAAGCCAGCTCTTTCAAACCAGTCACCCCATCTAAAATGGAAAGCCGAGAGAAGACCACGGAAAGCAAAATGGTTTATATCCATTCAACCTCTTGCCATTTAGATCAAATACAGGCATGGATGAGGTCTTGTAATACCAAAGGGGTTTTTGCAGAGACCACATGGACTCTGGACACAAATACCAGTTCCTGCTGAGGAAACAAAGCCTGAGGCATAGTCTTTCCTGAAATAGTCAAGAGGGGAAAGGGACTCTTCACAGGGCAATAATGAAAAACAAATGAGCAAATAAAGGAGTCCCATTCAGTAAGAATGTGTTCTCCCCAAAAGTTAATTATAAAATGAAAATTCATTTTCTGCATTTAATATTTAAAAGCAAAAGTAATAATTAACACGTCTGCATTTAATTTAATGTAGTAGATGAAACTGTAAGAGTTTTAAAGAACAGAGGGTGATCCTTTCATTCCTTACTTCTTCACCTATAAAACCACTTGCCAAAGTCTAGCCACTATGCAACTAAATGAAAGAATTATGGATTGCATTTACTGATGCCTCCAAACCCTGTTTCTTTAAGCTCATTTTAATTATAAACATATTCATGCTTGATATTGTTAGGATAATACTGAATTTGATTTACTTAATACAAATTTTTTTACATTTAGAGGGTTTTGAAAACTTTGTACAAAATTTAGGCATACTGGGATGTATTATTCTACAACATCTGTAATTTATAGCACTAAAGTAAATTTAATACACTTTTTTTTTTTTTTTTAGTTTGCTATTGTTGGAACATAGTCAAAAGGATTAGAAACTGATTGCATATGGGGACTGTTGTAAACGAATTCAAAACGATTTCAGTCACTACTGAGATTCTACCACTGCCTTTTTAAAAGGTTTTGTCTCATGTTCTTGCAGATTTCAATACCAAACCATGAACTATTCAGTCATTAAAAAGAATCTGAAGTTTTCGTGGTTCATCTACCACATATGTCTTTAGCATTTCTACATAGAGAGTGTACACACTTCTAGCACTGGAAGTCCACTTCTAAAATCATGGCAGAATAAAATAAATATTAATTTCTTTCCCTCACCCCCCACCTTTTTTTGAGACAGTTTCCCTCTGTCACCCAGGCTGGAATGCAGTGGTGCAATCTTGGCTCACTGCAACCTCCACCTCCTGGGTTCAAGCGATTCTCATGCCTCAGTCTCCCGGGTAGCTGGGATTACAGGCATACACCACCATGCCTGGCTATTTTTTTTGTATTTTTGGTAAAGACGGGGTTTCACCATGTTGGCCAGGCTGGCCTCGAACTCCTGCCCTCAAGTGATCTGCCCACCTTGTCTCCCAAACTGCTGGGATTACAGGCATCAGCCACCATGCCTGGCAAATCATTTCTTTCTTAAAACACATTATATTTAAATAAACTTGACTTTTGCTCCACTCATGCAATGCTAAAGGAAAGGAAAAAATACCTGGGCCAAATTAAGTCAGAATCAGATTACTGTTCCCTTTGCACGGCACAGAGTTGAGATGGGGAGTGAGGGGTACACTCCAGAGTAAAAGTTAACACCAAAGACACGATTGGTACCTGACCTTATATCCTTGAGAAGCTCACAGAAGTAAAACAATAAAAGAAGAAAACTCGAGCAATAACTAAATTTCCCTTCTTTGTTATGTATTGCTTGAGTCTCTCAAAACATAAAAGAAAAGTGACAAACAACAATATCTACTAGGCAAAGAAGAGTAGCGTGGGATGGAAGGTTATGGAGGATTGAGTATGAGGTGTTACTCCATCATGAGATGTTATGTAGGGATGGCAGGAAGGTCAGTAGGGTGGCTGATTGGTAAGTACGCTGGGTTGCCTATTATCAACATGGTCATGCTAGAAACTACATTTCCCAGGATCCTCTTTTCTTGTATGCTACCAGGTTAAAGGTGCAAAAAGTGAGGGCTGTACTGCGAGATTTGGGGGACAGTAAGAAGTGGTGAGAGACAGACACTGAGGGGCCAGAATGCTCCAGTTTGTCCTACTCTTCTCTGTGTTCAGCTCCCTTTCCCAGCTGCTGACCTGCTCACTGATAGCAACCCCAGGCATGTTCCAGATGCTTCACTGAGCATGCACGGGGGCCGGCAGCCACAAAAAGCCAACAGCCTTCCATGGACTTCTACACCAGGTCTCCTAAGTGATCTTCCATGTTCTTAGCTTCTGGACTTCCCAGCAGGCCCCAACCTGGTTACTAAACTTTCTGAGATGTCAACTCCCCATCTTGGGTCTTTTATTTTTTTTCTCCCACAATTTCTCCCAGTTTCTCCCACAATTGTGTGCATTCTAATTCTGACAATAAACTCTTTTTTAAATTTAATTTTTATGGGTACATAGCAGGTGTATATATTTATGGTGTACACGCGATGTTTTGATACAGTTGTGTAATGTGTAATAATCACAGCAGAGTAATCGAGGTATGAATCACCCCAATCATTTATCATTTCTTTGTACTATTAGAAACATCAAACTTCCACCGTATTAGTTATTTTAAAATATATAATAAATTACTATTGACTATAGTCACCCTGTTATATTATCAAATACTAGATCTTATTCCTTCTATCTAACTATATTTTTGTTAGATAGAATGTAACCATTACCAATGATTACCCATTAACCATTCCCAATCCCCCCAACTTCTCTGGTACCCTTTTCAGTCTCTTATCTCCTGTAGTTCAAGTGTTTTATTTATTTTATTTTTTGAGACAGAGTATCACTCTATTGCCCAGGCTGGAGTGCAGTGGTGCCATCTTGGCTCACTGAAACCTCTGCCTCCCAGGTTCAAGCGATTCTTGTGCCTCAGCCTCCTGAATAGCTAGGAATACAGGCATGGGTCACCACACTTGGCTAATTTCTGTATTTTAGTAGAGATGGGGTTTCACCACGTTGGTCAGGCTGGTCTCGAACTCCTGACCTCAGGTGATCCACCTGCCTCGGCATCCCAAAGTGCTGGGATTACAGGCGTGAGCCACTGAGCCTGGTCCAAGTGTTTTAATTTTTAGCTGACAACAAATTCTTTATTCCAGTTCTCTTAGTCAATCTGTTTCCCTATTTGTAAGTAAGGTTAATTGTGTCTACTCTAGTGAATTACACTTAGAAATAGGGTTCTGAGAAAGAGAGAGAAAACTGGCAGTGAGGATGTGTGTCTGGTTAGATTAAAGGAAGAAAGAGAAAAGGATGCTGAGATGGAAGTAACTAGAGATTCTAAGGTACGGAATTACTGTAACAGAAAGTGTGTAAGAGACTCTGGTTGAAGAATTTAGGACCAGTGAAGGAATGGGTGACAGCAAGGAAGTAAGGAAGTATCTGCCCAGGCAGACCTTCAAATCTAATGGAAGAGAAGTGATCCCTTCCTTTTGGGCCTCATTACTCCTCTACTATTGAATTTCATTCATCTTCCATGTCTACCTATCTTCCTCACTGGGTCATAAGCATCTTGCAGACAGGAACTTTGTATAATACAGCTCTGAAACCTCAGTACCCTGTGTTGTACGTGGTAGGTGGTCAGTAAATTTTATTTTCCTCCCTTCCTCCTTTTCTCCCACCCTTCCTACCTCTCATGAATGAAAGAATCCAACACAAAGGAGAAAAGAGCAACAGGTGGTCAGAGATGACACTGACGGGCACGTGCCCATGCATCCTCACCCACTTCAGCTGCTTTCAGTCCTGTGCTAAGTGCTCAGAATGCAAAGAAAACTAAGGCATAGTTCATGCTTCAGAAGTTCACATTCTTGTGGAAAGTGGAGGGAGAAGAGAGAGAGGACAGTATGTGAGCACCTTACTATAGTATAATGGGAGACATGCTTGTCAGAATTAGGCAGAAAGTGCCAGGGGACAAAGAGGACTGGACAGAGATCTGGCCCTGGATGGCAGAGCTCCACCTCTGAGCTATGCTGTCTGAGACAGGAAACCATATAAGCTTTCATAAACTCCTTATGCTGGCTTTGAGGACCCATTCTTTTGGAGTCTTGCTCTGTCGCCCAGGCTGGAGTGCAGTGGTGCAATCTCGGCTCACTGCAAGCTCCGCCTCCCGGGTTCACGCCATTCTCCTGCCTCAGCTTCCAGAGTAGCTGGGACTACAGGCGCCCGCCACCATGCCTGGCTAATTTTTTTGTATTTTTAGCAGAGATGGGGTTTCACCGTGTTAGCCAGGATGGTCTTGATCTCCTGACCTCGTGATCCGCCCGCCTTGGCCTCCCAAAGTGCTGGGATTACAGGCATGAACTACCAAGCTCGGCCTTTGAGGACCCTTTCTTTACCAGGTACTACATTAAGAACTTTAAACACAATCATATATTGCTTATTTATTATTACAACAACCCTATGCAGTAGATTTTACTATTTTTCATTTCACAGCTAAAACTGCAGTCTAAAGAGATTAAGTAACTTGCCACAAGCCAAACGAGTAGCAAATGTGGACAGCAGCTAAGGACCACTAGACATCAGAGCCTGTGTTCTCTCAAGTGTGGTCTAGAAATCATTTGGAAGAGAATCACCCTGGCCAAAAAGTAGATTCCTGAACCCCTCCTAAGAGGATCTGAATAAGAATCTGAGAGCAATGCCTGGAAATCTGCATTTTAAAGCCATTCCCCAAGGAATCCTTAGCACATCAGAATATGAGGCCCACTGTCCCTAAACCACATGGTTCTGCATGGAAATTTCACAGTTGACAAGAGAAACAAAAGATAGTAGGTGGGAAAGACTGCTTGATCAAGACATGGCTTTTTTTTTTTTTTTTTTTTTGACAGAGTCTCGCTCTGTCACCAGGCTGGGGTGCAGTGCTGCAATCTCAGCTCACTGCAACCTCTGCCTCCTGGGTTCAAGCGATTCTCCTGCCTCAACCTCCCAAGTAGCTGGGACTACAGGCGCACACCACCACGCCCAGCTAATTTTTGTATTTTTAGTAGAGATGAGGTTTCACAATGTTGGCCAGGTCTTGATCTCTTGACCTCGTGATCAGCCCACCTAGACCTCACAAAGTGTTGGGATTACAGGCGTGAACCACCATGTCCAGCCAAGACATGGCCTCTTAAACATAAGAGAAGATGGCCACTTTGAATACTGAGGGCAATGGGCCTGAAGACGTCATGGGAGAAAAGCAATGTATTAACAGGCGGAGAGATACAATACAGCTAGAAAACTGTGCTGCACTCAGACTAGCGGACAGGTTGAATAGCAGAAGGGAAAAAATGTAGTGGTAGCTTGAATTTACCAATTTACTAAACCCTTTTACATTCTGTCATTCGACAGCAGCACAATCCATTTTAATAAGTTGTTTACTGTACATTAAGGCTAATCCTCACAACAACACTGCAAGGTAGATAATGCTTATCTCCATTTTACAGCTAAGGAAGCTGAGGTGGAGAAAGTGGCAGAAGAGGCTTCAGGTGGCGATTCTGCAGGAAAATGTGATATTCACAGATTGGGTTGCGCAGAAGAATCTAGGTCAGTGCTTTGGCTTCCTGCAGCTTAAACCAATGAGATAAGTTAAAACCTTAGATAATCCTAGAATATGAAGGAGAACTGAAAAAAATGGTGGGGCAGGGGGACACTGTATAAAATCCTCTGCAAGACCACGTAAGTGGAGAAGAGGTTTAGAAACAAGCAGTTCGCTGGAGAGACAGATGAAGAGAAAGGAACCTCCTTACACACCCTAAATACCAACATCAGGTAGAGAAAGAGCCGCCTGGTTGCCTTTTCCCATAGCCTTCATCCAAGCACACTGTTATGATTCTTTTTCTTCTTTTTAAAGCAGCATACACTTAGAGGGATCTTTGATCTGAAAGGAATATCTTGAAACTCTACCTACCGTTCATGAGGGCATAGGTGAGAATCATTACAGAGTTGTTTAGAAAGCTATTTTCTTCATTGATGACTCGGAGAGTCGCTTTTTTATCTTCTTCCGAAGAGTCCTTTGATGTAATGCCAGCTGACAGGTAAATGATGACCATGTCTGTATCTAAACAAAAACACATCAATTGAATGCTCTCTTTGGATTCCAGCTAAAGGCAGCAGTTCAGTTTCCTGTTCATGTCCTTGGACTTCCCCACCTCGAGGACTTGCCTAGCCCACGGTTCCTAGTCCCTCCTAATGGATGCTGTGGCTTTCATCCCCCTGCTTCTGCCTTTCTTCCATTCCACCCTTTCTGGACAATGAGGCCACATTTATGCAGCATCAGGTAAGGAGATGTTCCTAATATATTTATCAGATAAAAGGAGGCGATTTCCTTTAGGCACCAATGGTTATAGTAATTTAAGCCAATCCAAATGGAAATCTCTCCTGCCTTCTGAAACAGATGATGCAGAACGCGACTTATCCTTTCCTCTGTGATGCAGGAACATCACCATGAATGCTCGTTTCTTGAGGACCAGGCTTTAAAATGATGACTCTTTCGGGCTCTTCAGGCACATAATGTTATTTGCTCCTAGACTAAATATCTTTAGGTAATTTTCATTTAAAAAACTCATCAGTAGAGCAGTGAAACATGGACTTAGAAGCCAGGTACCTGTGTTCAAAGCCCAGCTCTGCTACTTACAAGCTGTGTCTGGGTAATTGAGGCAAATTTCTCAACCTCTCTACACCTAATTTTCTTTGTCTATAAAATGGGAGTAATGACAGGACTGACTCAGTAGTGTTGCTGTGAAGAATAATTGGTTATTTTACGTAAAGACTATCAGCAAAAAGGTGATAAAAAAAGAAGGTAAAAGAGAAAAAAAAGAAACTACAACACACACACAAAACGAAAACAAAAACCATGCCATTGGATTGAAGGAGCATCCCCTGAGTTAGAAGTGAAATTATTTTCCAAATAGGGCTGCGAGGTAGAATAACTGAGAGTTAATTTTGGTCCAGTAGAACTTCTGTCAAGTGGGTTGACTAAAAAAAACAAAGGTGATTAATTTCCTACAATTAGAGATAAATAAGCAGAGGCTAAATGACCACAATAAAAAGAGGGAAGTCAGAGAGCTGGACTTTTACATCTTCTTTCTAATCTGTAATTCTTTGATTTAACATATATATATATATATATAATGTTGAGAGAGAGAGTGTGTGTGTGTGTGTGTGTGTGTGTATATATATATATATATATATATATATATATATATATATATATATATATATATATATTTTAAGACTGAGTCTTGCTCTGTTACCCAGGCTGGAGTGCAGTAGTATGATCTCAGCTTACTGCAACCTCCTCCTCCAGGGTTCAAGCGATTCTCATGCCTCAGATTACTGTAGTGGGACTACAGGCACGTGCCATTATGCCTGGCTAATTTTTTGTATTTTTAGTAGAGATGGGGTTTCACCATGTTGGCCAGGCTGGTCTTGAACTCCTGACCTCAAATGATCTGCCCACCTTGGCCTCCCAAAATGCTGGGATTACAGGCGTAAGCCACCACGCCTGGCCTCAATATATATTTTTAGGACATCCTACATATTTATCTTTTTACTGAGAAATATTTATATAATATGTTATACACTTACTTCTTCAGGTTTCTGTTATTGTGTTTCAGTTGAGGTTGCTCTAAAGTGACTGCGGCAGGCAACCTCAAACTTGGGTCCCTTAGTGATTCCATGTCTTGACATTCATTCACCTCCTGGGGTAGTTGCCCCTTGAGTGTGGCTAGATTTAGTGAGTCACTTATAATGACTAGAATGCAGCAGAGGTGATGGGACATCAAGACCAAGACTAGGTTACAAAAAGACTGTGGCTTCTGCAAGGGGGGCTTTCTCACTCTGAAGAAAGCCAGCTGGCAGGCTGTAAGCAGTCCTATGGAGAGGCAAGGAACAGAGGCCCTTGGAACTGAAGATCCTGACAGCAAAAGTGTGAGTGAGCTTGGAAGCAGCTATTTCCCCAGTAGAACTTTGAGATGACAGCAGCTCTGCGCAATAGGCTGACTGCCGTCTCAAGAAACTTGTTGGGCCAGAGGCACCCAGCTATGCTGTGTCCAGATTCCTGAAGTACAGAAACTATGAGACAATAAAGATGTATTAAGCCACAGAGTGTTGGAATAATTTGTTACACAGCAACAGTTAATGAATATAGCTACCCTTTAAAAAATTATCCTAATGGTGAAGACACAAAGCTTGAATTTCCTTCAAATTATACATTTCCATTTTAGATTTAAGTATTCTTTATTATGCAGAATTTAACAGTTAACTTATAATATATGAATGTCATAGATAACTGAACTGAGTTTAACAAAATTTGACTCTAAGAAATAAATGCATTCAAAATTCCTCTTATTTACTCCTAATACTTAATACCAATTTTGATACCTGAACATTCTCTAGTGAACATTAACTGCACATTTAAATTTCACTATTTAGTTATCAGAGATTAGGAAGTGAATGCTGATGCAAAAAGAAAATCCACACTTTAGGAATATTCTTGTCTTAAATTAGATGTCAACAAACCAGATGTCAATATTTTTTCAGTTGTATATACAGTTCAGTAAATTATTTTATAAGGACCCTAAACAGTTCATTTAAACTTCAGACTGAAAAATACAAAAAACAAAAATTGCTTGAGTCCCTAGTTGGAGGGAACATATATATATAGATACAGCATGAGGAGGATCTATGGATGACACAAACCATCTCCTCATGGCAAAAGTATATGTGTGATAAATTCCTGGACACATCTAGGGTGGCCTAAAAGAGAACCCTAGTCTCTAAGTTGTCTCACTTAGCCTTATGATTCTGCATAAAATACACTGTCATTTGGAGCTGTTTCTAGGGCAAAGGTCCATGTCTGGAAGGCCAGAAAGCTAGCAGCCCTTGAGCTGCTTTGGTAGCCAAGCATATTTTCTTTCCATTCCAACAATAAGACATACACTCTGTAAGTATCCTTGCTGGCTCTGTCCAACCCCTGACTCCATTCCCACCTTATCCTCAAGAAAAATTGAGTTATTTTTCCACTCTTATCAGATCCGTCAAATTTGCTTTGATTTGTTTTTTTAATGCATTGGGATATTCCCTTTTTAGTCACCCACGTAGAGCAATTTTAGGGGCAAGCAATTACAGGGACTTGGGGTAGAGCAGAGATGCAGCATGTAACTGGAAGAAAATGTAATAGCTCTCCATTTGCTGAGTCTCTCTATAAGCCACCAGGCATGTCTTGGGGTCAACATCAAAAGGGGAAGAGCGACTCATATTTAGGCTTCGCCCATACCATTAGATCTCCACTCTTAACCATCTTTAATTGAGGTTCATTATGATCCTCAACTAATCAGCTCCAAAACAAATTCAGAAGAAACAACTCCAGGATGTTAATGCTGTCAGTTAAAGATCTACCATAAGACTGAAAAAAGGGTCAGAATTGGACAAAAGTTTTAGACCTTCTGGTTGATATAAGGCAAATTAGTGTCAACCAACAATGATTTATGACATGTAGCTTATTTTTATATGGCTACCAATGTGGGCATACACTTTACTTTCATGTACAGACTAACCCTTACAACAATCATCAAGAGTAGGTCTTACTATTTGAATAACCTCACATGTGGCACCTAGAACAGCACCAGATATACAGTAGACATTAAATAATTGTCTGTAGAGTGAAGAGAAATAGTGATGTATAGAGTTTACACTAGAATAAACTTCTAGGAAGTGTATACAGACCCCTTGCTACACTGTTGCCTAGGCCTTGGCCATCTTTGGGCCTGAGGTCAACTTAGGACATCTAAGGCATCTGATCTAGTTTAGCTGGAGCTAGAAGTCTTATAGGAAACTGAATATCATAATAATCACAAGAAATATGCATTGGATATTTATGATGGAATCCTGGATATTATCACCCCTCCATTTACAGGTGAGGAATCCAGGTCTGGAGAAAATAAAACAATATAGACAAATCCACAAGGTTAGAAAAATTTCACAGTAGAACACTGGTTGAAATCTATAACCTGCATAACTCCTGGGCAATATTGCCTGAGAGTACCCTGGGACTGCTCCTTAACAAACTGGACAACGCTCATTCCTGAAGTCTTTTCTTTACACAAACTAATCTAGGTTATTTTTTCTCTAAACTGTCAGTAAAAGCTATAAACTAGAGGCCAGTGAGCTAAGCCTTAGAAACATCTTACTTGGGCTAAAAAGGGCTCCTCTGAGTATTTAGAAAACTGTGCCTTCAAAATTTGTCCAAGTCTTTAACGGTCAATCTTCTCGCCATGTTTTTGTTTGCCAACATTAAGAAAAATAAACACAGAAAAATCCAGAGGAGAAATGCCTCTCATCAAACCAGCCTCCTGCTCATGTGCAGTGCAGGAATGTCTGTGAGAAGAGATTTAATGAGGTCTCTATTCACAGTTTTAAAGCTGGAACAAATGTCAACATTTGAAAATCAAGGGATTTCACATGAAAATCCAGATTTCTGGCATCTCTTGAAACAGAAGATCTGGCAGCACTGGGCAGACATTCCTGCTCAATGGACTGAACAGAGGAGCAGCTACCCTCTGGATGGTGCATGTGTCCGTGTGACCATGTTCTCCAACTCATCCTCATTACCTTCCCCCAGCTCACTTGACTCAAATGCGCTGCCTGGCCACTGTGGACATCTGAGTTTGCAACTGCTAGTCTTAACATTTCTCTCCATTATTTGAAAAGTATAATATAGTCAAAACTAGACTTTAAAGATGGTCTGATGACAGAAGAATTTGGTAGAAAGAACACTTCTAGTGAGGAATGCTGACAGGTGGGTGGCGCTGACAAACAGGCCAATCTGCCTTGAGTACCTGAGTTCAGCCTTGTTAACTGACCTTACTGAACCAAGGGCAACTTTACGCTCAGCCACCCCATAATATTGGCTTGTGGATAGCTGATGCTTGCCAAAGCTGGTAGGCCAAATTCTAAGATGATCTAAATGAGCAACATCCTGTATACTGCTGAATATACAGGATGTCCTGTATACAGGACATAACCTGTAACTTGCTTCTAAGAAGAAGAATATGGCAAGTAATGAGTCATTACTCCTGTGATGGTGCTTGCAAAGATGGATGGATGTTTGCCGAGGTCCCTGATAAACTTACACTGAGTTAATCACAAGCGAGAGTAATCTGATCAAATCAAAAGGGAAAGTGGGGCTGATCTAATCAGATGAGCTTGTTAAAAGAGGGCCCAAACCTTCTCTGAAGCCAGGGATTTGAAGAGATGCTCTTCTATTGGCCTTGAAGAAGTAAATGAAATGAGTTTTACAGTTGCAAGGAAATGAACTCTGCCAACAAACGTGTGAGCTCATGTTTGTTGAACCTTAGCATGAATGACCTTAGCATGAACAAACCTTAGCATGAACCTTAGGACTCTGAATGAACGGTAGTCCCACTGACACTCTGACGGTAGCCTTGTGAGACCCTAAACAGAGGACTCAGCTAAGCTGTACTTGGACTCCTGACCCACAAAAACTGTGAGATAACAAATGTATATTGTGCTAAACTGCTAAGTTTGTGGTAATTTGTTATGCTGAGACATAAAACGAACACACCATGTACCATCATTAGTTATAATTACAGTAGCTTCCTTCTTTTGAGGATCCATTATGTGCTAGGCACTATGCTTTGCATTAATCAGTGCTTAGTTTAAACACAGACACAATGAAGGGCTTGGAAATGTATTCTTTAAATTTATCTCAATAGGATACATTAATGTTTTCAAACAAAGAAAAAAAACTATAAACAAATTTTTTTTTTTTTTTTTTGAGACTGAGTCTCACTCCGTCACCAGGCTGGAGTACAGTGGCACAATCTCAGCTCACTGCAACCTCCGCTTCCCGGGTTCAAGCAATTCTCCTGCCTCAGCCTCCTGAGTAGCTGCGATTACAGGCGTGTGCCACCATGTCCAGCTATATTTTTGTGTTTTTAGTAGAGATAGGGTTTCACCATGTTGGTCAGGCTGGTCTTGATCTCATGACCTTGTGATCCGCCCACCTCAGCCTCCCAAAGTGCTGGGATTACAGGCATGAGCCACCGCGCCCGGCCTATAAACAGATTTTTGAAAATAAAAGGGAAAATGAAATAGATTCCTTCAAGTAGTTTCAAAGCATGAGCCTCATTTCAAATATCTTTTCCCTTACTTTAGGATGCATCCTAATTCCAGATTTTCTTTAATACATAAAAATTAAATTAGAGGCCAGGCGTGGTGGCTCACACCTCTAATTCCAGCACTTTGGGAGGCCGAGGTGGGGGGATTACAAGGTCAGGAGTTCAAGATCAGCCTGACCAACATGGTGAAACCCCATCTCTACTTAAAATACAAAAATTAGCCAGGCATGGTGGCACATGCCTGTAATCCCAGCTACTCAGGAGGCTGAGGCAGGAGAATCGCTTGAACCTGGGAGGTGGAGGTTGCAGTGAGCCGGGATTGCGCCATCACACTCCAGGCTGGGTGACAAAGTGAGACTCTGTCTCCAAAAAAAAAAAAAAAAAATTAAATTAGAGTGCCTTTGTACATCTGAAGGGCCATGCTCATCTAAATGACAGCTGGTTAGAAGAAGGAAGGATCAAGGCAAGAATTCCTGCTGCCCACTTCACGTCCACATGTGCACAAGCAGACATCCACTCCAAGTCAAAGAGGAAGCAAAGCTGACAATCAGCATTAGAAAGGATGTGGAGATTCCCTTGGGACATAAGTGTAGACATGATCTAAATAAAGGGGCAGGAAGGGGAGGCTATAAGGGGAGGCTCTAAGAGTCAAGAAATTGTACAGACTGACCATCTTTGATTGGAAAAGATGAGAAAAACCCAGTTAACACCCTAGAATTAGATGATGACGAAGACAACATATGACAATTTTATCCCAAATCTCTTTTTTTTTTTTTTTTTTTGAGACAGAGTCTTGCTCTGTCGCCCAGGCTGGAGTGCAGTGGCATGATCTCAGCTTACTGCAACCTCTGCCTCCTGGGTTCAAGTGATTCTCCTGCCTCAGCCTCCCGAGGAGCTGGGACTACAGGCAACCACCACCATGCCTGCCTAATTTTTTTTGTATTTTTAGTAGAGATGGGGTTTCACCATATTGGCCAGGCTGGTCTCGAACTCCTGACCTTGTGATCCGCCTGCCTTGACCTCCCAAAGTGCTGGGATTATAGGCGTGAGCCACCGCACCTCGCCCCCAATTTTTTTTTAATCCCTCTACGCTGGGCGCGGTGACTCATGCTTGTAATTCCAGTACTTCGGGAGGCAAAGGCAGGTGGATTGCTTGAGTTCAAGAGTTTGAGATCAGAGAGGTCTCAGCCAGTGAAACCCTTTCTTTACCAAAAATATAAAAATTAGCTGGGCGTGGTGGCATATGCCTGTGGTCCCAGCTACTTGGGAGGCTGAAGTAGAAAGATTGCTGGAGCCCAGGAAGTCAAGGCCGGAGTGAGCCATGATCACACCACTGCATTCCAGCTTGGACACAGCAAGACTCTGTCTCAAGGTAAATAAATAAATAAATAAATAAATACGTAAATACATAAATAAAATCTCTCTAAACATCATTGTGTGATCAATTTACAATATATTCCTATTGCCATCTTTATCTATTATGCTTCTAAGTCCTCTGAGAGAACGCACTCACTTGCTTGGAACTTTGTGTTATTGTTTGTACTTCGAATCAGCTGAAATGCCTTTTGGAATCCCACTGCGTGCTGGGTAGGACTGTCTGAAGACTTCACGCTGCTAACAAAGGTGGACATTTTCCTTTTTGTCTCACTGGTGGCTGGAGACAAGAAGGTCTTATAGCACTGGTCTAGTGAGCAAGTCCGGACGGTATCTGCCACAGTTAACACAGAAATCTGCAGGAAAGAAAAAAGAAAAAAAAACAAAACACCAAACTTGTTATCCTACCGTTTAAAGATTTATTTATTTATGTAACAGAAGAGCCCAAGGAGTAAGAAGGCCTACAGAACAGATTCTGAGAGTTTCAAAATAAATCCCTGGAGCCATCCATCTATCAAATTTGAAAAGGATCCATAAGGATTGGTAAAATGGGGAAACCCCTTGAGTTTGGTTTTTGTTCCAACATGAAGTGGTAGTATTGTGTTCATATATAACATTAAACACACACACAAACTATTTTATGCAGAGAAGAGTCATAGCAAGAATGAACTATCCTGTTTTTCAACCTGGAGGTGAGGGGTGAGGGTAAGAGAGTGAGGTGTGTGTGTTTTAAGCCACTAGGTTAGTGAGCAAAACCTCTGGAGTTGGCAAAGTCAAAATGATGAAGCAGAAAATGTCCACAGGCAATAGATTATCATTAGCTGTACCCACACCTCTCTCTGAGGTGTCCCAGAGATTAGTCAGCCACTAGCGGCTTTCCCTTCTCCCTGACTTCCCAACAATCTTGCAATAAAGTTCAGCCATCCATCAGCATCCAAATCCCCCACCCCTCTCTTCCTCAGCGTAACCTCCAGTGTGAAAGTCATGGCTAATTAGAAACCTTACCATGAGCCATAAAGAAGTATAAGACTAAGCTTGGTGGTAGTTACGAAAGAGATTTTTGGATTGGTGGCTGCTTCCTCAAATATTAGAATAATACTCTTTTCCCAAAGTCTTTTCTTTTCCCAAAGTCCTTTTAAAGATGGATTTAAAAAAATATACAGATGGTCCCTGACATACAATGGTTTGACTTTACGATGGTGAGAAAGCGACAGGCAGGCAGTGAAGCTGTACTTTCAATTTTGGATCTTTTCCCAGGCTCCTGATACTTTCTCATGGTGCTGGACAATGGCAGCGAGCCGCAGCTCCCAGTCAGCCATGCAATCACAAAGGAGAACCGCTGATATAGTATTCTGCAGTGTACTGTATTCAATAAATTATACGAGATAGCCAATACTTTATGTTATAAAATAGGCTTTGTGTTAGATGATTTTCCATAACTGAGGGCTAACCTAAGTGTTCTGACAATGTTTAAGGTAGGCTAGCCCAAGCTGTGATGTAGCTCAGGTGTATTAAATGCATTTTCAACTTATGATGGATTTATCAGGATGTAACCCCATTGTAAGTCAAGGAGGATCTGTATATCACAAAACAATAAAGTACTTTAAAAAAGGCATTCAAGGAGAACCTGATGCCATAGGGGTCACAAGGGTCACAGTCACCTTGTCATGTTCGTCGATGGCGCTGAGGATGACCTGAGCAGCGTCCTTGGCAATCTGAAGCTGAGTGTCTGTGACTGAAGCCCCGTGGTCCAGAATCACTACTATGTGCTTTGACTGCGGCCGGACTGTAGAGACGTAGATGGGTCTGGAGGGAGAAGAAGCTCTCTGGGGTCAGTCTTGGTTTAGGTAAAGGGCCTCAACTTAACACAGCTGTGAACACTACAGTGCATGGGCATGTTGGTCTCTGTGTTCTCCCAGGGATGGCACAAGGATGGAGAGATCCACATGGAAGGAGAAACCATATTAGTGCATTGAAAATAATACTTAAGACAACAAGGTGTGTCTGTAGAACAGGGATGGGTAATTTATGCCTTTAAAGATCAAAGCAGACATGAGAAGTTTTTCAGGAGCAAACCCTTTCAGAGGTTGGCTTTTTCAGCATAACTAACATCCTGCTTTTCTCTTTTTTTTTTTTCCAGAAAAAAGCAGGATGTTAGTGATCTTTAACCCAATGCTTTCTGCACAGCTTAAAACTTCTAGTAGTTAAAATCCTCATATAAAATATGCACAACCTCTGCTTGGTATTGCCCAGTGTACCTGTTTTGCTAAAGGATGTGGATGTAGTGGTCCCTTGGGCTGAGAGACCAGCCAAGGAGAAAAAGGTCCCATCACCAGGGTTGGATTCTCCTCTGCAGACTTGCAGAGTGGGGCTTGGCTAGAAGTGAGGCAGCCTATAACCCGTGAGCACGCTGAGCAGCTTTGAATGGCAGGTTTGGTTTCTCTCTTCTCATACAAAGGCTCCTGCTAAGAGGCCCCTTTCCTTTCTGGACTGAAACAATTCACATAGGTCAGCCACCAAAAGGCCCCTTATCTGAGCATTTAAAACTGTGCCATCAAAATTTGTCCAAGTCTGTGATAGCCACTCTTCTTGCCAGGTTTTTGTTTGCCAACATTGAAAAAAAGGGGGTTGGGGGCAGCCACAAAGGAGAAATGCCTCCCATCAAAGCAGCCTTTTGCTAATGTGCAGTGCAGGAAGGTTTGTGAGAAGAGGTTTAATGAGGTCTCTATTCACAGTTTTAAAGCTGGAACAAATTAGAAGGAGTTTAAGAAAGCAAATCAGCCTCAAGAGAATTCTCTCCTTTACTGACATCCCTAAAACACTAGATTTTCCTGTGAAATGTTAGATGCCAGCTGAATCACAAAAGCCTGGGCACAAATTAAGAAACGCATGCAAAGTACCAAAAAAACTCAAAATCTGGCCAAATTTACACTAGTTGTTCTCAAGCCCAAAGTCCTGCAGTAATTACTAAAGTACCACTATATTTTCATGAGTCGATACCATTGAGCCACTAGGGAAATGCAATAAAAAGAATCCAGGAGAGGTGGCTACAGAAATGAAACAGAGTACAGAAAAGAAGGAAAATTTGATCATCTCAACACTGACAAGTAGGTCAAATATTTAACTTTTTAGATTCTCCAAGCTAGGTGGGTGGATTTTCTTTAAAATGACACACTTCCTTTGTTAAAATTCAATTCACATAAATGAAACTTGGGATATGTGTTGGCATTGTCACATCAAGTTGTTAAACGCTGCTTTAGTGGGATATATAAATAGTGATGTTAAATGTACAAACTGGGGGGCAGTCCTCATAGAATGACTGGTATCTACCAGTTCCTTTCTTGTGTTGCTATGTCCTGAAATCCATTCCATACTTCCAAAGAATGTAGAGAACTTGGAAAGGCATCATAGGAAAGCAGTTAGGACAAGAGATGTGAATCGCAGTCTATCAGAGAGAAATGTGGATCATTTAGCCAAGGGAAAAGAGGTTCAAGGGCTAATTAGTGCAGATTTAGGGTGGAGATACATGAAAACTTTCCGAATTGCCTTGTGTAGGTGAATGCTGATTTTGACAAGGTTTCACTTTCCTTTTTAAACTTTTCTTCACAGGTGCTTCGTTAAAATTAGCATGCCATCTAGCCTATCTCTTCTTAGAAGCAAATGAGAATTAGATGGTTCATGGTGGCCTTTGTTCTCGTGAGAAGCCATGATCATGGCTTCTGGTCCAGTCTCCAAGACACCCAAGTCTTCACCAGAATGTGTGGGGAGGGAAAGGAAGAAACCACACACACAATAAAAATATCTTAGGATGACTGGGCACGGTGGCTCATGCCTGTAATCCCAGCACTTTGGGAGGCCTGAGGTCAGGAGTTCGAGACCAGCCTGGCCAACATGGCAAAACTTCGTCTCTACTAAAAATACAAAAATTAGCCAGGCATGGTGGTGGGTGCCTGTAATCCCAGCTACTCGGCAGGCTGAGGCAGGAGAATAGCTTGAACCCGGGAGGCAGAGGTTGCAGAGCTGAGATCGCGCCATTGCACTCCAGCCTGGGCAACAAGAGCAAAACTCCATCTCAGGAAAAAAAAAAAAGAAAAAATCTTAGGAAAAGCACAGATGAAGTATTTTCCTTGGGGAAAAATTCTAGATATAATTTAAAGTGAAGATGAAGGGAAGCTAAAGTAATTGTGTAGACTCCAGGAAATGGTGTGAAAAGTGGGCGCCCTGCACTAGAGCTCCAGATGTTCTGGCATCAAACATCTAACACTGCAAACAGGAAACTGTCAGGATTAAATAGGAAAGTATATTTGCTTCGGGGGGTTCTATAATTAATGAGTCTTGTCATACAAAGTATCTCACCATTATTGCCCTTCTGGCTACATGGTAGAATCTCAAGTCATGTCTGTGAGTGAGAAAAGCAGGATGTTAGTAATTTTTAATCCAATGCTTTCTGCTCACCTCAAAACTTCTAATAGTTAAAATCTGCATGTAAATTTCATGCAGTATGGCCAAGCATGTCATCATAGAAAGGGAAGTTGAGTATAACAAACTACTCTGAGATATGTTATAAAGTTATGTTCAAGGGCTGCACTATAGACAAGGTACCATCATTTACATTTCAACAAAGAATTCTGAAACTCAAAACACTCTAGGTGCTTCACACAATTTGACTTCACGAGTAAGTACCTTTTTATATTTGGCATATTAGATAGCTATAGAAAAGCTCTGGGTTTTGTAATTTGCCCTTGCCTGGAATTTCACATCCACATATACTAAATGGTGAATTCATTTCAGAACAAGTACAAATTTCTGAATCCACAGCTTAAAGGCATAGCCATGAGTAGAAATGAGAAGTTTTATATTTCATGTAGATCGCTCTTAAGCAATAATTAAAAACTTTAGCATGCAAGTCAACATACCTACTGCGGTGTTCGTAGCTGCCCTTACACCGGAACTTGTGTGCTGGGAAAACAGTGAAAATTCCTTCTTCTGAACTGAAATATTGCCACTTAATTCCAGGGTTGGATTTCAGGTTGTCTGCAAGAACTAGAGGGGTAAGGAAAATGAAATATAACCACCAAATCCACAGGTGCATGCAGGCACTGCTCCTCAGGCATCTGTTTTGCATAAACTGCTTGTAGTATGAAGAAATCCCACTAGATACAAGATTGTAAATTTTCTATGAAACATTTGCTTTCTGCCCCTTAAAAAATACCCCAAGAACAGAAAATACAATGTTTCAGCTAAGTGAAGTTATTACTCTTAATATTGTATCATGACATTATATGTCTTGGATTGTTTTTCCAGTACAAATGATTCATTTGCATTAATCTCTCCCTGCACTGAGCTGGTCCCTGTTGGGCTAGCACACACTAGTTGGCTTGGGGTACAGTCTGTAACTGTAGAAAACAGTGATGTTAATAGGCTGATGTTAATAGGCCTCATCACCAGAGGGACTAGACCTGTGACCTTAACCTTGCCTTTACTTCACAATGAAGGAAACAGCATACATGGTACTTAAAAAGACAGGCCATAATCATTCGGTAAAGCTGTTACTTATGGAATGATTCCTCTGTGCCAGTGCTGGAATATAGGCTTCCTTATGTTATCTCATGTCATCCATAAAGCAACCCCAAGATGTGGGTGGTATTGTTATCACTACTTTGGAGTCGAGAAAATATGCTTAAGTGATTTATCAAAGACCTCATCAGTAAATGGCCAAGCTGGGATTCAAACCTGGCTGTCCTGACTCCTGTGTTCCTTACATCATGCTATACTGCCTCCCTTCATCTACACAGCATCCCTACCACTGACCTGCGTCTGCCATTCCCTCAGCCCAAGTGCCAACCACCTTGTTGTGTGCAATCCTGTCCCACGACCTCCATGAAGTCTTTCTTACCCTCTCCCGCAATCAGAATTTCCTCTCTTTTCTGAGCTCTTAGGATCTTTTGTTCTGCTCCATTCTGACTCAGCTATCTATTACACACTTACTATGTGCTGGTCACTGCTTTACATTTGGCAAGATATACAAAGACGAGCACAAAACAAGCCCTATTGTAATAAATGATATACAAGCAGACTTATACAGATGGAAATGGAACAAAAAGAAATTCAGTGGAGGGAAGATTCCACGCAAAGGTAAAAAGGAAGGAATGCATGAGGTGTATTTGACCAGAAAATACATTAAGCTTTAAACACCCATGTGATCAAATAAGAATCTGTTTATATGACTATAAGGGCTGAGATATGACTCTAACAATGATGATGGATCTTCACCTCTATTCTAGACAAAGAGCTTTCACACAGGATATTTAAGTTGCACAAAATAATACATGATATGTGTTCTTATCTTCAGATTGCAATGAAGAAACTGAAGCTCAAAGAAATTAAATGGCCCTTTATAACACTGCCACATTTTATTTTCTTCATAGCATCTATCACCATCTGAAATATCATTTGTTTAATACCAGTTCATCCTTCTCTTCTCCCTCCCCATCCCCAGTTACATTTTAAGGTCCATGCAATGAAGAACTTGGCCTTGTTCCCCGTAGAGCCTAGAAAAATGCATGCACAGTGAGTGTAAATAGTTCCTACACAAATGAATATCCACAGCTAGTAGGTGGTAAGATCATGTCTTGAACATAGCTCTTCTGACTCTATGTTTCTCACTAAATCCCTCGGCCTCAAATAAAAGTGTGTGGACTAATTATGGTATTATGTTTTTATACCATATGTAGCATCAGGAATTACATTATGAAATGGGAGCTGCAAAGATTTGCAGGATATTGTGGGGGTGATGGTTCCCTGTGAACTCGGGTGCAACAGTCATGTGCCCGCCTCTTCTCCTCTAGAGCATCATGAACTCCAAGAAGGTAAGACGATGGTCTACTCTGTCTCCTTGGCACTCAGAACAGTGACTGTCCTGTTCTGAAGGTTTGTTATATTAGCAGGACTGAATTCCTATTCTATTTTTTTATTTAAAAATTTTTTTTGAGACAGGGTCTCACTCTGTCGCCCAGGTGGGAATGCAGTAGTGTAATCACAGCTCACTGCAGCCTTGATCTCCTGGGCTCAAGTGATCCTCCTGCCTCAGTCTCCTGTGTAGCTAAGACTATAGGTGGGGACCGCCACGCTCAGCTAATTTTTTTTATTTTTGTAGAGACAGGGTGTCGCTGTGTTGCCCAGGCTGGCCTCAAATTCGTGGCCTCAAGTGATCCTTCTGCCTTGGCCTCTCAAAGTACTAGGATTACAGGCATAAGCCACCATGCCCAGCCCTGAGATTTTATCTGAGACAGACAGGCCTTGCTTCCAGTCTCCGCTGTCTCTAGTTCACTGTATTTATATCCACTATTATTCTGATGTCTGCTTGGCTTTGATCAACTTTTCATGATTTGTTCTTGGCCTACCATGGGCAGGGAACGGCTTTTTGGAATGGAGGTAAGGAGAAAAAAAAACACTAGATCCTTACCTACAAGAGAAAGACTAATTGAGGGAGATTGGAAGTACACACTAAACTTTTAATTAATTATCACAGTATCTGATTAAGAGCTTGGGTGAGGTACAGAGCAGGGCTATGGAAATCCAAAGATAGCAAAGGTCTACCTGTTGTTATTGAGATGGTGTTGGGAACAAGTGCTGAGTGAATGCCTATGACCCTCTAGGCATTATGCTAGGCGTCTTCTACAAAGTATGGTGGACTTTTGCCATTTGGGTATGTACCTTGAAAACATACCCACCTCCCAAGATGACCAATGTGCAAGAGGAGGGGAGTGAGAGCTTTACAGCAGGGTAACTACAGAGAGTGCTCAATTAGCAAGACAGGAAGCCAGAGGCCAAGTTCCTCTCAATTACTTATTAAAGGACAGTGTACATAAGTGCATAGCATTTGCTGTTGCCATCTACATATGATGTAGAGTGCGGAGTGACAATATATTCAACTCCTTTCCCGTTTTCCATCCGAGTGAGGATCACCATTTTTAATGTTTTATTTACTTTGCAGAGGTCTTTCTGCCATTAGCAATATGTTATCTGAGGACTATCTTTTTGATCTATGGCAAATATTTTGATTGCTTTCCAAAAATTAACACATGTGACAGCCATTAAAATTTGTGGTTGGCGTTAAAATGCCAGTTTCGTCTTTATTTCTAGCATGTACATACTCAGGTATGACTTTAGTGCTGGCTCCGCCTATCACTGGAACAATTTCAAAGCATGAGGCAAAGATAAAGACATTGGTCAATAGACCTCATTTTAGGCTAATTGTTAACAATAATGTACATAGAAGAAAATGCTGGAACAACATGTGACTATTGCATAAAAGTGCCCCATGGTGATGCCTCTGTCAACCTGCCCACTCCCAGAAACATATGCCCAGAGCCAAACAGGGTTATGCCTATGTGGGGACTGATGAAACATAATGGAGACTCGACTCTAGCAAACATCTCGACTTAGCAAACATCTACCTGGCATCTGCATGTGACAGCTTTGTGCTAATGCTCCCACATATAGCATTTAATTCTCACCTCAACAAACCAGTCTTTTAACACGCACTAAGGTTTCAGGTGTTTAAATCAGAATACAGCAAAATCCATAGACATTTAGGAACACTTTAAAAATTTTTTGTTTATTTTTATAGATGTAGGGGGTACAAATGCAGTTTTGTTACGTGGATATATCGTGTAGTGATGAAGTCTGAGCTTTTAGGGTAATCATTACATGAATAGTGTACATTATACCCATTAGGTAATTTCTTTTTCTTTTTTTTTTTTTCTGAGACTGAGTCTCACTCTGTCACCCAGGCTGGAGTGCAGTGGTGCAATCTCAGCTCACTGCAACCTCTGCCTCCCGAGTTCAAGTGATTCTCCCGCCTCAGCCGCCCAGGTAGCTGGGATTACAGGCATCTGCCACCATGCCCAGCTAATTTTTGTATTTTTAGTAGAGACGAGGTTTCACCATGTTGGAGAAGCTGGTCTTGAACTCCCGACTTCAAGTGATCTGCCTGCCTTGGCCTCCCAAAGTGCTGGGATTACAGGTGTGAACCACCGCGCCCATCCCCACTAGGTAATTTCTCATCCCTCACTCCGCCTCCCACCCTCTCACCTTTCCAAGTCCCCAGTGTCTATCATTCCACTCTTTCTGTCCAAATGCACACATTATTTAGCTCCCACTTATAAATGACAACATTCAGTATTTGACTTTCTGCAGGAACACTTTAGAATTCCCACTCATCCTCTATCCCTCACTGCTTTAAATGACCAGATCTCTGTATACAAACTTTCCTTCAGTCTGGTACAGTGATCGACCAACTTCCGTAATGGGCCAGATAGTAAATATTTCTGGCTTTGCAGACCATAAGGTCTTTGTCATAACGACCCAAATCTGTCTTTGAGAGGGCAGACATAGACATTTGTAAATGAATGAATGGGCTGTGTGCCAATACAAGTTTATTTACAAAAATCACTGGCAAGCTAGATTTGGTCAGCGGTCCTCTAACAAAGATATGCAAAATATACTACACATAGGACTTAAAGCATTTCCAAAGCCTTAGACTTTTAGCTATTACACCCCTTGCCCTCCCCAGGTCCCTCATGCATACCAAGGGGCTGTAACACATTTTATCCTCACAAAAGTCCTAGGAATAAAAATTATTATCTCCAAGTGACAGCTGAGGAAACAGGCTCAGGGAGCTTGTTTTTGACATGCCTGAGGTTTCACAGTGGGCAAGAAGGGGCCATGAGAGTCAAGGCAGTCTGTGACCACAATGCCTGTCTTCTCGCCTCTCTGCCAGGAAACTTGCCCTTTGTGAGACATCTGGCTGACATGAGTGTGTGTAAACATGGAAGAGGCTTTTTCTCCACCTAGTCTCCTGGGGTCTGAAGCTTTAACCTTGATCTCACATTAGCACTGTTCTCCAGACAGCCCTGCCAACCCCTTAATAAAAAGGCAAACATTGCCTTTGGAAGTAAAGGAAAGCTCAATGACCTCATTTAAAAGTAACATCTGTAACAATAAACAGGCTACAGAAACTATTAAAAGGGGAGCCAATGGGAGCAAGAATGTTTTAAAAATAAATCAGAACTCATATAGTGCATGATACATTTAGTCTCACCACAAAAGATCATTCTGGTTCATTATAATCATTCCAACACTATAGCACAGTTTCAGGCAAGGTTTCTCCAATTCTCCTGCTGAGGACTCCTTTGGCATCTGATTAAATTACATCCATTATTTGGTACTAGCAGGAGATGATGGATATGATGGTAATGAGGCCCCCGGGGCCCAGAAGTAATCTATCAATGTGCTGTGCATCCCAGGTGGCCCCTCTCTGATCTAGATGTGGAGGTGAATGAGAGCCTTATTATCCACACAGGCAACCCAGAGGGGGCTTCCCCCATTCCTATGAGTCAGTTAGGTGTCTAGCCACTGGATAACTTGGGCTGGTGTCTAGCCACAGGGTCCTTCACACTCACTCTTTCCTCAGAAATGTTGGAAGTGGTCCAGGAAAAAAGCTGGGCAGACGCCCAACCCATTGAGCGGTGATGCACAGCATTAGGATTTAAGTGATTAATGGGCAGGGTCTGTATCTGTCTGAATTGCTCTACACACCTACACCTACCTCAGACAGACACATGTGCAGGAGGCAATAAATGGTTTTTTCCTCAGTGAAGTGCATCCCCAAGCTAGAAGTTACTGCACCCTCTTAAATCCTCCTCCGGCGTTTTACCTCTTCCTACCTTCCACTCCGCATTATCGGTGTTATAGGTACGTTCCAGCTCCTCCATCCCTAGATTCTAAGATCCTCAAGGGCAAGATCTATACCTGATTCATCTCTGTATCCTAAAGCAGAGATTCCTAGTTCTTTTCACATTGAGGCACACATTCTCTGAGAGCTGCAGGATTGGTATCTGTAGCACACAGGCTGGGATGATCAGTATGTTTGTGTGTTAAGTTCTAAAATCTTATTTTCTTCTGATGCCATTTTTTTTTTTTTTTGAGGCAGAGTCTCACTCTGTTGCTCAGGCTGGAGTGCAGTGGCATGATCTTGGCTCACTGCAACCTCTGCCTCCCAGGTTCAAGCGATTCTCCTACCTCAGCCTTCAGAGTAGCTGGGATTATAGGTACCCGTCACCACGCCCAGCTCATTTTTTTATTATTAGTAGAGACGGGGTTTCACCATGTTGGCCAGGCTGGTCTTGAACTCCTGACCTCAGGTGATCTGCCCACCTCGGCCTCCCAAAGTGTTGGGATTACAGGTGTGAGCCACCAAACCCAACCTACCACCAAATTTAATAAAAAAAAATTAAATATTGTGACTACATCAATATAGAAGCAATGATAATTTTAAATATGTCTTAAAACCTAGACACTCCCTTCTCCGAACACCACTCTCTTGATTAAGAAAGTTTGCCAATGCAACCAGCATAGAAATAGATAAATGGAGAGATAAAAAGTCTGCTTGTGTGATTTCATGGGTCTATACATGTCCAAATCTACTAACTGCACATGTTAAACATGTGAAGTTTAATGGATGTCAATTATACTTCAATAAAACTGTTTTAATAAAACAGTGAAAATGTATTGAGCATCATACAAAACAGTTTCACATATGGTGTACTACTTTTCACAATTACCTTATGGGTTTGTTATTTTATTCCTATTGTATAGATGCAGAACTAACATGCTCAAGATGGCAAGAGCACAGCATGATTTGATTGATTTAGGTGTGCTTGCCTTTAACACTACATATAGTACTTCCGTATTAAGAAATACATGCTAGATGAATTAGCAATCAACAGATAAAAAACTTACTGAGTATTCTTGAGAGGCAGAATAAATATATAAACATGCAGGGGTTTCTCAATCAAAATAACAGATTTATTAGTTTGTACATGCAATGTAAATAAGTACAATTAAGCAGAGGTGTAACAAAATGAAATGATTTCATAATTGGAATAAAACCTAAGGTGAAACTGACCATTTAATCTTATAAAGAAAAACAAACTGCTGAACGGCTAAAGCTGGCAAACATTAGCTGGGTAGTTCAGGCTGGTTTACCTGGAAAATCGCACAGACACAAGCTACTGCTTAACAGGCAGAGCTGATAGTGCATGTATGACTCTGAGAAACCTTAAACACTAAATAGCATATGTTAGATAAGAGATGGGGTTTTTATATAACTGAGAAATGGTATAGTTGTGATCTCCTAATTATTTTGAGTTGTTCAACAGGTTAGAGACATGAGCCTTAGGTGGCTTTTATTTTTCACTGTCAACCTGAGCAAGTATAAGGAAGCCACTTGGAAAAGGCCTGGTGCTATTTTGCATTTTCTATTTAATTCGGGTTGGTACTTATCAACTAGAAAAAAGACCGTGGTAAATCAGAATGGACTGGGAATGAAAAGCCACAGGTTCAAGTCCCATCTCTTAAGACTGGCAAGCTGTCTGACCTTAAATTTACTCTCTATATAGCATCCAAAGGCTTCTTTCTAAAATGTAAATCAAATCCCCTGTTGCTTTGCTTAAAACCTTTCAAAGGTTCCCTACTGTACTACACTTAGCATTAAATTCAAACTCTACAAGGCCCTGCATGACCTGGCTCCTTCCTATTCTCCAACCTCACCTCTTCCCCCTTCAACTCAGTACACTGTACATCAAGAGCCAATTCTTTCAGTTCCACAAATGTGCCCTTGGTACAAGGTGATCCTTAGGCCGGGGAAAATTCTTTCTTCACTTTTCATAAAGCTCTTTTTTAATCCTTCAGGTTTTGCCTGAAATTCCACCTTCTCAGAGATCCTCCCCTGACCACTCTCGATTCTTATCCTCTCTTATAGTACCTGGTATTTTCCTTCATAGCAAAAACTGGTAACGTCCTGTGTATTCTTTATGTAGCTATGTGTTTAGTATCTCTTACATAGGAAGCCTTAAGCTCCATGGGGAAGGAAGTATATAGATTTACAAATAGAGAGGAAGAACAAACTTCCAGCTGGCTTTGATCAAGTTTATACAAAAAAAGGGGAAGAGGGGAGCATCCTCACTCCTACTGACTTAGAAGATATAAGTCAGCACTATGAGACTACTATCAATGGCCCAAGACTATATATATGGAATGTCCCAGTGGTATCAGGGAAAGGTTATTTAGACGAACATATGGAAAAAATTTAATGTCGGTCTTTTAAAAACACAGAGCCATCACAGGTAGCTCACTGTGACCACTGATGAGAAAGGGCAAGAGGAAGTGTTTTCTCATTTCAAGTATTCTCATTACAAGCATTTCAAGTATTTACCATTTTAAGTATTAATTATCAGAGCAACCATAAAATCTTTTACTCTAAAGCCCTTACAAGCAGGAATGATACCTAATAATTTAAGATTATTTGGATAGAGCCCAGCAGACTATCAGTGTATCAGTGGGCCAGTGGAAGGTGAATTTGGTCCCACTAAAGACTGTGTAGCGGGAATCTTTTTAGTTGGCTGTAAGTTAGGGCCATTCCTCCTCCAACCAACTCTAAGGCACAAGATCTTAATAGTTTCTGTTCCATAAATGCATTGGTAGTCTGGAGAAGACAGAATCTTTGTAAAGCATACAAATAAAACATTTAAGATTACAAAAGAAACCTATTATAAAAAATAGTTTCCAAAATATTACAAATGTAAGTTTATGATGATATATGTGCTTCCTATTAATGCATTGAGAAAGATTAATGCATTAAGAAAGAAAGAGTATGGTAGGTCTCATACCTTCCATGATGTGGAAATCATGATGAGTATACACGATATTTCAAGACATTCAACAACTGTTATGTGAGATGAAAATTGCCATGATTTCTTTGATGGCAAAAATCGCTGGCATGAAAAGTACACTGTGGGTTGTTACATTAATTTATGATTGAATTAGAGACCAATTAAAATAAAGATCTAATTTATTTAACATCCAAATGGATGAATCTCTTAATTCTATCTGTGAACCCCTTAGGAGGGGATGAGGTCTGTCTCTACTTTAAGGGACAATGCACTCCTGTTGATATTAGTATTCATATGAATTAGAAATCTGCTTACAAAGGATGTTTCACTGTAAGGATAGTCTCTGTGGTGATCACTATTAAGTCACATTTCTAAACAGCTACATATAGGTAGGGAGGGAAGATATATAGATACTCACTGTTTCCAAAGTCAGTATGGTCTCTATTTTATATTAACAAAAGTTCACAGCAGCTCAGAAAAGTCCAAACTGCTTTAAAAAATTAAAACATTGAAGGCCTATGATGCCTGGATGAAAAAACTGATAAGATATGGTGCTGCCAGCCCACTTCTCCTTCTCTAAACGTTTACCAACGAAAAATTCCCAAGGTGCCAAGCAGATGATAATAAGTAAAGAGGGAGATGAGATTTAGATAAAAATAACAATAAGAGACCAGGTATCATTCTAGATATTTTGCTTATATATTTTTGAAATCTCTTAACAATTCATTTTATAAAGTCAATATAATTACTGTCATTTTACAAAACAGAAAACTGAAGCTGAGACAAGTGAAGCAACTTATCTATGTCCATACAGTTATTATAACTAGAGGAGGCAAATTCTGATCAATGGATCTAGTAAGTCATCTTGCTTTTTCCCCCTCCTTCTTGCCTTATCAAATATTTATTGAGTCCTGACTATGTGTAAGGCACAGTGCGGGGATCATGCCCTCTGCTTTTGGGTCTAGAACACTTTCTACTAAACCAAGGGAAGATTCTTGGCATGCAGCAGTGAGAATACAGATGAGGGTACCTGAGAGAGAGGTGCTCTTAGATCCTACCTCCAGTGCCTACCACCATTCCAAGACACTTTTGCCCAGAGCATCCCAATATGTAAGGCTCTGCAATACAGGTTCTATCTGATCTCCATACTATAAAATACTGACAAAGTAATATCATAAAATGGAAGGAAACAGTTCTTCTGACAAGCTCTATTTCCTCCATCACCCTCCGGGTAAGGACTTCAACAAACTGACTATTTCTTAGAGTTACTATGCTAATTCTAAGCAAAACCCCACAATTTTGTAATAACCATTGGCTTATTTTTCTTCAGCCACAGCACACAAACTGTTGTCAGATACGCAGCTGAAAAAATATGCCTTCTCCGTTTCAGGCATTCTCACTTCCCATTTGTTGAGTCTCAAGACCCTCCAGCATATAGTATACTAAACTCTCCATGAATAATTCTAACAGATGGGCCCCAGATTCTCTGACCCCCAGACGTTTTCCTTCCAATTTCACCATCTACATCTAACTGGTTCTTATGTCATCAGCCTCTGCAGTCAAAACAAAACCAACCATGTCCCCCAAACTCCTTGCCTGCCCTCTTTAATTCTTAAACCACCTCATCTATGGGAAAAAGATGGATTTTTGTTGGGTTGTGACTTCTGTTTTTCTCAACAATATTGTCCACCAGAGGTAGGGACACACAGAACATGTTTGTAATGGAAAGCTTATTACCTCCCACCTCAAGGAAATCTGGGCTTCCTGATGACCAGCCCAACACCACTCAGAAAAACACACCAAGCTGTCTACCTCCCGCGCTTGCCAAATAGAAAATACAAGAGCTATCCTAAATACACAGAGACACAGACAAACGAAAACACGCATACTTCCTCAACAGAACAAAACTGACTTAGCACCTCTCAGTAATGTTCTGTACAACAGCAAACATTTTGGAGGAGAAGAAAATAAATTAACATTCTGAGGATTCCAAACAAAATTTCTGGCATCATACTGTATCCCACCTTCCCAATTCCCACTTCTCACTTACATCTTGAGTATTGTTTTGCCATATACTATTCTGGAGGGGCCATATATTTCAGGGATCACTGGATACTCTTTATGCTGCTCCAGGGGTGGTAAGCATATTGAGCACCTGACCATGTACCAGGTAAGGCTTTTATCTACATTACGTCAGTTAATTACTACAACAACCCTATGAGAGATTTTAAGCAGGGGAGGCAAAAGAGCTTTATGGAAAATGGAAGGAAGTGTAGTTAGCCTGGAAGAAGGAGTACCTGGGACCACACTATTGTGGAAAGGGGCCATGGCATAAACAAAATGACTAGATGCAGGTTGAGTGGGATGGCAAGAAGTAGAGAATCGGTGTAGACCACTCTTCTTAGTTGTGTAGCTGAGACAAGGGGAAAGATTACTGATAACTTAGGATACAGGAATGTCTTTCATTGTTATTGCTATTTGTTTTGAGGTAAGTTTTATTATCCACTGTTATTGCTATTTTTTTTTAATCTATGAGGTAGGTTTTATTTATTATTCAGGAAACCAAGGCACAGACAGGTTACTTTTTTTTTTTTTTTTTTTTTTTGAGACGGAGTTTCACTCTTGTTGCCCAAGCTGGAGTGCAATGGCATGATCTTGACTCACTGCAACCTCTGCCTCCTGCATTCAAGTGATTCTCTTGCCTCAGCCTCCAGAGTAGCTGGGATTACAGGCACATGCCACCACACCCGGCTAATTTTTTGTATTTTTAGTAGAAATGGGGTTTCACCATGTTAGCCAGGCTGGTCTTGAACTTCTGATCTCAGGAGATCCACCCACCTTGGTCTCCCAAAGTATTGGGATTACAGGCATGAACCACTGCACCCAGCCATTATTACCATTTTCTAAGCTGAGGATATTCTGCTTCAGAAAGCAGGGAGTGACTTAAACCCTGTGACCTGAATGGGACATGGGCCATGTTGCTCAGTGATCTGCCACCACATTGATCATGCCAGTTAAGGCCCATTGCAAAAGTTAAACTAATGACAGTTGACCAAGCCTGTTCCTGGGGGCAATTCAATAATCCTTTCCTATCTCCTTGTTATTATTTTAGTCTAAGACTAAGGAGCAGGCATCCTCAAACCCCTGATTGTGTTCTGAGCTCATAGCTCTTTGTGTCCATTTTAGGTTGATTATATAATGCAAAAATAACCAGTCCATTCTGTCCTTGATTCACTTGAGACAGCCTGGTCATGGGTTCAGGGAATCTAGAATAAACTTCTGGGATAAACTTCTGGGCTCCACCACTCTCTCTTCTTCCTACCTAGTAGACCATTCCCAGAGGACCCAAAGGTCAAGGTGATCTTCAAGCATTTATAAAAGAAATAACAGAAAATTAACAAAAATTTAGTTCTCAAGCCTAGATAATCATCACAGTTTTTAGAACCCACAGATTACCAAGCCAACATTCTGATTCACTAGGTCTACATGGCGGCTGAACAATAGTTTTGTTAGTTTTTTTTTTGTTTTTTGTTTTTTGTTTTTTTTCACAAAGCATCCCAGGTGACTCTGATGTTCAGTCTGGTTTGGGGCAACTAACCTGAGACATTAATCTCCATTTTCCCATCCGTTTGCTTCACTTCTTTCTCTGTCTTTGGCATGTAAACATTTTTAAGTTTCTCTAACTTAAAAAAAAAAAAAGCAATAATGATGAAAAACATTCCTATATCCTAAGTTATCAGTAATCTTTCCCCTTGTCTCAGCTATGCAACTAAGAAGAGTGGTCTACACCGATTCTCTACTTCTTGCCATCCCACTCAACCTGCATCTAGCCATTTTGTTTATGCCATGGCCCCTTTCCACTGGCTTCCTTTCACTCTTAGATGACCTTAATGGTCTGGTCCCAGGTACTCCTTCTTCCAGGCTAACTACACTTCCTTCCATTTTCCATAAAGCTCTTTTGCCTCCCCTGCTTAAAATCTCTCAGTTGGTTGCCTTCAGGGTAAAAAACACATAAAACACAACCAGACAAACCCAAACAAAACACCTCAGACTGATATAAATGATCCATTAAAATCTGGCTTAGCATTACTCTTATTTTCTGATACTCAACTCCCTCTTAAACAATGATCCATTCTGCATGCATATTTTATAGATTCCAAAATGCATGCTTGCCACAAGCACATCACCTGGATAATTCTTACCATTTTTAAAAGACCCAGCTCAGAGCTCACAACCTGGGTCAAGTGCCCAGGGTTCACCTTTATCATCACAGCACTTAGCATGTTATCATAATTGAACTTGTCTGTTGATTTTTCTCCTCCTCTCCCCTCTCACCAATACACTTCATTATCTTGGTGTCTGGCACGGTAACCACCACATGCTTGTCACTTGAGAGAAGCTCTTTATGAGGGAGAGCCAGGAAGGAGTCAGAACTTATTCTGGGTCTCAAGATTAGGTAACTAGTAAAATGAAGCTGCTGTTAATTGACATACAGAACATGGGCCAAGGAGGAAGTTTGGGTGGGTAGAGAGACTATTTATAGGTATGGTTTTAGATTCAAAGAGTTTCAAGTGTCAGTAGGCAGAATACAGTGATGGAAATACATCTCTTCATCTTAAACAATCTATCTCAGGGAGGCCATTGACTAGGAGTCAGGACACATAATGTTAAGCCACGTCAATACCAACAATTGCTCATTGACTTTAGGTAGATCAGAACTTCTCATCTGTAAAATGAAGCTTATAACTGCCCTTGGTATCTATGGTAAGAATAAAATGAAAGTATAAAATGGTTTATGAGGTACTAAGAAGGAACGGACTGATTGTTTTGGATATATTGTGTGTCTGGGCTCATCATAGATGGTTTCATGTGACTCTAGAATACATTACTCATTTGTATAGTCTGTGTCGCTCCACATCATGGGACATTTATGTGTGCTGATTTGCTGCTTAGCTAAGGAAACCACTGCCAACTAACAGCAAATCACAATCACAATCCTTTTTTCACCGAAGTCCTTCAAAAGTCTTGGTTATTCCATTACACAGAAGAGGAAACAAAAGCACAACAAAAATCCTAGTGACTTTCATTCTATCTTTCAATAAGAATTTACTGTATACGTGCTGTGGGCAAGGCACTGGATTGGGCACTTGGCATACAATAAATAAATAAAAATAAGCACAAGGTCAAGTAGGCATCTAACTTAAAAAATCAAAAATCTGCAGTAAGAATGTGCCATACAGTAAAGTCATAAAGAGTCATAGCTGAGTCAACACAACCCTGGAAGGCCACCCCAGCTTCCAAGCAGTCCTGGGGTTGGCAGAGGCCTTTGCTGACACTGTGTAGAAGCCCTGCTCTCTCCCACTCTCAATTCTCCTTTCCTCCCTTTCTTCATAGGCTGCCAAGGTCCATCTCAGAGTCTGCTTACTCAGAAAGCCAACCTGTTACAACAAACAAGAAATTCTTATCTAGAAGGGTGAGGGAAGGTGACAAGGAAGTTGGAGCCTTAGGAATAAGCAATGTTTTACACGTCAGAGGCGGCTGGCAGCGTGCTGTAGGATGAAACACTAATGTGATCAAAAGTACAGAGCGGTGATGGAGGTGGGTGATTCTGAAGAAATGAAAGGGATTTCCTGAGGCTAGAGCCCGGAGGACTCAAGGAAAAGGAGCAGAAGATGGGGGTGCAGGGTCTCCAACGTGAGCTTAGATGTAAAGGGAGCCATCAGAGGCTTTTGAGAAATGCAGTTACAGAGGAGATTTTTTCAAAATACTCAGTGTGTGTTTAGGATGTGTGGAAAAAGAGGGAAGAGAAGCAGGGAAACCTTTTGGGGGGTCTCTACGTTAATTATTCTTCTGGAAGAGAAATGAGGATCTAAATTTACCACAGTAGCAGGGGAAAAAGAAAGGGGATTCAAGACTCATTTTTAGCTACAGAATCTGAGCCGAATTTCCTTTTCAATGAATAGAGGACAATGAGACCTATGTCACAAGTCAGTGTACCAATCAAGAGCCACTCATAGGCAGATGCCCAGCCGGTATCTAGACCAAACAAGAGCAACACACAGGCAGATGCACAGCCGGGTATCTAGGCCTAACAAGAAGAGCAATGCACAAGCAGGTACCCAGCGGGGTGTCTAGACCAAACAAGAGTAACCTATAGGCAAATGTCCAACAAGATGTCTAGACCAAAGAAGAACAACCCATAGACAGGTGTCCATCCAGGTGTCTAGACCACAAAAAGAAAAGCAACACACAGACAGGTGTCCAGCCAGGTGTTTAGACGAAATAAGAAGAACAATGCATAGGCAGATGCCCACTCAGCTGTCCAGACCAAATAAGAAGAGCAACACATAGGCAGATGTCCAGCCAGGTGTCTAGACCAAGCAAGAAAAGCAATCCATAGGCAGATGCCCAGCTGGTGTCTAGACTAAAGAAGAGCAATGCACAGGGAGATGCCCAGCCAGGGGTCTAGTACTTAGTGAATACTTGACAAATATTCACTTATTTATTCATGCCCTTACGTGGACAATGACTTGTGTTAGGTCAAAATGGATAAAACCTGGAGAAGTACTCAGCAGAAAATGGTGAGGAAAAATTCCCAGTGTAACCAGAATGAAGGTAATACTGAATATGACAGGGAACCCAGACTGGGGAGCAAATTCAAAGGAAAGTTTGTTTTGTGGTACCTACAGGAAAATCACAGTGAGATGTGTGTCCTGAAGGTGGTTATTCGATAAATAAACTCAGAAATAGACCAGGTCTGGAGCTAGAGATTGTGAATTCACCAGCATGTGGCAGGAGCTGGGAAGCTGACTAAACTTAGAACATTCAGGAAGATAACGATTAGTGAGGTGAGGAGGATGGTAAGAGAGGATATGTGGGGACATCTACTCTGAGCTACAGAATAAAGAAAAATGAGCCCCAGAGGAAAAATAAGGATTAAATAGAGACATAAGAGGATAAATAGCAGAAAGTAATTTTATAGAAACCAAACGATAAGAGAGTTTCAAAAAAGAGGTTTACATGTCAACTACTATAAAATAGTCAAGTAAAACTGTAGAGGAGTCACTTGAAACCCTTCCAGGGAGCAATGATAGCCTGACTTTTAAACACGTAGCCATACCTTGGAGATACTGCAGCTCAGTTCTCGACCCCTGGAATAAAGTGAGTAAGGCAATAAAGTGAGTCACACGAAGTTTTTGGTTTCCCAGTGCATATAAAAGTTATTTTTACACTACACTATAGTCTTTTTATATTTATATTTTTTTTATATTTTTATATTTTTACACTACACTACACTATAGCTGCTGTTTCATCAGCTAAATTCATGTAATATTCTAAGTCCTTTGTTGTTATTTCAACAATGTTCACAGCATCTTCACTAGGAGTACATTCCATCTCAAGAAACTATTTTCATTGCTCATTCATAACAAGCAACTCCTCATTTGTCTAAGTTTTATCATAAGATTATACCAATTGAGGCACATCTTCAGGCTCTACTTCTAATTCTAGTTTTCCTGGTATTTCTACCACATTTGCAGTGACTTCCTCCACTGAAATTTTGCCCCTCAAAGTCATCCATGAAGGTTAGAATCAACTTCTTCCAAACTCCTATTAATGTTGATATTTTGACCTCCTTCCATGAATCCCAAATGTTCTTAATGGCATCTAGAATGGTGAATCATTTCCAGAAGGTTTTAATTTACTTTGCCCTGATCCATCAGAGAAATCACTATCTATGAAAGCTACAGCTTTATGAAATGTATTTCTTAAATAATTAGGCTTGAAAGTAAAAATCACTCCTTGATCCATCGGCTGCAGAGTGGACACTGTACTAGCAGGCATGAAAACAACATTAATCTCCTGGCACATCTCCATCAGAGCTCTTGGGTGACCAGGTGCACTGTCAAATGGGTAGCAATATTTAGAAGGGAACCATTTTTTTTGAGGAGTGGGGCTCCAGAGTGGGCTTAAAATATTCAGTAAAACACGCTGTAAACAAATGCTTCCAGGTTTTTTGAAAAGAGGGAGATAATTAATTCTAAGCAGAGAGCCAAATGCATGTGACTCATTTTCCCTGAAAACATCTGAGTATTGTTCTATATACTACTACCTAGACTTATCCTTCAATGACCTAGGTATTTTCCTTACATACACATTATAAAATTTGGCAACAACGAGGATAAGTAACCACCAACATCAGTTCAATAAACATTATATAAGCACCTATACAGTGAAGACTGAACAAGATGGTTGCCCATGAGGATATAAAGATAGATAAATGCTTCTGTGATCTCACAGTATGATAGAAAAGGTAAATGCATAAAAAATGGTATTGATATATGGAATCCTATAAAAAAACTTCTATTAGAGATACTTTGTATTAAGATAATATAATAACTTTCATTTGAATTATGCTTTTATGGTTCATGATAGGTTTTGGCTCTGTGTCCCCACCCAAACCTCATCTTGAATTGTAATCCTCACATGTTAGGGAGAAACCTGGTATGAGGCAATTGGATCATGGGGGCAGTTTCCCCCATGCTATTCTCATGATAGTGAGTTCTCACTAAATCTGATGCATTAAGTGTTTGGCAGTTCCCCCACCCCAATCCGCTCCTGTTGCCATGTAAGACATGCCTTGCTTGCCCTTTGCCTTCCAACATGATTACAAGTTTCCCGAGGCCTCCATAGCCATGTGGAACTGTGAGTCAATTAAGCCTCTTTTCTTCACAAACTCCTCAGTCTCATGTAGTATCTGTATAGCAGTATGAGGATGGACTAATACAGAAAACTGGCAATGAGGTAGCGAGGCACTGCTATAAAGATACCTGAGAATGTGGAAGTGACTTTGGGACTGGGTAACCAGCAGAGGTTGGAGGGCTCTGAAGAAAACAGGAAGATGAGGGAAAGTCTGGAACTTCCTAGAGACTTGTTGAATGGCTTGGACCAAAATGCTGATAGTGATATGGACAATGAGGTCCAGGCTGAGGTGGTCTCACATGTGGATGAGGAACTTATTGGGAGCTGGAGCAAAGGCCACTCTTGCTATGCTTTAGCAAAGAGACTGGCAGCATTTTGCTTCTGCCCTGGCAATCTGTGAAACTTTCAACTTGAGAGAGATGATTTAGGGTATCTGGCAAGGAAGAAATTTCTAAGCAACAATGCATTCAAGAGTTGACCTTGCTGTTTCTAAAACTGTATGCATATATGCATGAACAAAGAGATTATCTAAAACTGGAATTTATATTTAAAAGGGAAGCAGAGCATAAATTTTGGAAAATGTGCAGCATGACCATGTGGTAGAAAAGAAAAACCCATTTCCTGGGGAGAAATTCAAGCCAGCTGCAGAAATTTGCCTAAGTAACAAGGAGCCAAATGTTAACAGCCAAGACAATGAGGAAAATGTCTCCAGGGCATGTCACAGACCTTCAGAGCAGTCCCTCCCATCACAGGCCCAGAGGCCTCAGAGGAATAAATGGTTTCTTGGGCCAGGCTCAGGGACCCACTAGTCTGTGCTGCCTCAGGATGTGGTGCCCTGTGTCCCAGCCACTCCAGCTCCAGCCATGGCTAAAAGGGGCCAAGGCACAGCTTGGGCCATGGCTTCAGAGGATGCAAGACCTAAGTCTTGGCAGGTTCCATGTGGTGTTGGGCCTGTGGGTGTGCAGGCGACAAGAGTTGAGGTTTGGGAGCCTCTGCCTAGATTTCAGAGGATGTATGGAAACACCTGGATGTCCAGGCAGAAGTTTGCTGTAGGGGCGGGGCACTCATGGAGAACCTCTGCTAGGGCAGTGTGGAAGGGAGATGTGGGGTTGGAGCCCCCACACAGAGTCCCCACTGGGGCACTGCCTAGCAAAGTTTTGAGAAGAGGACCACCATCCTCCAGACTCCAGAATGGTAGATTCACTGACAGCTTGCACTGTGCATCTGGGAAAGCTGCAAACACTCAAGGCTAGCCCGTGATAGGAGCCAGGAGGTGGGCTTACCCTGCAAAGCCACATGGGCAGAGCTGCCCCAGGCCGTGGGAGCTCATCTCTTGTATCAGCACACCCCTGGATGTGGGACATCTAGTCAAAGGAGATCATTTTGGAACTTTAAAGTTTAATGACTGCCCTGTTGGATTTTGGACTTGCATGGGGCCTGTAGCCCCTTTGTTTTGGCCAATTTCTTCCATTTGTAACAGGTCTATTTGTCCAATGCCTGTACCCCCATTGTATCTAGGAAGTAACTAACTTGCTTTTGATTTTACAGGCTCATAGATGGAAGGGACTTGCCTTGTCTCAGATGAGACTGTGGACTTGGACTTTTGAGTTAATCCTGGAATGAGTTAAGACTTTGGGAGACTCTTAGAAGGGCATGATTATGTTTTGAATTGTCAGGACATTAGGTTTGAGAGGGGCTGAGGCAGAATGATATGGTTTGGCTGTGTCCCCACCTAAATCTCATCTTGAACTGTAGTTTCCATAATCCCCATGTGTCATGGGAGGGACCCAGTGGGAGGTAACTGAATCATGGGGATGGTTACCTTCATGCTGTTCTTGTGAAAGTGAGTTCTCAGGAGATCTGATCATTTTATAAGGGGCTCTTCCTCCCTGCTTCACTCTTCACTTCTCCTTGCTGCTGCCATGTGAAGAAGGACATGTTTGCTTCCCCTTCAGTCATGATTGTAAGTTTCATGAGGCCTCCCCAGCCATGCTGAACTGTGAGTCAATTAAACCTCTTTCCTTTATAAATTACCTAGTCTCAGGTATGTCTTTATTATTAGCAGCAAGAGAGTGGACTAATACAATATGTCTAAATGTGGGAGCTTAAATAAACAAATTAAGATTTGTTTTATTGATTTTACTGCATAAAATCTTATTTTATGAAAATAAAAAAAAGTTCAGGATACATTTGCTAAGTTAAAAAAGGCTATATCCATTATGATACGTAGTATGAGTGTGAGTGTGTATATATATTTGTATTTATATACATATGTTGTGTATATATGCATATATGCCAGCATATGGCTAACAAAATCTTCTGAAGTCAGTGTAATAGGGTCGTTATGAGAAACTATAAGAAAGACCAAACTTTGATATAAGCTTGCAGTATAGGAATAGAGTTTGAAGGGGGAAGCAGGTAAAGAAAGGGACCTTGTTTGTTTAGTTCCTTAATTCTGTGTGTGCATATACATAAGTATACACACATACATACGAATATAAACTGAATATACAAGCTCAAGAATCTACATTTCTGAGTGACTAAACAGCTTTTAAATGTTATATAAATAATTACATATTTTATGACACTAATGCAATCATGAAGCTGAAGCAATTGGGCATAAAAAGGAATGAGAAATTTCTAGCTTGGTTGATTTTTCTTCTTTATTTCAGGTAGAACATGGCTTTTTCATTGAATTGTTACCAGGATAACTTTTCTAATGCATATTTAAAAGGTAATTTTCATGGTACTTTAAAGAGAAAAACCTATAGCACATAGTACATAGCTACTCATTATCATTCATAGAAGGAAATGATGAAGCCACAACAATCGACAGCCTCTAAGGCCCACCTGTACATCCTATCCTATAGCATTTACCTCTGTAACATGACTTATAAATGCCCCTTACACCCCGTGAATCCCGTTTCTCAATGAAGACTGCAATGTTACCAAGATCGAAGTTTGCGACTTCAAATGCTCTTTAAAATCAAACGCAATAAAGAAAGTCCAGACGCTTTTTCTTTCAGTGAGAAAGACTAACTCCTACTTCACTCTCACCTCAATTGCATAACTCAAGAGAGCAAGAGGCAACTTCTCTTGGACTCTTCAAATAAACTCTCTTTAGGGATCAGGCCACGCACAAGAAAATAGCTCAGCAGGAATTTAAAAGAAAAAAAAGAGAGAGAGTGAGAAAGTAGGGATAAAAGCAGGAAAGAACCTGAGCAAAACATTACCAGAACCATAATATAACACACGCACTGTCAAACTTTAGTTATTTGAATAGACTCAGGGACAAGGAGTCAATTTAGAAAGTAGGGATCTGGCTGGGGTGGTTTTAAGAAAAAGAATACACATGTGTGTTGGATGAATGGACACATGACCCAGTTTTGGACAAATGAAGCTAAGAATGGTTTATAATTTATGTGAGTCTGCTTCCAGCTAGTCTGAGAGGCAATCTGAAACTGTGTTATCAATTAGGGGCCCATTGATGAATTGTATACAGTATGAAAGAGCCTAAGGCTGGACATCTTGCAGATGTAAATATCAGACATGTGATAACCTACAAAGCACATTAATTCTGCTCTGAAAAGGGGCATGAGCTGTACAGGAGGAAAAGGGGGAACTCTGAGGTCACCTTTCACCATGTCCCACTCCTCTCATATTACAAATACCTGCTCAAGTATGTGGACTTTGGGATGTAGCCACTGCCTAGTAGAATGTTGCAAAACTTCAAATGCAAGCAAGTCAGTTCTTAAATACCTGAATATTGCCAAAATCTGCTTGTAAATCTAGCTGTGTCAACTGTGCTGAGAACAACTCTTGTTATGTAGTAGGTTATACTTGAGACATGCTCATAGAAATATAAAAATTCAAGATCTGGTCTTTATATTCTACTTACCTCTGCCCTCTCCACACTCTTCTTCCCCACCCTCTGAATTTTCAAACTATCTGAACTCTCTTCCTTAACAAATAAACACTGAAATACATCAACATTTTGTTGGGATTATTTGTGCACTGAGTTTCAGTCTAAACCTCAGTAACAGGAGGTAATCTTAGTACCACTAACAGGTCTTTAATGCTTATTCCCTGGTCCTCACTCTCAGCTGATGATCTTGCTTTCTAATTCTCTGAAAAAACAGAATCACTAAGAAGGGAGTGTCCCCACGTTCATACCCATCATCATATGAGCATCTCCATCCATGTACTCTTCCTTTCCTCTTCTTGCTATGAATGAACGCTCTGTGCTTCTAGGTCCTCTACTGGTGATGCAGTATCTCTTACCTAATCAGGGAAAAAGCTCTAGCAATCTTCTCCCCTTGCTCTTGTGTCAGTCTCTACTGGGTTATTCCCTTTGGCACATAAAGTGAGTATAATTTCTCTCAATTAAAAAATATCTTCTTGATCTCATCTGGCCTTCCAACTTTCCTTTGAGCAAATCTCAGGAGTTCAAGTCCTTATTTCCTCTGACTCCTCTCCTCCGTTCTCCAGAGCTTGAACCCTCTAGGATCAGCCTATGCTACTATTCTACCAAACAACCCTTGACAAGCTCACCCATAGCCTCTACATTGCTAAATCATATGGCCGGTTTTCTGGACCCTCAGCATACAGGGACTAGGTGACAAAGTTGATCTCTCCCTCTTTCTTGCAACACTTTCTTCACTTGGCTTCAGGGAGACAGTCCTCTTGGTCCTCTTTCTACCTGCCTGACTGCCCTTCTCATCTCCCTTTCCAGCTTCCTCTTCATCTCAGTGTCACCTCAGCAGTAAAGCACCCCAAGACTCAGTCCCTGGAGCCCTTCTCTTTTCTACCCACAGTCACTTGCTACGTGATCTAAATGAGCCTCATGATTTTAGTACTACCTATACACTATGAATCTCTAGCCTTGGCTATTACCTAGACTGCAGACTTGTATATCCAACTGCTTATGAGGCCCTTCTACTTAGATATCCAACGAGCATCTCAAACGTAGCTTTTAATAACCTGCCTCTCACACAAACCTGCTCTTCTCCCAGCATTCCCCATCACAATAAATGACAACCCTGTCCTTCTCCTTGTAAGGCCAAGGATCTTAGAAGTCTTTCTGGACTCCTCTCTTACTCTCACATACCTGGTCCCGTACCCTGCCCACCATCCAATGGACCAGCAGATCCTACTGATTCTACCTTCAAAACATATTCAGAATTCAACTGCTTCTCATCACCTCCACTGTCACTGCACTATTAATGCTATCATCATCTGCTGCCTGGATTTTGGAGTAACTTTCTAAGTTGTCTTCCCCTACTTCTACCTTTGCCTTGTCCAGTCTAGTCTTGGCTCAGTAAACCTTTTAACCGAAGTCAAATCATGTCACTTCTCTATGTAACTCCCCCACCACATGATGGCTTTCTATCTCATTCAGAGCAAAAGCTAAAGTCCTTATAATGGCCAGTAAAATAAGGCTCTTGGTGACCTGGTCCCCGACTGCCTCTCTGGCCTAATCTACTCCCAGCTCTTTCACACCACCACAGTTACAGTGGCCTTCTTGCAGTTTCCAAGCACACCAAACAGTCACTCAATTCAAGGTCTTTGCCCCAGATATGCTGCCCCCAGATAAACTCATAGTCTACAATCCCACTTACTCAGATCTCACCCACAAACCCTTAGATGAAATAGTAAGTCATCTGCTCCTCCCCCCGACAGCCAACCGTATTCCATATGTCTCATCTCTGCTTTACTTTTCCTTGATAGCATTCATCATCTTCTAACATATCACTTGTTTCTATGTCTCCTGGCCCCTGGCCTCCAGATTATAAGCTGTGTGTGTGTGTGTGTGTGTGTGTGTGTGTGTTTTTACAGCTCCTGACCTAGAACAAAAGAGTACTTACTATGCAGAAGGCATTTAACAAATATTTGTCAAATGACTTCTAGTTGTACTTATTCCTTCCACTTAACAGGTAGGAGACCATTCTTCCAGGTTATGGCCATATACTAGAGAGGCCATTCCCTAGATTCCCCTGTGTAAACTCTCCCAATGGCCTTCTAACTCATCCAGAGCAAAAGCTAAAGTCCATAACCTGGAAGAATGGCCTGAGTATTCACTAAGAAAAAGTAACACTACTTCTAACAATGAAGCCAGATCTCAACAATGTGCTCATTATCAGAAACAATACAATAAATAGACAAAAAATAAGGCAATGAGGATGAGGCCCTGGCTACCACAGCCTCCAGATCCTCCAAGATCTGACCCACTGATGTGGGTGGTCTTGGCAGGGGACCATCATTCTGGACCCCAAGTGAGCACACCCCCCACTCAGTCTGCCCAAGTCTGCCCTTTCCTACTGTCCCAGTCACACAGCCAGGAGGTTAATGGAGCTTCTAGAATCTCAACACCAGACTTAGGATCTATTATCAGAAATATGTTAAGGAAGGTACTGTCTACTAGAAAGGAGTGAAAATGCATTTGAAAGTAGTCCATAATTCCTTCTTTTTTATTTTTTCCCTGATTATAAAAACAGCAAATGCTTAATTTAAGATTAAGAAAATTAATAAGGAAGTAAAAATATCCCACTGTTTCATCATTAAAAAATAACTATTAACATTTATGTGTGATCCATCTAGATCTTATATAAATACACACTAATATTTAAAACTTAATTATTGTATAAATGCACACTAATTCTTAAATCTTGGTAGGCACGGTGGCTCATGCTTGTAATCCCAGAACTTTAGGAGGCCGAGGCAGGTGGACCACCTGAGTTTAGGAGTTCGAGACCAGCCTGGCCAACATGGTGAAACCCTATCTCTACTAAAAATACAAAAATTAGCCGGTTGGTGGTGGGTGCCTGTAATCCCAGCTACTTGGGAGACTGAGGCAGGAGAATCGCTTGAACCCAAAAGGCAGAGGTTGCAGTGAGCCAAGACTGCATCACTGCACTCCAGCCTGGGTGACAGAGCAAGACTCTGTCTTAAAAAAAAAAAAAAAACAAAGAAAAAAAAGAAAAAAGGCCTAGGCGAGGTGGCTCATGCCTGTAATCCCAGTACTTTGGAAGGCTGAGGCAGGTGGACCACAAGGTTAGGAGTTCGAGACCAGCCTGTCCAACATGGTGAAACCCCATCTCCACAAAAAATACAAAAATTAGCTGGGTGTGGTGGTGGGCACCTATAATCCCAGCTACTTGGGAGGCTGAGGCAGGAGAATTGCTTGAACCCGGGAGGCAGGGGTTGCAGTGAGCCGTGATCACGCCACTGCACTCCAGCCTGGGCGACATAGCACGACTCTATCTCAAAGAAAAAAAGAAACAACCCATGAGTTACCATGACTTGTAAAAAATTTAACTACATACAATGTTGGATTACAGTATGTATTTTTGGAACGCTTACATCTGATCCTATTCAGATTGCTATTTCAACCTCAAGTCTTCAGACCAAGTAACATCTCTCATGTACCTGGGAATGTTTTAGGGAAAAAACTGAATTTGGGAACCTGGAGACTCAATTTCCAGCTTTGCACTGTGAGCCAGTTGTGGAATCCTCCCCGTTAATTTACCTGCCCATTCCATGCCCTTGTCTACCCTCTTTTGTTATTTTTGTAATGAAAACCATTCTCATTTAGCTTCCTTTCTAGTAGTAAACCTCACTTGCTGCAGAGGGTTCCAGATGATCTGACCAATGAAAAACGATATGCCTAGCAGATTTGCAGATTTAGGTTGGATCATTTATCTAGCAGCTATAGTTTTATTATGCCTAAGAAACATGCAACTTACAGCTTATTCTTTTCAGACCTAGTAGATTACATGATTTGTGTACACAATTCCCAAAGATTACAATTTCTGCCCCAAACTGAGACCTACTGGGGCCCTAAAAGTAAATATTCTGGTCCTCTGCCTTTCTCTTCGGCTTTATGTGTCTACATGAGACCTGGAATTTGGGAAGTATGGTTCTTCATGTTTAAGGATGCTTTGTCTTTCCAGCAATAAGGAAAGTCTTGGGGGGGTTCCCATGCTTTAGACTTTTTTCTTGGTAAAATCTGAGGATTGGAGATGGTATTATTTCTTAAGTTCCTTCCAGCTTTTAAACGGTGAAGGCTCTAGGTTCTGAGATGTATCAATCAACAAGAGTACATAAGACAAAAAGAAAGAGAAATATGGAGTGGAACTCTAGGGCAAAAAAGTGGAGATATCAGGTCACTTTGGAGCTAACCAGTAGTTATATAAATATGAGTACCCAGTAGTTATTAACACCGCCTTCAGCTGAGTTCCAATGAGAACAGGAAGAAAGTTCAACCTTGGTATATGGTATTATGGCCCTAAGTTTATTAATAGAAAAGCTCTCACAGCGTTTTTCCAGAAAAATCCCAAAACAGATTAAAAATTGTAACTAGGGAATGCAAAGAAAATCCAATACCTCCTATTGCAAAGATAACTGGGTCTCTAAAATAACCTTTAAAATAACAGATGTAAAATTCATGATAAATGAGTTAATAGACTGAAGAGCACAGAAAGGTATTTGGCATGTACCATATATAGCTATCTAGTAGAAGCTTAAGATATTGGCCAGGTGTGGTGGCTCACGCCTGTAATCTCAGCACTTTGGGAGGCCGAGGCCGGCAGATCACGAGGTCAGGAGATTGAGACCATCCTGGCTAACACAGTGAAAACCCGTCTCTACTAAAAATACAAAAAATTAACCGGGTGTGGTGGTGGGCGCCTGTAGTCCCAGCTACTCGGGAGGCTGAGGCAGGAGAATGGTGTGAACCCGGGAGGCGGAGCTTGCAGTGAGCCGAGATCGCGGCACTGCACTCCAGCCTGGACGACAGAGTGAGACTGTTTCAAAAAAAAAAAAAAAAAAAAAAAAGATGTAAGCTTGATTTTTTTTTTCTTCCTCTCCCTCTCTTGAGGGTTAACTTTCCAGCAAGAAATATCCAATCTTAAGTATATAATACTTCTCTTCAAAAATTAAAAAAAAAAAAAATTGAAGCAATATGTTTATTCAACTTGAATGCGGTAGAATACAGTTCATCTTTATAAAGCCAATGGATTACTGACCTGAATTTAAGTCTCGTCCTGGATTGAAGGCCCGGCTATTAACAGTAGTAGAAAGTCGATCACAACTAATTGTTCTAGACACATTGGTATTAAAGTTCCCATCGAATCTGAAACAATAGGAGAGAATTAGCAACACTTATTCAGGCCAGAAAAACCAACCAACAAAAATAATGGTTTACACTGTGTACAAGATAGGTCAGCCCGTAAACAGTACAACTATGATTTAGATTTAAATATTCAAAAAAATAATTTCAGAACTCTGTGTGTGGTGGGGGGAACACCTGCCTCTAGAAGGTTTTAGAAATCAAATTCAATTCGAAGATAAAAACAACCATTCTTCAAATCGACTTTTCTCCAATGAACTTAAGTCAGTACTACTGATAAAATCATACAGAAAATAGATGACAAAATTCAAAATAGAGCTACAAAAAAAAAAAAATCAGATGGGAGCTCTGATGTTACATGTAAAACAGAATTCTTTAAATTATCCTATTTGAAAACCAATGACCAAGTACAAACATAGACAGTAGTGAAGGTTGAATGGGTGTGGAGTAGGAATGGTCTAGATGTGAAGCCCTGCTCTGTCACTATTAGAAAGATTATTCAATTTTTCTGGGTCTCAGTTTTCTTATCTGAAAAAGATAATAAAACTTATTTTCCAAAGCCATAAAAAAAATTAAAAATAATGTATGGAAGTTCCTCTCATAGTACATGACACATAGCTTGTACCTGCTAGGCTGTCATGCAAATAAGGCAAAAGTCTTTTGATTTCCAGTGGTAGTGTAATGCTAGTACTAGAGCTAGAACAATGCTATTATTCTAGCTAGTAGCTTATCAATAAATATTAGTGGAATCAATGATCCATTGCTATAGCAACCAACAATCTGAAAGAATATAATAGGAAAACATACCAGCTTATTTACATATAGTCATAAAGAGTATTTTTAAGTGAATTTCATCCAGGAGTAACAAAAGCGAAGGATCTTGAACTTGTAAGTAAACTATTTAGGATTTCAGACCCTGAGAGGACTCTCAAAGTTTCTAAGAGATCCTCACATAAATGCAACTTGAAATAAGGTTTTAAAAAAATTTGTGTTAAAATGTAAACTTCAGGAACCACTAATGCAACTCCATGAACCCAAATAGAGAAGCTATAAAGTTAGGAGAAATATTCCTAAAAAGCAATATCCATTTGACCACTGGCATGAACTTTAATTATCTGTTGATCACATCTCCTAACACATAAGAACACATAAGAACACATGGAACTGATTGTACAAGCAAGGGGACTAGGTTTTCACATGGTATGTTGGTTTCAACAGCAAAAGCTAAAAACAGTCTTGCTTTATTTCATATCATCTCAAAGAAGGAGATAGCTGGATTTTACTGTTAGTCCAGGCTCTAACCTAGTGCAGAGTTACACCGACAATGTCAACTGTGCCTCAAAGGACACAGTTGCTTCACCAACGTGGCTGCCCTTCCTTGGACCTGCTCCAGTTTGTCTAGACGAGAAGACTGCTGCCTCAGAAGGCACAGATGGAGGGAAAATAAGAGATTAATACAGCAGCTGCTGCTGTGTTCATGCTGGCAAGGCACTATCACTATAACCTCACTTCTCTCTATGCTATAGCTAGCCACACTAAGTCTATTCCCTCCCTGATGTTTTTATAAAAGGATAGATAATAGTTTAGGCTTTGTGGGCCATAAAGACTGTTGCAACTGCTCTGCCATTGTAGTGTGAAAGCAGCTACTGAAAATACATAAAAAATTGAGTATGGCTGTGTTCCAATAAAACTTAATTTTCAAAAACAGGTGGTATTCCAGACCTGTTTCACCACTGCTGGTCTAGACCAGGGCAATCCAAGAGAAGTCTCTGGGATGATGAAAATGTATTATATTTGCACTGTCCAACATGTTAGACACATGTGGCTACTGAGCATTTGAAATGTGGCTAGCATAACAGAGACACTACATTTTCTATTTTATTTCGTCTCAGTTTGTAAATAGTCACTGAAGAGTGGCTACCATATTGGAAATGGAAGGCTAGAAGGTTCTCCTGATTACTTGTCTAGTAATCCTTCAGGTCTCTCTTCACGTTTCCCTTCTTCAGAAAGGCCTATCCTGATTGTGATGACTTCCCAAGTCTATGTCAACTGCCTCCATATTCTGTCAAGGCATGTGCCATAATTTTAAAATTACTGTTCTATTCATGTTTGTTATAGATCAGATTCCATAAACAGACAAGAGTGCCATGAAGTGAAGCACCATGTCTTGTTGATTTTGTTCACCACTGCATACACTGCTTAGCATTGTTCTGGTCATAAGTAGGTGCTCATATTACCTGGTCTTTTATGACCATCCACACCATCCAGGGTACCTACTCCTGTTCTGGGCTCCCCTGAAGGCTCCAAGAAATCTTAGCAAGTGAGGACCATGACTCAGTCAAATGGTTCCAATACTAAAAGTATAGCTACTTCAGAACCATCTGGGATGTATGTTAGAATGCAGATTCCTGGGATCCACCGTTAAGAGAGTCTGATTTAGTGAGTCTGGGGTGAGGCCAAGGAATCTGATTTGCACAGGCTCTGGAGGAATGAGAAGTACCCTCCAATCCTGCTATGCAGATTCTTTTAGAAATAAAGCAAAGTAATGGCTTTCTGCATGAGCACAGGTACTTCCCTGTAGGTCTCAAAGAGACCAAAGACACAGGATCTTCTGACTGGATTTAGATCAAGCGAATAGGGTAGTTCTGAGGTACATCTGCAGCTGACATCTGGACTTTGCTTTCCAAGTTATGAACCCTTTCTCCTACCCATTTCACAGTTGAGAAAAATGACACCAAAGATCACATAGCAAGTCAGGGACCTAAGAGAGACTTGAACCCATCACTCAACTCCTTTCCAGAGACAAACCACATACGATTCTGCATAAGTGATATATAAAGAAGAACTTGCAACTCAAGAGGGTTACTGACAAATCTTCCCAGGAAATGTATAAACCTGGAGAGAGCCTTTGTCTATCTGGATGAAGACTCCACAGAGAGCACGTCGCTTTCAGCATCACCCCTTGAGAGAGCTGAAGTCCAATGCTGAGGATACATATATTTTTCTGGACCTTTGTGAAATGCAGGCTGGCTCATGGGACCAGGGACATCAGGGAACTATTATTATAGGTTGTTTTACTTCCTTTGCTGAAAAGATAATCTTTAACAGCATTAAAGAAAACATTTTTGTAACAATAAAAATGACAGTGACTCATTAACAAAAGTAGGTGCTTGATAAACATTTCTCCATCATAAAGTAGTTTCACAATGTGGTACTTGTCAACAATAATCTATCCGACCTTCTCTTTCCACCAACTCCTATCCTACACTTCTAACGAAACTGGCCCCTCCCTATGTGCTCTTCTGTTCGACCCCAATTGTGATGCTCTCCAGTGTCCACTCCACCCTTTCTTCAAAGCCCAGCTCAACTCTTCTTCCTCTTTCAAATTTCTCCCTAGTACTGGCCCATGATGAGTCCTTCCTCCTCCAAGCTGACTAATGCCATTCTGCTTCTTAACTATATGCCTATGTCTTCTTCCTATTTTTCTTATTTTGTAATCAAACAACATAATATCACAGTCCTATCTATTAGATATAGATTTTTTTTTAAGATTCTGCTTATACCAACAAAACACTAATCAATTGTCTTCGTCCATTTGGACTATAAACTAGGTGGTTCATGAACAACAGAAATTCATTTCTCACAAGTCTGGAGGCTGGGAAGTCCATGATTAAGGTACTGGCAGATTTAGTGTCTGGTGAGGGGCCACTTTCTGGTTCATAGATGTGGCCTTTTCACTGTGTCCTCAGTGACAGGGGTAAGGCAGCTCTCTGAGACCTCTTTTGTAAGGGCACTAATGCCATTCATGGGGGCTCTGCCTTCATGATCTAATCATTTCCCAAAGGCAATGATATTAATATATAATATTAATATTAATGATATTAATATATCTAATCATATTCCTCCTAATATGATCACATTGGTGATTAGTTTCCAACATATAAATTTGGGACAGAGAAAGCAAACATTCAGACCATTGCATCAATAAAATTTAAAAATAAGATTATAAATAATGAACAAATTATCTTATTCATTTTGCCTTCCCCCTATGCCAAATACATGTGTGTTACATGGGGGTGAAATTCCAAAAGATGATTATCATGGAACCCCTATTTGACTAAACCCTACCCATGTAGCTCTTGAATTCTCAATTCTCTCTAAAACCTTTTATGCACTTGAGAAATTTTAGCTTCCCCCAATGGGACTGTAGGTTACTGGAGGATTTATATTTCTCTCTCACGTCTAGCACAGTTGCTGGAAGGTGGGGCATTCCATAAATTCTTACTGGTTGACTGAGTAACGAGAAAGGGCAGAGAGTTAAGTCACCAGAAAGCTCTGGGCATTTTATTTCATAATATTCATTGAACATCTACTGTATTTCATAAGAGTCTCAACTGCCGTGAGTTCTCTCACATGTGCTGAATTTCAGCCGTGCAGCATTCACTTGCCAGTCAAGTTAGCATGAAAAGCCTAGAAATCAACCTCACTCTGCTGCTTTTCTCACTACCACTGATGTGCCGGTCAGATAAAGAAGGAGGTGTCAATAGGGGCTTAAGATACACAGGGCTGGTGGACCGGCTAGGCTAGCAGGAGTAACTACTGGAAGCAAAAGTGAAGAGTGCTTATCTTTCTACCCTTCACTAACACTCCAACGCCTGCCGCTTTTTCTGGACTCCGGACTCCACACGCAGGGATAAAACATGCTCAGCCATCCTTGTTACTTTAGCTACCTCTGGTCCCCAGAGGAAGAGTCACCTTGCCAAAGACAGGAATGCATTTTATGCCCATATGCCTTTGAGAAAAGTGACTTATAAAAAGAAACATGCTATTTGCCCTGATTTGGAAAATGTGAGAAATATAAAGCTCATACTTAGGACACTTTATAAAAACATGTCACTTATTCTTAGGGGTTACCTAAAAGATTTTTCATTAAGAAGTACATTAGCTGCCAGTCACATTTATATAATTCCGGGTTTATGGAAAGGCCAAGAAGTGGTAAAATCATAGATTTTCATACAAAATGAATGGGCAATTCAACTTAAGAGGTTTGGTTTGCTTCATTCCTCATGCCTGTGCTTTTAAAAAGTTAGTAATGACAATAGAAAACTCTGATCTAAATCTCCTTTAGACCCCGACTCTATAACTGCATTCTATGCTCATTTTCATAAGATAAAACCAGTGTCTGAAATTCAGTTTCAAGAGAAATAACTCCATCTCTCCAATCCCTGTAAGTTAAAAAAAAAAAAAAAAAAAAAAAAAAAAAAAAACTTCCTTCTGGATTTACTTTCATGAACAACTGATCGAAACTGCATCCCGAGGGAGAAAACAGAACTGTGACTCCCACTTTGATCTCTTCCCCATGGAGAAATTCACTCCCTGCCTGGCTTGCAAGATGTTCACTTGATTGACGTTTGCTCTGATGTGCAAACTGCTTTGAACTTCAGACATTTAATTCCCATCAGGCTGCAGTCATTTTTATTCTCCTTCAACAGGATTTACAAGCAGGAGATCAGCAAATGTAGAAGATAAAATAAATTTGCAGAAGCTTTGAATCTTACATCAAAACAGTGTTCAAGTGAGTTCCAATTGGATTTCATTCAGCCTCAATTCACAGTGTAAATCAACTTTTCAGTGAAGTCCCAGTTTAGAAAGAAAGAGATATAAAGACCCCGCCCCCCCCTCCAGCACCCCTCCACTCACACACCAGTTGGGGTTTACTTCCTTTCTTGGTCTTTGTTTAAATTTCCTAGGGAAGGTGACTTGCCAGGCAAATCACTCAGAAACCTGGGTTTTTCTCAATATTTCCAGAGAAGTCTGCCTCATTTATCACATAGCATACAAAAATCACACCCACAGTGTCAGTTCCAAGGGCAGTGATGAAATGTGGAATTGTTCATGGATGAGTTTTTAAGGTAATGATTAAAAAGCAAATCCCTGTGGAAACTGATCATCAAGTCCACACACAAAGTCAATGTAATGATAGCTAATAGGGTAGGGAATATTCTTTACTTGTTTGCTTGTTTTTAATCACTGCTAAAATGCTGAGATAAGTGCAAAAGGTTAAAAAAAATCATTTCTTCTGAAAGCAAAACTTGGTATCAGATCAGAAGTGGGTATGGAAGAAATGCTGAGAGGCTTCCGATGGGAGGTCACAACACAAGCAGGCCTTTGCTGCCAGTGCCACTGAATTACCAAGCTTTGTTTTTAGAACAGCACACATTTTTCTGGAAAACAAAGGCGGCAAAAACCCTTCACCAGTAGCTGCAGGAGCTGCTAAAGGAAGGTTCTGGACACTGAGAAACACTCAGGCCTACTAATCCCCTGGACCCTAGTAACAGCCTAACAGGGTCTGGTTTACTGTGATATGACACGGAGACATATCTCTTCACCTCTATTCAACCAGGTTCCCGCTCATTCTTTCTGGGAAGTATCTGCTCTCCAAATATTTGAGCAACACCAGTTGAAAAGAATTAAACAAGAACCTCCTTATCGTCCACTTAACCACCCATGAGAATAAAGTTAAACAAAGAAAGAGCTAAGATAAAAATCAAACATCTGCACTGGCAAATATTTAAACTCTGTTTGAATGGTAGAGGAAAGGGGCAAGAGCAGGATCACTTCAAAAAGGAACTATCACATTTATAAAGTAAATAATACTCAACCCCCCCCTCGACTGAGTTTACTTATTCAAACACCTAAATAGATGGGCCAACCAAAAAGCTGTCAAATAACATGTAATCACATTCCGAGAAATAGTTTTTCCTTCCATCTCTGCAGAGATTGGAGTGATAAGTCACATTCTTTCTTTCTTATCAGTAATAAGGATTAAACCTTCAGGGTTCAGCAACTCAGCCAGATTGGAAACAAGGGCTGGTTTCAAATGCCCTTGGAAGGTAAGGCTTTCAGAGCAATAAAGTGTCTCCCTCTCTATTAAGTCTAAGTATCACCCAGACCAACCATATTTCTTTTTCGCCATTTCCCTACCACAACAGATTATGGAGAGAAGGCCCTGCTGTGACCTTGTGTCCCACTTCTATATTCAAACAGATGGTATTATCATTCAATTCACTTTCTCATAAAAGCTTGGAAAATTGCACAGGTGATATCTAGGGTGAATTGGAAGTGGGTGCACAACCATATTAAATATTTATCCTTATCTTCCTCATCACCAGGTTGGACTAGGGGCACATGAAGAAAGACGGGTATCTGGAAAAATCAAAGAGAGAACAGGCTGGGGAGAGCAGCTTGGTGGGGTCTGCAGGCTGCCTCTGTGACGTTCCATAGCACCCCTGTCCATCCTGCCACTTGACCTCTAATAGGGACTTGACACACTTTACAGTTATTTATTTATATACCCTTCTCCCTTGCTTGGTAGACACAAAAGGAGAGGTCTTTTCTTATGTTTCTTTATACCCAGGGCCTAGCTCAGAGTCTCCTTGTGAAGAGCAAAAGTTTAGTCAATGTCTGCCAGATAAATACACACAGAAAGCCCAAGAGGTTGAGATTTCCCAGGACTAGAGACCGGAGACTGTAAATTGGGTGTGTTCTCTCCCCTCACACATACTGAGTATTTAGTACACAGCAGACGACTGTGAGTGGTATGACACAGACACAAAAGAGAGGCACTAACAACTAAGAGTTAGCAGATGACCTTGGAGATTAACTGGTTCCATCTACCAGCACACATGCACCGAGGAGGGAAGAGTCCTGTCCATACATCTCCCTGTTCTGTTAAAGAAACAGAAAAATATAAGATGCAGAATACTTATGGCTGATTCTACAAAAGGAATACTATCCCAATATTAACAAGTTAATAAAGCTAGAGTGTAAAGACAGATATCTACATCATCGTACCAGATAAGTCAAGTCCCCAGAAAGAGATTATAGATAGATTTTTAAATCTGGGCCTTCTTTGAAATTGCTTTGGTATTTTTCACAATAAAAATGCACAAAAAGGTTGCTTTTCAGCTAAGACAGGTTCTATTTCTTAAAGCTGGTATAGTCTGCTAGGCAGTTTTCTACAGAGATCAGATTTTAAAAAGAAAGAAAAATCACAAAACCATCTCTATTTAAAATCCATAAAAGGCAGCTGGTGAAATTCAATAGCGTAAGCAGTGAGGCAGGTTTCCCATTCTTCCTTCAATGAAGGTCACACGAAAAACGCAGGAAGCTAGATTCTCAGCAGATCCAAATGCAGGCGCTTTCCGCTATAAGGGTACTCATCAAGACTCCTAAAGATAAAGACATCTATCTAATGCACACACACAAGCACACACAGGGAAATGGCACAAATTGCTGCAGGTCAGCCAATTTAGCAACTTTGGAGGGTCATCTAGTTACCTCAAGTAGAATTCTAAGAAGGAACACATAGTTTAGCATTTCACTTGGCAGATGAGCCATTCTAATTTTACTACTGGTCAGAGTACCATTAAAAGAAAACAGCATTTGGAATCAGAAAACCTAAATTCCAAACCTGGCTCTCCAGTAAGTCCTGCCATAACCTTTCTTTCTTTCTTTCTTTTTTTTTTTTGACAAAGTTTTGCTCATGTTGCCCAGGCTGGAGTGCAATGGCACGATCTCAGCTCACTGCAACCTCCGCCTCCCAAGTTCAAGCGATTCTCTTACTTCAGCCTCCCAACTAGCTGGGATTACAGGCGCCCACCATCATGCGCAGCTAATTTTTGTATTTTTTGTAGAGATGGGGTTTCACCATGTTGGACAGGCTGGTCTCGAACTCCTAACCTCAGATGATCCCCACGCCTCGGCCTCCCAAAGTGCTGGGATTACCCTGCCATAAACTTTCTAAGCCTATTTCCTAATCTGTAAAAGTGGGGATGAGGGAGGTGGGCAGAGACAGTTTCTACCCCACCAGGTTGTTCAGAGAAACCATATGGAGAATGTAATGTAAGTAACATATTGTTTAAAGAGGAACAGGCCTAAAAAAGTATTTCACTGAAGTATAAACATATGTAACTAAGTTTTCATAAATACAAAGCTTTCTGTAATATCTTTGTTAAATTTGAGCTCAACTCCAGTCCTCTGGTACCAATACCCAGAAAGGCTATCTGTAACATTTAGTCGGCCTGCAGGTAATAATAATTTTTAAGGGCATTGGAAATGAAAGTGTGAGATAAGGCAGTGAAAATGACTTGAAAGACTAAGACTTGCCATACAACACTTCATTGGGCATAAACACAAAACATATCTTCATGGAGAAATAATATGACTTGCAAAAAATTTAAACTCAGTTGTTCAGGACCAAGCTTGTCACATTATTTGACCTTGTGACACAGAGATAACAAAGGAACAAAAGTTATAAGCACCTAAGTCACAATATTTTATTTCTCATAAAAACAGTAATAATAAGAAATAAGATGTATATAAGGTTAAACATTTTATATCATATTTTCCATGTGCACTACCTTAAAATTGGGTTAGAAAAAAATAGGAGTTGCCAACTTATGGGTCAGCTGTATGTCTTGAAACATCATTCTATACAAAACTGTACATTAATACAACATTAAAAGTAGACATCTCAAATTTCACTTTCACCTGAACTGCCATGCACATGACATACTTACAGGCGTAAAAATATTTGTGGGATGAAAATAAAGTTGTGGGATGATAATAAAATGGTGCTGCAGGTTAATCTCAGCTGCTTAGCAAACATCTCCCAAGAATGATCTACGTGCAACTCCAAATCAGCATGTTTATACTGGATCCATCATTTTCCTCCTAAAAGTTTCCTTTTGCTCCTCTTTTCACCCTTTAGTTAATAGATTCCCATCTCCTAAAATGCTCAATTTAAAATTTGGAGCTGTCATTTCTAATCTTCCTCCTTACCAAACTCTCCAAGAAAACCTAGTTGCCAGATTCCACATACCGTACATCCCTATTTTGACACTCTATATAATACACCAGCCCCTGGATGTCTTTGCTTTTGTACCTTTGTACCTTAAGGTGTCATTACTTTGTCTGTGATTATCTAACTGGCCCAACTTGACAAGCAACTTGCCTTTCTACCGTAATTTATTCTTCATTTGCCAACTAATTAATTTGCCCAAGACCTGACCACAGCCGTTCCTTGCTTTAAAACTACTGCTTACAGAGAGAAATTTGTGTAGCTGACCTAGTGTTTCAAGCCCACCATGGTGTTTCTCTTTTCCATTGTGCCAGCTGGGTCTTCCACCTCCCCATCCTCAATTGCTATATGGACACTTGCTGTTTTCTGGTCTGAAGCATTCTTCCCCTAGATCTATCTGTGGAAGTTCCACTCTTCAAGGCCTTGACTACCACTTTTTCACCAAGCTTGAGCATTAGGAGGCCTTTGTTCATAATCTCTTCCTCCTCTAAAAGTCTTTGGATTTCTTTTATGACATTTGCCACAGACTGCCTTAGCTTACTCTACGTGTGTCCTATGAGCTCTTGAAGGTACATACTGTGTTATTCATCTTTGTCCATCAGATAGTACCTAGTACAATGTCTTATACATTAACTGCCTTGAAGATGGTACAGACAAGTTGAATTGAAAATGATACACATGTATGTCAGCATTTGGGAATGTATATTTTTTAAATTCATCATGCATATAACAAAATTGTTAAGCATAACTGATAACTGAGATAACTAAATCAATATCAAACATGTTTCACATCATAGCTTGTAATAACACTGTTCAGATTAAAACAATGACTATCATGAATAGGCAAAAAAGTATTTAATAATATTGTTCAATTTCTGCCCAGAAGGTAAGCAGCTTGTTAATTCTGACAGCATCATAGTGACTGAGACTCAAACACTAAAAACAAAGTCAGTTTTGTTACCACAAACTAACTCCTTTGGCAAATATTTATGGAGGACCTATTTAAGCAAGGTATTGAATACAGTTGTATCTGACAGGGTCCCTGAACTAAAGTAACTAGGAAAGATGAGAGAGTACATAAAGAACAAATATGCCTTAGCACCTGGTACCATCACTCTCAGTTACCCAAAATCAACTTTGGCCACCTATGATTCCTCCCTCTTCCAAAACTCAAGAAGTAGGAGCCAACATCCAAGTCCAGGCCTCCTCTTGCTCTTTGCTTACATAAATGAAATCAGGTTCTAGTTACTTCTAGTTGTTACATGATTAAGAAGTGGAATTCCCTTAAAGTTCAGGTCTCATCATTTTACTCCCTTTCTCAAGAACTCGTAAATTAATTCCCTCATTCAAGCAACCAATATTTATTGAGTGTCTACTATGTATTAGACCATAGATACAGAAGCAAGAGAAAGATAGACATTGTTCTTCACTTCACTTATGGAGCCTAAACCCTACTGAACAAAGTTTAAATTCTCTAGTCTAGCATTTGAGGATCCTTATGATCTAATATTGATTCAACTTCTTAGCTGCCTCTTCCATCATTTGCTCCATATACAAGTCCCTCTTCAGTGCTCCTGGTCATTTCTACACATGGGGTTTCTTCATATTGAGCTTTCTCTCCTGGAAAGCTCTTCCTCCATATCTCCATATATTCAAATCCTCTTCCTGCTTAAATACCCAGCTGAAATGTTTCTTCCATAAACCATTCCACAAGCCTTTATTTTTTCAAATGAATGGATGAGTGAGGTGATTTAACCTCTGTAAGTCTTGCTGCATGTCATCGTTTATCCCCCTCATAAGGTCACTCACAAAAAGATAAAAACAAACTCTCTCATGGAACCCAGAATTTATTAATTTGAGCAGTAGGAAAAGTTGCCTATAATGGCAAATGGCTCCAGTTTAAAAACAAACAAACAAACAAACAAACAACCTTCTGAGGAGTTTGAGGAAAATTATATCAGTCTTCAAAGTTGGAAGAGTCTCTGAAATATAGTTCAAACTGCTCATTTTACAGTTGAGGAAACTGAGGACCAAAGATGTTAAGTGAACGTCCCAAGATTACATGGCAAAGTGGCAGAGTGGAGGCCCATCCACTCTTTGTACTACATGACTCAGGTATAATTTACATCACAACTGAACTTACTGCTTATGGTACTTCTTTTGCACCATAGTAGCTGCAAATAAAATAAAAAGACTTGCCTCTTCTTAGAAATGATAGAAGCTCATGCTTGAGTTCAGTTTAAAAACAAATAATTAAAAAACAAAACAAAACAAAACAAACCCTTGACTTGAAGCTAAGTCCCTTAAGAATGGAAATTGTATCTTTTAAATCTACTATAAATTCCTAAAGAGCTAAGTGCAGGAATCTGAACATTATGGGTCAGCATGTTAATCATCAAAATTAAAAACAACTCTCTGAGTAAGTTACCTCTGGCTCATATGATGTCAATAATACCTAAAGAACTTGAAATCCTATTATAGAAATGTATACAACATCTAAATCATGCCACAAAATACACAACCAATTTACAGGGAAAAAAGAATTACTCAAATGCTGAGATTCCTTTCCAGGCAGCTCAGTTACATGAGCATTAACTTTTTTTTTTTTTTTTTTTTGAGACAGAGTCTTGCTCTGTTGCCCAGGCTGGAGTGCCGTGGCGCCGATCTCCGCTCACTGCAAGCTCTGCCTCCCGGGTTCACGCCATTCTCCTGCCTCAGCCTCCCGAGTAGCTGGGACTACAGGTGCCTGCCACCACGCCCGGCTAATTTTTTGTTTGTTTGTTTTGTTTGTTTTTAGTAGAGACGGGTTTTTACCATGTTAGCCAGGATGATCTCGATCTCCCGACCTCGTGATCCGCCCGCCTCAGCCTCCCAAAGTGTTGGGATTACAGGCGTGAGCCACTGCGCCCAGCTGAGCATTAACTTTTTTAAGAGAAGCTGTGTAGGAGAATATGGTAGAAAGTTCTGTGAGAGTTTAGCCTTCTCCAGTCTAAATCCGAAGGTTAACAAAACCTTAATTTTAATGATAGGTTTAGCAGTACACTTTTCTATCCTTTCTAAAGATAAAAGGGGTAAAAGGGCAGGAGGGATAACTTTATATCAACTTGGCTGGGCTATGTTACCCAGATAGGTTTGGCCAAACACTATTTTAGATGTTTCCGTGAAGAAAATGTTTTAGATGAGATTAACATTTAAATAATGGGTGATGAGTAAAGTTGATTATTCTCCATAACATCAGTGGGCCTCATCAATTGAAGGACTTAGTAGAACAATGACAGACGTTCTGTAAGCAAGAAGAAATTTCCCTAGCAGACTGCCTTTGAACTCCAACTGCAACTCTCCTTTGAGTCTCCAGCTTGCCAGCCTACCATGTATTTTGGACTTGTACCTCCACAATCCTAATTCCTAACAATAAATATTCATCTCTCTGTATGTACATGTACACACACACACACACACACACACACACACACACACGCTATTGGTTCTACTTCTTTGGAGAACCCTATCTAACTCACGGTTACAACGGTGCTATTCATGAGAATTATTATAATCAGGAGCCTGTGTTCTTGTATCAAAACCTATGCTAGTTGCTTTGTCTGCAGCACAATACCCTCAAGAGGTTGAGTAAGATGGGATTCCTGAAATCATATAATTCAAGTGGGTGCCAGCTGGAAATGCACTAAATTCGTGTTCTTAAAAGATGAGATGAGTCCTATCTGCCTTCCACAGTGACTATATCAATCTCAGTGGATGCCCCAACTCAAAGAGCTCCCTGTAAAATAGCAGGAATCCAATTTGACAATGGTTCCAAGAGTTTCTTCATTTTTGGAATCAGTGAAGCTTTTTAAGTTTCCCCTGAGAGAGTATCTATTCAGCTGAAGTCTTCCAGCTCCAGGTGGCTGGCTTCAGAGAACTTTGGAAACAAGTTGCTTACTTACTCTAACTCCATCAGAGCATCAATTTGCTCATCAAGCCAGACAGATGCCTTAATGCCAGTTCTAACCATGATTAGCCAATTAACATGCATTAACTAAATGAGGATAACAGCACTGAACCCCACTTGGAGACACAAAAAAGAATAAAAATCTAAATTCATCTTTCCAGTATTTCCTCCCTAGCTTATGCTCCCCTTTGCCCCCTTCTTTTTAAATAAAGACACCAAAAATTAAAAAAGTAAGAATACCAACAGGTAGTAACGTCTACAGAAGAAATTGGGGAAAGAAATAGATAAATCAATTAAGTGATGTGGACAATAAAAGTATTGATCTGGGCCCAGCATGGTGGCTCATGCCTGTAATCCCAGCACTTTGGGAGGCTGAGGCGGGTGGATCACTTGAGTCCAGGAGTTCGAGACCAGCCTGGCCAACACAGTGAAACCTCATCTCTACAAAAATACAAAAATTAGCTGGGCGTGATGGCGCACCTGTAATCCCAGCTACTCAGCAGGCTGAGGCATGAGATCGTGCCACTGCACTCCAGCCTGGACAACAGAGTGAGACTCTGTCTTAAGAGAAAAAAAAAAAAGTATTGATTTGTTTATATAAAAGCCAAGGATCAGTAGGGCCTGCTGAATAAACAATAGCTTTAGAAGTACACATCAGAGCCTCATCTCTGTGGCAAGCTGGGTTCAGGGATAGCTGTTCTTAGTGTTATGCCTAAAGGAGTTATATTCTTTAAAACTTGAGAGAATGAGAATGGACATTTTTAAGTTGGCATAACAGGGAAGGCACATGGATAAGACATTTTTCTTAAGTCAATTCTATTAACATCGTATGGTCTTTTAAGGTCAGGAATTGCAAATTCACATGCTAAGGTGGGCCAAACAGGTGATATAAATCAGGAAAATAGGTTGGGTATAACACATCAGGTCAGGAACTCATCCCCTGTCTTGAAAGGGGAGCTGCTCTTCACGAAAGCAGACTGTTACCAGGTAGCAGTGTGGATCCAGTATTGCCAAATCTTCTGATTTTTCAAGAGCGGAGAGATATTTGGATTTCTAAATTGCTAATCTTTCAAAGTTTAAATGTTGGTAACAGATTTTAAAATTTACAAATTTAAAAACCTTTAAAACACTGAGGGCCGAAAAAAATATACCTGTAGATCAGATATAGTCCGTGGGTGTAATTATGCATTTGTTCACTCCTTGTGGGAGAGCCCAGGATCTCCTGTGTCCCTAGCACCTCACCTAAACACAAAGGGAGCTGCGAATTAAATTATATAAATAAATGAGCCCACTCTCAAAACTATGTTGTTTTAAGTGATACCGTTGAAAATGAGTTTGTTTTTGATTAAACAGCCTATTTTTTTCCATATTGAAGAATGCAAATTCTTTAGATCATTCCTTCAACAACAAACATTGACAGAGTACCTAATCACTAGGCAGCGCCTTGTGCAGAATAATTAACTTCTAAGGCTCCTGTGCAAGAATTTTAAGAGTTGACTGGTCTGAGAAGGAAAGTATAAAACCCGTCTGAAAAATTAATTTTCTGCCACTTTGCAGGTTCTCTCTGTTGTCATCATACTATAGCCTAATGCTCTGTAACAAAGCTCTTTAAAGCTCCTCTCTCTTCAGAACTAGGCATTTTATTTTTTAAAAATATGTACTATTAAGCACTACTGAAGAAAACCAAATATGGATTATAATAATCAAAAATGAAAAGTTAGGCCTGAGACAAAAGGTAAAAATTAGCCATTAGTTAAAATTACTTATAAAAACATTGTCTAGTTCTAACTAATCTTTAGTATATTTGGAGAAGAAGCAAGGTCAATAGGCCACAGGCACTTAAAATGTTAGTAACAAACAGCCATCATACCACTGGGTCAGTGCTGAGTTAAAAAAGAATGTTCATAAGGCCCAGATGACTTAAGAATGAAGAAGATTCAGAACTAAGACTGGAGGTCTCTTATCTGAGGTCCAACTGCTTATATTTATTATAAAGGCAGTATTAATACATATACATATGGCAAGATACAGTCCATAGGCATAAATGGTTTTAAAGCGTTTGCCTCATAGAACTACAATATCTTACAGTTTGGAAGGACTTTAGCAATAATCTTGAGCCCATTTTTCATGAACTTCAGTCACTACTACATGTCTATCACTTTCAAACATTTGGTCACATTCACTTAATGTTTTCATTTAAAATAATTCAATTTTATTTAGCTACATTTACATTAAAAAGAAACTTTGTTATTGCCAGTAGAGGAAAAAAAAAACTGTTGACATAGTAAATATTGAAGTAAATACTTAATCAAATTTAAGAAAAATATCTAAGTATAACCTAAAAACATCTCCTCTGTAACAACCATGTGAGGTGGGTACTCTCATTATCCTCATCTCACTGATGAGGAAACTGAGGCTCAGAATAAGTGACTTCCAAAGGTCCACATATGAGTTCATGAGATTCAAAACCAAATCTCCCTAGTATTAAAAAAAAAAGTTTTTAATCACATCCTTAAACTGCTTCAAAAGACTAGGAGATCTTCCTTTTCTCACCTAAATCCAACATGAAGTTGTTGAGATTCAAAATAGAGACATTTTTGGAAGGATTGGAATATAGGAAAGTGTCAGCTGGGTGCAGTCGCTCAAGCGTGGCTCAAGCCTGTAATTCCAGCACTTTGGGAGGCCAAGGTGGGTGGATCACCTGAGGTCAGAAGCTTGAGACCAGCCTGGCCAACATGGTGAAACCCCATCTCTACTAAAAATACAAAAATTAGCCGGGTGTGGTGGCACGCCCCTGTAGTCCCAGCTTCTTGGGAGACTGAGGCGTGAGAAGCGCTTGAGCCTGGGAGGTGGAGGCTGAAGTGAGCCGAGACGGTGCCATCACACTCCAGCCTGGGTGACAGAGTGAGACTCTATCTCCAAAAAAACAAAAGGAAGGCGTGAACTGAAAATGTGTTCAGCAGGCACCTCAGCTGTTAGAATATGCAGATAAAGCACTTTCTGAGGGGTTGGAACAAAGGTGGCTAGCTGATAATTTGTACCCTTGTTCACTGCAACAACATACTACTAACTCTTTCCATTTTTAAATCTTCATTAAAAAACTGAGGAGTTCCTGTAATTTTACAAAGTGCTTGTGTTCAGCCAAAGTCTAGAAAAGTATCAGCTCAGGGTTCACTCCTAAAATTCCTTCACACAATTCACTGGAAAGTGGGCTCCATTCAAAGCCAAGTAGACACAGTATAATTGAAGGGAGTCCTCACAGGCCACTTCCTGTTGCAAAAGATCTCTCTGTTGTCAGGTATCCTTAAAATTTGTTGAAGGAGGTTCATTGTATTGCTTATCTATACATTCTCTGATTGTTCAGCTTTACCTTCAGAACTGCTTTGGTTTTCCAATATCCACCCCAAGCAGTTCTTGGCTCTGTCAACTACTCCTGGTCAGGAGAGAATACTGCATCTTCAGCATTCAGTGCAGAGGTCCCACCTCTGAAGGAGGAACATTCTCTCCTACTAATCTGCTTACTTGGTGTGTATTTTTCTAGGAGTACAGTTAAGGTCTCATGGATGTTCAACTAAACTAAATGAGAAGTTCCTAAAGGACAGAAACTACATTTTATGCTTGATTGTATTAACAAAAAGGTTGACCACTGGGTTTTACCAAATTAGATGGCCTCTGTCCCAGACCTGAACCCTTATCTCAACATATTCAAAATGGAAATCACTGTCTTTACTCCCAAACTTAATGCACACATGTGTGTTCTTGGCTTTTTGGCTAATATCAAGTGTAATGTATGCATGTGTGTATGTATGTCTGACCATTCTCACAAGTCAGCTTCAACAGCATGGCTGCATCTTACCATCTCATATATATGGATGTGATACAATTTTCCTAACTAATCCTCTATTGCTAGAAATTTAGAGTATTTATAATTTTCTCTATTCTAAATGGTACTACGATATTTTTCTTTACATGTTTATATTATATATATTTTTGTGATGTTCCTCCTAATGGCCAAATCAAGTAAGAGGCATATTTCTGAAGTTCATAAAATCATTTCCAATACAACCTATCTGGTATAGTTCTCTGCTTTGAGGAACCACAATACCTCTCTGCTATGTCACATTTTGCCCTATTAATTATGCTCAATATTTGCCACTCCACACCCAGTAACTTATACATTTCTAGAGAGTAGACACCCTCTTACTCGTTCCTATATCAATTTAAATCAATTCAGATTCCAACAAATAGTATAAAAATTAAATACAATGGCCAGGTGCTAGGGGTAATAAAAGATGAGGTGTAATTCCTGCCCAGAACAGAAGGGGAGGCCAACTCACAACAAGGTCTGATACATTAAGTTCTACACTATATAGAGATGTATGGAAATTACTATGGGAATAAAGATGAGAGAGCAATAAATTCTTCCAGGGACAAAAGGGAATAAGGAGAGGAAAAAAGAGGTAATTGGAAGCTATGAAGAAACGGCAATTGTTGAGTTGCTCCTTGAAACATTCATAGAAATTCACCAGGTGGGCAAGTGACTGGGTAGATTCACCAGTAGCAGCCAGCCAATTCAAGTTTCAGGTTTTTTCCCCTCTAGAGCACTAGTTCTACTTAGGAATTTATGAAGATCCCCAATGTGCTAAGCCAGGGTTTTTCAACCTTGGCACTACTGTCATTTTGGGCAAGGTAATTCTTTGTCTTGGGGAGCTGTCCTGAATGTTATAGGATGTGTAGCAGTATCCCTGGACTCTACTCACGAGATGCCAGGAGCTTTCTTCCAGCCTTTTAAGTTGTGACAACTGAAAATGCGTCCAGACATTGCCACATGTCTTTCCCTAGGAGAAAAATGCATAAATCTAGCTCTAAGAACTTCTCCTTACCTTACTATCTGTTCTTCCTGCCCTGAAAATGGTTTCTTCTTTGGGCCTAAAACCCAACTGGACCCTCATTTTATTTTTAGATAGTGGTAAGATTGTCAAAACATTAAGTTACAGGTGCCCCAATATAAAAGATACTCTTTGATTATACCTAATATGGTTTGGCTGTGTTCCCACCTAAATCTCATCCTGAATTGTAGCTCCCATAATCCCCACATATCATGGGAAGGACCCAGTGGGAGATGATTGAATCGGGGGGTGGGTTTTCCTGTGCTGTTCTCGTGACAGTGAGTAAGTTTCACGAGATCTGACAGTTTTATAAAGGGCAGCTCCCCTGTACACACTCTTTCCTGCCACCAGATAAGACGTGTCTTTGCTCCTCCTTCACTTTCCGCCATGATTGTGAGGCCTCCCCAGCCATGTGGAACTGTAAGTCCACTAAACCTCTTTTCCTTTATAAATTACCCAGTCTCAAGTATGTCTTTATTAGTGGTGTGAGAAGGAACTAATACCTAACAAAAATTGAAATGTTCACTCTGATATGAAGGTATACAAATATGCAATATTACAGCTAATACTTGTTTAGAACATTACAGTTTACAAACTATTTTCACGTTTGATTTCACTGAAATGTTCACAACATCCTGGAGTATTAGTTATTGTTCTCATTCCAGAAATAAAGACAGGGTTGCTCAAAGACACCAAATATCCAAAGACCATGTGGGTACTGAGTGTTAGGGGTAGAATTCCTATCCAGACAGTCTCATTCCAAATTATATATGCTTTCCATTTAGTTTAGAGAACAACTAGTATGAGTTTCTTCAGGCCACAGACAGGGTAAGCCAGACAAAGGCACATCTTAACATCATATAAATGGAGAAATAAAATGACTTGAGGATGCCCTGCTACCTAAAAGCCCAGCAAGAAATCATAATAAGTAAAAACTTGCTTATGGAAACAAAGCATCATTTAACCACCAAAAAACATTATATCCATCCTTTGCCTAGCAAAGTGCCTAGACAAGAGCACTTGTCATGCAAAGAGAGGAATAATAAGTACTAATTTACATTTACACTCATATTTTTAAAACATATTAATGTCTTTTATTTATTCTAAGTAGCACTAGAAAATTGGTATAAGATTATTTTCCACATTGGTAGAAAACTGAGCATAAAAATAAACATTAAGTAACTTGATGAAGGACACACAGCCAAACTTAAAACTAAGTCAAGACCAAGTCAAACTTAAAACTAAGCTCTTTGCACCTCCAGAAAAGTGTTCTTTCCACTACAATTTCCAGCATCCCATAGCCCTATACCCCTCCAGATATAAGTATCACTAGGCCAATAAATAAAAATATCCTCAATCACGCAGATACAAACCTGTTTCAATATGATCTGAAACCACATTTCCCATAGGAGTTTTAAAGATGGTATCTACTAAAGTAAGGAATGGGAATTTTTGGTTACTCTTTTAAAGACAAAAGGCACTCCCTTAAATTAAGCAAGTGACATGGCTTAATAGTTGACTCATGACAAAGCATTTCCAATTTTCTAGATTTAGATTCTGTACTCAAATAAATAGTTGATACTCCTCAACTTGAATTTCATCAGGAGAAAAAGGTGAGTAGAGAGGGTCCAGGAATTTCCTGGCTATAGAACACTGAATCACATTTTCTTTAAAAATCACTTATCTAAAGATAAAGGGCTTATCTTAAATAGTGGGAAATAAGCTACACAATTTGCAATAAATAAACAGGTATTTTGAATATGAAATGAAACGTATAAGCAATTCAATGTCTGGTTTATACAACAACAAAAAGTTTTAAAGTCTTACTCCATCATGGAAGGTGGGATAGTACAGCAGTCTTGAATTGCAGTTAGGGGAGAGGTTAGGTGAGCCGTATAGGATGCTTCTACAACTTGCTTGTTCCGATTGACCACATCCAAGTAACGGTTGAACTTCTCTCGGATTTTTTTGGCTAGCTGTGGGATGACAGTGAGCAAAATAAATCCAAAGTCCAAGACAATAACTCATTGTATTTTTTTCTAATAAACTAGTAATTTGTGTCACAAGCTGCATATATTAAAATTCAAGTAAAACAAACAACACACACCCAAGTCATATTCCACTGTGTGGGTTGAGATAAAAATTGCACAATGCCCAGAAGTCATAGAAGGATACTCAGACAACAGTAAAATTATATCTTCTTGTAACAGATGATGGCACGTTAAATAGAACAATACCTATCCATAAAATACCTTGCTGGAAAAAGGAAAACAAAGACTGTTGACATTATTGTCAGCGTGACAGTGGTCATTGTGTGTTACAGAGCAACGACAATGACTGGGAGAATAAAGAGGAGAGACATTATCTGTTACTTGTGGTTCTGGGTTCACAGTTTTTCAAGGGGGATAATAACAGAAGGAAAGGAAACAACATTCAGTGTCTCCTGCTACACAGTCCCAGAGGACACCATTCTCAGTCTTCCATGTGAATGGCAATTCCTTGGAGTTGTACAATCCATATAAATGAAATGCACACTTAGAAATATACTTGTGTTTGGTCTGCTACACCTTTAAGATGAACAAATGTCTCTCTAAACTGCTGTGAACAGAACACTTCATCATGATTTACTTTCATGCAGGAATAATAAAAGCAAATTGGTGAGCATACTGCTTTTTCCTCCATTGTTCCCATCAAATACCACAGCTTCATCACAGATCTCCAAGGAAAACTGTGTTGTTTTTTCTTCCCCTTAAACAAAATGTTACCCAAACGAAATGACTGACAGAATTATAGCTAATTGGTTTTGTAGTGCTATTCATTATCATCACACTGGAGGAAAACTAATCATCTCCTTTGGGTCATGCGTCTCACACAATCCAATAGCTTCCAGGCTGAGAACATGGAGTCAAATCAAAATATCTTCATTTGTTATTTTCAAGCCAATTTTAAATCCTGATTTTGTTCCAGGGATATTCTATAGCTTTCAGGGTCTCAATTAAATAACTGAGGTTCTCAGCCTTGCTAGAAATTATATAAACAAGTTTAGAAAAACTTCCAGACATAACAAAGGGATATGAGTACAATGTTTAATTGGATAATGGGTTGTCCAAATTCATTTTATCATTTTCAAAGGAGGAGTTGTGGGTCTTGGAAATTTACAAAACGACTCACAATACTCCCTGACCTAGACTTCTTACTATTAAAATAAAGTAGGTTTTCCTCATTGAGGTCATTGAATTAAAACACATAAACCCAGTTTAATTTAGACAACTGTTGGTTTTGCCACCGTCAGGGGACATTTGGAGAAAATTTTGATCGTCACAACTTGGTGGAGAATGCTGCAAAGTAGATAGATAGAGGCCAGGGATTCTCCTAAACATCCTACAATGCACAGGACAGCACCCCAAAACCAAGAATTATCTGGTTCAAATGTCACTAATGGCCCAGATGAGAAACCTTGAAACCTCGATTGATTGCTTTTTTAACAGGTGTTGGAAAACCACTTTTTAAGCAAAAAATTCACATTTTATTAAGGATATTAATATAACCCTTTCAGGGGTCCTCTAAAAATCTTCAGCAGTATCCTCTGATTGCAGTCAAATAATTATTAACCAGACGTTTTATTTAAGGGCTATTCTTGGGTATGATTCTGACCAATTTATTTTTTCTTTTCCAACTTTTATTTTAGGTTCGGGGGTACATGAGCACATTTGTTACATGGATAAATTGCACGTTACTAGGGTTTGCTGTACAAATGATTTTGCCACCCAGAAAAACTTTGATTTAGAGAAAAATCAGTAAATTATCCCAATTTGTAATTCAGTCAATAGGTTCCAAACTGTTCTTCTATTTCAATTCTCCACCCATCCAAAATGATAACTTATCAGGGAAAAAAAATCCTGTACATTTCAACAACTGCAATTTTTTTCATTCTTTGTTTTTCCTTCCCCAAAGCAATATTAAACAGGCTATCACATGTGGCCTAGATATGGAGAGAGGACTATTCACTCATTATCAAACGTGTTAACATGGTTTTTAAACAGCAGCTTGCAACTAATCTAACAACCCTCTTTTCCTAGACTTTCATATTCAATGGGCAGTAGAGGGTGTCAGAGGAACAGGCCCAGCTTGAAAACCTTATATTCTCATAATGCCCTGCATAAGCCATCTCATAACACACATTAAATTTGATGCTGTTTTTTTTTTTTTTTTTTAACATCTGGCTATCTCATGAGACTACAAGCACTGTTAGGACATACAGTCTCGTGAGATAGCCAGATGTTAAAAGATAACATACGATATATGTTTTTGTTCACCACTGTATCTTCAGGCTCTAGCACACTGCCTGGCATTATAGACATAGAAAAAATATTTAATGAAGTGATAAAGATTTTTAAAATTCATTCCTGAGAGTCATCAACCTTATCTTCTGTTCTAATAGTCAACTCCTTTAAAACATACTTATTTTTAAAATATACAACAATATGTATTTCTGGAAGCTCCATCAAGAAGCAAGTTCTACCTTTTCTTTGCAGGTCCTGACTTCTGATAAAGTAAATATCATTAATTTCCCACATAGGAGTATTAAGAGTGTATAGTCCTTTATTGCCCTTGGGAATAAATGTTTTGTAACATAATGAACATAAGATGTAATTAAAAGAACTAAATTTTGAAATATCTTCACAAATTCACTTTAAAATAAAAACAAAATTTGTAGTCATATGTCCTTCTCTCTCTCACACACACTCTTAATTCCACTTGAGAAATACCCAAGGGTTTCTTCTACACATTTGGAGGATTCTAACTTTAAAGAGTCAGATCTAGCTAAACTCAAGATATTCCAATCTGGTCCACTGCCTGTTTCTACATAGGCCATGAGCTAAGAATGATTCTTACACTTTTAAATGTTTTTTAAAGGAGAATATTTTTAATATTTAGTAGTTACATGAAATTCTAATTTTACTGTTAATATTTATTGGAACATGATCATTTGTTTACATATTGTTTATGGCTGCTTTCATTTTACGATGGCAGATTAAGTAGCTGCAAGAGTCTGTATGGCCTGCTTTGCTATAGGTAGAATCCAGCAGCCCTAATTTATCCCCAGATGGAAACATAATCCCAGTGTGGTGCCATAATCCTAGTGTGGTGGTTTTATAGAAATTTCCTACAAATTCTTTAACAGGTCTACCCTTTGGCAGGTGGGGTCTACATGTCCCCCTGTCCCCACTGCTTATGATGGCTTATGATGGCTTCTACTAGTGGAGTACAGAGAAAGTGATACTACGTGACTCCTAAAGCTAGGTCATAAAAGGACATGCCTGTCTCTTGGAACGCTTACTCTTGGTAGCTGTCAGCTACACAGCTGTAAGAAGTCCAAGACACATGGAGAAGCCACAGTCAGTGCTTAGTTGGCAGCTCCCCAGCTTAGCATGTCTTCCAAGTCATCCCAGCCCAAGTTGTGGCATGAACCAAGAAATTTCCAGATAATTTCAGCCCCCAGAGTAGCCCCTTGATGAAGCCATGGACATCATGAAGCAGAGATAAGCCATCCTTACTGTGCCTAGTCAAAATCCTGACCCACAGAATTTGTAAGCATGTTCGTTTATGCCACTAAGTTTTGGGTGGTTTGTTATGCAACAACAGAAAACTGGAAAATGCAGGATCAGCTGAATTCCATCCTAGGATATACATATTGAAGCAGATGAAACAAAGCTCCTAAATGTAGGCACTGCATCTAAATCATCAAAATTATCAAGATTGTACCCTGTGAGTTGTAAATCTGTTGCAAAGAGATTTCAGGGTTCTTCAGAAAATTTTAATAGCTACCAGGACCTTACAGTGTGGGTATTCTCATTTTATATCAATGAGTTAAGTGATGAGCCCAAAGCCACAAAATAAGTGGAAGAGCCATTCACTTATACAAATTCAAAGTCTATGTGCTCACGCACTTGCTGTGGTGCCTCAGACAAACCAAACCTAAAAGAAGCTGCAATGGTGGCTTGAAATATTAAAATATGACAAATCACACAGGCTGAGAATTCCTGTTAAGATAATCAAACAAGGCAAAGAGCAGAATGTTAAAAGGTCCTCAACTCTGGGCTGGCTGTGGAACTGAATCTTCCTTGGGATTGCAGGGTGACTGGTTGATGGGAGAGCGGCCCTGGCAGAGGTGTGTTTTACTGGGGGATCGGGGTAGAATGTCTGCCTTTGCCTTCCTGGTTAGGGCGGGCCTTCAGCTGCATTCTTCATCAATAGAGACAGAAAGTACCAAGAATACAGAGTCCAAACACCTATGGCACTTCACAAAAGGTGTCAAATGCATGCTCTGTCTACTTGGATTCACAGCTGTCAGTCAGAAATTCCCCAGTCTTTCATGTAGCAACATTCTGTCTTGCCTTACTAAGAAAAATGCCAACATCTGCTGAGTGCTAACTATGTACAAGTCACAATTTTAGGCCTCTCACATGCATATACCAACTTAATCCTTTAAAGGACCCTATTAGGTGCACACTTCCATTTTCCAGAAGTAGACACTACGGGGTAATTTGCTCAAGGTTACAAAGCTAATAAGTGGTAGGGCTGGGATTCAAACCCATATTCTGAGTTCAGAGCCCAAACCTTCAACCTTTACTCAACATTGCTTCTCTTTGTAATATGGAGATCAACCCTCTCCCCACATTTCTTTTCAAATCAATTTTAACAAATGTTGTGAAATGCTTGGCAGGATACCATAAACTATGCACAGTCTCATTACTTTATAATAAGAATTAGATTTTTAAAAATTAATATGATTTCTAATAATATTCTTCAAAATTCCTATGAAAATCAAGTACTTTGAAGAAGTTTAGAATTACTAAATTTTACCACAAATATAAAAAAGGGGCCAGGAGCAGGGGCTCACACCTGTAATCCCAACACTTTGGGAGGCTGAGGCAGGTGGATCACTTGAGCCCAAGAGTTCGAGACCAGTCTGGGCAACATAGCGGGACACTGTCTCTTCCAAAAAATACAAAAAATTAGCCAAGAATATTGGTGTGCATCTGTAGTCCCAGCTACCCAGAGGGCTGAGGTGGGAGGATCACCTGAGCCCAGGATGTTGCGGCTGCAATGAGCCTTGATCGTGCCACTGCACTCCACCCTATGATACCCCATCCCCACCTCCCAAGAAAGAGGTGGGGATATGATCAAATTTGTTATAAAGAATTCTAAAAAAGAAAAAAAAAAAAACAAACCCACCAAAACCTAATATTACCTGAGTACCATGGAATAAATTACATTAAACTATTTTAAATTGTTCAAATTACTCAAGGGGTTTTTGTTGGTTTGCCACCTGGCAAGAGAACAGAGTGCTAGTATTGTTCCTTTTCTTCAGAATTCAGTATTTTCCTAAAGAATTTCACCTTGACTATGTACCATTATAGGATAGTAAGAGAACACTGTGATGCCCAGTTTACAAGTGAAGAAACTGAGGCATATGGAGCATACAAGTCTCTTGACTACTGGGGGTGCTCTTGCCTCCCTCCACCTCACTGCCTGAGAGGAGCTCCCTGTGTGCTTCTGACGAGGAATGTGATGGTGACACACTATGGAAACCTCATCTTGTGCTCCACTATCGCGTCTTCTTTTTTTTTTTTCCTCCCTCTAAAAGGAATCTCTTTTAGCACGCCAACCAAACCCAGGCTGCTCAGCAAGCATAACAGAACCTCAGAGTAAAGACAGCCCACAGAGAGGTTAATCCTGAATGTATCCAATAAACTGAAGAGGACCGAAGGGCCAATGTAGAACCTTCCAAAAGGCCAGACAGATTCTGGGTCTGTATCCTGCCATGATCCCTGCAGACAGAAGAAAACAAAGACATTCTCAACAGAAAGCTACAGGTGGACCCACAATCCTCCTCAGTGTAATTAAAAACATTTTTCTTTCCACAGCTCAGCTTTCATCTTTTATCCTTCTTTATCCTTTCCCCTTCATCCCCTAAGGGGTTCCTGAATACGGATGAGACAACAGGACTAAAACCATCTTGTCATCTTTTGGGTCAATTCTTAGGCTAGCCAACATCCAGCCATGGGTCAAATGATCAGTAGGTAGCGTGCGGTCCCCATGGGAACGGATTCTAATTTGTCATTATCTCCAGTGACAACGTTTCATCACAACATCAATGAATTTCTTTCTTGCTGAATTTCTTTTCCCTTAATTTTCCCATAGACATTTCTGTCATTTGCATACTTCCCCAGAGCCCTTTTTTTAAAAGCTCTTTTTACCTTAGCTTTATACTTCAGAAGATTGGGGGTGGGGTGGGCACATGGTTAGAAAAAGGTAAAAGAAAACAAAAATGCAAAGGCATAGTGGGTACTTTATTTATGTCTGCTTCCTAAAAGGAAGGGCCGGAAGGAGTTTTGAATGTTAGGGAAAGCTTTATTTAAAATACATAACAATGAAGCTGACAGGCACAGACAGGAAATATACTCTAGGGGACTGAAGATTCATAGCAAAATTCCTATTGAACCTAGAAAAGTTTAACATTTGACATTCAAAAACCTTTGTGCCATGGTAAGAATTTAATAGTTGATCCTTATTTCCTTCAACTCTAGCCTTAATACTAAAGAATAAACCTTGCATTTTGTTTTCTAGTAAGTTTCAGGGTTTAGTTATTTGAATGTATGTGACATAAAAATAACTTAAAGCACAAATATTTAACATCTCTGAACATCACACCATTGCATTCTGAAGTTCTTCATAGAAAATATTCTCATTGTTTCATGTTGCACATCATATACAGGATATAAGAAATGCTCTAACTCTCTGCTATTCTTTCTATTAGTAATGGTCATAATGGTTCAGACAGACATAGAGCTCTCTCACTTATTAGCTGGGAATTTGGGCAAATTCCTTGACTTCCTTTAGCATCAGTTCCTCATGAGTAAAACAGAAATAATATCCCTTAAAGGACTTATTGTGATGTTCAAATGAAACACAGTGAATATACAAAGGCTAGGACAAATACAAGGGATTATTCTTACTATCATAGTGGACAGTCTCTGGCCTAGAAATGTAGTAGTAACTGGGGAAATATTGTGGGGTCTAAATTTTCTAACAACAGAGCTAGAAGTAAAAGGATAAAGCTGTAAGTAATAAACTGAATGTTAACTAACCATTTTATTCATTTAACTCATCCACATGGTTAATTCTACATGGGAAATCTGGCACAAGGTCTTGTGGGGGAAAGCATTTTTTCTTAGATTAAAAGCAAAATGGCACAGAGGGCTGTAGTCGAAGAAGTTTCAGTTAAATTCAGCTGTCATTTACTAGCTGAAGGAGACGAGGCAAGTTATTTTTCTAAGCCTCAACTTAATTACCTCTAAATTGGATATAATAATAGCTGCTTTGTGATGTTGCTTGAGAACTAAGTGGGATAAAGTTTGTAAAGTACTTAGCAGAGTATCCAATGTATTATAAGTGCCAAATAAATGGTAGTGGCTGTTTACTATTACTATTATTGTAATGGTTATTATTGTTTGAGGAACTTAACAATGGCTAGGTACAAATGGAGAATCCAAAGAACATTCTCTGTACGTGGAGAAGGGTGAGTAGTCAACACAGTCAGGATAGATGTGTCAGCAGTAGGCCATGACCTTACTACAGCTGTCAGTGACTCTTCTAAAGCACTGTGTCATACAGGATAGGTAATTACAGTCTCGGGCAGCTCAGACTTTTTCTGGGATCCTCTTTTAAGACTCTAATAATGACCTTACTCTTGTGTTGTTGCATTTCACCATTTTCAAAGCATTTTTACCTGAAGTGTCTCATTTGTGCCTTATAACAACCCTGGGAGCTAGGCGGAGCAGATATTCTCTCTGTCCCAGTTTTACAATCAAGGAAATCAAGGCTCAGTGGTTTGCCCAAGCTCGTGCTGAGTAAAGGTAGAAAACAAAAAGACCATTTCTTCTAATCTCTAGCTCAATTCTCTTTCTGCTAACAAGCTCCCTCAAAGTGAAGAAAAATGTGAACTCTCCCAGATCAAATTATCTAAATTCTATTCATTCCTTCTGGTTCCAGCCCAATTTCAACCTCTTTGAAGCCTTCTCTGTCCTTTTCCAAAATTTCCTAGGACTCACCATTTGTTCCACTCACTTTCTGCTTCACACTGTTCTTGTTCTTTCCTCATTTGAAGACCCTGTTTATCCCAACAAACCAATAACACAACAATAATTAGAACTAATTGATTGCTGATTATGTTTAGGGCACTGTGTGACATGTGACTTTACCTGATGCCTTTTAATCTTCACAACAGGCCTTGGTAATCACCCTATGCTATTTTTACAGGTGATTCCAATGGACTGACTTGCCCAAGGTCACACAGCTAATAAACAGAATAATTAGATCACATTCATCCTCTTGAACCACTGCACTGTGCATTTTTATTTGTTGCCTGGCACACAGAAGAGACTTAAAGATGTTAATGTCACATGCTCCCACACAATATACCATTATTTGCCATATTGAAAAGATCTTCCTCTGAGTGTAGACAAAGGCAGATAACCTATGACCATTACTCATATCTGGTTCAAGCCAATCAGAAGCTTCAGGGCGTCTCCAGTTCCCTATCTTGATCTGCTTCCTACGTAATATCAGCTGCTCTAAAGCAAGACTTGCTGTCTTAGCTCCAACTATTCTACAAATACTACAGAGTGGCATAAACAACAAATATTTATTTCTCATAGTTCTGTAAAGTGGGAAGTCAAAGATCAAGACGACAGCAGATTCAGTGTGTGGTGAGGGCCCTCCTTCCCAGCTTGCAGATGGCAACCTTCTGGTATCCACACATGGCAGACAGAGTGTCTGTCTCTTCCTCGTCTTATATAGAGTACTCTAGTGTTTCTGTCTCTTCTTACAAAAGCTTAAATCCCATCATGGGGGCTCCACCCTCATGGCCTCATCTAACCCTAATTACCTCCCAAAGGCCCCACCTCCAAATACCATCACATTGGGGGTTAGGGCTTCAGCATATGAATTTGGGGAAGACACAAACATTCAGTCCATACTTGCCCCCAGAACAGCACCTGTTCAGAAAGGTATACTGATAGCAACTGGCTGCTGTCATGATATGGTGCTCATCACCACTAGTTTGGGCCTCATGAAATTACTCAGTAGGACAGAGCCTGGGAATGGCAGGCAACGATACAGGACAAGATAGATGAAGACCTGGAGATGCAGTAGGGCCAGTCTGAATTTCCATTGGCCTGTGGAGACTTCAGGGTAGTCTGACAGATGTGAGGGAATAGCCCATCCAACAGAGAAGCAGGGCAGCTGCTGACAGACGATCTGCAGGTGGACCAGAAAGATTTATATGCAAGGCTGTCTGGGCTCCAGGGTCACATACCCTGATCCTGCGAGAGGTGGGGCCCCTGTGCTGAGCTGGGAGGAGTACAATGGAAAAAACAGGAGGCAAGTGCTGACATGCCAGAGAACAGGGGGAGGCTGAGCCCTGGGAAACAGTTGAGACCAGCAGCTTAGCTTCTTTCTTCATGCAAAATGAACATTTGCTTTAAAGGTTATAATGGGGTTGGTTTGGATAACAGTTTGTGTTGGGTATTGCAGGAGAGTCACTGCAATACACACCCAAGCCTCCCAAAAGCCAAGGTTATCAACTCAAGGGCTCAATGGACTCTTGCCCTGTTTTTCACCCCACTCTACCCTTAACAACCAGATCATAACAAAAGAAACAAAGGGAAAGGCAGGCTTCAACCCACTTCTCCTCACTTCACTCTGTAACAGGAGCCCCTGACCCGAGATTCTTTTACATCTGAAATAAGCCCAGGCCTTGAAAGTATACCATCCATTCCTTCACAAGGAAAAAGAAGTTCCACCTATTCTTGACCTTAGAAAAAAAATCGAGAAGCTGAGAACTGGGAAGAGGAGAGAGCAGGAGCCACAGAATAATCTCCAACATTTTACGTCACAACTTTTTGTGTAGAATATTAATCACAAGGGAAAGGGGGAAAATACTATGGGTTCGTGAACTTGGGAATTCTCTGGTGGCCTGTGAAAGACCAGGCTTTCTACACTCAACTGTAGAAAAGAAAAGCAAACCCAGTCACTTCCTACATAAAACTCTTACTTGAAGAACAAATATCTGTGCATAGCTTATAAACACTAAGTGTAACATAGACGCATTTCAAATAAAAGGGAGGCCGCTAGACAATGGGGATGGATAGGTCAGAAAGGCTCTGGGAACCTGAAATTTCACAGAGCCCAGACTCTCTTCTCCAGACCCAATGCAAATAATATCTTGTCACAAACCAACCTTGTGACCTGGGCCAGAGCCTGGCACACGATGCAGAAACTCAGAAAAATGCTGCATAAATGAAGGACGAAACCTGACCTAGCCTCCCGTTAGAGGATAACTGACCACAGCATGTTAGGGTTCTTCAAGGGCTCCTTTGAGAGAATATCGATCAAACATTTGCCAGCAAGCGTCAATTAGCTCAGCAGTGGAGTGGAAAGATGACACTGGCAAGGAAACAAGTATCTGTTACCACTAAGCACTTCCTTACCCTCACACTGGCCAAGTACTTACTGAATCCAAGTCCCGGGATGACAATCTTGAGACACAATGACCTTCTCTAAAATTTTTAAAAATCTAGATGTTTCTATTTCCCTTTTTAAAATAATATTAACTTAGCATGCCTTTCGAATGAAATATAGCATTGTGCCATTTTAAGATTTCATTGATACTATGAGCTCAATTACAGCAATTCCAAGGTCTCTCCCTCCTAGTGCCTCATTTAAAAAGATGATTGCAAGACACAGCCTCATGTGCAGTGGAGTTCTATATTTAGAGTAACAAATTTGTACAAAGTAAATTCCTTTTAAAACTAAGGAAAGAAAAACAGTACAAAAGGAAGCATCTTATGAATGTTTGATTTCTTCAATTGTTAAAGACTGGCCTTGAGTATGCACATTACCGGAGTCTTGAGTATGACGTGGCATTAGGAGGCAGGAGCACTTTCTCTCCTGGTCCTACCTTTGCGTGGCATTAGGAGGCAGGAGCACTTTCTCTCCTGGTCCTACCTTTGAACAATGAAGCCAGTTGTAATGCACTAATATCACTCAATAGAGAAAAGGCCTCTCTAGGCTTCAGTTTCAAGATACTTTAGCAGTGGCAAAGCAACTCCTGAGATTTTGGGGTCTTTACAATGCAGGCATATAGCTGTAAGTGCTGATCCAGAGGTACAAGTTTTTTTTTAATATCATTGGGAAAAAAATTTTTTAAGCCAACAATAACAGCACCCTCACCCCCGCCCACCCCCCACAACTTAGATGAGTTGCAAATGTTGGGTGCTGCTGGAAAGTACATTGCCTGCTATTAAGACTTGCTAGAAACAACAACAAAAAGAAATGTTTCCCGTATGGGTTTCCAACCAGAGGAATGAGGATATTTGCCTGAACCGCAACAATTTTATTATATCCTTCTCTGAACTATTGTGTGTGTTCCCTTGCCAAGCTGCATCTAATATCACTCTCTAAGTCACAGTTGGATTTAGGAAGGTCTTCTCATCCCCTATCTGATGACAGGGCGAACTGCAAACAGAAGAACTGGGGCATGCCTGCTTTCTATTGGCTGTTTGGCTGCAGGATTCACCGCTAACACCTTCCTTTAGAGGCTGGTGCCATGGTAGGCCTGACATGCATGTCAGCAGATGTGACAGTGACACTTCCTGATGACTCTGCAGCATGTAAAAGGACTAAACTAATGGCTGTTTAAGTGACACCCAGTGTGAATGCCCATGAACAGCTATTTCAACACGATCCCTACCTCCCCAGAGTCTTTTAATATTAAAATAAAGCTATAGTTCTTGGCAGGTTTCCAGTTTTACCACACCACATGTTATTTCATGGGTCCAGATTTTCAAAGCATTTACTGAATTCAGGGGTTCCTGATATGAGCAGTAATTAATTCCTTCACATCATTACCAAAATATTTCCTATTGCACCATGGGATATGTTAGGGATGAGTGGTCCCTGTTCTTGAGTTGCTCGCCAGGTTTTATAATATGTTCTCAGATGAGTTTATGTTTACTCATTCTGCCAGTACAGATAATTTGAGGTTATTTTATTTTTCAGTGGGTGCGGCCGTTTTAGGTGGAGGATGGAGTCAGGTAGGGCTGGGGTAGGGAGAGGGCTGGAGAAGTCTTGGCTGTTCCCTTAGCAGCATTTCCAAATACGATTCAACCTGGAGATACTGGAAATGCATGTAAAATGGGCTTACTTGTTTCCATTTTTAGTGGAATGTTCATTTCTCATGATACAGGCTTGCTGGCCTTTAAAATGAGGACTTGGACTCAGTCTATTCCCTTCTAGTTAAATGAAGTTTGACTATTTGAGTAAAAAGCCCAGATCCATGTTTTTTTCAAGGATCTGCTTCACTGAAAGAAGACATCTGCACATACATAGATCGCAGAGCTATGTGAAAAGCTGACTTTTATAAAACTAAACTAATGGCTGCTTACGTAACACCCAGTGTATTACCTTCAGCTGGAACACAGAGAGAGGCACACCAGAGTGGGAGCTTACATGTCTCTTCCTGCCCTGCCGCAAGGCCCCCCCTGCTCCCCTCCAGCTGGGCCTGCCTGCAACACCCATTCCCCCTAAAGAAGCAGTATCAGCCTCTTCATTTGTTTCCTTAGAGTGGGAACACAAACTATGAGAATCAAGGGAATGAGGAAATGGACTAATCTGCGGTTTTGCTCAAACAACACTACCACTAAAAAAAACCTGTAACCAGAATTTCCAAGACTTAAATGTGTGTGGTGGTGGCAGTGATGGTGAGAGATTTAAATATTCTATTTTCTATAGATGGCATAGGTGTATATTTTTAAATTTGTATATTTGTGTGTTTTTATTTTTTTATTTGTATTTCTATTTTTACAAATATAAAAATACTGTGCATAAGGCTGGGCGTGGTGGCTCATGCCTGTAATCCCAGCACTTCTGGAGGCTGAGGCGGGTGGATCACCTGATGTCGGGAGTTCAAGACCAGCATGACCAACATGGAGAGACCCCATCTCTACTAAAAATAAAAAATTAGCCGGGTGTGGTGGCGCATGCCTGTAATCCCAGCTACTCGGGAGGCTGAGGCAGGAAAATCATTTGAATCCAGGAGGCAGAGGTTGTGGTGAGATGAGATCACGCCATTGCACTCCAGCTTGGGCAAGAAGAGTGAAACTCCATCTCAAAACAAACAAACAAACAAAAAAAAAAACAAAAAACTGTACATACAAAGAGTAAATATGTGCCTGGAGTACAATTAATAACTGTAAACAATAGATATATACTGCTTTTGTGTGTACATGGTTAATACAATACATAAAACATGAGCATACACAGGGTGTGTGCATGAGTGTATGTAAGCAGGATTATCTCAGCTTACCTCAACACCAGGCACATACATTGACTAATGTACTACACATACCCCTGAAGTCAATGGGTCTATACTTAGTACAGAAATTTAAGCTTTCATGCATGCATTCACATATATTTTAACTTGCAAATATATATATAAGAATACAGAACAGAGGTTACATGTACGTTTTCCTTAAAATAGAAACAAGATGGCTCCAAATCCCAAATGGGGGGGTGGGGAGATGGGGAGCTGTCAGGTGGCTTCCTCTCTCTGTGCCCATCTCGTTTTTTCCTAGCTGAACAGTACTCCAAGCATCCTGACTATTGTCCAGGCTTCATATGGGAAGAGAGATCTGGGAGTTCTGAGAGGTATCTAAGGGTTGCTATATCCTCCAGGGAAACCATACTAACAGAAGCTTACCAACCACAGTTCTACACTAAGAATGCCAAGTTGTTATCAGCTTCTCCCGTGTGACAGAAAGGAAGCTCACAATGTTACGCTTTCATCCCACAAACTGGTCCAACAGCTGCAGTTTTTCACTCACTCAATTAGCTAAAAGTTCTTATTTAGGAGGTACTTACTTTAAAACAAAACAAAACCCCAATAGCCCAACAGAAATTCCATGAGGATACAAATTATAACCAACTGTCTTAAGGTTATGTTAATAATGGAATAATGATGAATTGGGAAGAAAGACAAAAGAGTCATCAAGGACTTCACTTATTTTTATGTCTTGTTTATGTTCCTGCAGGATGATCCATTAGTAATATAATGCGCTTCCTCCTAAGGCTCCAGTTATATCCTTGTGATTTATGAGAGCTAAAAGCTCGTCGCTAACAGCACAGAAGGCACCCTCCACCATTGTTTTATCCCTGACAACCGAGCATTTAAACTCGCTTTTCCTCATTTAGCAGCTAAGTTTTCATCATAGTACTTACATTGTTTAGACATATTATTTATCTTATATCAGCTGATGTAAGACTCTCAAGAGAAAAAAAACCACCTCCATTTTAAAAATTGAAAACGTACAGATGAATTTGCAGCAGAAAAAGTATGAAAAACAACACAGCATATTTTTTAGAACATGGTTAAGAACATGGGTTTTAGAGTTAGACCACTTTGGCTAAAATCCCAATCCTATCACCTAATTCAACCATGATTCTAGGAAATTACTTAATGTCTCTGAGTCTCGATTTCCTCAAAATGAGGCGAAGAACTGTATTTGTATCAGAGGGTTGTGGCACAAATTTACTGGGATGACTTATGTGAAGCAGTGTTTGTTAAATGAATACAAACTATCATGTTGAATAAATAAAATCTTTTCCAAAATGCAACACGATTTATATGTGTACTAATGCTTGCAACCGTCTGGCATTTGTTAGGATTCTAGGGACACATACATAATTTGAACAGAAATGAAGGTAATGCCACACTAGATGAGATCCACAGTCCATCAGGGCATCACCCTCAAGAGATTAGCAAGAAATATCAAACGCATGAACAAATGCTCCTGCAATTTAACAACGTCCTTGGGATAAGCTCTTTGTTTCTCTTCCTGCAATGCCAAGTATAGAATAAGTACTCAACAAATGTGTGCTGAGTTCATCACCTGCCTACCACTTACTAGAGGTATGCTTAGAATCTCTCCCTCAAAGAGATCATAATCTAGTTTATCCACTCATTCCCTAATATCTACAGAGCACTACAGTGTGAACTATTCTGTCATGGTCCCTATGCTCAGGAGTTTAATTTCCACAAGAAACCTAATTTTGGCTTTTAGAGGAGGCAACACATACCATTTACTCTCTGCAATAAACATATACATACCCCTAATAATATTTAATTCTAAATATTATTAGAGCTAAAAGCTCTAATATATATGTGAATATATTATCTTTTAGCTCTAATAATATTTATTTTTTTCTTGCCTCTTCCAAACTTTAAAGAGCATCCCAATTACAATATTGTTGCATGTTTTAAAAAGAAATTCAAATTCAGCTTTGCATAATTATTGCTGTAGTATAATTGTTTGTAAATCTTCCCTTTAAAAAAAAAAAAGTGATAGACCATTTAAAAAAAAGCCTCATTCCAAACAAATAAGATGAATTGCTGGGGGAAAATGAAAGACCATTAAAAAAAAAGCCTCATACTAACCTTCAATATACCAAACAAATAAGAGGAATTGCTAGGGGAAGGAGTGAGGAGGACAGAGTCTAGCCCCTTCCATTCTGTGGTAAGACAGGCAGTACCTCCCCCATACCTTGGGGGGGAAAAATTGAAAACATATAGTGGAGCACTGAATCTAAATACACTTGAATTTCAAATCAGTTCTCTAACCCCCTACTTGGGTGACCCTGGAAAGGGAATTTCTTTGTGCATAATTTTTCTTGTCAGTAAATCTGGGAGAGTTGTTTTTGAGGATTATTAATTCATGCAGCAAATTTTTACTGAGCACCTGCCATATACTACATGGACAAAGTTTTAATAGTGCTGGGGGCACATCAAGAAATGAAACAGACAAAAATCCATGCCCTCATGGAGCTTCTATTCTATTAGGGAAAGATACACAATGAAAAACATAAATACATACCTATGTCCTACATGATAAACTGTAAGGAGATAAAATAGAGAAGGGGGTAAAAACTAAAGAGAGATGCAATTAATAAAATTTATAAATGAGTGGTCAAGGAAGCCCTCCCTGAGAGGTATCATTTCAGCCAAGACTAAAAGGATGTAAGGGAACGAGCAAGGGAACCAGCCAAGTTATGTGAGAAAAGATTTAATCATAGTGCTTAATTAATCATACGTTCAATAAGTAATGCTGATTATTATCACGGCCAGTACAATATAAATAAAGAAAACACTAAACTTGGATTAAACATCTGGTCACTGCCACATTCATTTCTGAGGTCTTGAACAATTTATACTTATTACCTCTCTGAAATAGTTTACTCCTATGGAAAATAGGATAATAATACCTGCTCTTCTTATGTCATTAAGAGGATAAAATGAGAAAATATGTGTAGAAGCACAAAGAAAACTGATAAAGAAACATAAATATTAGAACAATTATGTCTCCTCTCAGGCTCTCTTTCAGAAATGACAGACCACCAGCCTCTTTTATTCACAGGGAATACAATGATTTGATAAGAGGCTCAGGAAGAGGGTTTCTAAGATGATAAAAATTAGCTTCTTTTCTGTAGAGTCCGACCAACAACAGTAAGAGCTAAGACAGACAGTGATTGATTTCCAACCAAGGAAACATAAACACTAAACCAGGTAAACCTGCCAGGGCTCTGGCTGGACAGAACAGCCCCCTGTTTACTCTGGTCCTTGCTTGATTCATTGTAAATTCCCCATCTGGGTGGCATCCATACCTCTCAACCTTTCTTTTGCCTTCCTACAGATTTAGTGCCTTCCATTCATTCATTCAATAAACATTTAGCAAGCACAATCAACACAGAGCCAAGTGTGGATCTGGGTAAGAGGGTGAACTAAACCAGGACCCAACCTGAACAAATTCCCTGGGTACAGATGAGGGAAAAATTGGGGACAAAGAAAGAACGGAATTCATCCACCCCACCTTCCAGATTCCTGCAGCCTGGACAAGTCTGAGCCTTTAAAATACTTCAGTAGGTAAATTGTAAACAAAATGAGAGCCCTCAGGCTACCACCATACTAGATTACACTTGGCAAGGCAACCCGAACCAAATCCAGATCCTGGAAATATGAATATTGAGGTGCCAGAGTATCTCCAGTCATTATTCAACAAATATGTATTAAATACCTGCCTAGTGCTCCACTCTTCTGTACCCGCTCTTGTCTAACCGTTGTCCCTTTTCTTCCTGTGGCTCAGTACACAATTCAAGAACACACTCAAGCTTTCCTATAGTGGAAAGTGTTTGGGAGTAGAAATACAAAAGTAATACAAATGCAAAGCTAATATAATGTCCAGTCTCACACTTCTCAATTAGTTTTGCTTCTATTAAAAGCTTCTACTAGCTCCTTCCAGGGCCTTCTGTGAACATTTTCTCTTTAAAATTCCCCTTTTAAAGTTTACAGATTTACAGATTTTTCCTTCTGGGCCTTACCCAAGAGGATTAAATAACAAATTAAGAATAGCAATCTTCTCTGTAGCACACTGCAGGGGAGAGAAAATGGCATCCCACTACCCTTCCAGGTTCCTTGGCTGGGTTACAAATTAAACTGACATAAGACAGGAGAAAGACTTATGTAAATATTTAATTACATAAGTATGCACAGGAGTCTCACAAAATAGGAGCCTCAAAGAAGGGTCAGATGATTGATGCTGATACAGCATCCCAAGTTACAGAAAGGCATCAGGGCTTGGGGCTTCTGGGGAAGGGGGTGGTGACACAAGTTATGGGAGGGTGAGGGGAAGAAATGCACGGGGAATAAAGGTTGTCTTGTTATACAGATAAAAAGTCGGTAATAAAAGTTGTTTCTGAGCAGCCCTCAGAAGAGGTGATAGTCTGGGCATAGGGTCAACCTCTAGTCTCCCCTCCTGTGATCCAAGTTAATCTTCCCTGGTTGATAAAATTCCCAGGGAGGGGATTCATGACAATTGAGTTCCTTTTGGAGGATCTGTCTTTAGACAGATAAGAGGAACTCAGAGAAAAGGCTCTGCATGCAAGTGGTGCTCAGAGAAAGCCTCTACTTGCACCTGCTGTTCCCCAAGTACCCTCAGTTCAAAGTAATATTTTGGGGTGACATTTCATGAACTCTTTTGGTATCCTTATATTGACATTATATCACCCTTTTGTAATCTGGAAGCAGAACACAAAATACTGAATGCCTACTACAGAGTAGGCAACCACCTAATCTTTTAAACAACTTTTATCTACATTTTATAGATAAAATTGATGTAGACACTGAAAGGCTAAATACCTGTTAAAAATCAAACAGTAAATGACAGAGTCTTGCTTGGACCTTGAGTTTTCCATCTCAAAAGATGAGGCTCTTTGATTCTGTATCCCATACTACCCTTACTGAGGCTGTCCAAAAAAGACTAGAGAAAAGTTTCCTAACCCCTTTGGCCTTGTCTCCATGGTATCTGAGTATACCAGCTCTAAAATTCTAAAACATCACCTTAGTTAGGACTGATGATTCACATCGGGGCACATAAAGTGCTGTCTCTTTAAGGTTCACCCTCAATTCAAAATTTCTTTAAAGAAAGAGCTATTCTGTGTTTGTAGGCCACATGTAAGTTGTTCTGCTACCAGGCATCTGTATTCTCATACAAATAAAAGGATAGAATTTCGTGCAAGGTCTACATCTGGAAGTATATCTTGCTTTCAGGTGAATTCTAGTTCATTGCTTTGACCTTCTCCAAATTCTTCGTGTCTAGAGCCTTGAGTGTATACTTGAGTAAAATAATTATTTGGAGTATTAATACCTGCTAAGTATCATTTTCTTATAAAACCAAACTGCTTCTCCTTTACAATGTCCCAGCAGATATTTGGAGAAATAAAACATCAAATTTTAAACCTTTCCTGTAAAATTCTCATTATCAAATAACAACTCAGAAAAATACTCCAAAAAACTGTCTGTCAGAATATATTTTAAATACTAGAGTACTGGGTGGGGGCGGGGCAGAAAAATTCTTAAATCCCTGAACTGTATGTGTGCAGGGCAAACTCTATCTAAAGATAAACTGAGCTGAGTTTTGAACAGTTGTCTAAAAAATAGATTAGCAGTTTGATTCCAGTCAAGTTAATTGCCTGCTAAAACAAACAAACACTCCTCACAAGAATATAACAGAATCCAGATTTTTCCACAATACCAGGATACAACCAAAACTTTTTGATATATGAAGAAAAAAGCAGTGTGACCAATTCTCAAGAAAAAAGACAGTCAACAGAGATATACCTCAAACCATTTTTAGATGTTAAAACGAGCAGACAAAATGTTAAAGCAGCTATTATAACTATGCTCAAGAATGCAAAGATAATACGCTTGAATAAAATGAGAAATTTCAGTAGAGAAACAGAATTATTAAAAAGAAACAAATAGGACCAGGCACAGTGGCTCACTCCTGTAATCCCAGCACTTTGGGAGGCCAAGGCAGGCAGATCACAAGGTCAGGAGATCGACACCATCTTGGTCAACATGGTGAAACCCCACCTCTACTAAAATACAAAAAAAAAAAAAAAAAAAAAATTAGCCAGGCATGGTGGCACATGCCTGTAATCCCAGCTACTTGGGAGGCTGAGGCAGGGGAATTGCTTGAACCTGGGAGGTGGAGGTTGCAGTGAGCTGAGATCATGCCACTGTACTCCAGCCTGGTGACAGAGCAAGACTCTGTCTCAAAAAAAAAAAAAAAAAAGGAAATTCTGCAGCGTAAGAATAAACCATCTTTATCTTTATCCAAGAGAAAAATAATTTAAAAAGAGAAGAAAAAGGCACTGTCTCAGGGATTTGTAGTAAAATATCAAAAGATCTAGCATACCTGTAATCAGAGACCTACAAGGAGAGCAAATAATGAGACAGAAAATATATTTGAAAAAATCATGGTCCCAAAGTCCCCAAATATGATGAAAGACACAAATTTACAGATTCAAAAAGCTCAACAAACACCAAGCAGAATAAATATTTAAACCGTTATGTCTAGGGAGGCATAATCATAGTCAAATTGCTGAAAACGGAAGCAGAGAAAAATCTTGAGTGCAGCCAGAATAATTAAATGAATAAACAAAAAACACTGCATACAGGGTAACAAAAACTTTCACTGATTTATCATCAGAAACTACGGAGTCCAGCAGACAGTGGAACATTTTTAAAGTGTTCACAAAACAAACTGTCAATTCAGAATTCTATCTAAAGCAAAAATGTCTTTTAAGAAAAAAGGCAAAATAGAAACTTTTTTTTTTTTTTTTGGAGACAGTGTCTTGCTCTGTTCCCCAGACTGGAGTGCAGCGGCATCATCACAGTTCACTGTAGCCTCAACCTCCTTGGCTCAACCAATCCTCCCACCTCAGCCTCCTGAATAGCTGGGACTACAGGCATGTGCCACCACTCCTAGCTAATTAAAAAAAAAAAAAATTGTAGACAATGGGTGTCTCCCTATGTTGCCTGGGCTGGTCTTGAACTCCTGGGCTCAAGCGATCCTCCCACCTCAGCTTCTCAAAGTGCTGCGATTACGAGTGTAAGCTACTGCATGTAGCCAAGAAACATTTTCTGTATACAAGAAATAATAAAAAACTAAGAGGATTTGTCACTAGGGTATCTTCACTACAAGAAATATTAAAGGAACTTCAGATTCAATATCAGCTGTTATCTTTAGAAAGAAACAAAGAGCATAAGAAATATAGTAATTATGTGAGAATATACAATATTTTTTCTTTTAACTTCATTAAATATGGCAATTTAGAGCAAAAGCTATAACATTTTATTGTGCAGTTTGTAATATACGCAGATGTAATAGATATGATAACTAGCATAAAGGATAGTGTTAGAGAAATGAACATGTAAGTTGCGAGGGTTTTAGATTTTTTGTGAAGTTGATAGAATATTAATAGATAAAATTCAAAAGTGGGTTGGGAAGGAGGAGCTAATGAAAAGAAAAACAGAAAAAACCCCAAAATATTAATTTATTAAACATTTCCCCTAAATATTCCTAATAATAAAATCAGAAATTTTCAGAATAGATTTTAAAAAAAACAAGTCTCATCTATATGCTATCTATAATTGAAAGTAAATGCTTCTGAAAAGGCACACCATGTAAACAGTAAGTATATAAAGGATGGAGTTGCTATATCAATATTGAGTAAAATAGACTTTAAGGAGAGAATAATATTACCAGAGAATAACATTTCATAATGTTCTAATTCACAACTCATCAGGAAGACATAATCTTAAATGTGTATATAAAGACATATCAGGCAAAAATGAACAGAATTAAATGGAAACAATACTATTTCACCATTACAGTTGAAGATTTTAACATCCCTTTCAACAAATGATAGAAAATAAAAATTAAACAAAATAAAAATCAGCCCATACATAAATGATGTGAACAACATTATCAACCACCTTAACACATAAAGAACACCTAAAAACTGCAGAACACATGTTCTTTACAAGTTCACTTGGTATATCCACCAAGACTGATCATATGTAGAGCCATACAACCCAGGTCTCAATTAATTAAAAAGGATTGAAATCAAACAGTATGTTCTCTGACCATAATGGAATTAAATTAGAAATCAATAACAATAAGATATCTAAAGACCACAACGTTTTGAAAATTGAACAAAATACTTAAAAATCCATGGGTCAAAATTTAAAAATCACAAGAGAAATCAGAAAATATTTAAAACTGAATGATGATAGAAATACATCATGTCAAACTTTGAGGTATATAAAGTGTACTAAGAGAAACCTTTATAGCTTTAAATACATTCATTTGAAAAAAAGGTATAAAAATCAGTGATCTAATGTTCCAACCTAAAACACTAGAAAAAGAACAAAACCTAAAGTACAAGGAAGGAAATAATAAAGAACATAAATTTATGAAATAGAAAACAAGAGAAAATTAAGGAAGCCAAATTCATTTTTTGAAAAAATAAGTCATCACTAATATTTTACCATTCATTCTATCTCTGATTTTGTCTGTCTAGCTAGAAGTTGATCCATTTTATTGATCTTTTCAAAGAACTAGCCAGCATTTGGTTTTATTGACTTGGCTCTATTGCTCTTCTTCTTGCTGATAGATATTAAAAAGATACAGAATATTACAAACACCTTTATGCCAACAAATTTGACAGCTTAGATGAAAATAGCAAATTTCTTTTTTGAAATATCAACTTACCAAAATTGACACACTATGATACAGAAGATCTAAAAAACAAGGAAACAAAAACAAAAGGACAGCAGCAAAAACAAAATAAGAAACTCTATCTATTAAAGAAACTGGATGCTCAAAAACCTGCTCACAGAGAAAATATCAGGTCCGGATGGTGCTCTGTTGAATTCTATCAAACACTGCAGGAAGAAATAACACCTTTCCTTCAGAAAGTAAAGGAGGAAGGAATACTTCCAAACTTGTTTTTTTGGTTTGTTTATTTTGTTTTTTTAATTTTAGGTTTGGGTGTACATGTGAAGGTTTGTTCATAGAGAAACACGTCATGGGGGTTTGTTGTACATATTATTTTATCACCCAGGTATTAAGCTCAGTACCCAGTAGTCATCTTTTCTGCTCCTCTCCCTCCTCCTATCCTCCCCTGTCAAGTAAACCCCAGTGTCTGTTGTTTCCTTCTTTGTGTTCATGAGTTCTCATCATTTAGCTCCCACTTACGTATAAGTGAGAACATGCAGTATTTGGTTTGCTGTTTCTGCATTAGTTTGCTAAGGGTAATAGCCTTCAGCTCCATCCATGTTCCTGCAAAAGACATGATCTTGTTTTATGGTTGCATAATATTCCATAGTGTATATATATACCACAATTTCTTTATCCAGTTTGTCATTGATGGGCATTTAGGTTGATTCCAAGTCTTTGCTATCGTGAACAGTGTGGCAATGAACATTCGCACACATGTGTCTTTATAGTAGAATGCTTATATTCCTCTGGGTATATACCCAATAATGGGATTGCTGGATCAAATGACAGTTCCATTTTTAGCTCTTCAAGGAGTCGCCATACTGCTTTCCACAATGGTTGAACTAATTTACACTCCCACCAACAGTGTATTAGTGTTCCCTTTTCTCTGCAACCTCGCCAGCATCTGTTAATTTTTGGCTTTTTTGATGATAGACACTCTGACTGGTGTGAGATGGTATCTCATTGTGGTTTTGATTTGCATTTCCCTAATGATCAGTGATATTGAGCTTTTCTTCATATGCTTGTTGGGAAGATGTATGTCTTCTTTTGAGACGTGTCTGTTCACGTCCTTTGCCCACTTTTTAATGGGGTTGTTTTTCTCTTGTAAATTTGTTTAAGTTCCTTACAGATGCTAGATGTTACACCTTTGTCAGATGTATAGTTTGCAAAAATTTTCTCCCATTCTGTAGGTTGCCTGTTTACTCTGTTGATAGCTTCTTTTGCTGTGCAGAGGCTCTTACCTTCAATTAGATCCCGTTTGTCAATTTTTGCTTTTGTTGAAATTGCTCTTGGTGTCTTTGTCGTGAAATTTTTGCCTGTTCCAATGTCCAGGATGGTTATTGCCTAGCTTGTCTTCCAGAATTTTCATAGCCAAACTGGTTTTATCAAGTCAGTATCTAAATCCAAAAAGTGATAAGTGATAGGGGAAAAAAGGAAATATGGAACAAGGAAAAGGAAAATCAGGAGCATGGAAGCAGGGTGGGCTGCAGCTTTGAAAATGGTGCTCACCTCATTGAGAAGGTGACATGGGAGAACAGACTTGAAGGAGGTGAGGGCCCATGGGGATCTTTGTCTGAACAGCACCTTGTGCAAAGGAATGTGCCTGGAAAGGCAAGGAGGCAAGCGTGCTATTCCAAAGACCCAAGTTAGGAAGATTTATCAAGGAAGATGAAAAGGATCAACTGTTCAACACTAATGTTAGTTAAGTAAATGAGGAATTAGCAAAGTAGTGGTCCTTGGTGATCTTAAAGAGAGTAGATTTGTGGGATGGGTAGGACTGAAGTAGGCTTAAGAGAAAATGGCAGAGGGCCTGCTGTGGTGACTCATGCCTGTAATCCCAGCACTTTGGGAGGCCGAGGCGGGTGGATCACAAGGTCAGGAGTTCGAGAAAAGCCTGGCCAACACGGTGAAACCCTGTCTCTACTAAAAATACAAAAATTAGCTGGGCGTGGAGGCACATGCCTGTAATCCCAGGTACTCGAGAGGCTGAGGCAGGAGAACTGCTTGAACCCAGGAAGCGGAGGTTGCAGTTAGCCGAGATCGCTGCATTGCACTCCAGGCTGGGTGACTGGGAGAGACTCTGTTAAAATAAATAATAATAATAATAATAATAATAATAATAATAATAATAATAATTTTTTAAAAAGAGAAAAAGAAAAAGAAAATGGCAGAACTGGATCTAATGAGTGTGGACACCTCTTTTGATGGGTTGTGACTCAAAGGGAAGCAAAGAAATTAGCAGTTGGAGAGGAAAGTGGGGTCAAGAAAAGGGTCTTTTGTTTGTTTAATATAGGTGAAATGTGTTTACATGGTGATGGATATGATCCAAAACAGATCAAAAACCGCAGAAGAGCAGGGAGAGCTGCTAGAAGAATGCCCTTGACCAGATGTCAGGTACGTCTCCTGTATAAGGAGTTCTCTCAGTTCTCTCTGACCCGTTTCAAAGGAATTCTGAAATCCTCTAAAACCATCACTGCCATCAATTCAACAGTTTCTGAAACACTATGAAAATATGTTTGCAATTTCATTGAGTAAATTATTAATATAAATAATTACTACAGCATTTGAGAAAAAGTTAAGAGTGAACTCTTGAAACAAGTCCAAGGTGGCTCTGATCCATTTAATGATCCAATCAAGCCCCCCAAGAAGCTCCTTCTCCTTTTGTTTCTTCTTTGTGTTTTACAGACCATATTTTGCTACTTTCTGAGGCATTTGCTCAAAAATTTATTTTTCTTGATTCAAGTTCAACTTTATATAATACCCTTAAGCAAACACACAACTTAATTTCTTTTTTTTTTTTTTTTTTGAGATGGAGTCTTGCTCTGTTGCCCAGGCTGGAGTGCAGTGGCGTGATCTCAGCTCACTGCAAGCTCTGCCTCCCGGGCTCACGTGCCATTCTCCTGCCTCAGCCTCCCAAGTAGCTGGGACTACAGGCGCCCGCCACCACGCCCGGCTAATTTTTTGTATTTTTAGTAGAGACGGGGTTTCACCGTGTTAGCCAGGATGGTCTTGATCTCCTGACCTCATGATCCACCCGCCTCGCCAATTTCTTAAAGTATTAAAAAATGAAGTCTATGAGAGGTGTTCCACACAAGAATGTGTGCGTGGAATTTTAATTTTTCCAAGGCTGTTGCCATAGTTTCTTTGGCAGCAAAACTACATATAGTGAACTAATTAAGGATTGAAAACACATTGTTAGACAATTTAGACCCACACTCTCTGAAGGTTAGTTTAAAAGAAATAATGAGTAAAAGCAAGTAAAAGTGTATACCCAAGAGTAAAAAATCACAAAATGTTTTTTATTAGTGTTAATTCTTTTGCTCCCCTAACCAGAGGACATTCACAACATGTTAGATTTCCTGCCAAGTTAGATAGTATGCACAAGAAAGATCCAACTCTCAACAAGATTTGATTGGTAAAGAGGGAGGGCAAGAACCCATGGGCATCTAATTTTCATTAACCCAAAGGAGAAATAATGGATAGAAAATGCAAGCCAGAATTCTAGATAATACAAAATATACAAAACCAAGCATAAAGAAACAGTTCCCTTTCACCTAAAGGTTGTGAGCTAAAAGCACACAGGTCAATAATCTGCTTTGAATAACTAACCTATTTTTAGTTTATCAAACAAATCCTATAAGCGGTTACAATTGTTCTTATAACTATTAAGAAGTGGGGAAACTGGTGAATTGCTGTTAGGAAGACTGAGTCTTCAAACAAAGTGAAAGCAGGAAATCTAGGAGGTAAGCCCATGTCACACCCTGCTTTCTTCCTGAGAATGTGGGCATAATCTGGAGACCTTGACCTTTTACTTTAATGACAGCACAGAGCACCAGGGGTAGGAGATAAACCTCAGGGTTTGGCCAAGATGGGAAACCAAGGAATCTAAATGCAGGGAGTGGTATTACCCAACCAGATTTCAAAACTTGTTATAAAACTAGTCACTAAGATAATGTGGTACTGGCACAAGGATAGATAAATAGACTAATGGAACCAAATCAAATTCATACATACACAAAAACTCAACTAATGACAGAAAACACACTGAAAACAAATGAAGAAAGTACAGATTGTTTGACAGAGATAGAATATTTGAAAACACATATGGGGGAAGAAAAGGAAATTGGATATCTACTAAAGAAAAGGAAATTGGATACCTACTTCACATCCAACACCAAAATCAATTCCAGGTGGATAAAATACTTAAATGAGGCCAGGCGGGGTGGCTCATGCCTGTAATCCCAGGACTTTGGGAGACTGAGGCGGACAGATCACCTGAGGTCAGGAGTTCGAGATCAGACCGTTCAACATGGCGAAACCCCATCTCTACTAAAACTACAAAAATTACCCGGGCATGGTGGTGGACTCCTGTAGTCCCGGCTACTCGGGAGGCTAAGGGCAGAAGAATCCCTTGAACCCAGGAGGCGGAGGTTGCAGTGAGCTGAGATCGTGCCACTGCACTCCAACCTGGGTGACAGAGCAAGACTCCATCTCAAAAAAAAAAAAAAAAAAGTCTTAAGTGAGAGAGGCAGAAGTTTTAAAAGGCAGTATAGGAGAATATATTTATGTCTAAAGATCAATTTTTTAAAAAACTGAGTTAAAATTAAAACGTTAATTCTTTAAAAGATAAAATGAGGCCAGCTGCAGTGGCTCATGCCTGTAATCGCAGTACTTTGGGGGAGGCCAAGGATGGTGGATTGCTTGAGCTCAGGAGTTCAAGACCAGCCTGGGCAACGTGGAGAAATCCTGTCTCCACAAAAAATACAAAAATTAGCTGGGCATGGTGGTGCCTGCCTGTGGTCCCAGCTATTTGGGAGGCTGAAGCGGGAGGAATGCTTGAGCCCCAAAGGTGGAGGCTGTAGTGAGCCGTGATTGCACCAAACACTCAAACTGGAGTGACAGAGCAAAACCCTATCTCAAAACCAAATAAAACATAAAAACAATAAAATGAGATGAAAAGACAAGGAAGGCAAAAACTAAAAGGACTTATTTACAAATCATAAATCTGCACAGCAATCTCATATGGTAACTACCAGCCACATGTAGCTATTTTATTTAAAATTTAATTATCAGTAGCTCTAGACACATTTCAGTTACTCAGTAGTCATACATGGCTGGTAGCTACTCTACTTGCCCTAATATGGAACATCATCATCTCAGAAAGTTCTCTTTGGACAGCACTGATCTAGAACATACACAGCATTTTTAAACTTCTAAAATAAACAACTAAAAAACTGGACAAGGAGCATTCATAGATATTTGACAAAACAAAACCACAAAAATTTACTATAAGCATGCAAAAAGGTGTTTCAACTTCATTAGTAATCAGAGTGAGGCAAATGAAACTCACCTGATACCATTTCAGACACCCCACATTTGGCAAAGGATTAAAAATCAGATAATATCAGATATTAAAGGAGATGCAGATGAGCAAGTGACCCATGACAGCCACTGTGGAAGCAGTCTGGCACTATTCAGTCATGTTGAACACTGACACCCAGCACTTCTACTCTAGAGAAGTGATTCTCCACCTGAGCTGAATAGTGTCACCTGCCCCACTATTTAGGGCAGTGGTGTGTGGAGACACACATACAACACACAGTTCTACCATCATTAAGCTGGCAGGAGGCCAAGGATAATAAAATTCCTGCAATTAAAGGAATTATTCCTTCTGTACTATGTACGGAGGTATGAACAAAAATCAAAACATTAGAATAAAATTTTAAAAATTAGCCAGATTTAGTGGTGTACATGTAGTCCCAACTACTCGGGAGGCTGAGGCAGGAGGATTGCTTGAGCTCAGGAGTTTGAGGCTGCAATGGGCAATGATCGTGCCACTGCACTCCAGCCTGGGCAACAGAGCGAGAACCTGTCTCTTAAAAAACAAAACAACAACAAAATTAGAAACAGCCCAAACAATGTCAGCTATAAAACGGATACATAAATTGCATATAATGGAATACCACAGAAATGGAAATAAATGACCCTTAATTACAGATGTCAACATGGGTGCTTCTAATGAATATGAAGCTGAGTGAAACTAGCAAGATATGTGAATATAAACATATGCTTAAAATTTATATAAAGAACAAAAATAGCCAAACACAAAATTAATTTGGCGATAAGTACATATAAAACAAATCAAAACAAAAAAATGCAAGGGAATTGCTAACAAAAAATTAGGATAAGGCTACCTCTGAGAGGGAGGGAGGAAGATATTCTCTTTGGAAGGTCATACAAGGGCCTTCTAAGTTTGGTAATGCTTCATTTCTTTAGCTGGGTAGTAAGTTAAGATGTTCATTTTAATATATTTATTTATATGTATGTTTTACACGTCTCCATATATTTGATAAATTTCACAACTGTTTTAAAAGCCAGCTTAATTACCTACTAGCTGGGATCCGTGGCCTTTCTGAACATTGCTAATAATAATACTGCCACCTACCTCATGGAGTTGTTCTGAAGTTCAAAGGACATAGAAGTGTGAGTGATTGTGATGGCGAATATTTTACAGAATAGGAAACATACGAGGTAAACATGTCCCTAAAGATTTCATTCTGGGTACTGTCCAGGACCACAGAGTCTAGAATGTCTAAGTAGTTATTTAAGTCAAGAAGGTACTGAAGTGTCTGTGTTCCCATTGTAGAATGAGAAATCCCGTGTTCAATTCAACCCATGGGAGAACCATCATAATGAAGTGATAGCAAATTTTTCAATAAATGCGTAAATATGAGCTTTTATTGTTATGTTGTTGTAATAATGACCACAGTACTGAAAGGATCTGGAAATCATGTCACAGAAGAAGAAATTATTTAAGACATGTTTATACTAAAATTTAGGCTAAATGATAATAACAATGACACAACTGTCCTCATTTTTGGGATAAACAACAGACATAGATCTATTTGTTAAGTGTTCTTCCAGAGGATGGAGTGGAGAGACTGGAGGAATTTAAAAGTCAGTACCCTTCTGGTTCAATATAAAAAAGAACTTTTTGACAATCAGTAATAGGACACACAGAATAGACTGTATGATAATTCCCTTGCACTTGAATTATTCAGATAAAGACAGTTTAGCAGAGACTCCTGTATCTGATGAAAACATGTATTTTAAAAATAAACTATGTTAAATTAAAAATACTGATAATAGGCTGGGCACAGTGGCCCATGCCTGTAATCCCAGCACTTTGGAAGGCCATGGCAGGAGGATTGTTTGCACTGAGGAGTTTGAGACCAGCCTGGGCAACATGGCAAGACCTCATCTTTACTAAAAACAACAACAAAAAATCAGCCGGGCATGTGGGCATGTGCCTGTAGTCCAAGTTACTTGAGAGGCTGAGATGGGAGGATCACTTGATCAAGCCTGGAAGATAAAGGATGCAGTGAGCTATGATCACACCACTGCACTCCATCATGGGCGACAGAGCAAGATCCTGTCTCAAAAAAAAAAAAAAAAAAAAAAAAAACAAAATAAAAATACAAATAATAAAACTTTCTGTCATATTTATTTCAAAAGCTAGCTGTCCTGCTTGATATCCATCAACTACAAATAACTTATTTTACCTCTTGGAGCCCCAATTTCCTCATCTGTAATAAGATATCTTTCCTTCAAGGTTATTTGGTAAAAATCAATGTGATATACATGGAAGTTGCCTAGCCCTGATGTTCCATAAGTGCTCAGTCAGCAGGTATAATTTCTAAAATTATTATTAAAGGCTTCTAAACTTGTTCCTAGCTAGATAAATAAAAAATGACATCAGTGCAAAGGAGGTGGGGGGAAAAAACTTTCACATTTGACAACAGCCTAAGTAAGAACTTGTATCTGTTACTTGAAGGAAAGTGGCAAAACTGATATCCCTGGATCAGTTTCTTTAAAATGTTATCAAATGGCCTCTGGTCTCCCAGAAAGTTTCTTTGAACATGCTTCGTTCAGAAATCTTCGTCCACAAAAAATCTCTTAAATTTCACAACCATAAAGAACTTTCTAGTTTGCTTAAATAAAAATAAGACAGGAATTATGAAGATAAGACTTAGCACAGCAAACTACATCCTATTTACTACAATAAATAAATACTCAGGCCATCAGCTTTTAAAAATATCTAAAGCTAAGAAAAAGAACATACATATACATGACTATTTATATCCTCTATATTTAACCTGCAGAAACTCAATCTTTAAAAACTCAATGTCTATAAACAGGAAATGCTGCACTTCAAGATTAAACCACGGTAATTTATTATAAGTAAATAAGTATCCTACAAACAACTTTACTATAAGGACACTTGCAAACGTCAAGCTGTTCTCCATGAACATAATAATGGCGGAATCTCAGAGAGTTTAAAATCGTATGCAGTTTACTATAGTTATCTTTCTATTCTGTGGAAGCAGTCTGCTACACTTTGGTTTTTAGCTTGGTTCTGTTTTTTACTTGAGTTTCAAACCTAGCTTCAAATTACTAGTTGATGGTGTTGATGGTCACATACTGTAATGAAGTTGGTGGATTCGCTGAAATTAAAACCAACTCCTATTTACCACCCTTCTTTTCAAGCACAGATCAATTATTTACGACCAGGTTCATCAACACTATGTTTTAGGAGGCAGTCCATCTGAAGCCAGCTATAAATAAAGTAAATAGAATCTGACCTCAAAACTTCTTGACTCCACAGAGAACTGAAAGAAGATGGGAGGGGAGAAGCAAAGGAAAAAAAAAAAAGAGGAAAGAAAAAGAAAAGAACAAAAGAAGCCAACATCCAATGAGCTGCTTCTATGCCAGAATTACAATTTTATTTCATTCTTGGTCAATTTGTCATCATTTAATTCTCACAACCCCATAAGGCAGTATTATGTTCCTCTTATTTAAGATTGAGAAACTGCAGCTCAAAAAGGCTAAATTGCTTACTGGGGCTACAAAATAAGGAGGAAAACCAGAATTTGACGTGGGGTCTGTCTGATTCCAAAGCCTGGACACTTATTTTCTACATCAGATAAAATAATTTTCAGTGTTTTTAGGTGTGAGTCGTTTAGGAATTTTTAAAACAAAAAGGAATTAAATAGTTCCAAATTATAGCGTGGATAGCAGAAAACCATGCATATAAGTTTTTAACCGCCTCTAAGAATCTGAAGTGTAAGGTTGTCACCATTATGCATGAGATGCACGCGAAATTATACAGAGAGAAAGAACAGGAAACCTCAAGTGGAGATTGCTTGGAAAGAGTGACGAAGCCACATCTAAAAGCAAGACAAAGACAGGGAGTGTCAAGTACTCATAGCCTCTTACCTGCTGTACTTCACTTTCTCCATTTGAGATTTTCTCAGTGTAAACAAAGGAGTTGAATATCCGCTGCAATGAAAAGAAAATGGACATGAGATTTTCTAAATAAGTCATTTTCTACATGAGTGTGTATGTGAATAATTTGTTTACAACAAATAGAATCTAGTAGAAAAAAAATTTAATTAAAATGCAGTAATTTTACAGAGAGAAACCCAAGTATCAGCCAAAGTCAATCACACTTATGTAAGCAATACCCAGGCACCTCTGTAGTGAAATAAACCAGGTGTTACACTATTATTTTTCATTTTCAAAAATACATTTAATTATAGATTTCTGGAGTCCATGTCATTTTATCCGACTGGTATAATCTGACCAAGTTGTGTTTCTCATTTAAATCCTGCACTCCCTGAATGCTGTAATTGTTTACAGACACTAACATCTAATGCAATAAAGATCTTTAAAGGGATTCTTTCCATATTCTCTCATGTCCCTGTTCAGTCAGTACCTACCCAATATTATCTATCACCTTCGTTACTCAAGTACCCGTCAGGAGAGTAACATAATAGGGCTTGCCAAATATGTGTGGACTTAAGAGAAGATCCAGTTCTTACATGCCAGGAAATATGACAGCTGTGCCAAGACATTAGGCCAAACTACAGCACACAAGCACACACATTCTTCCACTGGTCCCTGCCTAGCTGGTACCTACTCCTCCATACATTGCCTCTATTTAAAATGTCTCTGCAGACTTATGACTTTACCAAACTGTACCGTTACTGAGTAATCACAAGAGATTAACATATAACAAACTAAAAAATGAGAATCTAAGTTATGTATCTGTTAGAGGAGCAAAAAAAAAAAAAAAAAAAAAAAAAAAGAGCAGCAGCCTTATCATTTATCTTCAAGCTTTAAAGATACCACTGAACTCTCCAGATGAGTAAGGAGTCAGACCTGGAGATGTCAGCCAAAATTTCCTTCTTCCTTTCCATCCTGCTGCCAAGGGTTTGTCAGCATCTGGGACAGCTTCCCAGACGGCCTAACACACCTGCATGGTTGTGGTACAGAAGATAAGTGAAGCCAAGTTCATCATGCAATGTACATCTAAACAGACCAAATGAAGGAGGATCAAGCTGCTGGGGCTTAGAGGGAGGTTTTGGTCGGGGGGTGGAGTGCAGGGTGGAGGGAAGCAAACAAACTTGAGAAGGACTAGGATGAAATTATAGTCTGGAAAATTATAATTACAAATCATGGTGCCTCCCATCATTCTCCAATGTGTCACTCATTCATTCAACAGATGTTTACTGTCATTTTCTCTTCTGAAAATGACTCTGCTGGTATGAAAGTTCATTACAGGTTTCTAGTAATGTTCATAATGATATTATCATTGGCTAATATCTGCTGAATACTTACCATGGAGTGGACACTATTCTAAGCACACTACATTTATTTCTTTAACTTTCATAAAACACCTTTGTGATAGGCACTATTATTATCTCTACATAGATGAGGAAACTGAAGCATATTTACCAAGTGCCTAGGGCAATCCAGATATTGTGCCTCATGTGTATATTTTATTTAATGTTCATTTCAAAATTACTGTAGCTTTAAAGATGAAAAACTAAGGGTCTGGGAGATTAAATAACATACCCCCAAATCGCTTGGCAAGGCTGGAATCTGAACCCAGGCAATGTGACTTCAGATCTGGTGCTCCTAACTCTATTGTCTTATAAGAATTTGCTACCTGATTGCTTCACATACATTAAAAGATGCTGCGGTCATGAGCTAACACCTGAACGTAATGCAGATCAACAATCCCTATGTGTAATTTCAAAATTCAAAAGGCTCTGAAAATCAAAAGTTTTACGTAACACATTTGTTAGCAAAATACGAAATAGCCTGAACTTATTTGGCAGTAAATCCTAACTTGAACTGATGTGTATGTATAGTCCTTGTTAAACCACTTAGTGTGCTATTTATACATTTTGATGCAGATCTCAACCAATGTATTTGATTATGGGGCTCTGCTCTAGATACCACTACCGGTGTTTTACATTCAGGGGGCATTAGGATTCTAAATCCTGAAATACTCATTTTGGAAGAAGGATTAAGAACCCACAGACCTCTCCCAGATCTTTGGGGGACATCTTAGTTCACTACATTATAATGCTCTTAGAGGCCTGGTCAATGTCATTACCACCCATGCCCCCCAGAATATATTCTCTATTCTCATACAATTTGATTTCCAAAAGCTGTTAAATAGTGCCAACAGTACATTTGTATTAAAAGTAACATAATTCATGTAGTGACTCCAGATCTTGATAAACATGGTCAATTTCTTATTTCCTTTCTGGCAGTGATATTCCAATTGATACAGTATCTGTTCTATCTTGGCAAATGCTTCCACCAGAGTTGACTGATGAAGGAGGCATGAACTACTCCAGATGCACCTTGCTCAAGCCAACACCCACAAAGGGCCAAATCAGATACTTCCTTCTCCTTTTTGTTAAAACAAAGGTGAATTCCTCAGTAGTAATAAAGAATATATGCCCGGAAGGGTTCAAGAGGCTGTGTTTTGGTCCCTATTTTACTCATTTATTAACAGGAGTGATTACTAATACTTTTATCTTAGTAGATCTTTTTATGACATAAGCATTTTTATATTCTTCATATCTAATAAATGTGGGTGGGCAAAAGAAAATTTTAAAAGCAAGAAAGATGTTTTAAATGTAAGCAGTAGTGGTTCTATAGACTACCTATTTTGTATAAACCCGTATTGATCCCAGAAGTGAAAGGGGATGTGTTAGGTCATAGTTCGGGGCTATCACCAAAGCAAAACATTTTTTTACCCCTTCTCCTTCCTCAAGTAGTTGGGGTGTGGGATGGAGAGGAGCTTTAAGAACTTTAGTGAGATGCCATGGGAAGCCAGTAGAACTTAGACAAGTAACTCATGACTTAACCAATTAGCCACATTTGGTGCAAGGTTAAAAGTTCAGGCTTAGGCTGGGTGCGGTGGCTCATGCCTGTAATCCCAGCACCTTGGGAGGCCTAGGTGGGCAGATCACCTGAGGTCAGGAGTTCAAGACAAGCCCGGCTAACATGGTGAAACCCCATTTCTATTAAAAATACAAAAAATTAGCCAGGCATGGTGGTGCACACCTGTAATCCCAGCTACTCGGGAGGCTGAGGGAGGAGAATTGCTTGAACCCAGGAGGCAGAGGTTGCAGTGAGTCAAGATTGCACCATCGCACTCCAGCTTGGGCAACAAGAGCGAAACTCTGTCTCAGAAAAAGAAACAAAACAACAACAAAAAAGTTCAGGCTTCTGTGTGTGCACAAGATCTCAAACTACAGGGTGAATTTTCACTATGCTCTAGGTCAATGGACAGTAATCGTCTTTCTTAAAATGCAGGGCCTGCTAAGCCTAGCTCTCAAAGGCTTAGTACTTTTATACTTTACAATTTCACATAAATTATTGCATTTGATCTTCATAACAACTGTATGTGGTAGGCAGGGCAGGGGTCTGAAACCACATTTTACAGACTAAAAAACTACACTTCCAAAGGTAGAAAATATATCCCAGGTAAAAAGTTAAAGTATTGAGGCCTAAATCAAGACCTTGAGTTAAAAACAGGCACTGTATTTAGCAAAGCTATTAAACAAATTCATTCATATCACCTTCTTCTTCTGTATAGCCTAGGAATCCTAATACTTGCATGTAGGGAAAAAATGAGCATTTGGGGGTTTTTTTCTATCCATTTTATTTTAAGCAAGATATATTGTCCAGGGTAATTAAAGAATCCCAGACAAAGGTTTTATATTTTTTATTACTTCTATTGCTATGTAAAATTATAAAAGAAATAGAGTACGGGGCTTTTGGGAGCTTTTGATTTTAATGCAAGAGCCAGGAATTCAAAATGATACACCTAGCCAACATTTTTGTGACTTCAGGGTAAAGATTTTCCTGGTTAATAGAGGACTTGGAAAATGGAAATGGAAAGGAAAATTTTTCCTAAAACATGAAAATGATCAGCCACTGGGAGTGGTGGCTCATGCTGTAATCCCAGAATTTTGGGGGGCTGAGGCAGGTGGATCACTTAAGCTTAGGAGTTCAAGACCAGCCTGGCCAACATGGCAAAACCTCGTCTATATGAAAAAATATAAATATTAGCCGGGTGTGACGGCACCCACAGGTAGTTCAGCTACTCAGGAGGCAGAGGTGGGAGGATCACTTGAGCCCAGGAGGCAGAGGCTGCAGTGAGCCAAGATTGTGCTACTGCACTCCAGCCTGGGTAACAGAATCAGACCATGTCTCAAAAAAAAAAAAAAAAAAAAAGTAAACGAAAAAGAGAAAAGAAAAGAAAATGAAGAGCCATCATGACAGGTCTGATCCTTCAGTCCTCTTGGATGATTTATTCACAGTAACAGGGTTAGGGTAGGCAGGGTGAGCATTCTGCTTTCTATTCCAAGTTGTCACTTTCCTTTATCCCAACTCCCGGGAGGGCTAAAGGAATCCCAGAAATCCGAACTCTTACTGTGAACACAACCCCAAGGGAGTCAGAAGTTAACTCTCCTCACTTTGCAAATCCCTGGAAATGAAGCCAAAGATACTGCCCAGCCCTGCCCATTACTCTTTCTTGTTTTTAAAATTCTTCATCAAATACTAAAACTAAAAATATGTTTTATTATATAGCGAACAGATTAAAATAGGTGAGGAGTTTTAAAATGTTATTTTAAATAGAAACATTTCACAGAATCTTCTGTTACATTTATTTCTGTAATTAAAAGAAAACAAGAACAAAATGTCTTATTCTTAAGTGCATGGTAACCGAGCACTCTGATTTAGAGACAAAACTGACCTTTCTCTCATTAATGCATGTACCTTGGAAAACTGGCGGTATCTTCTCAAGTTAATTATATGGATATTTATGACTCAGCAATTCCAATCCTTGGTATACACCTTGCAGACACATGGTTGTGTGTTCATCAAAAGACAAGTACAGTATACAACAATGTTCACACAGCAAAACTACTCGTAGTAGCACCTACCTAGAATACTCAAATGCCTATCAGCAATAGAAAATTAAACTGTGGTGAATTCGCATAACAGAATATTCAGTGATGAGAATGAAAAACGATTGCAACATGCATCAACATGATGAATCTCACAAACATGATACTGAGTGAAAGATGCCAGACACTAGCATACAAAGTGTATAATTCCATTTACATAAAGTTCAAAACCAGGCAAAACTAATCTAGCCTGTTAAAAGTCAGGATAGTGGTTATTCTTTGTGGGAGAATGAATAGAATAGGGCATAAAAGGAGCTTCCGGGATGCTGACATTTTCTGTTTCTTGATGTGGTTGCTGGTTACCGGATGTGTTCACTTTTGTGAGAATTCATCAAGATGTACACTTAAAAGACTGTGCATTCTTCTGTATGCTATGCTTCAATATATTTACTTTAAACATACATTCTAGGTAGTCTCTCTAAAATATACTCTACTCAAATGTTTTTGTAAATACACAAATGTTTTGTATATTTTTAAAACTATTGATGCATTCTTAAAAAGGAAGGGCAAGACTCTAGTAACTGGGCTATTATAAAAACTCAAAGAAAAATCTAAACCCCAATCCATAATCCAGATAAAACTGGGGCTATGCTAACTGAAGAGTCACCTAGCAATTCACAGATAAGGTCTCCTGAGCCTTCCCCGAGGCTACATCTTAATTGCTCCCTCACACTTTAAGTATATACAATATTGCTTAGTTCTCCAGCTTCCCATCTAACAGTACTGTACAAATCTGAATTTTCAGCAAGAAAAGGGGTATCTTTACTGAGTTTCATCCAACCTAGATGTTCTAAAGGTATGTTACATTATTAAATTAAATCTCTTTACATATTCCTTTCTTTTATTCCCTAAGCACTGCCTCCCCGCTCCCTCCCCAAAAGAGCAGGTTCAACACAAATGAAGTTAAAAATTAGAGTCACATAATAACAGTTGAATACAGTTCCCCCTACCTCTACTCCAAGGGGAAGAAAAAAAAAAAGACAAACATCTTGGTGTGTGTGTGTGTATGTGCGCACGTGTGCATGGGTAGCCTGCTTTCCCCACCTTGTACTGGCTGCACCTTAGTCCTTCCCTCTCTCCATCCACTGACCCACCCTCCCAAACCATCATCTCCTCCCTTACCAAATCTCCCAAATTAATTGAGCCTGCTTGACAGATAGCAAGAGAATTCCACTTTGCTGGAACAAGGACAATTACATGTGTGTTTAGTAAGACGGTCAGTCCAGACAGTTGGCCCAACCTTCACGCCACCAACAACTCTGCCAAATTTTAACTAGATATTGAAATGAATGCTACAGCAGAATACCACAGCAAAAAAATAAATACCTTTGCAAGCCTTATGAGATTCTGTGGGTCTCCCTCCCTGATATTTGCTAAGAAAATGTGGACTGAGTTTTTATTCAAAAGCTTATTCTCTTGCTATTTATGGGTCTCTGTGGCAAGCACATATGGCTGACAGTTCAGTAATGGCTTCATTCAGCTCTGGATCTGTTCCTATGATTCCAGGCATTGTGGTTAAAGGGGAGGAAAGTATAGATCACCACTGTTATCGCAAGAGGCTGACCAACACTAACCACTAAAAGACAAAATGCTGTCATTTAAACACATTTTTTTAAAAATCATGGGGCTGGGTGTGGTGACTCATGCCTGTAATCCTAGCACTTTGGGAGGCCGAGGCCGGTGGATCACATGGCTGACATGGTGAAGCCCTGTTTCTACCAAAAAAAAAAAAAAAAAAAAAAAAGCACTGAAAAGGTAATTAATGAAAACCTAATTTAAGTATTTTAAGAAATAAAATGTGTATGACTGTATTCTTCCCTAAGTATACCCCATGAATAATCTTTTACCAGGTTTGAAGGGAACCCTCCTGTCCAGATTAGACATCATCTGATTTTTACCAGACTATTTAACCTCATACTATTAAACAAATGGAAGGCCCAATAAAAATGGCATTCTCTGATGAGGCTAATTATTCTGCATTCTGAGGTCAAAAATCTGTTGCTATAGATCTTGGTCACTTTTAAAATTATTATTTTAGAGACAGTCTTACTGTGCTACCCAGGCTGGAGTGCAGTAGCATGATCCTAGCTCACTGCAGCTTTGAATTCCTGGGCTCAAGTGATCCTCTCGCCTCAGCCTCCCAAGTAGCTAGGACTTGTGCATCACCACTGCTGGCTAATTTAAATATATATATATATATATTTTTTTTTTTTTAGAGATAGGATCTCGCTATGTCACTGAGATTGGTCTCAAACTTCTTGCCTCAAGCAATCTTCCCACCTTGGCCTCCCAAAGTGCTGGGATAACAGACATGAGCCACCATGCCTGGCCTTTGGTCAATTTTTAATCTCAGAATTTGTTCATTTTGGATACACGTGGTTCAAGAAAATAGTTTGCCAAGAGTATGGAAAAGGTTACCACTAAAAAGAAAAATAGAAAGTAACCTAAGTATCCAACAATAGGAAACCAGTTAAAAGACTCTTCATCCAATCAAAAACATTGTGCAGCTATTAAAAGCATGTTTATATAAAAAATTTATTGTTAATATGTGTAAAGCAGCATTTAAATATATAAATATTATTCTAATTATGCGTGTGTGTGTGTGTTGATGTGTGTGTGGATGTCCTATGTATCATAATGTTGCCATGTATCCCAAGGGCCTGGAATGCACTCAGGTGCTTTGCAACACATTGTCTCATGTAATATTTACAATGACCTTTATAACTACGTCCTCATTTTACAGATGAGGGAACTGAGGTTCTGAGAGATTAATTTGATAAAGCTGAATATTAGTAAGTACATGGTCAAGTCTGAATACAAAGCCTGTCTTACTCCTAAATTTATGTGTAATCCCCTATGCAAAGATCATCTTTAATAGAGTTTAATAGAGAAAACTTACGTAACACCTAGAAGTTGATCAAAATAGTAACAGGGCTTGCCTGTAAATAATATATATCTAAAATATATATTTTTCCTTTCTTCCCCCACAAATCTTAAAATTGAATATATAACAGAGAAAGACAAACATTTTTCAGAGTTGTCAAACTCACAAAAGCACATACATCCAAAGTGACAACTAGACTCTACACCACCTCAAGAGCTTTCTGAGGAGAAAATAAATTCAGAGGCTTATGTTTGATGCTCACTATAAAAACTATGTCTTGAATGGCACAGTGACTTGCGAGAAACCAGGGCTATTCCAGTTTATATAACAAAGGGAAATGCTTAGTTACTGAAAACCATGGCAAAGGAAGAGGCTTACTTTGGGAATTAAAAAAAAAAATGCATCAGTGACACAATAGACGACCTTGTGCAAATCAAACTGTACGCCCAGGTACACATGACCCAGGTCAACAAACTTCCTTATTTTGTTTTAGTGTTGCTATAAATAATGATCATAGCTAATGCTTATATAGTGCTTACTATCTGTCAGGCACTAAGTGCTTTACATAACTCATTTATCTCATAAACGAGAAGATGAATTCATATAGAGTGCACTAAAAATATTATAAATGTACTTCACACACCATTATGATAGTTATCTACTATTATTCTATTTTACTATAGTTAATCCTTTAAGACTATAATAACATTCTATTAATGATAGTTGTTCTATGATAGTCTACTATTATTCTATTTTACTATAGTTAATCCTTTAAGACTATAATAACATTCTATTAATGATAGTTGTTCTATGATAGTTGGAGGTATGGGGGGAACAAAAATACCTGTTTAGATATTTACTGACTCAACTCCCACCTCATTCTGTTTTTGTTTTCTTATCACCCAGGTGGATGGAGTGCAGTGGCATGATCACGTCTCATTGCAGACTTGACCTCCCAGGCTCCAGTGATCCTCTCGCCTCAGCCTCCTGTGTAGCTGGAAATACAGGAGCGTACCAGCACACCTAGCTAATTTTTGTTTTTTTGTTGGTTTTGTTTTGTTTTGTTTGGTAGAGACAGGGTATCGCCATGTTGTCCAGGTTGGTCTCGAATTTCCGGGCTCAAGCAATCTGTCCACTTCAGCCTCCCAAAGTGCTGGGATTACAGGTGTGAACCACTGCTCCCAGCCCCATATCTCATTCTTAACAACCTCCTACCAATGGCAATTTCTCCATTTTCTAAAGTTCTATAGCAATGACTGTCTATGCTACAATCAAAGTAATATGTCCATTACAAAACATTTGAAAATATATAAAGAAGGGAAAAAATCTGTATCTGACTACTCCATAAAAACCAATATTGTTTACATTTTACTTTATTTCCTTCCAGTCTTTAGAATTTCTAGGTCCTAACCTTATTGTTAATTCCTTGACAACTGGCCCATGCCATGATTCCTTAACACAGTGGATTGTACACAAAAAGCATGAATAAGCATTGTGTATCCATCCACTAGCCTAAGCATTACATTATACAGATCATTATTTTATTTTGGTTGGGTACTCAACCAGCTAGCAAAAACAGGAAGATATCCTTTCTCCCTAGGCTAAAAAATGTTCCCCTTCTCTCAACAATTAACAAGTCTTTCCTTCCATTTTTCCTTCCCTCTCCTCTTTCAGCTTTAAGTATTTGTATGTGCGTGTGCATGTGCACGTGCGGGTGCGCGCACACACACACACACACACTCACAGCCACTTGGATACTTCAAGTTTGCCAAAGAACTCAAATTATGAATTCCTTAGTCCGGTGGCATTTAACTTTAACACCCTACAAACCAACATGAGCTCTGAATTTTAAGAAAGCGTGTGGGAGAGTCACAATTTGCTGACAAGTGTCACCTTTACAAAGGACTGCCTATTTTGGTTCACTCCATCCCTCAAAAGAAATTACAGGGAAAAAGGGACAGCCTGCACTCTGATTTAGCAGGGAAAATCTAAAGCAATCATCTCAGCGAGAAGAGTTTCTAGTCTTGATCACTTGATTTCCTGTTACAGCATTCAAAACCAGGAGAGCGGGTGAGTAAACATGAACCCAGAGAACAAAGGCAGGCAAACCAAGACGGAAACACTTCCCCAAATGCAATAAAGGTTCTGAAGGGTTATTGGGTTTTTGCTGTTGTTTTGGCTTTCAAAGTGGGTAAGAGGAAAAATGTCAAATAAATTAGTTCCACATGTTGGAAAGAGTCCGCTGTTAGCCAATATAACTTGACTAAAAGTAATATTCATGACAATGCACATGGCAACCTCTCAGAAATGGAAAGTCGAGTTGCCCAAACTCTTTGCAGATGGTGCCAAATTTCCACTCCCCTATTTTCACTCTCCCAACACCAAACGCCTCCACCCCTACCCCCTAGATCTCCATTAAGGCAATTTTTGTTTCACTTTTAAAGGAAAAAAAAAAAGAGACATTTAGCGGCCATACATGTATTCTTGGAGGGTGGTGCTTTATATAAGCCTTCAATATTCAGTGTTCTGTGTGTACACGAATCCACACAAATGCTTAGGTCTCTGGGAATCTATCCATTAAGGACAAAGGGAACTGGAAAACCTGAGATGCTTAATCTTCCAGACTTAAGTGACTGATGTTTAATTACTGTCTCAGGCAATCAATCAAGTCCTTTCTAAAGGAGTCAGAAGCTATATAAAATATGGTCCCATACCCTTAAGAAACTCACCCTGTAGTTGGAAAGAGAAATTAGGAATAAAAAAATAAAAAGCAACAGTGAACAATGCAATACAGACTCTGGTATGAACTCAGTATGCTTGGCACAGGCCCAAGGTGCTGTCAGAGTTCAGCAGGGGAGAAACTTGGACTTGCCTTTGAGGTAGGATTTAAATAGGAAAAGAGAAAAAAAGCTTGGGTGAGAGCATTTCAGAGCATTCACTAAGAGGGTCTGGCGCTTAGCATATATTCATAAAGAAAATATTTATTAAGCCCCATTTTGGGCCAAGTACTGTTTAGACCCTAGAGATACAAGAGAGGGTATAACAGGAAAATCCTTGCCCGTTTGGACCCTACATTCTAGCCCCATTGGCCTCAACTTACAAAGGACTCACTACACATTGGCCTGCATATTTGGAAATGGGGTGTTCAAAGATAAAGACACTGTTTCTTGCCTGAAAAAGTTCACATTCTAGGGAGGCCCTGAAGCCAATAATTATGATACAAAGTCACATGTGGTAACAGAAAGCCAAGCTTCCTAAGGGGCCCTTTTGGAAATAAAGCTGAACTAAATGGAATACATAGACTGTGCAGGGTTTTCAAGCCAGGGAGAGGAGCTGGCTTTTATGCGTGTGGTAGGCACTTAGTAAATATTTTTTTGAATGGGTAAATGAGTAAATGTATATTTGCCAAGAAATAAATAGCCGTTAAAAGGATTTTTAACTGGGGAGTGACATGATAAAATAGGTGCTTTAAGAATGTTTATATTCCACATGCTCAGGGCCAGGCACCCACTTTCCTAAACTGTTCCTAAGCCTTTTCGCAAAGAAAAAAATGCAGTCCATTTAGAAATCCATTAGCATCCCAAGGGTCTGTGACAACTCTAAGAACCAAATGAACAGCATCATCTTCTAGTATGATGCTTGAGAGGCTCTGACGTTGAGTTTCCAATGTGTCTTACCTCCCCCAAAAGATTATAAAGTCCTGTGAGGGGCAGTTTTATTCAGTCTTGCAATCCCTATAGCACTTGCATGAAGTAGTGTTGGAGAATGAGACTGAGAAATACTTGTTCAAAAAATAATTTTAAAATAACTTAATGGAAAACAACTGTTGGGGTTTAAAACACAGTTGCAATGTTGCATTCTGAGATGAAGATAAGTTTTCAACACTTCAAAATATGCTACTAACTGTGAGGCTGTTTTGGATGTTTTTCTGAAGAAGTGTTCATTTATATCACGTCCAAAGAGAGAATTTTCATAAATACGATTCTGGTATATTCCTTTATTCAAATAAATACTTTTTCAGTACAATCATCAAGTACAGAAAGTATAAATCAAAACATCACAAAACCTAAATAACTAATAATATCAAATTGCAGCTCTGTGCGAACTAGCTCTACAGTCTGGTGAAGTCATTTAGCCTCCTCCCTAGGCTTAGTTTCCCTCACATAAAAAACAGGAAACTGGGTTAGATTCTATAAAATACCGTGAACCTAAAATTTCTACTCTACCATTGTGCTAGAATTTTATTGACATGCCAATTGCTAGACTTTTGAAAAGCTACTAATGCTAAGAGTCTTTCTGTCATATGATGTCTCAAGAAAATTATACTTGCTGACTTAAATTGTTTAAAAATAATTATAAATATATCTCTGAAACTGCTGCAGGGGGGAGTACCCAAATACTGATGCGCTGAATTTTTTAAGATGAAAATTTAAATAGAATCAATCTTGAAAATGATGAGTTTAAATGTGGAAATTGAAGCCATGAGTCAAAGTAGTGAGCCTTTATGGAATAAATGTGATGCTAATATGATTACATAAATGACTCCCAGGTCCTCCTGACTATGTCGTTTTTCAGGCTGTCACAGCCAGGGTGCCTGTCACGCATATCGAATGCCATGGTAACAGCCCTTGCCTGTAAAGGCTGCAGCACCACATGCCATGACTCTCAACAATAATTATTAACTAACATCTTGACTGAATGATGGCTTTCTGGACTCAGATGCACAATATAATCTTAATAAATAAATGCTGGGTAGAAATTTTCTCAAGTTTTTGGGTTAAAAATAAAGGAAACATAAAACGGGGAGTTAAAAAAAAACTTTGCCACTTACCAGCAGGGTGGCCTTGGAGAGGTTGGATTTGCCTCCATTTGCTTATTCATAAAATGTAGGTGATAATAGCTACTTCACTGGTTTTTGTGAGGCTCAATGCAAGTATAGCACTTATTTCTTGCATATAGTAAGAGCTCAATAAATAGTAACTTTTTAAAAATCCTTCAAAAAGAACATGTATTCATAGAAATAATGTCATTTGGGACTACCTGGGTCCCATTCCTAATGATAGGAACTCCTCCAAATCAGCATTTCTGAAGCCTTCGGAAGTGACAAGACTTTTGCAAAGCTATACATTTTCAGGAAATGGCTGTGGTATTAAAGATCCAGCTGTGACACTGGTAGCTCCCGGTGCCTTTATAAGCTCCGCTCCCAGTCTCAACAAACTGGCCTCTTCAAGTTCAAGTTGGGTCCTTGAGAAAGTGATTTTTTCCCCCTTGTTTATAAGACCTGATGGGAACACCTGTCTGAGAACAAGCCAAATCTCCAGTTTACTTTAGCCCAAGGTTTTGGACGCACACGCCAAGGAGGCCAAAGGAGTAAACTGAAGTTAAGAAATATGTTGCAGAGGTGCTGGTCCCTCCCAAGCTAGCACCCCTCAACAAACAATTCGTTTTTTCTGGGCAGGGCAGCATAAGTACTGGGTGAGGGGAAAACGCAATCATTGGCTAACCTTTAAAGAGAATAGGAGGGCTGGTCTGAGACACCTTCTCAGACCTAAGCAAGCAGAGTCAAAAAAGATTAAAGCCCTTTTGGTGCTGTCACTCAATATTTACTTTCACATCATGCTGCAAATACAGTGACCCTCACAGAGGGCAACAGGACTCCTGCTCACCTAGAGAGGCAGTCTAGTGTGGGGACAAAGGTCTGGGCTTTGGATTTTCCAGACTTCAGGTATGTCAGATGTGTGTAACCCAGAACAAATTATCCAAACCGTCTGAGCCTGTTTCCTCACGGGAATTTCAGCAACATGCCTCCAACCCCACAGAGACAGAATAGATTTATCATAGCCACCTATTAGGTTTGCTCTTCGAATTAAATGGCATGACCAGCTAAGACAGCATCTGGTATACTGTTTTTGCCCAATTAAGTGTAGCTGGTATTAAAACTGTTGTGGTTTTCTCCGAACATCCAACATCCAGTGTTAATCACCCATACATGTTCGGTAAATGTTTAATGACTAAACAAAAGATTTGGTACAACTACTCATTTGACAGAAGAGGAAATCAAGCGTGCAGGAGGTACGTGATAAGTGACCAACCAGAGGCAGGACTGAATACTTCTCCTAACTCTCAGCCTCCCACTATTAAATTTTTTACCATGCTAATTCCTCATGTAATTTTCAAAATCTGGCTGTACTGCACACCGAACTAGAAACTAAACGATATTTATTTACCCCTCAATGCCAGTTGGAACGGAAAGGGAAAATTTATTATCCCAAACTACTGAACAAGGACAAAACCAGAACATCAAATTATTCTCCCCACCAAGTAAATATTTAATTTGGCTTGAGTTCCTGGATGGGAAGCATTGTGTAGTGGAAAGAGCATGGGTTCTGGAAGCAAGGAAGTTGGACTCTGGCTGCTGGCTCCACATTTACTCTAGAGTTGAAGGCATGTTGTTTAAATGCCCGGAGACTCCATTTTCCTATCTCCAAAAATGGGTATAATAAATCTATGTTTGGGGAGTGACTACTAAGGGAGGAATACAACATTTCTTTATGGAATGATGAAAAATGTTCTAAAATTAGATCATGTGATCATTGCATAACTAGAAACTTACTAAAAACCACTGAATTGTACACTTTATATAGGAGACTTTATGGAATGTAAACCATCTCAGTCATATCAACCTTATGGTCATAGCTTTGAGGACTTAATTAGTTATTACCTATGTGAGGAATATGATGGGGAGTACAACGTAGGGGTTCAATAACAGTTGCATAAATTGGATTTCTGACACAAAGGTGGTGGTTATCAAACTTAAGGGTACAAAACACATTTTGGATTGCTTGTTGTAAAAGGCAGATTCCTAGGCCCACCACCACCACAGATGAGTCCAGAGGCCCAGAGGAAGCTGGGGGAGGTCAGCATGTGTAAGACTCATGGAGGTGGCCCTGAGGGAGGTGGCCTACTAAACACTGCTTTAAAAGTCCTTTACTAGGGGACGTTTCAAATGGAGATATTTCTACTGTCAATTTCTTGAAATGTCAGTAATGGTCTCCCTATATTGAATTTCTGTACAAATCCAAATTCCCAGAGCTGGCCATGGTGGCTCACGCCTGTAATCCCAACACTTTGGGAGGCCGAGGTGGGTGGATCACCCGAGGTCAGGAGTACGAGACCACCCTGGCCAACATGGTGAAACTCTGCCTCTACTAAAAATACAAAATTAACCAGGTGTGGTGGCACATGCATGTAATCTCAGCTACTTGGGAAGCTGAGGCAGGAGAATCACTTGAACCCGGGAGGCAGAGGTTGCAGTGAGCCAAGATCATGCCATTGCACTCCAGCCCGGGCAACAAGAGCAAAACTCTATCTCAGAAAAAAAAAAAAAAAAAACCCTCCAAATTCCCATCAAGTATACTTAAAAGTAAGCTCTGGCTAAAAGAAATTTCTTAACAAAGAGGTGGAGAAAGACGGAGGGAGAGGGAAGAAAGAAAAGCAATATCTACTACTGCTAAACCACTTAGAGGGGGCAAAAGGGACATATTCCCAATCTTTAGGTATTAACCACTTTCTACTTGTGTCCACCAAGTTCAGAATTAGAGATGAAATAAGCTTTAGTGGGCTTCCTGAGAGGACAGGAGAAAGAGAAGAAGGAACGGGCACTTTGATTTGTAATGTCTCTGCCTTAACCAACCTGAAAAGTATCTACTGGTACCCCTGTTCTACAAATGAGGAAACTAAGGCTTGGCAGAATGCATGACAAAGCAACTTCCACCAAAGTCTCACATCCAATATGCAGCAGAGTGAAACTGCAATCCCACAACTCTAGGCTTCCCAAGGGCAAGGCCAGGGGGCTGGAATCTGGGATCTAGATCTCCTGGTCCTTCCAGGAGCTGAAGAAGGTGATCAGCTTCCATTGTCCTAGCTTCATCCTTCCTTAGGTGAATGTTCTAGAAATGCTCACTTGCCAGTCATGGCCCAACTCTGTTTCCTGTTACTGAGCACAGACTATGGGCCAGCCCCAAGCTAGGCTCTGGAAGATGCAGCACTAAGACAGTCCTGCCCTTGAATTGCTCAGAGTGCAAGGGAGAAGAGGCAAGTGCAAGCAGATACTGCAGGATACGTAGTGGCAAGTGTGAGGAAGGGACATTCCATCCAAATATTATGCAAAGTCATCAAGAGCCTCAGGCTCAGCATTCAACAGGGAATATTATTAAGGCCTGATGTGCAGAGTTGGAGATATAACAGGAAGGCTTTTTGTTTGTTTACCTGCCCTTCATATTTATCAAGAGCCCCAAATCTATACTTTTGATCTTCTCTCCTAATGAGATTTTACACACAGTCAGAGATAAAATAACACAATAGAAAGAAAAAGATGGCCGGGCGCGGTGGCTCACACCTGTAATCCCAGCACTTTGGGAGGCCAAGATGGGTGGATCACCTGAGGTCAGGAGTTCAAGACCAGCCTGGCCAACATGGTGAAACTCTGTTTCTACTAAAAGTACAAAAATTAGCTGGGCATGATGGTGCACACCTGTAATCCCAGCTACTCCAGAGGCTGAGGCAGAAGAATTTCTGCAACCCAGGAGGCAGGGGTTGCAGTGAGCCAAGAAGATGCCACTACACTCCAGCCTGGGTGACAGAGTGAGACTCTGTCTGAAAAAAAAAAAAAAAAAAAATGCTGGGCTCACGACTGTAATCTCAGCACTTTTGGAGGCCAAGGCAGGTGGATAACGAGGTCAGGAGATTGAGACCATCTAACACTGTGAAACCCCATCTCTACTAAAAATACAAAAAAATTAGCCGGACGTGGTGGCTGGTGCCTGTAGTCCCAGCTACTCAGGAGGCTGAGGCAGAAGAATGGTATGAACCCAGGAGGCGGAGCTTGCAGTGAGCCGAGATCATGCCACTGCACTCCAGCCTGGACAACAGAGCAAGATTCCGTCTTCAAAAAAAAAAAAAAAAAAAAAAGAGAGAGAGAGAGAGAAGAAAAAGATATCTATTATTCAATTTTGAGCTTGCATTCCACTAATAGAACACATCATGTATAGTATTCTCTGAATTAATGCTTTAAAAACAAATGCTGAAATTAGTTCATAAATGGCACAATTGTACTGCATGTTTACATTGAGTTAATTTGGTAAACAGATACGTTTAAAACATTAGTGTTGGTAACTCTGTTTGGCATTTCTTCACTTATTAATATACCAACAGGTTCAAAAACTAGAGGTGGGCTGGGCCACTCTCAGCCTCTGAAAAGTCCAGCTGCTATAAATACATATGGATGAATCCTAGTTACCCAAGTATTTGCAATATTCCCCATCTATAGCCACAACAGCTCGGTGTCTGAAGGGCCTCTCTCTCTTGTTTTTGAGACAGGGTCTCACTCTGTCACCCAGGCTGGAGTGTGATGGCACAATCTCGTCTCACTGCAAACTCTGCTGCCTGGGTTCAAGTGATTCTTGTATCTCAGCCTCCCATGTAGCTGGGGCTATAGGCCTGCACCACCACACCTGGCTAATTTTTGTATTTTTAGTAGAGACAGGGTTTCACCATGTTGACCAGGTTGGTCTCAAACCCTTGGCCTCAAGCAATTCACCCGCCTCGGACTCCCAAAATGCTGGGATTACAGGTATGAGCCACCATGCCTGGCCCTGCAAGGCCCCTCTTTGGGGCTCTGTTGGGAACTCCAGCCTCACATATTCAAGTAATTGTCCTAATCCTACAGAATTCACTCATTCATGTCCTGCCTCTCGTTATAAAAAATACCAATAAACAGTAACAAATCCTTCTGAGCTGTTACCTTCTACCACTACTGCTGCTGCTGCTACTACTACTAGTACCACTACTTTACTCCTCCTCTTCCTCATTACAAGCTTTCAAGTAAGAACAACAAGCCCTATTTTATAGATGATGAGCCAGACATAGACAGTAGATTTGAACTCAGATATGTCTGACTCCAAGACTAAGTCTCTTGCCACTTCCAGGCCCAAAACTCTCCAATGGCTTACCAATGAATTCAGAGTAAAACCCCAAGTCCTATCTTGGTTCCAAAGTCTTTACCTATCATGAGCACCCTTTGAGCTTCTCCCCAGTCCTTGGCCCTTCTTTTCTTTCCCCGCCCCTCAACATACCGGCCTCCAGTTTGCCACTCAAACTTGATGAGTGTTCTCCAGCTGCAGGGCCTTGGTACTCCCCATTCCTCTTTCTGAAACACATCTCCTTGGGATGGGCTTGCTCCCAGCCTACCTCCAGGCCTCTGCTCAAATGCCATTTTATGCAAAATAGCAACTCCAGTAGCTCATCACATCCAACACACCTGATGCTCTACTCTCGTCTGCAGTCTCCACAATACGTATGCTGCGTGAGCACGAGGGCTTTTTGTTGTTGTTGTTGTTCCCAGTGTCCTCAGTGCCTAGAACCAGCCTATAGTAGGCATTCAATTAATTAATTCACAAGAAGGGCCCAAGTTGTACATCTGCTATGAGTCAGCCATACCCCACTGGAAATTCAAAACACAGAGAACCACTCGAAGAGTCTCTCTCTGCTACTTAGAATGCAATTTGCCTCTAATTTCCCTGATAAGTTTTATCATTAAGACTCCCTTAATTTTCACCTCCTTGGAAAGTATTCTGATCTTTATGCACTGGGGGCCTCACGCTATTCTAACACTTTACAAAAGGCATTGCAATCATTTGTTTACATATCTAGTCCTCCCCACCCTTATCCCTATCCTGTGAGTTTCTAGAACACAGGGACTCATTCTTTCTCATCTTTCAATTCACAGTATATAGTGGTTTGCCATATTTTAATATATGCTGTAGTGATACCTTCTAATACATCCTACAGAAGCTTCCAGTATTCAGGTAACGGAATGAGTCTGGCATTAAACTGTAACATGGAAGATTTTCCCACCACAAAGAGCAGTATCACCAACCAAACCCGTCAGTGTATAAACACACACAGCCTGTGCTGGTATAGCAAACGCTTCTCCATGTTTGAGCAACAAAGAGACACCAGGGGGTAATGTGCAAGTTAATAAGCTGAGAATCACTCTAAACACATCTGTAGGTAGATATTGGTTCTTTCAGAGTTTATGGTCTTGTTGACCTTGTTTACTTTCCTAGAATAAGTTCTTCAAGACGGTCTTTTTTGTCATTGTTCTGGTTCTCCTTCTCCTCCCACCCCTACACAGACACACACACACACACACACACACACACACACACACACACACACACATACACACACACACACACAACCACATTCATTCTAAATCATTAACTAATGAAAAGCAAAGGTACAGAAGGCAGAGTTATTCATCCTCAGATTAAACTCTTGACTTAAATTAGACGTTTGCCGGGATTTCTCCCTTCTCAATCTCTTCAAGCCTAATTAATAATCAAGAAACCTGGAAGAATCCACAAACACTATGCAAATACAGGCAGGTGAAATCAGTTTGCTCATTGTCAGCACTGGAGAGGAGGACTGCATCCAAACACAATGAACTGGACTCCCTGAAACTGTCCGACTTACAGACTCTAGAGTGTTTCCTTTAAAGGGTTTTGGGCAGGCAGGAAATAAGAATGCTTTTCATTCTATCCACAATACATTAATTTCAAGTTTAAGGAATGAAGCCAGCAGAGAAGCATTCCATGTAATGAACAGACTTGTGCTGTATTATAGAACTGGCTGAATCTGATATACAGTTCATTGCCAATAAGGTTTTCCTTGGATTTTTAAAAACAAATTCCTAGAGAGATTGAGGCTTAGGAAATAAGTACTTGTGAGAATTCATTCTTCCTTCTAAAAAAAAAAAAAAAAAACGATGGAGTGTTGATACACATCTGAGCTCATTCTTTTTCTTTTTTTTTTTTTAGACAGAGTCTTGCTCTGTTGCCCAGGCTGGAGTGCAGTGGTGCCATCTCGGCTCACTGCAACCTCCACCTCCTGGGTTCAAGTGATTCTCCTGCCTCAGCCTCCCAAGTAGCTGGGATTACAGGTGTGCACCACCATGTCTGGCTAATTTTTGTATTTTTAGTAGAGACGGGGTTTCACCATGTTGGCCAGGCTGGTCTCGAACTCCTGACCTCAGGTGATCCGCCCACCTCGGCCTCCCAAAGTGCTGGGATTACAGGCGTGAGCCACCGCACCTGGCGCTCATTCCTTTTAAGTAACCATTCCAGGGAAGAGTCAGCTCGTTAATAATGGCCAAAAAACAAAAGAAAAAAAAACTCTTCACCATGACCAGGTAAATAAGGCTAAAGGTATGTTTCCCTTTATATCTTTACTGCTTTTGAACTTGACCCTCCAACTTTTTTTTCCAGATGTGTACACAAAGATTTCTAAGATCTTGTCAATGACCTTAGTTTCCATCTCAACTATTATTTTTTAAAGCTATGTTTTCACTGACTATTTAAGAAGTTGCTATTCTTAAGTCTCTAGGGAGAAGATGGGAGTAAGGCGATAGAACCAACCTCTACTGTTGAGGCTGGGATTTGCAAAAGTTAAATGGCCCCAGGTAATGCTAAACTGTTCAAGCATCAGGAATCAGCACTGAAGCAGGTGCCCAGTGTTCTTCCAATTAAACTATAGGGCAAAACGCTAAACATAATTTTCAGTTTCAAAGGAAGGGTTCTGTGTTATTAAATCCTGACCATGAAGGATGCCTTCCTCTTTTATTGCCAGGCACTGTGCTATTTCAGTAAACACTAAATGACCTTCACTATAGAATCATCAGTGTTAGCTATGAAGGCATCTTTTGTTTTGTTCTAGCCAGTAAATCTTTGCCAATCGTAAACAACTAGAAGGATGAAAAAGTAGATTTGGCCAAAATCATAGAAGACCTAGAGGCAAGACTTAAGATTTGGAAATTATAAAAACCCTCTAAAGTAACATTATAGAGCAGGGGAATGAATTGATCTGATCTGGGCCTGTAGAATAGTTCTTGGCAGCAAGACCTATTCAAAAATGAAAACATAACATAGGGTCGAATATGGATACAAGGACCAAAGGCAGTTGTGGATTCAAATCCCAGCTCTGCTGAATACTAGCTGAGTGGCCAAGGGCACATTACCTAAGCCCTAAGTTCCTTCCTTCCACTTCATAGGACTGTTGTGTTAATAAGATAATTCATTTATCACAGTAACACAGTAGCCAGCATATGGTAAGTGTTCAATAAGTAATAACTTTTATTGTTGCTAATGTAATAAACCAAAAAAGAGAACTGGAAGACTAGAAGAAGATGACGATTCTAGTAGCAAAAGAAGGAAAATGGATACAAGGGGCATTTTTGAGCTCTCCGTTGTAGATTGGTTGTGAAGTATTGAGAATAAATGGAGTATTGAGAATAAACATGCCAAAGAGGTTTGAAAGCTGGTTAATTACAGGACCAGCAATGATAGGTTCCATTTTGAGTGTGTTAGTTTTTACCTAGTCAAAATGAAAGAAGCAAGAAAGAGAAATAAGCAATATTTTTCTATGGTTACTGCAAAGGCAGAAAAAATTAAAAGCATAGTTACTGAAAGTTATCCCATCTTTTTTCAAACAGGGTACAGACATCAAGCCACTTCTCTTAGAAAAGGAGTTTCAAGAAAAACTCATGGAATTTAATTAAAAACATTTTTTGAAACACGTAATTTACACCCTTTCATAAAAACAAACACCAGACTATAGATTCATGAATTCAAATCCCATTTCTCCAAATTATAACAGATACTTAAAACAGTTTGCAACTAGAACAGAATATAACCCAATGAAAGGTAGGAAGTATAATAATATAGGCATAAATTTTTAAAATGTCAGATGTCAGCATTGTAAAACAAATTCAAGAGTCTTGCATTTAATTCCAATGCCATTAAATTGGGGGACTACCATCAGGTATTAGGGTATTTTTTAAATGGAAAAAAATGTGATTACAAATATCAACATCAACCAGGTTATTCTTAAATAATAATACACTAATGCTTCTTTTCAGAGATCCCACCAAAAAAAAAGTTTATAATACTCTAAATCTCATGAGTATATAAAAGTAACCCACTACTTTTAGCAAAGCAACAAACCTAGGAAAATTTCTTTCAAACAAAAGCACTTTATCTGGTCATTTGATTTTACTCTTAACATTAAATAAAAAATAAAGAGGGTAGAGTGATTAACCTCCAAAGACAAAACCAATAATTTATTCAAAGTAAATCTCTGCTATGATATTATTCAGAAGGATTTTATTTATATTAATTTTGTTATTTAGGATTGCCCCATGCTGATCAAATATATAATGTCGTCTTCATTAAAAATAATTAAGATTCCCTAGGCAGACACTCACACTTGAAATGGGGTTGTGGTGATCTCAATTTTTTATGCCACTGCAAGGTTTTCTAAAACTCATTCATATTTAATTTTTAAGGATGCTTTGCAGCACATTAAATATTTAACAGTCAGAGGGTTTTCAAACCAGAATGCTAAATGTCAACCTATTCCTCCAAAATACTTCTTATTTCATTTGCAGTAAATTAGCTGGACCTCCTTTCAGAAACAGTAAAGAAAAAGGTCTTCAAACTTAACTCATATGAGGATGTTGAGATAATAATATCCATCTCCATAATTAGACCATGCAAGAGATTTGATTCTAAATACCAGGCTTATTAAGAATGGTAAAATTCTCAAGTAGTGCTGTTCACATTATAAATGGAGATAATCTTTCAGAAACTCATCCCCCCCCTCCTTTCCAGAATTTATTCTGCATTGTGCAACATACATTAACATGAAGAATGGATGTGAGAAGTCAACATTAGCAGCAGCAGAAACAGTGAGATTCCACAAGCACTGGGCCAGTTAGCAATACAAAATGACAACTGAGAAACACACTCACTGTTGGACCCTAATTAAGAAGAGGCCTTAGAAAACACATTTTGATTTTTGTACAAAGCAAGTACTCTAAGATCACAGTACTGGCAATCAGATCAACATCAGTACTTGCTGACCCCTACTACAAAAAATAAAATATAATCTTTTTATAGATTTGTATATCGAGTGCAATATTATCCATGTTAGTAATATCTACTTTACTTTTAAACAGAGAGAAAGGAAATTGGTTTTAAACTATAATCGTTAGGAAAACAGATGAAGTTATAAACAAAAGGAAGAATACAAAATTTTCAAGAATTTGTGAGACACCAGCCTGCCTCAGGTCAAAATTCACTTCCTCCAGACCCTAAAAACGCAGCAAATGCCATCACACAAAATGATTTCACAACAGGACCGCGTGAGAGCGTGTCCACACTGTTACCGCACAAAATACATATCACAAGACTCCCCGAAGAAACGCCTACTGTCTCACCTAAGGTTGGGAGGATGAAATACAGATGTGCTGTGAGAGCTCACATCAAAGAGAATGTGGTGGCTTCACAATGTTTCAGGACTGAAATGTAAACAGCACTCTTTAGAAATGCCAGCAAGAAGTCACATGGGCCGCACTGAATGATCTGGGGTGTCCTTGATGGATCCCAGCTTCAAGGCAATCAGCACCCCATTTCTTGAAAGCAAGGGGATCTGCAACTGTCCCTGTGCCGCTCCATGGTCCTGCACTTGCACTCATCCATTTTACGCCATAGTAAGAATCAAGTTATTTTTCTGGCCAATTTTACCAGATGCCCTTAAAAAGCAATGTTGTCTTTAACTCCCTATATTCTTTCTCTCTACTCAAGAGAAGAAATCAGGTAGGATCTACTGACTCCGAACTGCTCGCTACAGATCAAACGTATACTAAGCGTCTGGAACCATTACACCAAGGAAATCTTTCATGACCCTCTGGCTAGATGGCTCACATGGTTTTCCTTTCCCTAGAGGAATAAATGGTTTTGCGAAAGAATCGCAGTAATAAATTGAGGCCTATACTCTACCACTCAGTGACAAAAACCAAACCAGAGGTGGGTGGAGAAGAGGAAAGAAGGAAGGGAAGATGGAAGAAATGACCCCAGCAAGAGCTGAGACTCTAATACGGCAGGGCGCCAGACGCCTAGAAGGAAAAGTACAGGTTTCTGACTTACAGGGGAAAAAATAAATAAATCTGCAGAGTTTTCTGCATTAGCAGGAATGGGAAATTGCTTCACTTCATCAATTTTGAAATTTTAACTTAATTGCTTCTTTCCCCGACATGCTCTCCTCACCCCCCTCCTCAAGTCTTTTTAAACCTGAGAGTCTAAAAGAAACCCTGTTACGGAGCAATCAGCCCTCTCAGGACTTTTCACAGATTCCAAAACAAGTCATAGCAGGCTGGAACCTTTTCTTCCGGGAATAATGTTGTTATTCTTATTACCCATTTTTGTTTGTCTCTTTCTCACATGGCTTTAAAAAAAGGCACTTGCAGTCCTAATGGCCCCACAGATTTGGGTAGACATGAATCATTTTTTAGACAGTTTTCACTATTAAAAGATGAACGAAAAAGAAAGGGCCACAGAGAAGAGAAACCATCCATAACTTAGAATCTTGCTTGCACCTTAACTGTGGCTCAGGAATCCATATCTCATAGAAAACCTTTAAAAAAGACAGTTTACACAGTCATATTTGATAGGTGGACACCATTGCAATTACACCTACTTTACCAACCAACACACGGGCTCTGAGGGGCTGTGGCTTGTCCAAAAGGGGTTGAGCTCAAACTCACCATCATCTGACCCTAAATCCCAGGAAGTTGACACAGTTCATAAATCAAATAAAGCAATGCTGGCATAGATTTTTATTTGGCCCTAATAGTAGCACTTAATATGGATTCAATTCTTTCCAGGTCCTGGATCATCTGTCCATTTAAAAGCAATAATAATTTTTAAAGTAAGCACACACCCAGAACAAAAACAGAAAAATTGTTGCTTACATTCCTAAGAATTTCATAACCACATGAAAATTGTGTAGGCAGTGTGTTCTTCCTCACCTACAGTTTTCTGGGAGAGCAATAAAGTTAGCAATCATCAGTGGTCTACCTAGAACGGTTCTCCTTCCTCCATTCTCCACTCTGCATAGAGAGGTTTCGCCACATAGCTTCACAGGCAGGCTGAAGAATGCAATGTTGCCATTACCTAAAGAAAATGTTGCCATTACCTAAAGTGTCCATAGAGAAATCTAACCAGTTAAGGCCATTGCACCTGTGGAATCAATTAGGTGGAGATGACCTTTATATTTACGAAAATACTGAAATGCCACCCAGTCCCCTTAATGTCTGACCTACATCTAAAACTGAACATGAGAAATAATTCTAAAGATGTAAGTACTGCAGGTTACTGTATTTGATCATCAGTAATACAGTGTGGTAGGAAAGAAGCCAGGATAAGAAGTGGGCTGCCTTGAGAACCAGCATGTCAAAACTGGATAAGATTTTTCAGAGCATCTAATATGAACTGCTCATCTTACCGGGGAGGAAAACAATGTCTGATAGGTTACTTTTCAAATCGGGTAAATATCAAGTTGACATTTTTTGACTATGTATTAATCATTGAGAAATTCTTTTGCAACTTCTGTCATTTTAAACCCTTGGAGGATCACATTTTTATTTCCTGTCTCTGATCTTGAGTACTAATTTCTCAATGTCATTCTTGGCAAGATACCTAATACCAAACTTTTCTTGTCCAGATTTCTAGGAGCTTCAGAAGAATTATAAAGCAGAATACAAACAATATTATAATATTTTAATATGCTAATAAATATTAGAAGCAAAGAGAAATGAGTGGGAAAATATTCACAGAGATGGTCCACTGGTGGTATTATGGAAGTACTGGATATGGAGGTACAAAGAAATAGTTAAGGCTCTTCAAACACACCAAGTTCAAAGCTCGGCTCTCTACTCACTAGCAATGCAACCTTGGGCTAGTGACTTGGCCACTCTTACTCAGTTTCCTCATCTGAAAATGGAAATGAGTCTCTCATACATGGGAGTGCTATATTAAAGGAGGAAAAAAAGCAATATTCGGAAAGCAGTAAGGAAAGGGCCAGAAATATAGTGAGCACAATAAAGCTATCATCATCTTCATCATCATCATCATGTGTCTTTGCTTCCAGAGTTATTTTTGTAACTTAAAAACATTTCAAGGATACATTTGCTTTTTCTAATTCTGCCACTCAATTATTCTTGCAATCAAAAAGTCATCTCTGGAACCATCCTTTTCTAGAACTTCTCTTTGGATTTTGGTAATGAAACACTTTTGTCATTACCCTCGCAAATTCAGTGAGGTAGATAGGCAAATATAGTGTACCTGAAAGTACTTTTTATACAGTTAAGTGCTCCATATTACATTATTCCTATATCCCTGGTTAGGAAAACTGAGGCACAGAACAGGCCACTAATGTGGGTAATGTCACACAGTCAAGAGTTAAAAACCCAGTAAGTGGTGCTATTTGATCCTGAACTGTGTTTCACAAAAGCAGACATGGAGCCAACACACTACAATGGGCTCACTTCTGGAAAAAGATGAAAAATTGTCCTATATACAAATTATTCACACAGTAATCAATATTCATTCACATACTTGCTTGTCATTATTTAAAATATTAAAATAATCCAGAGGTACTCAAAGCTGCTCCTCCTTTTATCTAAAGCAGCACAAATAGTTTCATTGAAAGCACATAAAAACAAAAACAAAAGAGTCAGCAAAACCTTTACAAGCCTTTTCAGAGCCTGGCACCATTTACATCACAAAGTTTAACCATTATGAGAAGTTGGAATGCTCACGTTTCATTACTAGTAGAACCAAGAATAAAGCATAGAATAATTTCCAGATGGTGTCTCTTTTTTTTTTTTGTACAGTTTTTTCAATTTAACATTGTTCTGAAAGCTTTAGTCATCTGAATACAGAGCTATAACAATTCTATGCAAGAATCTTGTTCTTGGATAAATAAAGACTCATCTACTCCATTTACTGAGGTCCATAGCCATTAGAAAAAGGAAGCAAGAAAGAATAAAGCATGTGAAAGTCTCTTCTACAAACAGCACAATCAATCATTGGAAAAGAATATCGTTCGACCCCAAGTGAGCAGATTCTCCACAGACTATTTCTGACTTTTCCTAGTTATCAACTTTATACATTTTATATGTCAACTTACATTTTAAAAAGTACAAAGATTTACAGAATCACAGGCTTAAAAAGCTTCAGAAAAAGACTCACATAACCCTGCAACCAAGGGCATGCCTGATTAACATCAATAACACATGAAGGAAAAACGGCACTGTGAGCCACAGGTTTATTCTGTTAGGGCTCTAGCAAGCCTCAGATGGATCCAGCCTCCTAAAAGTGTTTGTTCCAGGAACTGTTTGTTCACAGGTCTGTCAAAATGCTCCTCCAGACCTAGATAGCACAAGCATCCAAACTCAGAAAGACTCACTTTTATGTAAAGCAAAGCCAGCTCCAAATGGAAATGCCACTCAAATGCCTCAATGCTATATTAAAAACAACCCCCTAGAAAACTTATTTTTTAACTATGGAAAACCTATAAAAGAAGACAAAACAGTATAATAAACCCCCACATACCCATTACCTAGTTTCAGTAATTTCCAACTCATAGTCAATCTTGTTCATCTATATGCTCACTTTCCCCAACCTAGATTATTTCTGAATAAAATGAAAGATACCATATTGTGTCATCTACAATTAGTCTGCATAAAACTCTGAAAGATAAGGACTCTTTGTAAAATAAAAGTAACAATACCATTGTCACACTAATAGCAATTCCAGAATTTCATCAAATACCCAGTCAGGTTCAAATTCTGCTCTACTGGGGAAGATGGAGGCAGCAGTAAACAGAAGGGAAGGCCATCATGGCTACTTATGCTTTTGTTTTAAAACTGTGCCGGCACTTATGACACAGTATGGTCTACTTCCCTGGACTCAAATCATTCCAAACATTACTGAGGATCCTTTCTTTCTCTTGCAGCCAAGATGCAATGTTCTTTCACCTGGAAGGGATACCACACCAGAATAAAATACAGGAAGCCATTTTTCTCACTGGGATTTTCATCATTAGGATTTTCCTAAATTCATGATTAGGAGGAAACTATTAAATGAATCCAAATCTACTAAATTTTGCCTATGCCTCAAGGACTTTTTTTAAGTTTCTTTTGAAAAAATTTCGGACTTACAAGTTGCAAAAATAATAAAGTGAGTTTCCCTGTATCCTTCAACCACCTTCTCCCATTGATAACATCTTACATAACAGAACTTTAGGAACTTGCTCCGACCAGGGCTCATGCCTGTAATCCCAGCACTTTGGGAGGCTGAAGTGGGTGGGCGGATCACTTGAGGTCAGGAGTTGAAGCCTGGCTAACATGGTAAAATCCCATCTCTACTAAAAATACAAAATTTAGCCGGTCGTGGTTGCATGTGCCTGTAATCCCAGCTACTCAGGAGGCTGAGGCAGGAGAATTGCTTGAACCCAGAAGGCAGAGGTTGCAGTGAGCCGAGATCATGCCACTGCACTCTAGTCTGGGAGACACAACGAACTTCATCTCAAAAAACCAAAAAAAAAAAATGTGGGGGTTGAGAGAAGAAGAAAAGAACTTGTTTCAACCCATACATCTATGGCCATCTATGGTCTTGAAGGGTGCCAAAACCATTCAGTGGGGAAAGAAGAGTCTTTGCAAAAGATAGTGCTGGGACAATTGGATATCCACGTGTAAAAGAATAAAGTTGGACCCTTACAACATATGCAAAAATTAACTCAAAATGGATCAAATATCTCAATGTAAGAACTAAATCTATAAAAGTTTTAGAAGAAATCACAGGGACAATCTTCATGGCCTTGGATTTGGCCAATGATTCTTAAACATAGCACAAATAACATGAGAAACAAACGAAAAATAAACTTTGTCGAAATTAAAAACTTTTGTGCATCAAAGGATGCCATCAAGAAATTAAAAAGATGACCCATAGAATGGGAGAAAATATTTGCAAATCATATATCTGATGAGACTTGTATCTAGAATATATAAAGCATCTTTACAACTCAATAAAAAGATAATTTAAAAATAGGCAAAGAATCTGAATAGACATTTTTCCAGGGAAGATACACAAATGATTAAACAGTTACCATATGAACCAGCAATACCACTCCAAAACATATACCCAAGAGAAATGAAAATGTATATCTATATCAAAACTTCTACACAAACACTTACAGCAGCATTATTCATAATAGCCAAAAGGTGGAAACAATCCAATGTCCATTAGCTGAAGAATAAACAAAATACAGTATATCTATACAATAGAATAGTATTGTCATGAATAGGAATCAAGTAATGATATGTGTCACAGCCTGGAAAAAGCTTGAAGATATTAAACTAAGTGAAAGAAGTCAGTCACAAAAGACCACATATTATATATGTTACATGGCACAGCAACTTTCAGAAAGTTAATTCAGATAATTCAGAGATCATCCAATGGGCCTAAACTAATTACATGAACCTTTTAAAAGCAGAGTTTTCTTTGGCCAGGGCCAGAGGGGATCAAAGACATACTCTAGCTGGCCCACAAGCAAACACCACACATGTTGTGATCCGTCTATGGTAGCCACAGGGCAAGACATAAAATAGCCTCCATGAGCTTAGTGCAACCCCCAGATGACAGCTAGGAGGGAAACTGAGACCTCTGCCCTACGACAGCAAGGACATGAATCTTATCTACAACCAGTGAGCTTGGAAGAAGACTCCAAGCCCACAAGGGAACTGAAGTACCAGCTGCCATCTTGATTTCAGTCCAGTGAGACCCTGAGCAGAGAAGCTAGCCCAGAATTCTACCCTAAAGAAACTGGGATAGAATAAATTTGTGGTGTTTTAAGCCACTGAGTTTGTGGTAAGTTGTTATGCAGCAATAGGACTAACAGGAAAGCCTTACCTGCAGAGATAAACCTACCTGTAGAGATAAACCTACCTGTAGAGATAAACCTAGGTTTAGATAAAGATTCCCACTGCATGTCTCAGTTTTCTCATCTATGAAATGGAGCCAAGTCTCTATTTCACACAGTTGATTAGAGGGGGAGTAGAGACAATGTACAGAAAGGACTGCACACATGCTAAGTGCTCAGTAAATGGTAACTAATATGTTTTCCCACCCAGTGACAAGACATGGTTCTGAGTATGCGGAAGTTAATCAGTGCTTTTTAAGCAAAAGAATCCTTACAAATCATTTCAAAGTCTACTCCTGCAGCGTGACATTAGTAACAGTGGTTTCCACAGTGGGGTTCCAAAGGCAATGTTAGGATGCCTAATTAACTTAACAATAATTCAGTATAGGTAATGAGATATTGCATGTGAGTTAATTAGTTTAAACTACAACTCAAATGTGGTTGGCATTATATTCAGGAATGCACTCCAGGGGTAGGCAGTTCGTGTTCTAAGCATGAAGCCCATACTCCAGAAAGACACACTGCAAATATTTCCACTATCCATGTTCATTAACACCAGGCCCTTTGCCAATTAGCAAAGTGAATGTCAGAGGTGGATTTGTGTGGGTGTGTGAGATGGATGGCTTCTTTGCTAGCAATATAAATGTGAGAAATGGGCCATCCCTGGTAAACTTAAACACATATTCAAATTATGAGAATTGGCCAAAATATTCTAGAAATACCTCTACCCTTGTATGAATAAGAGTGTAGCCTTGATAGGCTTGTCCCCTAAGTGGACATGAGTCCGGCACAGTTGGAGGACTTCCAGTTGCTTGATGCTGACTATTAAAGATAACAGAACTCTCCTCTGGAATGTTGTAATGTCTACAAGTACAGCTTTCATGCAAAGTGGTGAGCAGAACAACTAAAAGAAGACAGCTGGGACTTTATCAAGTATAGAGAGTAATGTTACAGAAATATTTTGTGCCTACTGGCTGATATATGGCTGTTAATCAACGTCTGTATGTGCAGCAGAATGTCTCAGACTTGCATTAGCTATAACTAGGTGGCAAGGTTGTGGGATAGTAGAAAACCTCTCACCTCAAATAATTTGGCAGCTATTAAAATCCACCAGAAAAAAGCACCTAGGAGTTGTGTATAACCAAACTGGCTTAGATCAGCTTACAACAGGTGGTAATGACTGAGAGCTGTTTGCAATATTTTATTTTTTAAAAGAAAAAAACTCAAAATGTGCTCGTCATAAGACTAACTAAAACATCAACTTTTTTGGCTTGAGCCAGGAATTACACCAGCTTAGTAACTCTGGTTAACTCTGGTGAACTGGAACTGCTCAGAGGATCTGATTGATAGTTAATGGGCAGTCACTGGTAATGCTTTTCTTTTTATTTTTTTTTTGCTGGAAGGAAAAAAGTTAATTCAGACTTACCAGATAGTTTGGTAGGTATTTTTTACATTATTAGAATAAAATCAGTTCCCTATTACTAAGTCAGTCAATCTTTTCACTTTAGAGACAAGGAAACTGAGGCCTGGGACAGATCGATAATTTTTCTATGGTACTCCTTTCAGAAATCAGACCTCCTTATGGTATCTGTTGTGCCTCTCCCTTGCAGCAGTCCTGGGCTGTGCCTCAATCAAAAGGCTCCACTACCTCAACCTGCTGGGTCCAAGCCAGATCATTTAGCATCTGGAATTTTCCCACATTTCCATTGCTGGAGGCAAAAAGTTTATCAGTCAGGCCCAAGAAGCTATTACTGTCTCCCAGAGATTTTTGAGCAAATTCTTCCTTGAAGTCTTTGTTATCAAATGGGTAACAAGGGGTTAATGAGATTAAAAACAAAACCCAGGTCCTGCTAATGAGTAACTCCTCAATTGTAAAGCTTTCACTCAGTTAAGTGGTACCTATCTCTAAAATTACCTCAAATAATTAACATAATGAGGAAGGGAAATTCTAGGTATTGTGAGGGACACAAAGATATTGATAGAACCACTAAGGTTGGAAGGCACAAGCTAAGGAGTGAGTAAGCCCTTATCTATGGGGTTCTACAACACAATAGGTTGTAAATAGCCTGACAGAAAGACAAAGGCTCCAACTCCCAGGGAATAAGGCAGCAGGAAAATACCCACACTAGGCATGCTGATGTTATCCAGAAAAGGCTAAACAAGGACTGTCCCATCCTCTTTCCCTTCTCAAACAATAACTTCACCAGAAAAGTGATTCCCATCATTTGGAGTCACAAAACTAGCCATCTATATACCTTGCTTTGTTCCTATCCCATGAGGCACAAAGAAACTCCAGCTTAGACATGGCACAATCACACAACTACTTTGACAGAGCTGGGCATGGACCTTGATCCTCTGACTCCACCAATCCATGTGATTCTGTGTTAAATTTTGCATCTTAGACCTGCTTCCATTTTCTCTACCATTCCCTGATATTGCCATATTCCTGTACATGCACTAAAAAAACAGATTTCCAATTAACTTGATTGAGAATAATAGGACACAAATGAGATAATGGAAGACCATCTTGAATGTTGAAAGCCAGGGCTTAAAATCTGGATGATGGGTTGATAGGTGCAGCAAACCACCATGGCACATGTATACCTATGTAATGAACCTGTATATTCTGCACATGTATCCCGGAACTTAAAGTGAAAAAAAAAAAAAGTCATTGATTTTCATTGGAGAAGTAGCACAGAAATGTTTTCCATCCCCATGTGTGCTGAGAGTATGTCCGCTGCTATTATCTTAGAGGAAAGAAGTTAAGCACAGGTCATGAGCTGACAAATTACTACACTTAAGCTCTTCCCCCTGCTCCATAATGGATCCCTCTCACTGTAAGGAGATACAAACATTTAGAAAACACTAAACCAAACCAACACCTCCCAGGATCCTCTACAAAGGTTTCCTGGTTCAGTAAGGGAAGCCTGGAAGAGATCAAGTCATGTTCAAAGAGGATCACAAGCTGTGCTACCACAGGATTCTACTTTCTTTCCCTCTTAAGATCTAATCATTTCCTTTGTTTCCCAAGGAATACAACCATTACAGCCACAGGACCGCCAAGTTCAATCAATGACATAGAGTAGGCAGGGCAGCTACCCTGGGGTGGTGGAATATACTTTTCAAGTGTAAAAGGTTAAGCTAATAGGAGAAAGAAGAGTAATCGGGTAAAGGTGCTACACTGTCCAGGTCCCTCCTCTTGAGGAGAAGCTCATGGTGATAATGATCACAATTTTAATCTAAAGTCAATCATGTCATTCCTCAGCTCAAGATTCCCCACAGGTTCCCCTTACCCTTACAATGGCCTTTAAAGCCCTAGTGATGCTCTTACTGTCTTCCTGCCCCATCAGCCTCCTTGCTCTTCATCCCACCAGACCAAGCTCTGCCCAGAGAATCCACATGGCATACTCCTTTGTCTCCCCTTGAGTTCTTGCTCAATTATCATTTTCTCAATGAGGCCTCCAGTGACTACTTTATTTCATTGCAACCCCACAGCTCCCTGCCAACTCTCCCCTGTCCCACACTCACTTAATTCTCCTTTATTTCTTTTTTATTGAATAGTACTAGCCATTCTCCAACATATGATATCATTTATTTCCCAGTATTCATGATGTCTATTGTCTAGCTCTCCCCAATGGAATGCAATTGGAATGCAACCTCCATGCAGAAATGGATTTTTGTCTGTTTTGATGACTGATGAATTAGTAGAACTAAAAGCACATAGTATACACTGAAAAAATATTTGCAGATCACTTCTTGGACTTTTGGCCAGGATCAAATGTAATTAATAATATTTGTTGAATAAATGAGATGTCACTTATTCACTAACAATAACAGCAGCTAGCATTCAGTACCTACTATGTCTCACACATATAACAAGTGCTTTCCCTGCTTCATGTCATCACAAGCCCATGAAATAGGTACTAATAGCATCCCCAATTTACATGACAAAACTGAGGTTTAAATGACTTGCACAAGATCACATTGCTAGTAAGTGGAGAAGTCAGAATGAAAACCCAAGTCTGTCTGACTCCAGTTAATTGCAATGCTAAATTTCCCACTCCAGCTCTGCTAGACAAGTTTTGCAATTTTATTAACTAGGAGGAACAGTTTAAAATACAAGAAAGAATTGCTCCAGTAAATTCAGAAACAAGTCTCCAGAAAAAAATTTCCCTAGAAATGTTTCTATATTATAGAATATGCTTTATGGTATAGTAGAAAGAACAATAATAAGAAGATAAAAACCTGGGTTCAGATTCAGACTCTTCCCCCTAACCAGCTCTGAGGTCAATGTGTGAGTAATAAGCTAAACCAAGAGATAATGATGCCTATTGTGCAAGACTGTTTTAAGGATTAAATGAGATAATATTCATGAAAATGCATAATCGAGTCTGGCTCATCATTTGGTCATTCCTTTTTTCCAACGTGACAGCCTCACTGACAGAATCTCATAAATGAGTAAACATTTACTAAGTACCTAGCGTGTGCCAGGCACTATGCCGGGTGTTTTGTTTATGAACACCGTAAGCTGGTCTGTTAGGCAGTATGACAGGTTCCAAGTCTAGAGATGAGGCAGATCAGCAAAACAGCTGTTCTAGAACCACATGAGAAATGCTACTGCAAGTTATGTACTGAACATCATAGGATGCAATGCTAACATTAAATGCTGAAATTGCTTGCTTTGGCTAAAATGAGAATGGAGAGATAGCGATAATTGATTGCAGAATCACCAGGAAAAAAAAGAAAATGTTAGACAGGTATATTTAGAATTGGGACTGCATTGCTGAAGAAGAACCCATGTTACTTTGTCCTTAACTTAAAACTAATTTGAAAACGTTGCATGTTGGTCTAGTTTACGTGCTACTTATCAAGAAAAAGACTACTTGAATATACAAGTATTTTTTTCAGATATTTGCAACCTATATATGAAAATCCTATTAACAATCTCTTCTACCACTTCCTTTCCAAACTATGAAGCATGCCCTGAATTCCAAAAAATGAAAGTATCTGATAATCTCAGGTTTTATACATGCTTCAAGTTTAGGAAGTAGAGCTAGGCAAAAGAAGGAGTCAAGTCAATGCCCTTCCCAATTTTTAAAATTAATACCAAGAGTTGAAACCACGAATCCCAGCCACCTTTCTATAATCATAGAAAGATTAGCATCTTAGTTTAATTTCTGCACACCACTTCAGACCACCTGCATCCCCAAATAGTGTCAGATAACAGGCCTTTCTTCATACATTAATTTTACATTACCCTCTCTCCCAGGCAGCTAGGGAGCTAACAAGCAGTCCCTGTGGCTCAATCTGAACAGAATTGGCATGCATTCAGGCAGCACAACTACAGCTGTTGCATAATAGCATTTCTCATGTGAGGAAGCCATATCAACACAAATACTAATAGTCAAAATGATTTAAGAAGGGAAAAAATGCTTTGAGATATTTTGAATTTGCAAGGATAGGAATTCATTTTCATTATTAATTGCATATGCTTATATTCTAAAGAACCTGAACAAATGTCACACCAATCATATCGGAAACATCTGAGTTGAGGAGGCTCTTAGGGTAATTTAAATTCAGTCTCTTGCACAAAGTAGTAGGGTTTGTATTATTTCTTGTCTGTTTTTGTCACAACCTGAACATAACTTCCATAGCTCCCCAATTGTGTTTTCCAAAGGACACTCCAAAGCAATTATTTTTTCTAAGTATCTGGTTCAATTAAAATTAGTAGAAATTGTTAAATAGTTAGTATTAATGGGGATTCTGGATTTGCTGGAAGGAAAATCTAAGAATTAATACCATTTGGATTAATCTAGATCCAAAATGTTCACTTTTCTATGCCACAAGCATATACATTTATTTCTCTGTATTTTCCTCCTAAATAATCCAATACTGTATGTAATATGATCAAAATCACATGGATGGCAGCATACCAATGAAGAGATTTAGAGATTACACATAGTCAAGATGTCTCCATTATGACCAAGGAGGCAAATATGAGCTCCAGAACCTAGGAACCAGTCAACTTTGCTTCTTTCTCAGCATATTATAGAATGGGTTATTTAATTCTAATTACTAAGAACAAATTTGGATTCTGTAAGAACAAATCAGGCCAAATTATGCCACTTAATTTAATATACAGGTAGAAATTATATGAATTAATACATATCTTATTTTCACCAAGGCATTTGACAAAGTACTGCATGTTCCATTCTTGAGAACAAGAGGGCACACTGAGTTAGACTGTCAGACTTGGAACTTTGACACCATCATAAAAAGCTAAACTACTGCTGGAAACTAAAAAGAATATAAATAGGAGTTATCACATAGCTTTGCTGCTGTGGTAAATACCAATGATCCTATGGTCAACTATGCATCTAGCTCAGCTGCCTACAACTACATTCCTCCCCCACTGCCCAGTTCAGTTTTTCAAAACCTAGAAGTGAAACCTAGGAATTCCTTTGTTACAGTGTTAAAGCTAGAAGACTTTTATATCGAGCTACAAAAAAGAAAACTCACAGTCAAGCTGGCAAGAGTCCTTTTTAACTAGATAGCCATATGGACACCTCTTGAAAAAAGCCATATGGTTAGACTTGTTATTTTTGGCCTCTTTACCTTTAACTCCCTTCTTGTATATAGAGGCCTCCAGTTATTACCAACAAGTGATAAATCACTCTGAATTTCCAAGGCCACAAAAAGCATTCACTGGCAATCATTCCAGGTTTCACTTTTAGCTGAAGACCCTGGAGAATTCTTAACTGAGGGATGTTCATAGTTTCCAAAATGTTATTTTATTTAGAGCAACACTTCAGATCTAAACTTTATCTTGATAGCTAAGGTTCAAACAGAGAAAGTAAAACACGGATGGAAATGAATTGTATAAAGTATGAAGGAACATACCAATTTAACTTTTCCTCCAATTGTTTTTTAAGAGACAGGATGAGAGAAGTGTCCCTCCTAAAAAGATTATCTGGAACAGAAACTGCAAACTGGCAACCTAATTTAACCTGCATAGGTGTTTTGTTTGACTCACACATGTTGTTGTTTTAAATTGAGCTAATGTTTAAAATTCAGGAAATTTTACATCTTATAAAAATCTGGATTTCCAACATCTTTAGAAAAACTAGAAGATCTGGCATCCCCAGACTAACATTCCTGCTGCCAACAAGTGGCTTCCATTGAACAGCAACTGTTTCTTTTAGGTGGCTCCTACCAACTCCAGCTGTGTCACAGGCATTCAAGGCCTACTTCACTCATTTCCATTTTCTGACTGCCAGCCCATTAAAAAACTAGAAAGTAAGCACTCTTTCCTTTGAGTCCTTTTCATGGCTACCATTCCTGGCAAGATGCAACTCAAATGTCAAATGCCTTGTGTTTGAAATATCTCCTGAATCTTACAGATTTATCAAATTCTACCTGTATCACTTCCCCCCACCATAGCTGCTGGGAAGCAAGGATGCCCTTATACATGATTACTTCCTCCTCTTCTCCATGGCATTCGCACAGTGCTTTACATAAAGCAGATATTTAATAAAATATCTAGTGGTTATCTTACAGCTCTATGGCTTACAGCAGCCTTTCAACATAAAACAGTGTTTCACCTTAGAACAGTATTTCTCAATTGGGGAAGATTTAGCCCCCCAGGGGACACTTGACATTTTTGATTGTCACAGCTTGGAGGAAGTTACTGCTGGTGTCTAATGGGTAGAGGCCAGAGAGGTTGTTAAACATCCTAAAATGCACAGGACAGCCCCCCTCCCCTGCCATCGTCACATGTCATTTGTGTTAAGGTTGGGAAAACCTGACTTAGAATGATCCAGATGAACACAGAAATATTGCTGTAAATTTGCAGATGGATAATCTTGGGCTAGAAATTAATGTGGTTTACTCAAGGTAACCCAGCTTGCAACAGAATAAAGATTTGGACTCTGGTGGCAGGCTGTCAGAAAGTGACAATAGAAACGAAGAATGGAAAAACAGAACAAGAATGGAAATTTGTGCCTCTGTTTGGCATGAACTTGTGTGAAAATATCCAGAGGTCAGAGATTAACATCCACTAATATAAAGTATATCTTACCTGATCATGAAAGAGTCCAGAAGTCACTTAAATGGTGGCAGAAAAAACTTAACCACATATCAAACTTACATGTATATACTGAAAAACCAAGTTCTATCCCGCCAAAAGACTTTTTGTATCAGCTATTCAAAACAACTACATGAAGTTACAACTAATCCATGTGCTGATGAGCAGAGAATACAAATGACTGAAATAACAGTTTCAAATGAAAATTCCTCTTTAGGAGAAAGAAAAGAGGAAGGTACAGCAACTTGAAGAGTGGAAATGTTGAATTTAGCCCAAAATTGGCAGGGGTGTGTGTGTCTGTCCCTAGCCACACCTGCAGACTGTAATTTTGTCTTAGTTACTCCAGTTGGCCTGCAGTAGCCTCTCTCCATTCAAAGTAAAGGAGGAACAGCAGGAAGTGTTAAAAGAGGAAGAGCAGAAGTTGAATCATTTGCCCTTGAACTCCAGAGGGCTTCTGCTTTTTTTTTTTTTTTTTTTTTTTTGAGACAGAGTCTCACCGTGTCACCCAGGCTGGAGTGCAGTGGTGCGATCTCAGCTCATTGCAACCTCTGCCTCCTGGGTTCAAGCCATTCTTGTGACTCAGCCTCCCAAGTAGCTGGAATTACAGGTGTACACCACCATGACCAGCTAATTTTTCTATTTTTTGTAGAGACAGGATTTCACCATGTTGGCTAGGCTAGTATCAAACTCCTGACCTCAGGTGATCCACCCGCCTTGGCCTTCCAAAGTGCTGGGATTACGGGCTTGAGCCACCATGCCCAGCCCTGCTTGCTTTTTCTGTGACCATCAGGCAGGTGCCTCAGTTTCTAAGATCTAGAAAGTGTGAATAATAATTTCTACCTCATAGAGTTATGGAAAATAATAACAATCAGTAACTTTATATATAAAACCTTATTAAAAAGTCTTACTATACATGCCAGTGACTATGCCAAATGCTTTATCTCATCTGACTCTCAAATCAACACTGTGAGATGGCCACCGTGTTCAGATGAGAAAAGGACACAGCTGATAAGCTGAGAAAGCCCATTTCAAGTTCAAAGGAAGGCAATTGTAGTTCAAACGAAGGCAATTGTATTCTAGAGCTGGGGTTCATAACCACTTTGCTGCCTAGCTTTCCCAACTCAAAGTGCTAATTATTGCTTTGTAAACTTGGAGCCAAAGGAAATCCTGGGGTTCACAGGGAATAATTTCCTCCTGGCCAGAGCTAAACACAGATGGAACAGATTGTCTTCTGCAGTAAGACACTCCCCATCATTGTAGCGGGAAGCGGCTGGGTGACCACTTGGAGATGTTGGAGAGAGAGATGAGCTGGAGAGGGTGGTGAGCTCTACTTCTCTAAGGTCCATTCTAATCTTGCAATTTTATGATTCTTTGTCTGAACTCTAGATTTCTAATAACCTCTCTCTGGAACCTGATGGTTGTTTATTTTCCTAGGCAATTCCTACTCCTTTCTCTGGTCTTTCTTCCACTTCTTTATTTTCTCATGATCCTAGCATGCTATAATGGAAAGAACCAGGGATTTGAAATATAAAAGCCCTGGATGTGAATGTTCAATCGCCCTTATAACAGTTAATTGATACTTGACAAGGTACTAAGACTTCCTCTCGTGAGGATTTCCTCATCTATAAAATAAGAGGAAGTAACATCAAATGAGAAAAAAACAGATTAAAGTACAGTGCCTGCTCTACAGCAGAAGTACGATTAGTCTCCTTCATTTGCAAACCTACTACATACCGTACTCCATCTGCTTTAATGTCCTATACCTGTAGAGATCTTAGGTACACTAAAAATAAGCACAGTCCAAAATATCTATGATCTAAAAGGCGTTTTACCTGCCACATAGATATCAGCAAAAGGAAAATGGATTCCCCACTACAAGGACCAGAACCATTACCAAATCCAGTGGCCTTTGACACTCTAAATTCCAATGTACCCACAGCCATATTAATCCCATAGATATTCCCCTCATTACAACCTCCAGGAATAACAATTATACATGCATTGAACTTTCAAGGACCCACAGCACTCCAATATGCAACATCTTATTTAAATCATACCACAATCTTGCAAGAGATTTACAGGAGCACTTGGCATTGTCTGCATGTATCTGAATCTTTGTCCCAGTGACCCAATCTCTCTGGCAATTTCTGGTTTTGGCAATTTAAAAATTGTGCAAAACTGAATAATGACCACCAGAACAACAAAATAACAATACAGAAATGAACTTAATCAGAAAAAAGAAAGATTTATTAGAAAGACACTAGAAACACAACAACAGGCAGAAACTTAGTGGTTAGGTAGTTGAGAACATTGCCCAGGAGATTAAGCCACCTAAACAACCTTGCTGAAAGGCGACTGTGAATACCTGGCTGTTCCGTCGTCGCTGGACCCTCTTTTTTTCTCCATAACCTTAAAATTATTGACTGTCCCATTTCTATTGCTGCCTAATGCTCAAAGTCCCAGGTAACAGTCTTTAATGGCCTAGTGTATGTAACATACATACTGCCCCAGCTGCCACGGCAGGAGAGAGGATCACTTGCCTTCCCCTGTAGCTCCCATTGGCTCCTAGAGCCGAAGGGTGCAAAGATGCAAGTCAGCTGAAACAGCAATAAGTGTCCAAAACTTCACCGAATCTTCATCTTAATGCTGTTGGAGCAACTCTACTTTACCTCCGCATCCCTTTTTTGTGACAAGAGAAGATACTGATTTGCTCAGGTTCATGCAGCTGGTCACGTACCAGCACTGAGAATTCACCTGAGGCTCCTGGTTCTTGACTCGCATTAAAATTTTCCTTAAAAAGCAGTTTTAACTAGCACTCTAAGTCACCCTAAATGTAGGTTTTATATGAATGTTGTAATATCTCTTCACTATTCTATCATAAATGTGAAATGTATGTATGTGGGGCATGTTCTATCTGGGTTGCCAGTTTTTCAGCATTTAAAAAATATGTTTTTCTGAAAGGTATTATTTCTTCCAAATCCTAAACTGAAAAATCTTAACAGTAATCGTGCAAGACAAAATACATCTAGGAGTATTCGTTTGAGAATCATTGTCTCTGCTATGTCTTAAATAAATCTCTCCTATTGTTAATAAACTGAGAAGGGATGCAAATGTCACAATATTAAAATAGGTATCTAGATTAGGTTTTGAAAAAATATCATAAAATCTACCTCACAGTCTTAATTTTGCATTTATATATAATGTTGTAGTGTTTTCCTTCTATCCTTGGAGATTTAACAAAACTTCCCTACTTTAAAAAGCACCCTAGGGCTGATTTCATGGTCAAAGAAAAATAAAGACTTATAAAATTACTGAATAACTTGAGTGTTTTACCCTGAGATCCTTTTCCTTCCTACCATTTTCTTAAGCCAAGAAAGACAAATGAACTAAAGCTGTTCATCTTTAGTTGATTCAAATACACCTTTTTAATAACAAGTGGCTGAAGCCAAAGAAAGGATTAAAGATGGTGCTCTTTCATCAATTCCTTATTATGGCCTGGGATTTACTTTGCAATTAGTCCCTCCTGGGCAGAGCTGAGGCCCGGTGAACTTGTTATTTACCAAGTCTGGAGATCTCTAAAAAATGAAAACTCCACACTTGCTACACGGGGCGGGTAACACAGGCATGAAAGATGCCAAGGTAGAGGGAGTTATAGAGCCTTTTGCTAATGACAGTTCAAAGAGATGAGCAGCCCCAACCCTCATAAATAAAAGCAGAGAGCATTTTTCATCCATACTCATAGTTAGGAACAAGGTAACAGAGAAAAAAAGAGAGTATGAACTTCATTAAATTTTCAGTCCTGTGGCCCTATTGCTTTTTCTCTTATAATTAGCAATAAAAGCCTTAAAAGGAAAAAAAGACCTTTTTCCTTTGTGCTTGCCATCTGGGCAGCAAAGATGAGGGGAGTAGCAGCCAATCATAGAAAGAGAAGAACCCTGGGGGTGGGGAATGGCAGGAGACACAAAGAAAAGAAAATGCCTGGGAGCCCTGGGCCTTTTTCAAGGATAAAAAGATGAACCAGGGAGGCAACTTATCCAGACTGCAGAAGTTGTCTTGGGCTTAAGAGTAATAAACAGCCTGCGGCAGTAAGCCAGTGTCAGACCTGGTAGTGTCTTAACAGAAGACTGAGTATGGTTCTCTAAATGCAGTACGTCTCTGTCTTACTTAGCCCTCTCACTCTCAGGCTTAGTGAGAGAACAACTTAGGGACTTGGGAGCAATATAGCTAAGTAAGGGCAGCAGGTGTTTAATGTCAATCACTGAAACAAGTTTTCTAGGACAGACCCAACTCATATGTGCTTTGCCTGGCAGGTCCATTTCATTTAAGGTAGGCATGATTATCCCCATTTTACACATGAGGAAATTGAGGTTTAGACAGATAAATTTGCTAATCCAAGGTCACACACACAAAAAAGATCATATGCTCTCATAGCCCCTGCTAAATCCAGTGCTATTTCTTCCACCAGAAGCTCTCACCCACCTTCACACCAGCATTTGTGTAGTGCGTTATACTTAATACAAGAATACCTCTCCAGGCATTCTCATGTAATTCCTATAAAAACACATCAGGAAGGTGATATGGTTTGGATTTGTGTCCCTGCCCAAATCTCATGCAGAACTGTAAACCCCAATGTTGGAAGACAGAGCGGCCTGGTGGGAAGTGATTGGATCATGTGGGTGGATTTCCCCCTTGCTCTTCTCATGATAATGACTGAGTTCTCACAAAATCTGGTTGTTTTAAAGCGTGTAGCACCTCCCCCTTCTCTCTCTTGTCCTCCTGCTCTGGCCATGTGAAGATTTGCCTGCTTTGCCCCCTCACCTTCCACCATGGTTTTAAGTTTCCTGAGGCCTCCTCAGCCACGTTTTCTGTACAGCCTATGAAACCCTGAGCCAATTAAACCACTTTTCTTTATAAATTCCCCAGTCTCAGATATTTCTTTACAGCAGTGTGAGAATGGACTAATACAGAAGGAGATGAGATACATTCATTTTTCTACTTTAAGATTTAAAGATGAGGACATGGAGGCCCCAACTTTAAATGATTTGCCCAGGCAACATACTGGTGGTTTGAATTCAAGTCTTCTGACTCCTAAAGGTGTATTTTTTCCGCTAAATATAACATTTTTGACAAATCAAAAAGAAGCTATTTTCTGTCCGAGCTGAATTTCCATTCTCACTCTCAGCTCCTGAAAACTTATTCTTACTTCTTCCTGGCTTGTGTTCCTAATACAACCTGAGTTTCCACATTCTCTATCTCCTGGGCTGTCTGCGGATTCCTACTCCAATTCTCCCATTTTCCTGCCCCTGCTTCTTCCCTGGAGGCTTTAGAGCCCATGCTCCACCTCTACCTATGCAAGATGTTCTTTTTCCACCCCAGAAAGTAAAATAACAACAACATCAACGCAAGTAAAAAACATCACCTTTCATCTCAACATTAACCAGGCAGCCCACTAGTTCAACTCAACTGGCATATACTGTGGTCTCAACTGTGGCCTCCAACTCAAGGACAAAGCAAAGATGGGTAGGGCAGTCCCTGGCCCCAAGGAATGTATAACATAGTGGGGCAGGCAGAATTGGATACAACCAACTATAAGGCAAGACTCCAGTAAGGAGTACAACGGAGGCACGAAAGTAGGGTAAAAGGAACCCTTTCTAGCTGGGAGAAATGAGGAGAGGTTCCGGGGAGGTAGCTGTGATCCTAAAGTCAGTGTCCTGGTCCTATCCTAACACATCAAGAACAACCTTCAAAGCATGATGTGTGAAATACATACTAATTTACAAGTCATGAACTTCCAAGGCCTTTTTCCTTGGGACCTCAAAATATTCACATCTCACAAGAGATGGTAGAGTTTATCATTAATCTCGTTTTACAGATAACTTGAAATCCCTACCTAACAACAGTCACAAAAACAACTGAAAAGCAAATTCAGCTCCTATCTACCAAAGGTTTTCAATCACTTTACAACTATAGGTTCCTAACTGTTCCAAAAAACATGCTCTAATGGGGGAGCTACTTGAACGAAGAACAGGCAATTTGATGTATCACACAGAAAAACGCAAGTGAAAATACCGAACAGCTTTAACTGTATTTAAAACAATTTTCTAGGTACTCTTTGAACATCTTCTCTAAACACAGTAAGTAATGGGCAAGAACAAAACCGTGACACAAGATACACCAGATACTTAGCATAAGAATCACCTCCTCTGAATCTTTCTTGACACATCCACTTAATTCCAACTAGGAAAAAAAACACGTATTTTCTCTCAGTATACCCACTACAACCTGCCTGGTTTTGACTCCTGGCTCTGCTGTTATAAGCATGTGGCTCTGAGTCATTTAATCTCTGTCCCTCTATAATCCTCCTATGCATTAAAATAACAGTACTTACCTCATTGGTGGTTGGGAAGATCAAACAAAGTAATACACATAAACTGTTTGGAACACTGCCAGACACCTACAGAGCATTCAATAGGCCGTCGTTGAGTGTGGTTGTGAGGATTACACAAGATAACGCAGGTAAGAGTATTTAGCACTTACCAAGTGCTCAATAAATGATGGTTCTATCACCTGTCTGCATCCCTGAAGAACTTTGGCCTCTCTGAATTTTTTATTTCTGGAGCCCAGCAAAACGCCAAGCACAGCGGCAGTGCTTATTAAAAGTTCAATGAATGTGTGGCAGGTGGCTGTCCAGTCTGACACGTGAAGCCCATCGGCAGTTCCTGGTCGGCCTTGCTCCCACCTGGCACTTAAGAAGGCGTGCAGACTGCAATGACTGGGCAGTTCCTCCACACACCATCGGATTTTGCGTGGGGCTACCATTTCAACCTTGGTTGAAAATAAAATGCAGGCCAAGGCAGGCAGGTAGAAGTGGAAGGGATGTGGAGGTGGCGACCCGGGGTTTGCAGGGCAAGAGGAGCTGAAGGGGCAGGCGAGGTGTCCGCGTGGAAGACACAGGGCAGAACAGCGAGGGGAGAGACAAGTGGGCGGCCGGGGACGAAGGGGGGGACCCGGCGGGGCGGGGCGAGGCGGGGGAACAAAGAGCTGCCTCGCGGGCCGCGGGGTCCTGGCGGCCGGGAGGAGGGTCAGGGAGAAGGCAGACCGGGGAAGGAGGGCGCCCGGAAGGCGGGGCGGGGCGCAGCCAAGAGGGGGAGGGGCGGCGGGGTCCAGGGGCGTGGATGGGGTGCGCCCAGGGAGGGGGAAGAGGTGGAGGTGTTGGGGTTCGCCCAGGGAGGGGGAGGAACGGCGGCATAGGGTGCGCCCAGGGAGGGGGAGGGGCGGCGGGGCGGGGTGTGCCCCAGAGGAAGGGGCGGGGCGGGGCGGGGCGCGGCCCGGGGGCGGGGAGGTCCCGTCTGGCTACAGCGATTTTATGCACCTAATTAGGCTCCTGAGCTGAGGGCCTTCGCTGAGCCGCTCTCCGAGGCCCAGGAAAGCCCGCAGCCTCCAAGGGTGCAGCAGGAGGAATGTCCCCGCCCCTCCCCTCCAGACCTCGCAGCATAGTGACAGTTGCAAGACGAGCAATAAGGAGACAGCCACCCTGACAGTAATGCCTGTAGCTCCTGGGGCTGAGCAGGTACCAGTACAGGGGCTCCCCAGTGGCTCTTGACTGCCCTCCTGTATCTTGTTCCTTTCCATCTGCACTGGGGATGGTGGCCTTGGGAAAACAAAAGCAGTTCCTGCACGGTCATCCAGAGCTTAAAATTGGGTGGTGGTGTAATAAAAAGTTACCTCTATACCTCTAGTTTCACACCAAGTGAGATAAAGTTTAGAAGAAATCTGAACTACATCCAGAAAATAAATGTTCTTCTGGGTGAGGAAGAAAAAAATTCTTTCCAGAAAAAAGTTTGGAAGTCTTGGTCTCAAAGACTGCTGTTATCAATATCAAAATATCAATTCATGGAAATGAAAATATAAACAAAAACTATCACCATTTCTTGAATAGCCACTGTGTGCTCCTGGTGTACATCCTCGCACCCTGTCTTCACAATCCATTCAAACATCTGATCAGCGTCTCAATCAGATAGGCATAGATAGCACTACACTGCCGGCTTTGTAAAAGGGTTGGAGGGAGGTCCCAGGCCTCGTAGAACTTGCAGTCCACCTCAAAGTAGGTACAATTTGCAAAGGAGGGGATTTACAACAGGTACGTTGCCCATGAGTATGCCCAGGTCAGTATATCTTTCCATTATACCATAGTGGAAGATATATTTATTTATTCTTCCTAAATATAGTAGAATTTCAGTCTTAACATCTGTTTCTACTCCCTTGCTTAGGAAAGCAAAATGAAACCAAGCAGAGGTACCTATACACAAAATGAAAGAATTAAACCCAACAGGTAAATCCAACTAATGGAAAACTGACGAGATAATTCTGGTACACCCAAAAGACAAAGGTTGAGACTTGCTAGAAAATTCATTAAGTCAGAGACTGTGTTCCTCAAGAAATAGTTCTAATGTATACCATTAAGTTCCAGTGATTAAATGTTGTGTCACATTTAAGTAAAATAGGTGTCTTCTCCTTTTAAGACATTTTCAGCAGCTGGGTGCAGTGGCTCATGCCTGTAATCCCAGCACTTTGGGAAGACAAGGCAGGTGGGATGGTTTGAGCTTAGGAGTTTGAGATCATCTTGGGCAACATGGCAAAACCCCATGTCTGCAAAAAATACAAAAATTAGCCAGGCATGGTAGCACACGCCAGTAGTCCTAGCTACTTGGGAGCCTGAGGTGGGAGGATCGCTAGAGCCCAGGAGGTGGGGGTTACAGTGAGCCATAATTGCACCACTGCACTCCAGCCTTGGTGACAGAGTGAGACCCTGTCTCAAAAAAATAAAAATATTTTCACCTTCTCATGTGCATCTCCATTGTGTCCATCAGGGTTACCTTTATATTAGAAGAGGTCAGTGCTTGTCCTACATTTCCAAAGTAGGCAGAATGACAAGAGCTATTACATAAGGACTATCCCCAACCTCTTCATTTACAAAAGGAAGGGAAACAGCGTCACAGGTCACTATGCTGATGGCTAGCAAGGCCTAGAATTAGAGCCTAAAACAATGATCTCCCCATTAGTATACAGGAAGTTTTACCCATTAGTCTAACAAACCCCTGGCTTATTCACATTTAATTCTCTAAAGAAGCTCTACAAAATATAAACAATTGGAACCTACATTTATGTATGTATGGGGGGTTCATCAGTAAAAACACTTCTAACTGTATGCCTCAAATTGTTTAACATGAGTTAAACAAAACTTTTTCATCCTTCTAACAAAACTCTTCAGGTCTACCCACCATGCTACACAGCATTTGAAAATGTTGACCGAAAAAGTAATCTAGCAAGTACTCTCTTTATTCACATGTAAGAATTCATCTTAAAAATATGAAATCATACTTTGTATGAACAAAGATGATTCCTAAAAGGCATGACTTAGTATCTTGGCTCTGTAAATTTTTGGAGTTTTGTTTTGTTTTTTGGCTTTTCCATGTAAATATATTCTGTATTTTCTCTAAAGTAAACCAGTGCTTTGACAGATTTTAGATTTTTTCCCCTTAACTAAAGGCATTATTCAATTTCAATGTCCTTGGAGTGTTTTATCTGGGGATTAGACAACTGTACCAAAACACAGCTGTTCCAGTTTTTTCTCCTTTATTTTTCACATTAAAAAACTCCCACTATCAGCCAGTCCAATTAGTTACTCACTATCAAAAGCCGGCTTTGGTCTTTCATCTTCTGGAAAACTGGATCCAAGTGACAGGGTGTCATGGAAACTGTATCTTGGGTCATTTCCTGTTTCAATTGTTTAACCACAAAAAAAAGTTCGGCTCTATCAGATGGAAATTAATGAATACTTGCTGTTGCCTTTTGAAGAGCATGCAACTAAATAAAAAAAGTAATTATCCTTTTTGACCAAGTTTTTCCAGCAACCCCAGGGAATACAGGGAGATCAATGCACCCAAAATGGGAAAAGAAAAATACTTTGATGCAATGAAACAAAGCCTTTTTCCGTTCAGTTTCCATAATTCAGTGGTCAGTTTTAAGGCTGCCACTTGGGTTTGGGAAATGTAACTACAGGTTAAGTGGTTTTAATTGCAGTTAACTTTATTCATACTCTTCTACTTACCACAAATTTTCAACCTCTCCTCACCTACTTCACCTAAATTTTGACATTAATTAGACAGAGTTGGTATTTTCCTTTTTAACCTGAAATTCCCCCACCATAAGAGAATGTGCAATAGAAACAAAAATTATAATCTAAAAATATTTTATGCTGTACCTATTATCTGAAAACAACACACATGCACATGCACACACACACACATAGATGCATGCACATACACATACACACACAGAGAGAGGGAAAAGTAGAGCTTAAAGCCTACAAGCAATACCAACCAAGCAAGCACATGTGTTTTTTAGGAACGAAGTCGTGGCTGGAATTCAGTAATAATGAGCCCCTCAGTGATCTAATGTACACCAGTGTACATTATGGATGGAAACAGAGTGCCAGACAGGACAATGGGGAACTCAACCAGTGTTTAATATGTTTCAGCTCTGTCTAAATAACTGTTGGCAAAAAATGTGGAAGCAATACAACAAATCAATTTTAGGGCTCAGGAGGATTTGCTCAAATAAGACAGCTATGAAGTGTACATTACAGGATAAGTTCACAGCTCCATTGTGGGAAAGGCATATACTTGCAATGTTTTCTGTCCTGTTTAAGTTGTTATATGTCTTCTCTATTCAAAACAAGGAAAAATCTCTGTTGCTTCTTTTCCTTAGCCTTTAAAAACAACAACAACAACTGGGAAAACATCCAAAAACAATTAACCTTAAATATTATGTAAAGTAAAGCTAAGTCTTCTATCATATCCAACTTGCTGTTGGGGAATTTCTATGGAGAAGAAAGTAAAGGGGAAAAAGAGAACACTTTTCAGTAATGACACCTGAGTTCTAGACTTTTTACCTATCATTTAATTACTCTGTTTATTTAATAGGTGCCAGCAAAGAGGCATTTAGGCCAGGCTTAAATCTACACGTAAGCCCCTAAAAGATCAACTGTGTTTTATTCAAAGTGAGATGGAGCTGATGATTTTCAAGTGGAAGTCACTTCCATTTCTTTTTCATCAGCCTTGGAAGAAAGTGGAATAGCCATCCTTCTACACCTTGCAGAGAGAAAGGTACTGGTAGGTAGTATTTCAAGGTGTTTGTATTACACTTACTATGGTTTGGTGTTTTTGTGCACAAAAACAGAAGTAGAAGTAATTTCACCAGAAGCAGTTTTTGCCAGAAGAAGATGTAATTTCTAGAAACTGTTCAGATAGTATTTTCTTACAGAAAAAGTAGTTAAACTATGAAATTAACTGCTTAAGGCATCAACACAAAAAGGCATAAATCAGTTCAAAGAGGGGAACCTAGACTAAAATAAATCCAAGAATACAGCTGCCAATCTGACTGGAAGGCCTCTGGTCATGATGAGTGAAGTTGGTTTTATCCCAAGAGAAATGATACATAAAATAAAGATAGAGCTGGTAAAGGGAGAGGTTGTGAACTCCAAGAGAGGCAAGAAATACAGTCAGTGTATCAAAATCACTTTATTATTCTGGCTATAACTATTTTTCTTTTCACTTATTTCCTAGAAAATATAATGGTAGTGAGTTCATTGCACTTTCCTCTTAATTTCTTCTTTATTTATTAAAATGCAGGAGGAGGGAATAGAGAATCTTCACATTTGCAAGAACTAGCTTAATTATATAATAATTAAACTCTTACTATCTGCATAGCAATAGGTTAAAATAGGTTAATTTTCTCTCTGTCTCTCTTTTTTTTTTGTTTTTTTTTTTGAGACAGAATCTCACTCTGTCACCCAGCTGGAGTGCAATGGTGCAATCCCGGCTCACTGCGACCTCTGCCTCATGGATTCAAGCAATTCTCCTGCCTCAGCCTCCCAAGTACCTGGGATTATAGGCACTTGCCACCACGCCCAGCTAATTTTTTGTATTTTTAGTAGAGACGGGGTTTCACCATGTTGGCCAAGCAGGTCTCGAACTCCTGAGCTCAGGTGATCCACCTGCTTTGGCCTCTCAAAGTGCTGGGATTACAGGCATGAGCCACTGGGTCCGGCCTCTCTCTCTCTCTCTCTCTCTCTTTTTTTTTTTTTTTTAAGAGACAAGGTCTTGCTACGTTGCCCAAGCTGGTCTGGGTCTTGCTGTGTTGCTCAAACTGGTCTCAAACTCTTGGCTTTAAGGGGTCCTCCCGCCTCGACTTCTTCAAGTGCTGGGATTACAAACATGAGCCACTGAGCCCGGCCGCAGTAGGTTAATTCTTATAATTTGTGTATGAACTTAAATACTGGATTTTATGAAAGTTCTATTCTGGGTTTCATTTGTTTCGTTTGCATGCCCAATCAAGGATACTATTTAGAACATAGATATTTATTAGGCATGTGAGAAATGGGAAAGTTCTTCAAAGATAATAAAAAGGCATCCTTTTTTTGCAACACCAAAAACTTCATTCCCAACAGGCGCATATGTTGAAGACACAAGGCCAAACACTACTGGCAAATGAAAAACATTCCATTGTGAAACAGGTATGTGTATGCTTCCTACTGGAATTCTCAAGTGCTCTCCCATAGACTCCAGCTCCCTTGCAGGTAGGTGGAGTCATGTGACCAGTCATGGCCAATGGGCTGATCAGAAGTAACCTGTGTCATTACCCAGCCAAAGCCTACATGAATGAGGGTGAGCTCTCCATGCCTCTCTTGCCCTCTTGAGGCAAATCTCACGTCACAGTTTGAGACGGTAACATCTCAAGATAGAAGGCCACATCAATCCTTAGAAGACATATTAAACCAGAAAGATGTGTAGAATCACTGAAATAATAAGGATTCATTTGTTACCACAGCCTATCCTCAGCCAGGTGTTCTTAGCTTCTTCTGTGTCACACAGCTCAGGGACAGGGCAGTGAAGTATGAGAATCTCCTAGAATCATATGTTTAAATGCATAAAACACACAAGATTGTAAAGAACACACACTATAATTTTTTAAAGCTGTAACATAGTAATATGTGCTTCTTTATTATTAATCAACAACATCTCTAATGATGGGTCTAACAACTACTGTAATTTCAAAGTACTGAAGATTATGCCATTTCAAGTTATCTGTAGAAATCTACAATTATATGTGAAATATTTGTTTCTGTGATAAAGTTCTCCATGGGCTGCTAATACTGTTAGGCTCTGTTGTCTGCAATGTAATGGAAAGAAATGATAGATTTTAGTTAGAGGTTTGTGTTGTAATTTTTTTCCTCATCAAGTTCACGGACTCCTTGAATTCTGTGGAGCCCAGAATAAGAAGCTCTGAGTTTCACCATCTCCTAATACAATCATACTCTAACTTCTCAGGCAAAAGTTCTACTGAGCTCCCTAGGGTTGCATGTTTTGCAAAGTGTGTGGCAGACTCCTTTCTGGCCTGTCTTCTGCCATTGAGTTTCAGTCACTGATTTTGTGTACTGGCAAACAGTTTTGAACATGAATGCAGTGAACTAAGGAAGAGTATTGTTCCAGTTGCTAGAATCCAATTTTATGGAGGCTTAGGTGCCTTTAAGGCAATGGTGAAGAAAACTGATAAGAATCAGCCCATAAGGGGCTGGTCAAGTCCTCTAACATGATAAACATCATCCAGTCTGGGAAAAACAACCAACAGTTGTACAAAATGCTGCTGGTAAAACACCGTGTCCAGAGGCTTGTCATGACTTCAAGAAACATCAAGACACCTGGAGATTGCTGATACGAGATGCTGGAGCCGCTGTATCAGAATGCTATCCAGTTCGCAGCTGGTCAGCACTACTTCAAGAATGTATACTACCCCAAACTAACTGGGAAATCAGTTCTATTTAATAAATCTAGGAAGACTGGCTACAGCAAGGCTGAAATAATTAATACTGTTTTAGATGTTTCTCCATTCTGCAAGTTGCAAAGAGAGAAATGACCAATGTACTTTAAGCACACGATTATTGCACTTTCTTTCTGGTCATTTTCCCAGGGGAAACCACCAAGTCAGCCCAGCAAGGTAGTCAACACCTTACTCAAGAATAGGAGAAAGAGTAGACAACTGAGTTGTAGATGTCAGTCCTGATAGGGAGACAAGAGATCAGAATATCAAGAAGTATTTGAAATTAAGACTGCATGCAAGACTTGAAAACCAAGAAGCTGGGGCTTGAGACTCAATCTTTTTTCACATTTCAAATACTGAGAGATGCTGTAGCGTGGTAGAAGTGCCACTGGATCAAAAGTCATGAAACTGAGCTTTTCATCTAGGCCCCATCACGAGTTATTTCAGCAAACGTGGGCAAGAAGCCACATTGCGCTGAGCTTCAGATTCCTTCTCTAAGGAAGGCGCCTCCCTGCACAAAAGTAAAGATGCAGTAAACTTTAAAAATCTCAGAAATATGATGATACAAGGAATATAATCAAATACAGTTTTAAACTAAATGTTTTAGAAAACACAGTATTTCAGTTTTGAATAGTGAAAAAATAAAGAGAATAAGTAGTTCTAATGTGCTGGACCAGGCACTGTATTTGGTACTGTACATGAGTGATTTTGCAAGTTGCATGAGTTAGCATCTATATGCTGTTGTGAGTCCCCTATGCCTTCTCTCTGGTAGCTCTCTCCAAGCTTTGGTGAACCTCTTGTTTAATTGTCTGTTAGCTCCATGAGGATATGCCACACTGTTTTGTTTTGTTTTGTTTTAGGAACAGAGTCTTGCTCTGTCACCCAGACTGGAGTACAGTGGCACGATCTCAGCTCACTGCAACCTCCGCCTCCTGGGTTCAAGCAATTCTCCTGTCTCAACCTCCTGAGTAGCTGGGATTACAGGCACGCACCACCACGCCCAGCTAATTTTTGGTATTTTTAGTAGAGACAGGGTTTCACCATGTTGGCCAGGCTGGTTTGAACTCCTGACCTCAGGCGTTCTGCCCACCTTGGCCTCCCAAAGTGCTGGGATTACAGGCATGAGCCACCACACCCAGCCTGCCACAGTTTTGTTTAGGGGTATATTGCCCCACTGTTGGAAGACTCTGGAAAGGTTTTCTGGAGAAAGGAGGAATGCCCAAATGCCTGTCAAAGGGCTTGGGATCTAGTCTGTGCTCACTCTTGGCCCCTGATAAACTCCCTCTGCCCCTTTTTGATATGCTGATGTGTCCTGTTGTTATTTTGATTATATTCCCCCCAGAGGCTGACTCATTTACCAGGAGAACAAGCCAGGGTTTAATGCCTGCTGATTCCTGGCTCTCTCTGGGGTATTTTTTTTCCTGAACTATATGACTCCAAATAGCTGCAGTTCTCATAACCATCACATTAATTTCAACAGGCCTTGAAATCTCCTAATTCTTCCTGGTTAAGGGGCTCTTCCATCTTTCCCTACTTTCCTTGCCAACCATTGCTGGCTATAATTAATTGAAAGTGAAATTTCAAAACTAGGAAGGACTGTCTTGATTTCCCCCAGCCCACAAGCACAATAAGCAGATGCAGGGCCTGTGTCCTTTTCTTTATCTACCCTAAAGCCTCCCAAGGCACGATGGAAGCACAGAGTAGGGACTGAAAAAATGTTAGCCGAGTGAGTGGATAATCAAAGGATGACCACTGCAAATCAAAGCCCTGTAGCATCCTCGGCAGAAAGAAAAAAGCTCTGCCTTCATTTTAGTGTTGGAGGCACTATAAAATTACAGACTATGTCTCTTTCTCACTCTTTTTTTACTGCAAAGCTAATAATCAGTAGCCAATGGGCTAATTCCTCGGCATTTTTTTGAAGAAAAAGTAAACATAATTTTTTTTTTAAGGACCAAATTCCCACCCTGCTTTGAAACATAAATCTGAAGACCCCTCGGGTTAAAAATGACAGCTAGACTCCTTTAATCTTGAAAATGTTCTCTCCATGGAAACCTTAAGGACAGGAAACCACTTAGGCAAAGCTTTCTTTTTTCTTTTTCTTTCTTTCTTTTTTTTTTTTTTTGAGACAACTTCTAAGGAAAATCTAGGTTTTGAGGAAATTGGGCTTCCATGCACGAGTGTCCTGTAGGAAGGCAGTCCATGTCATGTGACTTCATTGACCCATAAATCGACCCATAAATAAAGCTTTCCGAGGTTGGCTCAGCTGGAAGAGACTTTGACTCACTTCACCTCTCTAACAGATTCTTATTCTCAATTCCCAGTGCACCGTCTCCACTATTAAGTTTCATGTTAGGTAGAACACACTCTAGTTTTACCCAGAGGCTGTGAAGTTTGTAAGCTATAAGTTTCAAGTAGGATAAGAACCTCAAGTGGGATGCCATTGGCTACAAGACTGGAAAAATTTGAGTCAGCAAATAATCCTAGAAAATTAGACTGGGAAGGTTGTTTACTAGGTTATAGGAGGAAACTAGCACAGAGAGGCTAAGTTATTAGCTCAAGCCTTCATCATATATGTGGCCAGATGTAGAATAATTTTTCCTACCTCAAAGATGACTAGATTTTTCTTGACACTCCAGCACAGCTCCTCTTAAATATTCTAGGTTGGCTGAACTTAAATACTACAACAACTACTACTACTAATAAGCTAAAAAGCAATCAAAATATTTTCCGTAAGACTGAGGTGGGGCAATTTTGCACAATTTGACATCCTTTATAGAACCTTGAGCCTACTACCAGAAGTGAAATACACCACAAATTTCAAAGGATAGGCCTGAATGTAGTTCAAACAAGCACTAAACATATATCAAGTCACTTTCACTACCACCCATGTTCTAGGATGCATTGTCTGGGACATGAGCCAGGTTGGCAAACAAATCATTATAAAATGCAAAGATATTAAGTGCCCTCTTGCCTTTGGCAGCACATTCAAAGCTAATCAAGTATATTATAATAAAACGAAAATATAGCTACCAAGGTCCCAGCCAACAAAGCAGAAAAGTCCATACATGTTCTTTTTTCTTTTAATGGATTAGATATTCCAACTTTTGTTGTATTTCTTTGTGAAAGACAAGCCTGGGAAGAAATGGGAAAAGCAGGAGACACAGCCATAACTTGAAGAAAAAGAAGAAAAAAAAGTAGGCTTAGATGAAGAAATTTGAGGACTTTGGTGCTAGGGCTCTTTGAAAACTCATTACAGCAACTCAGGTTCAAAAAGGGTAAAAAAAAAAAAGTAATTCTCTTAGCTCGGAGTCAAATAAAAAGCACTGTATTGCTCTCTTTCTGTCCATGTTTATCTATCATTTCATCTCTCTCCCTATCAAGAACTGAGGGCAAAGTCTATCTGCCAACTTCAATCCAGGCAGACAGACCAAGTACATTGGGGACATACCCTTTTGTGTGGTCATTTGCACTTGGAAGATAAGGGAGAACTTAGTTTTTCAAGTACATAAGAAGAGATGGTAGCCATTTATTTCAACAGAGAAGGTCAAAAAGAAATAAATTAAGATTATATAGGAGAGCTTTTCCTAACACATGAGAAAAGAATTCCAGAATATAGCATAGACACTGTGTACTGTAATAAACTTACCTAAGGCTGGAATTTAGCATTCTATCCTCAGGTTTTCTTTCCTTTTCTCTTTTTCTTCCTCTAATAATGATGACAATAATACTTTACATTTTCATTCATTTCCAGTTTTCAAATTACTTCTATATATATTCATACATTCCATTCTCCCTAAGCAGGGGAGGGGAGGTTGGTTTCCAATACATGCCTACTTGGAACAGAGGAATGATCTAAACAAATGTGTTTTCAACCACTGGATCTGTAAAGTATTTCCTATTGACCGAACTGTAACTAATACCAGTTCCTCTCATAACCCATGCCCATATTCTCCAGAGCCCCCCACACAAAGAGACCACTACACAAAGAAACAAGATTTATGCCAACAGCAAATATTATGGGGCTCACTAAATGCTGAATCAATTAATGTAATAATCCTAAGTGCTCAAGCAGAAGCTGACATGGGTTTGAACCCCACATCTACCACTTCGTGGCTTTCACATCTTAGATAAGTCATTTCTCTTTCTGAAACTAGTAGCTATGTGCATTAGAAATAGAACTCTAACCCTTAGCATAATGCCTGGCACATAAAAAACACTAAAAAAAGAGCACTATTTTAAGTTCTACTTACCAATAAAATGTGGTTCTTAGGAGATTTTCCCCCCTTTCCTAGCAATTTAAGCAACCATATCCTGTCAATTTAAGCAATAAAGAATTCCACTAGCCTTGTGGTTTCACTGGTAGGTAGCAGGTAGCAAATAAAAGCAGCTACTACATGGTTAAATTCTAGATTGGAGCTTCCAAATCAGACTAAAGAAAGAGAAATGTAAATTCTTTGTCGTTAGAACCATCCCAAAGCTTTGGGATGTTGTTGGGGAGCTCGAGAATTGCTATCCTATATAAATAAATCTCGTCCGTGACAACTGCTGGAGATATGTCACTAACACAGCTTGATTTGTCCACATTTACCAATGCAGAGATTTCTTTCAAATTAAGAGAAAACAGGGGAGGGAAGATAGTTAGAAAAGATGAGAAAATTTCACGTGTCTTACCAGGCAAGGGCAGAGCCACAGTCCCACTTTACAAGCCCCTACCTGGTCTAAAAGAAAAGTTATCTAAAGCATTAACTAAGAGGATAAGAAGCCACCATTGTTGTGGGCTTAAAGTGATCCACTTTCACTAGGGCTCAGAGAAGTGGGGCCCTCATTGCAAATGCAAAGTCCCCAGCTGGGGGTAAGAAGAGAAAATGTTAAGATGCTCAGCTCTGAAGTGCCAATACCCTGGTCTCCACATTCCAACGCTGGCCACCTCCTCCCTCCCTTGTCCCACCGCTCCCTCCCATTATTCTGGAGCAGGTCCTTCCCAGCTCTGCCATTCGGTGTCAGAGAGACTTGGGAAGCGCCCCAGGAACTGCTGAGATGGAGAAATACACAAAGGCTCCCTTCCACAAAGCATTCTTTCACAGAGGCAGCCGTGTCTATTAAATAGGTCCCCTTAATGTGCATACACTTCTATAAGGAGATTATGAGAACCACGAGCTCACTAAATCAGCCCCACAAAATGTGTGTAAATTCACTGCAGGGAGGAGAAAAGGTGTGTGTGGCAGGGAGGAGGGAGGATTTAAAATTAGTGGCAGGGGGCCTCCACTCTTCTTGGTAATTCCCTGGGGAAAAGAAGGTATAGACAAAACTGTCCAATGAGGCTGCCACAACCCCTGGGTTGAGCCGTTTGGTATCTGCACAATTCCTTTCCTCCACTTGCATTCTTATATTGTCCAGCTATGGGCCATAACTCTTGCAAAAATATTCCTTCCTCTAAGTTGTAAGAAGAGAGGCATAAGAGTTCCCTATGTGGTAATATGCACTTTCCACAGTCTCCCAAATCTTTAGAAATAGGAAGCACAAAATGTAACAAGTAATTTTCCAATAAAATGTGTGATGCATTTTCTCAAAATAGGTAAGTGAAGTGCTCAACTATATATTTATTAAGCCCCTCATGGGTCATCACACTGGCTTCATGAATGATTCAGCTTTTCACCTCATTATTTCTTCATGATCACCTCCTCCTGGAGAAGAATTAAAGTTACACAAAAAGCAAGTTTACCCATAGTAATAAGTGGAATGTCCTTTTATTTACCTAGCTATACATAAGATAAAAGAAAAAATCTTCCACTCAAAAAGTATTTCCAAACATTTATAAGATATGCAAATGATTTCCCAGTTCACAAAGGGATTTTAGAGACATTTCATTCGATGTGACAACAGCTCTGTGACACAGATATTAACAACTCCCGTGTTACAAGTCCAGAGAGATTAAGTGGAGCCCCAAGTCTTTCCTTCCAAATTCATTCATTCATTCCTTCAGCACTTACTGAGGGCCTAGTTTTGGCCTGGGCACTATTGAAGGTAGGGATTCAGGGAAGGCAGATGTAGTCTCTACTGCTAAGTATCTCACAAGGGCAACCCAAGCTTAGGTGTAAGAAAACAGGCGTCTTTCTAGAGAAGGCTATGTCAGAGCTGAATTTTCAAGGATAAATTTCCTGTTCTTTTCACATCAACATGTCCTCCATGACTCACCAGTATTAAACTAGGCTAAGAAAAAATGAACCTGATAATCACCTTTGTGCCAGAAGACAAAAATAACTGGACAGGAAGCCCAGGCAGTCCCAGTGGCGGTGCTGTCTTTTACACTGACGTTAACTCTAACGATAAGCGGAGTAACCGCACAGCGCTGCTGGGCACCTGGAGCTTATTGTTTCCGTGTGGCATATGATGAAGTATCAGAACGGGGAGGAGTATATCTCCAAGAAGGAATGTGATGAGCAGAAAAACTCATCCTGTGAGATTGGCCTAGAGAGATCTGAAGCCAGGAGCCATTTGGTCTTGTCCAATGGCATTAATGTACCCACAGACAAAGGCCAAAGGGGACATGGAGGCCAGAGCTGCTGGTCAACGGCTTGTTTTAAGAAAAACAATAGGGGGACCCAACTCCATGCTATCAGAATAAAGGCCATCCTTCCCCGTATTTTTCTCAAGTTATACAAGTGCTGTTATTCTTCAAGCAACAAAGAATTCCACTAGCCTTTTGCTAAGGATAAAACATTTCCAAAATATAAGTTGTTTAAACTGCAGGTATAGAATAATTTCTTCAACTGTCTTCTTTTTCCCAAATGAATAATGCTACCTAGATGAAAACAATTTTTTTCTTCACCTTTTATTCCAAATTTCTTTTTTTTTAAAAAAGCTTCCATCTTTTAAAATTCAAACAGAAATACTGAGGGAAGTTCCAGTTTCAAACCATCTTTTGTCAAGAAAAAAAACTAGTGAAAGGTACTTTCAGGAAATCAAGTACAGTATATGATTTCAACACAGCAAAGCTCGTGTCTCACTGTTAATTTTTATTAATCAAAAAAAAACCAAACAAACAAACAAACAAACAAAAAAATGCTGGGTGCAGTGGCTCACACTTGCAATCCCAGTACTTTGGGAGGCTGAGGTAGGAGGCCTGCTTGAGTCCAGGAGTCTGAGACTAGCCTGGGCAAGACAGTAAGACCCTGGCTCTTTAAAATACAAAATTTTTAATTAGCTGGACATGGTGGTACATGCCTGAAGTCCCAGCTACTCAGGAGGCTGAGGCAGGAGGATCACTTATGCATGAGAGGTCAAGGCTGCAGTGAGCCAAGCTGGGCAACAGAGAGTGATATGGTTTGAATCTGTGTCCCCACCCAAGTCTCACATCAAATTGTAATTCTCATGTGTCAGGGGAGGGTCCTGGAGGGAGGTGACTGAATCATGGGGGTGGATTTCCCCCCTGCTTTTCTTGTGATAGTGAGTTCTTGAGTTCTCATGAGATCTGATGGTATAAAAGTGTGGCACTTCCCCCCTTGCTGTTCTTTCTCTCTCCTGCCACCATGTAAGGCATGCCTTGCTTCCCCTTTGCCTTCCACCATGATTGTAAGTTTCCTGAGGCCTCCCCAGTCACGCAGAACTGTGAGTCAATTAAACTTGTTTTCTTTATAAATTATCCAGTCTCAGATAATTATTTATAGCAGTGTGAAAACAGAGTAAAACAGAGGGAGATAATTTCTTTAAAAAAAAAAAAAGAGAGAGAGAGAGAGGAAGCAGTCCTTGAAGAAAGGTACTGCTTTTCCCAGTGCTTTGGGTTAGTTACTATATATAGGGACCCTGGCATTCACGGACTGCATGTTTATAGTTTGGACCATTTGAGAGCAACCCCTGCCCAAATTTAAGCAGGGTAACAAATTCTAGACATTATTAATATTAGTCATATCATACTGGTCTCTCGATTTTAGACAGGTTCAATTATTTATTTACTTTTTCAAAATTATTTAAGCAAAGATTTTCTAGATTTTTATCTTTTAATTTTTACATGAGAACCCCACAGGATGGGGGGTTTTCTGAAAATTAAAGGGCAAGAGTTTTCAGTCCATGTTTGGAGAGAGAAAATGTTGCTCTGCATCTTTTTTTTTTTTTTTTTTTTTTTTTTGAGACGGAGTCTCGCTCTGTCGCCCAGGCTGGAGTGCAGTGGCGCGATCTCGGCTCACTGCAAGCTCCGCCTCCTGGGTTCACGCCATTCTCCTGCCTCAGCCTCCCGAGTAGCTGGGACTACAGGCGCCCGCCACCACGCCCGGCTAATTTTTAGTATTTTTAGTAGAGACGGGGTTTCACCGTGTTAGCCAGGATGGTCTCGATCTCCTGACCTCGTGATCCACCCGCCTCGGCCTCCCAAAGTGCTGGGATTACAGGCGTGAGCCACCGCGCCCGGCCAAGAAAATGTTGCTCTGCATCTATGTTCCCACCAGCATTTGCTGACTTCCCTGAGAATAAAAGGTTATAACTGAAAAAGCATGACACAAAGTACTTTTATATAAATTCTTGCTTTTGGTCTTCACTACAACCTTTGAGGTCGGGTAAAATCCCTATTTTACAGATCAAGAAATTGAGGCTTGCTGAAGCCAAGTCACTCTGCCTTTGCACGACTCCTTTGTAATTGTTCTTAAAAGGCAAGCTATTTTTGAAACTCACTGAAGGGAGAACATGACATTAGCAAAGCATTGCACCACCCACAAAGTACATTCTCTCCCCTCAGATGTCTGAAGGGTACACACATCTTCTGAGAAGACAGAAACTCATCAGCTTGAGGAGAAAATGCCAAGTTTAAAGTGAGGCTTGTTAGAGAAGAAGCTATCACAGTTTATTAAATTAGCTTTCTCTCCCACCAAGTGTTTGATGTAAATGGCAAGGGTTCGAAGGTCAAACAGGAAGAAGTATGTGCTTTAATTTCTCCCCCCTAGAGGTGCATGAATGTTTTCTATTAACGAAAACCCTGTAGCCAACAAATCCTGGGCTTGGATCAAACAGCCCTCCATCTTTTAAGTTACAACATCACAAGGAGACGTTTCAAGAGGAAACCATGCCCAGTCAGACCTGCAGTACCAGAGAGAGGGCTGCTTCTGCCCTTTGGGAATTTGAAAAATATCTTCCTTTTTGCTGAAAATGCTTAGTGACAGACAAAAATATCCCCAAATAGTTATTCCTGATTGGTGGACAGGGGCGACATTGAAAGTGGGCAGGGGCTGAGGTGGAGCTATTTGTACCTCTGGCCAAGGGAATTAGGTAACTTTGTACCACTCCCTTTGGCTAAGGCAATTAGGAATGGACATTCTGTCATCCAGCTTGGTCCACTGGGGTATGTATAAGTTAGGTAATAATAGCCAATACTTAACTTGTGCTTAGCATGGTATGCAGTGCATAGTAAATGCTCAATAAATAGGAACTAATAATATTATAACACTTCCCCTTTTCCTCATCCTTAATAACAGGAGATTCATCCTCCTCATCTATCATCCCCACACACCCAGGACTCTTCCTGGCTGCTCAAATCTAGAAGTGAGGAGTAGAGTATAAAATTCTGAAGACTTAGCATTATGTATCCTCACATGAAGAAAAAGCAAACACTTCCTGAGACCTCTGGCATCAGGCATTGTGCTAGATATTCTTACAAACCTCATCTCATTTAACTCTACAACGACGGTGGAAACAGCCCTGATTTTTACAGTAAGAAACCTGAGGTTCAGAAGGATAGCAAGAGAGCTTGGATTAAAATCCCATTTCTCCTAAACAGGCTTTTGTGAGTTGGCCTGAGAGCGGGGTCTGCTTTTATAACCCCTCTATGTGAATGTTGTTCCAGACAACAGACTCTGAAATGAGCTTTGAAAGCCAGACTCTTTGTAAACTGGGGATTGCTGGAACCATCCATATTTCTCGCCTCCTTTGGGGAAGGTCTCTGCACTACTTAAAAATGGCTTTTAGTTTGGAGGACTCACTCCTCCTTCCAAATCACATCCACAAAGCCCACAAAGGTAAGCATTCCTGGCAGGGCAGTCCTGGGAGATTGGAAAATGGAAAAAGTCTCAGGGCAACTGGCAGCTCAGTTATAAGAAGGAAATAAAAAACCAAGTTGAAGGTTTATAGAAAACACACAGAGGAAGAATGAAGCATAGTAATTGTTTACAGGCCACTCGTGGGCTGTCTAAAAATGCCATAAATAAGAAATACAGCTTGGGACAGACTAGCTTAAAAAGAGTTAATTCCTGAAACACAATCCTCCAGGGAACATGACCCATGGGCATCCATCAAGCAAAAATCTCCACCATTGCTTATGAACAATTTCCCATGATTTCCTGGAGCTGACCCTCATCCCCTGCTGTTCCCAGCTTGCTTACTAACTAATTCCCCAGTAGAATGTTCACTCCAGGAAAGCAGGGCTGTATTTGGTTGACTTTTCTATCCTAGGTATCTACCACAGTACCTGGCTAGTAACAGACTTTAAATGTATGTTAAATAATTATTTAGTTTCTTATTTATTTAATTTTCCTGGTTAAATTGTTTCAACATGAGAATCATTTCTAATGTTTTAAAGGTGTTCTACAGTGATGTGAATGCTTTGAGGAAAAAGACATTTATAGAATTCTAATGTGATGATAAAAGTAAGAATAGCTCAATGTTTATCTACACAATTTTGATCTCAGTCTTGTAACTAAGAGAACCAGTGTATAAAAGTCAAATTCTAACGAAATGGAAGACACCTGAATTCACTGGATAAGACACACAGCTTGGCAGGCTGTATGCACAATGTGTATTGAAAGAAAGAATAATGGAGGAACATACTGTTATGTTAGTAGTCCTCCCACCTCTTCATTCAATGTCAGACATTTTGGAAAATAGTACCACAATACTCTCACTTCAATAATTTATGAGCAAAAACACTAAATGAAAATTCAACAAGAAATTTACCAGGTTACATGCAAGTCCTATATAATCTTGATTTGCATCAAATAGAAGACAAATTTTTATGAGGAAGATAAACTCAAAAAGGATGTTTTTCATACTTCACCTCAATAATATTTTACTATGTCATAATGAGATTCTCTGTACAATGAATTCTCTATAACTGTCCCGAATAGATTTTAATTTTTTGGGAACTAGAAACCTCTCAAAAATCATTTATAAAAATCATGTATTTTAGTTTCACTAATTAGATGAAACGATTGCAGGCTGTTTAAAAACCACATCCAAAAATACCAATTCTCTTTGTAACTTTTCTCAGTATCATCATAGAACAGACACAGCCAACCAGAAATTAGAGATGGACAAACAGAGATTGGTCAAAGAATTGAAACTTACAAAACATAAATCATAAAAGCATCTACCACCAGCTACTTAAAAACCCAGTTCTATCTATAAAACATATTTTGAAGCTGTATCTGTAGTAATATGTTTTAAAATGTAAACCCCACCAGCATGGACAATTCCAAACCACAATCACATCACCTCACAAAAAGTTGAAATTATATTCAAATACATAAAGTATTAGAATTGCCTTCTAAACTAATTGATTTGAATTCTTCTACTAACCAAATGAATTAAGCAGTTCCTGGCACTATTGTTGACGTAACACCACCATGCATTTCCTTTGTTTCATGTCTGTCTTGAAATTAGGTATGGCAGGTGCTAAGTAGATAATCAGTTACATTTTTTTCTTAAAAAATGAGGTCCAGCATAACCAAGACACTAGCCAAAATGATCAAAATCATTCCCTGTAGTCTACTGCTAGTGGAATGGTAACAGTGATAATTGTAGTAAATATTGGTGTTACCTCTCTGCTATCCAAATCACTGGATTGTGTAGGTCATAAAATGTGAGTAGAATCAACCCAGCTCTAGGAGCTTTGGGCTCTAAGAGTAGGTCCTGATTGGCATAAACTAATGTAATCCCATTCTCTTGTATTCCACTAAGGTCCAATCAGAGTGAACCCAAGGCATCCTTCAAAGCCTGGGGGGAGAAAGGTGCCCTCTTCTACTGAATGCACTCATTTTACTACAGGCAAAACCAGCGTGAGGATAAACTGACAGCCAGGGGGTGACAGAGCCAAGAGAGTAAGAGAAAAAAATGGAACCAGCCAGAGGGATCCTTCTAAGCAAAAGCCAACTCCCTTGCTCTTGTGCCTAAAACCCTCCAGTGGCTTCCCATTTCAGCCAGAACAAAATCCAAACTTGTTCTCCACAGTGATCCTATCCTCGCTCATCTTCCTTTATTCCCACCTTTCTTCAGTGCCTTCTTTCAGCCCTTCACACACACTGATCTCCTTCCCTCCACAGGTCTCTGTATGCTTTATTCCTTACTCCAGGTCCTCCTAGGCTGCTACCAATCATCATTCATGCCTCCACTCAAATATCAGCACCCCTAAGAAGCCTTCTTTGAACTCCATGTTAACCTACTTTATGTCCTTCACAGAACTGGTCAGGGTCCAACATTACATGTACTTAGCATTTACATGTTTAAATATTTATCTCCCTCTTATAAGAATGTAAGCTCCTCAAAGGCAGGGACTCTGTTCTATCCATCAGTGTGCTCCAAGCTCCCAAAGCTGTGCTTGTGCATAACAGAAGTTCAATCTATAGTTTCCTGCAGATTGACTGACTAAGCCCAAGATTCTACACAGGCCACATTGACCCAAAAATCCTAAATAATGCTTTGTTTTTAGCTGAAAACAAGAACTGCAAAACCCACAGCTCTCTTGAAGATTTCTATACACCCTGGATTACACTTTATTATTTCTAATCCTGGATGTCATTATTATTTAAATAATAAAAGCAAATTTCCTTTGAGAACAATGTCACTCGAAAGAAAATCAATTTGTAGTAGCAGAACTTAGTCCACATCCAGAAGATAAAAAACACATCTGAATATGTGTGTGTGTATGTGTATGTGTGTATGTGTATGTGTGTGTGTGTGTGTGTGCACGCTCTCAAAACTTGACAATAAATGAATATGTGAAAACTTTTTTGGGTTATGGAAATGTTATAAAACCAGATAGTGGTGCTCATTGCATAATGCTACAAATTTAATAAAAATCATTAAATTATTTAAAAATCGATAATAAACAGCCCAATTTAAAATTAGCAAAGGTTTTGATATTTCACCAAAAAAGATATACTAATGGCAAATAGGCACATGAAAAAATGCTCAGCATCATTGTTCATTAGAGAAATATTCACTAAAACCACAAAGAGATACCACTTCACACATTTTACAATGACTAATATTAAAACGACAGATTCTACCAAATTGTGGTGAGGCTGTGAAGCAACCAGGACTTTCATACATTGCTGGTGGGAATACAAAGTAATACAGCCCCTTTGGAAAATAGACTGGCAGTTTCTTATAAAGTTTAACATACACTTAACATATGGCACAGTAATCCCACCCCTAGAAATATGAAAACTTACATTCAACCCAAAACTACTATTAAACCCTGAATGTTTAATAGTAGATTTGAAACATCAAAAAACTCCCAGCCTAGGCAACATGGTGAAACCCTATCTCTACAAAAAACACAAAAATTAGCCAGGCATGATGGTGCATGTCTGTGGTCACAGCCACTCAAGAGGCTGAGATGGGAGGATCACTTGAGCCCAGGAGGTGGAGGCTAGAGTGAGCTGTGATCATGCTACTGCACTCCAGCCTGGGTGACAGAGCAAGACCCTGTCTCAAAACAAAACAAAACAAAAAACTATAAAAACTCAAATGTTCTTTAATTGGTGAATGGATAAGCAAACTGTGGCATATCTGTACAATAGAATGGTACTCAGCAATAAAAAGGAATTAACTACTGATACATACAATATGGATGAATCTCAAATGCACTGTGTTAAATGAAAGATGCCAGACTCAAAATGCACACCATAATGTTTCCATTTATCCTCTTCTGGAAAAGGCAAAACTATAGATATGGAGAATATATCGATGGTTTCCAGGAGTTTCAGGTGGGGAAAGGACTGCCTATAAAGGAGCAGCATCAGATAATTTTGGGGGGTGATGATACTGTTGTATATCTTGACTGTGGTGTTGGTTACATGACTGCATTTTCAAAATTCATGAAACTTCAACAAAAAGTGTATATTTTCACTCCCATTAGGATAGCTACTGTAAAACAAATAAACCAAACAAACAAAAAACAAGTATTGGTAAGGAGAGGAAGAAATTAGAACCCTTGTGCATTGCTGGTGGGAAAGTAAAATGGTACACACACTATGGAAAACAGTACGGCAGTTTCTCAAACAAACAGAATTACCGTATGATCTAGCAATTTCATTTCTGGGCACGTGCTCAAAAGAACTGAAAGCAGACCCAAACAGATATTTGTACACTCATGTTTGTAGTAGCATTATTCACAGTAGCCAAAAGGTGGAAGCAAGCCAAGTGTCCATTGATGGATGAATGGATAAACAGAATGTGGCACATATACACAATGGAGTATTATTCAGCCTTAGAAAGAAAGGAAATTCTGACACATGCTACGCATGGATGAACCTTGAAGACATTATGCCAAGTGAAGTCAGTCACAGAAGGACAAATATTGTTTAATTCCACTTTTATGAGGTACCTAGAGTAGCCAAATTCAGAGAGATAGAAAGTAGAACAGTGATTGCCAGGAACTGGCGAGAGGGAGGAATGGGGCATTATTGTTCAATGGCACAGAGTTTGGGAAGATGAAAAAGTTCTAGAGATGGATGGTGATGATGGTTACACGACAATATGAAAGTATTTAATGCCACAGAACTGTACACTTTTGGCCACGCCTAAAAGAGCTACTGGGAAATATACCTGAATTGAAGAGGAATAAGAACCCAAATTCCTCCCTTCACATCACCCTTCTGCTTGTATGCTGTCAGCCGCCTGGCTTTCTTTCAGTTCTTAAACTACACCAAGGTCCTGTCTCTCAAGACCTCTACAAAGCCTCTTCCTTCTGTTGGAACGCTAGACCCCCTAAACCTCTCCCCTGGTTGGCTCCTCCTCCTTCCGCCAAGTCCCCTCCCAACCTCTCCGTTGATTGGTTCCTCCTTCTACTAGGCCCCCAGCCCCTCCCCTGATTGGCTCCTCCTTTCCATCACTGCTTCAGATTCCCTTTTAGAGTTGTCGCTCCCGCTCACCCTTGTCCAATAATGATTTATGGGGTACTTCTAAGTGCCAAGCACCATTCTACAGGATTATAGCATTGAACAATACAGTGCTTACCTGTCAGAGGTTAGGGGGCATGACGAACACTAAAAGAAACAGGGTAGGAAACAATGAGGAAGGGCAAGGGACGGTGCTGTTTCAAAGAGGGTTGGCAAGGATACTTCTTGCTGTTCCCAAGCAAGAGGAGCAGCAAGTTCAAAGGTTCTGGGTCAGGAATGTGCTTGGAGTGCTGAAAGAACAGAGTTATATGCAAGGGGGAGGGGAGGTAAAAGATAAGGTCACAAAGGTGGCAGGGGCCAGATCACATCCAGCTGTGAAGGCCACCAGTAATTCAGGATTTTACTGAGTCAGATGAGAACCTTTAGGGAGTTTTAAGCAGAGGTATGACATCTGACTTGCATTTCTAAAAGATCTCCTTGGCACTTTTTTTTTTTTTTTTTTGGTAGAGACAGGGTCTCACCATGTTGCCTATACTAGTCTTGAACTCCTGGCCTCAAGGGGTCCTGCCACCTCGGCCTCCCAAAGTGCTGGGCTTACCAAAGTGAGCCACCACACCCAGCCCAGCCTGCCCTTGGTACTCTTTCTAAAGGCCCCATGTTTCCTTCAAAACATTACTCAAAATTTACAATGTATATTTATAAGATTATTTGTTTAATGTCTATTTCCCCTAGCAGGCTGCATATTTCATAAGAGTAGGAACCAAGTCTCTCTCTTTGTGACAACATAAACTCAAATCCAAGCATAATACCTGGCACATAGTCTGTGTTCAATAAAGATTTGTGAAATGAATTAACTAATGAAGTCTAACCTCTAGGATAAAGCAGCTTCAAGTATATAGTTTGCAAGTACACAATCATTTTTGTATGTTTTACATTCCTAAATGTAGCCCAACTTTCTCTAGGTGAATATATTAAACATTAGAACCAACTAATACTTAGAGTCTACTTAGAGTCCTAATGTGCTTGATACTGTAGCAGATACTTCTACTCACCTGAAACATTCTTAATCTTTAGTAGCAGATAAAGACCCTAGACATTTCCTGGTAATTCTAAAGTAATGAAATGGACACATTAAACATAGTAGTAAAAGCTAAATTTGTAACAGTAACTACTAAAAAGTTACAAAGTCTACCATTTAAAGGCTGCTGGTCAATGTCTGTGGTCTAGACATTTTTTGAGTCCTCATGATGTGACACAGACAGGGGTAACCATACCAGGACTACACAGATGAGTAAGTCTGTGTTCTTTCCTGCAAGAGCTCATGCTCTAATAAGTAATCTCCAGGATGTTTTACTGCTTGTAACTCTTGCCTACATTTGTTATCTGAATATGTGCAAATAATGTATTTGCCTCTTTTATGGTCATCTGAAATTATACTATCTCAAGTTTAAAACACTCCTAACAAATGTGTTTGGTTCATAATTAGCACACAGGCTAACCCCCCTGAAGACTACAGAAGTGGCAAATTTCCCCTTTTCATAAATGGTTCAGTGAAGCCAATTCTGGATCAAATAGCCAAGACTGCAACAGAAAACAAACAAACAAACCCAATCTATGTTCTCCAGGTTTTCCCCCAAAACCACTCAGGGCAGCAACAACGGCAGCAACAACTCTGTGACTAACAGTCCCCTAGAAAGGGAGCAGAAAAAGCGGCAAAAAGCACTGGCTGTCTCCTGCAGTGGCCAAGGGCACCTCTTGTTCAGGCACCACCAAGCAAAGTTATGGAAACCAACCCATTTCAGCACATCCTGTCTTTGGGCTGTCATGAGAAATATAGGCTTTAGAGAGAGCCAATCAATTAAAGCGGATTGTGTTAGAATAAAGAAGGCCAGTATTCTGGCAGAGGCACACGGAGTAATCCAAGTGGGGAAAAAAAAAATCCCATGAAGTTTCATGTGAGTTAGCAAATGATAGAGGATGGACAAGAAACCCAACAGGTCTTTCTACACCTCTAGTCCCTTAGAAATGAATGCAATGATCACAGAAAAACTCTTAAAATATTTAAATACACAGACATATGCTACCAGTAATACAGACATGAAAATATCCTGAAACCGTTTATAAATATTATACATTTATATCAGAGATGATATACTTCCAGTTTTCTTCTTCAAATATCTTTTAATGGTAATACACAGCACAGTAATTGCCATGGGTTCACGGCTTCTCTGTAATATATTTTTTTCCTATATAGAATCCTTACCTTATTTTCAAGTGACATGGAAATAAAACTACTGTAAGCTGGTTAAATTTTTATATAGTCAAGCAGACTGATGAATCTATATTTCAGCGTATTTTTAGATCATTAATTTCCAGCAATTCGTTTTTTGAATTAAGATTTTTTTTAAAAGAAAGCAAGAAAAGTTGGCCACCATATACTAGACTCAGTTTGTGTTTTTCCTTAACATGAGCCTTATCAGCTCTGCCACAGCTGAAGTGATTCCAAATTGCTTTATGACACACTTGGATTTTCTCCTCCTAATAATTCCTCCTTCCTGTCCATGACTGGCAGGCTTCTTCCACACTGCAGTAATGTGGGACAGCTAATTATCTACCAATCCACCTTGCTATTCCATACTTGGCGACTTTTATCTGCACAGGACAGCTGCACTCTCTGCGTTTGAAGTAAAATGTCAGTCTCTGCTAATGCAACAAGACTTACATCACTAATGATGTGTCCACACTTTGAAGAAACAACTCAAAGCCTAATTAAAAATTCAGATTCATTTTCACTGGTTTGCCGATTTTCACTGTCCTTCCACCAGGGCCTTGAATATCTTTAAAAATACTCCATGCAAAAATAAAATAAAATGAAAATCCAAGGGGAAGCAAGAAAAAAATAGTGCTGCCGTCTTGGGCTTTGACTGCATCTTTATAATAACTGTTATGGTTGGAAGAGAACCAAGACATTATCATGTACAAGATAAGAATTTACTCCCCTGGCTTCCACTCTACAATTACAATAAAGCATACTATTTCCAGAGAAATATGGACCATAAGCTACTTTTTACATTCCCCACTCTGGTGTTTAGGTGTTGGAACTTTTCAAACTGTAATTAACTCAGAAATCATTTGACTGTGTAAATCTGAAGTAGAGAAAGCTACCTTTGAACTCAGAAAAAAAGAGGGCAAGGTAAAGAAACATTTAAATGACATTTAGTTTGTTCCATCATCAAATTAAATGAATGATTCCTCCAAAGTAGTAATCCTATTGCAATTTTCACCAAAAAAAAAAAAAAAATGGGAGAGAGAGAGAAAGAAACAACTTCATATCCCCTTAATGACTAGGGAGAGAGATGTAGGTCATAAAATCCAATTTCAAAATAGAACTTTACCTGAAAATTACAGGTGGAATTTTCTTCTGTGGCTTTTACATAAACAAACACAAAACAAAGTCATTCCTCCTCTAAAGTATTTTTAAATAACTTACCTTTTCAGTAAAAAAATAAATAAAAAAATAAAAATTGTTTGGATGGTAGTGGTTCACAATGATAGTTATTGACCACTTACCTTTGCACTTAAAAAAAAAAATCTAACAACATTCTAGTAAGTCTAAGAATTTTTTAACTTTCTTCACTGGCTCACTGACTTCTAGGTATTTAACAACTTAAAAATCTAGTCAGCTGTCAAATGAGACCATCAGCTTTAAGTTTACAGCCATTAAATCATTAAGCCAAACTTTCTTTTCAAAAGAGGAATGTATACTACTATGTCAAGTTTTCTTTTCCATTCTAAGAGAAAAATGCGGAAAAAAAGGGGCCCCCACAGTATAATATCACGAAAAGGGTCAAAAAACGAGAGTCTAAAACCAAAACATGAGTTCTAAATCTATCACTTACTACTGGTATGCTCTCCAGAGAGCCACTTCCTCGCTGGGCCTCAGTTTCTGTAAAACGAACATTTGTAAAACAAGCAGGGCAGATTTGACTGTCTCCCTGGTCCATCCCTGTTCTCATAGCAGCCAGTGATCTGTAGATCTGAGAGGTCAGGGAGAAATGGCAGGCCTGCTAAGCCTGGATTTGCACAACTCCACAGGAGGCACCACACTGGGCAGCCAGCTTGTCTTTGGAGCAGAAGCGGGGAGTCCACCTTGCAGGCTCCAGCTGGACTTGGGGAGGCAGAATCCAGAAATGTAGCAGGCCTTGGCAACTGGTGACTGCTGAAGTGTCTGAGTCTGAAGCCACTTTGGCTGAGTTTTCTAGGTTCTAAGCTTTCTCCAGATTTTTGTTTCTTCTCCTCAGAGCACACCACCTCCAAATACAAGGAACTTAGGCACAAGCAGCAGCTAGTTCCCAACTCAAACACTGATAAGCTACTGCCAGCCATATTGAAATAGAGGGGAGAACCTATTTTAGAAGTAGGCAAGCAAAGGGAGAAAAACAGCATACTGGACACATGCTTTGAGCCCTAATCCAGTCCTGCCCAAAGATCTACCCCAGACACTTCAACCGCATAGGGTGGTAGCTTCCTTTCTTGCCAGTGTGAGTTCAGTGTTCTGCTGCCCGCAGAACAAGTCTTTACTGACATGAAGGATCCAAGAAACAGCCCCCAGCTTGACCTCTGCCTATTTCTCCCACCTCTATTTATGCCCTTTCTTCCCACTAGTTCTCTAAACTCCAAAACCATAATGCCATCTTTCCACTCATCAAAGGTGCTATGCTTTTCCTCAAAAAGGAGCCTTCTGGGAAGTCCACTCTTTCACTCACCAACTCCTAATTCATTCCACTTTCTTAGGGAGGCCTGCCAGAATCCCTCTGTGCCCTTAAATAGGTTAACATCCCTGACACTTTCTCCAAGCATCCCGAACCTCCTCTCATAACATTCATTACATCAGAAATTAACTGATGGGTAGGTATCTCAAACCTACCATAGTGCCTGGCACCAAGTAAACATTCATCTGTGTTGAAGTCATTATGATGACAAGCTCATATCTCAAAGCAATCCATTCTAGAACTCTTCTATCAGAAAGTTCTCCTTTGTATCACAAAGAAATTGGCTTCCCCATAACCTGCACACAAGCACTGCATTTTCTTTCTGTAACCCACTGAATAATTCTAACCCAGACACTGCAAATTGGTGGCCTTTGGCCCTATCCAGCCTGCAGACATGTTTGGTTTGGCCCACATAGTGTGTTTTTCTTTCTTTCTTTTTTTTTTTAAACTGAATTAGTTGCCAAAAATTTAAAGATATTTTATGGAAAAAACAGACACCCAGCTTCTCATAAAAAACAAAGTCATGTGACAACATTGGACCCACATGGCTACTGGGCAACAGAGTAGCTGAGTGGTCCTGCCCCCCTTCACCCTTGGCACATGTCCTCCAGCTTGCAACATCCAACACCACTCCCTGCTTACCTACACCTGGTCCACTTCATTCATTGTGTCTAACTGACCTCTAGAAACATGAATTCGATATAGCAACCCTGGGTGTACTCTAGATCCCATATTTTAGCATTTATTTCTATATTGTCTTGAGCCATCCAAGTTGGTTTAGCCTCTCTGGATAGGACAGAGCTCTGGGGTCTTAGGGGGAGGCACTGGATGTCCTGTATTACTCTCAGCCTCCCTGCAATAAGGAATCCAGTGAATATTTGCTGACAGACTGATCAGAAGACATTATATATTAGTCCAGCTCTTCCTCTTCAATCTGCCTCTCTTCTCTCCCAGTTACAGCTATCTCACTTAGTCCTTTTCTGACTCTTGTCTCTTCTGGAAGGGGGAGAGAACAGGGACAAGCAGTAGATATGGTTCATATTGCAGTAGTCCAATGTGTGTGCCTAGGCTATATGCCAGCCTTTAAGAAAAACAAGGACCCTCCCAGTCTTATGGAGAAAGCCAGGCATGAAATTAAGGGCCAGACAGCACAATTAGGGACAGACCCAGAGAAGCTTCCCCAAAGAAGCTTGGCATTACATCTGGAAGGCTGGGGAATTTGCTGGGCAAAGGTATTAGCTAATTTGTAAAAATCTAGGAGAGTCACCAATGGTTTTATTCAGGCACATCATTGTTAAAAAATGTAGCCTAAACAACCTCCAAAATACTTATATTTATTTGTCAATTGTAAATTTTATATACTAGTGTACCAATATATTATACATATTATAAAACATTACAAATATAGAAATTAAATAAGGATACAATAAAAATGTCATAGATGAAATTATGTGATATTTGGAATTTGCTTCAAAATAATCTGGGGGGAAGAGCAAGTGGAGGCAGAGGTAGAGATGAAACCAGCCTGACCATCAATTAATAACTGTCTAAGCTGGGTGAGAGGTATGTGGATATTCATATGCTATTTTATTTACTTTTGTATATGTTTTTAAATCTTTGTAGTTTAAAACTGAAGAAATAACTATGACTAGCCAGGTCTAGCATTTTCTTCAGAAAGCCCCACGCATGGTTTTGCACCACATCCAAAGGTCCGTGAACCATATCTTAAAAACCTGGGGGCAGAGGATTGACCATATTGAAATCTGCAGGTCTACAAATTAGATTTCAGTTTCATTCAGGCTTAGGAGCTACATGTTTACTACCTTCCCGGTTCTGTGCCCTGGCACTAAATGAACTGCTCTCATATTTACATTTCTGTTTATTGACTGCTCCTACCTTAGGCCCTGAACTAGACACTTGGTTATCCTTTAAAATATATTTACTCCCATTAGCTACATGAAATACAAAGACACTAAAGTTCAGAGTGATTTAATAACATGACAGAAGTTACACAGTTAATAACTAACTGGCTGAGTCAAAATTCTTGTCCCTGTTGTCCCTTCATATTTTGACTTTCAATAAATTCTTACTCCAAGGTCCAAGCATATCTAAAATAAATCCCACTCCATCTAATACCAAAATTCCAGAGTTCTGCAAGATTCCTGCCTGCTCATCCACTTAAGCTCAAGGAAGGAACTCCTCAAGCAGCAACCAGAAATAGCAGCAACATGTTACTAAGTGTAAAACCATCTCCTCTCCCTCCCCCAAGCCCTTCCAGACTCAAGTACTACTGGCAGGAAAAACATAATAAGCACAAGGAATAAGGCCAGCTAAGATAGGCATTAGTGAGAAGGAAGTCCAGGAAGTGCTAAGCACAACAGAGACAGTTTATCAGAAGTCATTCAACATGCTTTTTCTTGGGCTCATTCCTGACAAGTTCAACTCAGAGTCATCCATCTGTCAATGGACAGTTTTCTTCTATTCTAAATATCCATTTTCAAAAGAAAGCAACACAGCAGTTTTTCCACTAAGGCTTATATGGTACACAAGGCATAAAATCAAATCACATTATTTGCATATACAGGTGATTTTTCCTTCGAAAATGTTCTATATTGCATAATTACACATTCAAATCATTCTAAACCAGCCCTGTCCTGTTATGATGCATGTGATTTAGAGGAAATTACACATCTTACCAAACATGACTGCAAATCAGCTTGCAGTTATAATAGAGCCAGCAAGATATTTATGTCCAATAACCGCAGAAGCTCTAGGATAATGGCCAAAGAAATGAGACATGGGAGCCATATGAAGGGGCACAGCAGTCAGAGTCCTGTTCAGGTGTTCAAGATACACCAGCTACCTTGTCCAGTGCCACCAAAGGAATCAGAAACATCTGATGAACTACTGATTTGGCTACCCTTCATGTGTGAAGCTGCTGCTGCTGCTGCTGCTGCTGCTTTCAGGACTGGCCTGTGTGTGTGGACATTTCACTGAAAAGGACAATGGAGAAGTAGCTAACTTCCTTGACTTCACCAGAGGGGCTTGGGCAAGGCTCCTCTATGCTCCCACAATATCCTGTTTCTCTCTCTACCACTGCACTAACCTACTGCAGTGTAACGCCTCTATGTCTCTCGCTAACCACCTGTATCATAATGCCTCTTTTTGTGTCTATTTCCATCATTAGTTGACAGATTAAGGGCATGGGCTAGGCTTTAGTCACCTGTGATTGCCAGTTTAATCTAACCCCACTTTGGGAGGCCGAGGCGGGTGGATCACGAGGTCAGGAAATCGAGACCATCCTGGCTAACATGGTGAAACTCCGTCTCTACTAAAAATACAAAAAAAAATTAGCCGGGCGTCGTGGCAGGCGTCTGTAGACCCAGCTACTCGGGAGGCTGAGGCAGGAGAATGGCGTGAACCCGGGAGGTGGAGGTTGCAGTGAGCCGAGATCACGCCACTGCACTCCAGCCTGGGTGACTGAGCAAGACTCCATCTCAAAATATAAAAAATAAATAAATAAAATCTAACCCAAGACCCTTCACAGAGCAGAAGCTCCCCAAAATTTTGTTGGATATATGCGAAAATGAATAATGCAGGACAGACACGGTAGCTCACACCTGTAATTCCAGAACTTTGGGAAGCCAAGGTGGGAGGATCACTTGAGGCCAGGAGTTCAAGACCAGCCTGGCCAACAGAGTGAGACTCCGTCCCTACAAAAAATTACAAAATTAGCAGGGTGTGATGGTATGCGTGTGTAGTCTCAGCTACTCAAGAGGACTGCTTGAGCCCAGGAGTTTGAGGTTACAGTGAACTATGATCACATCACTGCACTCCAGCCTGGGTGACAGAGCAAAGATCCTGTCTCTTAAGAAAAAAAAAAAAAAAAAAAAATGGAAGGAATTTAGTGCATTGCTGTTTTACTGCATACAAAGAAGGGTTGCTCTTTAATTCCAGCTCTTTAATTTAGTCAGTATTTACAACATTGCTTTATATCTTTGACACTTCTGCTCCAGCTGAGTCCTTCAGTTCCTGAACACGCCTCTGTTCTAGCTGCTGCTTTTTCTTCAATTGGAGTTGAAGCTCCAGTTCTTGCTTCTGGTATTTCTTCTGCCCTGACTGGAAGAAACCCTGCTCCTCCCTCCCTCCCAGGCCTCATCCAGCAGCTGTCTGACCAACCTGCTGGTCTGTCTGCCAAGTTCATAGTAAGTGTGCCCAGCCCAGCAGAGTTGGGCTAACTTTAAGGCAGGCACACTGGCCTTGTGCCAGGCCCTTGCTGTTAGGAAGCCTGTATTGTCCTATAATGTTAAATGGGCCTTATAAGTGCCTGGCGAAATGGCTCCCAGAGCCAGATATGCCTTCTAACAAGCAGGCATTGTTACTTAGCTGGTTTACCTGTGCAATCTTATCTCCTCCTCGAGAATGTAAACTCCTTAAGGAGTTGTGCTGGAATACGTCCTTGTAAAATCCCCTGAATACCCAGCATAGAGCTCCATGCTCAGTAAGCTTCCAATAATCATTTCTCCATTTGAGAACAACCACATCCATCAATATTTCTCAGTCCTGGCTTAACATTAACAGATGCCTTTACATGCACTATTTCCTTTAAGTCCACAGAGCAAATCTTGAGGCAGAATCACCATCCTCAATTTTACAGATAAAATCACCCAACTTGCAAATGGCAGAGCTGGAATCCAGGTCTCTACCTACCCAATGTGGGGCTCTTTCCACTCCACGATGCTGCTTGATAAAAACTTGTTGCATGAATAAATAGGCAAAAACCCGTCTCCCTGGACACAGCCACTTACTGCTCCCAGATCTCAATGCCACCATGGCTCCTCTGCCCCAGACCCATGAGGAGATGATGATTAGGTTTTTGACTTTTATCCATGATGTATGATGTCTGCTGTCAGGGGAACAGTATTCAGTGACAGCTTTCCCAGAGTACTGGCGAAATTGGTTGGCACAACTTATTTAAAGATTTTTTAAAATATATTTTGTCCATTATTAAAAAGGAACAACAAAAATCATGAGTAGGCAGCCCCCACTGGAGAATTTTCCAAGAAAATCTTCAAGGTAGACGCTTTTCAAACTGTCTTCTCTATCAGCAAGTGCGAAAACTACGTCATGGGAAACTATAGTGCTGAATGAAGCCTAAGTTTTTGTTTTTGTAAAATTACCCCCTTGCAACTCCTTATAAGCAGTAAGTGCTGCCACTCGAAATGCTGCAAAATAACAGGCCTGGTTTGAGGGCTACTTTATAATTTCTCAAACTTTAAAATCGTCTTTTGAGAATTTCAGCAGCAGAAGCAATATAAAAGTCTGAACATTGGGTTTTTACATATAAAGAGGCCTATAGAATGTTTCTCATAAAGTGAGATGCTGTCCTGAAAGGCCTGTACTATGCTCAAAATGCCAAGGTCAAATGAAAGGAGTCAATCCCTTAAGCAAGGGAAGACATTCTTTTCCAAAGAGACACAACTATCCCCCTCTCCACCCCCACCCTGACCATCTTCGTAGGAAGTCACACCTTAAAGCCTATGTGAGGCTTACCTCTGAAAAACAGATTAGCTCCACCTCTATAAAATCCATCATGCTGCAGGGGGGGCTATATAACCTACACTTTAGGTAACTAAACCCACATAATTTCAGACCCACTGAACAAATCCCAAAGGTTTACAGATGAGAATGTGGGGCTCAAAATCTTTGTTCTAAGGCCAAAAATCTAACCTGCATTCGACTTTTTTTTTCCGACCAGTCTAACTAAATTAAAAAGAGACACTTTCTGCAATTTTCCCAGATAGAAGCAAGTGGCAGATCAATGTACAGCTCAAGAAGCAGAATTTAAATACAGTATGTGTGTCTCCTTTCAAAAAAGGAGAGAAGCCACTTCACATTTTGCCAGACAAAACCCTGTCCACAGGAGGTCCGTTTCCACAATGAAGTTGCAAAGGTGTTAGAAAGAGGCCAGTTGGAAGGAGATAAAGGGCCATTTGGGCACAAACCCCCCACCGATCAGAGCTTTTTTTCGAAGTGTCTCTTCTTCAACAGGGCAGCCTTTTAAAACTACATTTGCTTAGGATCCCTACCTGAATGACAATGTGTTGGGATCCAATTTCACCTTTTGTCAAGAACTGGGTGAGAAACAGTAAAATGGCTGTCAGCATCTTAGAAAAAGCAAGTCCTTAGCTTACAAGGAAAAGGCGTGGGGGGGCGGGGTAGGGGGGAATCCTAAGATTTCTTGTCCAGCCCTAGGGATGGAGTGAAGGTGGCAAGTGCCTACAAATCCTACAAGCAGAGTCCACAACTCCAATATATTAAGTTTCCTTTATTAAAAGAGGTGCCTCAATGCAAAAATACAATTGTGCTCTGAATGGAAATATTCACCACTGTTTTTTTAATCCTAGTTTTCTATCTTTTCTAAAAGTCACTTCACTCCTAAGAACTCAGCAATAATCAGAAATCAGAAAATGCATATGGAAAAAATTGCAACTGAATCTGAACCTGAAAGATCGGCATAGTTGAATGATGCATCTTAAAAGCTTATCTATTATTATGCAAATCAAGAAAACCCAGCTCCATTGCACTTCAGGGCTGGGTGTCTGCAAATAAATGCAAAATTACCTTTCAAAATCCATCCACTCCTCAGTCCTCATGTCACCCTTTAAAAAATACTGTGGTCTTTCCCCACAGTAGAGAAGGTCTGTGGAACTTTCCTCAAGAAAATTGTAACCTCTTGGGAGGAGACTGGTGTGGGGAAGTGGAAAGACGAGGAAGGAAGAAGGAAAAAGAAAAGAAAGAGGAGGAGAAGAACGAGAAGGAGGAGGAGGAGGAAGAAGAAGGAAGAAAGAAGAGAAGGAGAAGACGAGGAGGACGACGACGACGAAGAAGAAAGAAGTAAGAAACCTAAATCCCAAAAGTGACTTAAACACCTCTCCCGGTGGGAAGTGGAAGGAGTGGTCACAGTAGGATGGAAATCAGAAACCTATTCCAAGAACGCATTCTTGGAAACTTCAATCTTTCGAAGACCACATTCATCCCCATGATTGTTAGAATGTGTAAGAGAATGGTGTTATTTTATCTAAGAATGTTATAGCAAAGGTTTCAAGCTGGGAATGTCATCTCAACCTCTCCTAATCTAGTGGGCCTTTATGGCCAAGTGGATTAAAATAACAGCGGGGCAGAATCTCCAGGTGGTTGGTGTTCAGCAATTTTTACTACTGTTGGTCGTGAGTAACATCATCAGGGATTCCTTACTAGCTGCGGGCAGTTTTTCTGTCAGCCCCCCTTCCTCTCCCGAGGAGGACGGACATGATAAACAATCTGGAGAAATGGGAACCTTATTCACTTTGCTCCCTTTTTCTTCGACCCAAAAAGGCACACACGAAACAAAAATCATACAGCAGACAGCACGCAAACCACAGCAGGATATGCGGAAAGCAACAAAAAGAGTCCCCCAGCAGGATTAGAGTCGGGAGTCTACCCGGAATCTACCAGGCCAGCCCCTCCCCCCATGCTCCCGGGAGGGGAAAGGAGCGCGGAGCCCACTTGGAGGGCCGCTCTCCGCCGGGACCTAGGTGTCCCCGGGGCAGCTGCGTACTCTGCGGCGCCTTCCCTCCCGGCGCCCATTGGTGCGCCTCGGTCGGGAGGACGCGAGGACGCGAGGACGCGGTCAAGGGGGTGGGGTAGGGACTTCGGAAAATCGTCCGAGCCAGACGGGGCTGGCTGCTCTTGGATGGGGACACAAAGGGGGGGGAGTTTGCAGGGGTGGCAGGGTGAAAACAAGCCTACATGGGAAATGTGTGCAAATTAGACAAGACGTGCGAGGAAACTGGAGAATCCTTGACGAGATGAAGGCGCTGGTACTCAGAAGAGGGGGGCTGTGCAGGGTCAAGTGGGTTCCGTGCAGAGGGCAGGGGATTCTCCAGAGAAGGGCAGGGGTAGACGAATGCATGGAAGAAGAGTTGGTGTATTGTCAGGGGGTCTGTGCAGAGGACAGAGGGGTCCGACGGGAAGCCGGGCTCTATGTAGGCAAGGAGCCGATGCACACAGTCCAGGGGACTTGTACCGGGAGTGGGATGGGACTTTGAGCAAAGGAGAAAGGCGGGATGTCTGGCCAGCTCGGGGGCCACTTACCTGCATGGTGACGACCCCCAGCTCCTCGGCCGCCAGCCTCCGCATCTGGCTCGCCAGCACTTGCGCCTCGTCCAGGATGGAGAAGTCGGCTTCGGCCCCGGCGCCCAGGAGCCAGCACGCGACCAGGCAGAGCAGCCAGAGGGGCGGCCGCCGCGCCCGGGCCACGGCCGTCTCCTCTTCCTCCGGCTGGCGGGCCATGCTGCCTCCCCCCACTCCCCGCCGACGGGCTCCGGGCGCGGGGAAGCGGGCCGAGGGAGGTGCGCCCAGGGCCCCGCTCGGCGCACCCCGCAAAAGTTTCTTCCTCTGCTGCAGGCTCTGCTCCGCGCCGCGGTGGCGAAGGCTCCCAAACTTAGGGGGCGCCCGGCTACAGCGCGGGAGCGCGGGCGGCCACCATCGCGGGGCTCCGCGGCGGTGTGGGTAGGAGGCGGCCGCCCAAGCGGTCCCCGGAGCCCGGCGCCCACACTGCCCCCGAGGCGCAGAGGGCGTCTCCGAGAGCAGGGGCGCCCGCAGGCCGGGGTACGCGGGCCCCGGGGCTGACAGTCGGAATCGGAGTCGGAGTCGGAGCCCGAGCCGAGCCGCGCGGCTCTCGCTTCCTGCGAGTCCCAGCGCAGCGAGCAGGCGGCGGCGAGGGCTGACGGCGGCCCCCGGGGAGGAGGAGCGGCGGCCGGGCTGCGAGACTGGGGCAGCCACCCGAGCGAGGAGGGAAAGGGGAGGCTTCACAAACCCACACAACTGAAAGAAAGAAAGCAAGCGGTGGGGAAAGGGAGGCGTCTGGTGCCACCACGCTGCGCTCCGGCTCTGTGCACTTCCCGGCTGGGCCGCCGCGGCGGCTGCGGTGATTTATGGAACCAGCAAGAGAGGCGGGGAAATTCCCCCGGTTGCCCCTCCTCTCTCTCCCTGGCTCCCGCCTCAGAACCTGCCCCCCGGGACGCCGGGGGCCGGGGGACCAGCCTCTCTCTCTGCTCGGGGACCGGCCCAGCCCGGGCAGGGGAGCCCACGGACCTTCCCGTGGCTGGAGACGGAGACCCCCGCCAGCGCTCCCTGCCTCCGTCCGCTCCAGGGAGCCCACCCGGCCCAGGTTCCAGCCATCGAAAAGTCCTTTAAGTTCTAGGACGCTGGCTGTCTGCCTGGCAGCGGTTGGGGAAGAAGGGGACTGCCATGTGTAGGTCCACTCCCTCTCCTTGATGTTATTCATCACAATGGCTAGCTAGCGTTCCACCCACAGATTTCTGTTGCAGCCAGCCACCGTGTGCCCGGCACTGGGCTCGGGGGTGTGCACATTATCCTTTAATCTCCGCGACATGCCATAGGAGGTACGTATCTTTATCCCAATTTTTTAGGTAACAAAGACTGAGGCTTAGAGAGGTGGAATAAATTGCCAAAGGTCACCCAGGGGATAAGAAACAAATCCAGAGTTTAAGCACAAGTCTTACTCCAAGGCTATCGCTCCTAAATACGATACAGTTCTCTCTGTCTCTCCTTGGAAATGAACCATCTGATCCCATCAAAAGCAAGAAAAAAGAAAAAGAACGACTGAACCGGAGTCCACCGCGCACACACCTGTTCTCCCAAGCATGGAGAGGCAAGGTTAACCTTCCTGTTTGTCCCTGACTACTACTGGCTCAGGCTCGCTGAGAAATCACCTGTTGGAAGGACCTGGAACAAGTCAACCTGCTGTGTGTGGAGAACAGCCACTCTCCCTTCCAAGCCCTGTGTGGCTGCTGCTTGCAGGTTCCTGGAGAACAGAGCCAACACTGGAAGGTTAAAGGACTAGTCCAGGGTTACCTAGCAGAGGTGGTAGCAGGATTAGAATCTGGATTTAGGGCTCTTTTCATTTTACAGCAAAACCTTCTGTTTTACATCTTTGACTATATTGTATTAAAAAGTCATCTTCTCTTGTAAGCTCTCCCTGGCCCATTTTTACCTCATTGAGATCACTTCTCTATTCTCAACTCCCCTGCTAATTTTTGTATTTTTAGTAGAGACAGGGTTTCGCCATGTTGGCCAGGCTGGTTTCGAACTCCTGACCTCAGGTGATCCACCTGCCTCGGCCTCCCAAAGTGCTGAGATTACAGGCATGAGCCACTGCGCCTAGCCTGTGATGTTTGTTTTACATACTAAGGCAAGCATGTTGAGTGTGGGGACCAATCCCTTCACCTCCACATCATCCACACAAGCACATAGTAGTACTGGAAAAATGATTCTTGAGTTAATAATGGGGTAAAAACCTACCTGTATGTCTTCTATTCCTGGAGTTGAGCTGACATTTGTTAGAAAGATGATCCTTTAACTTCCGTTTTTTAAATTGTTGTACCTTTGACATGACACTCAGCAAGAGAAAGCATATTAGTCCATGTGATTAGTGGAAGAGTAAAGAACAAAAATAATAATGACATATAGCATTATTTTTTGTATTCGATTCTTCAAGGTTACCATCACCAAGGTGTCACACATCTCTAAACTCCTTCTGAAATGCCTTCACAATAGGCATTTATTGTCCATCTTTTATATGTTGGTATTTCTTGAGGTCCTATTTCTTGGGATGCTAATCCAATGTCACCTTTTTTTCACTCTAAGGTTCTTCTTTTTGAGGACTCTCGACCACACCTATGCCTTCAATTATTACCAAATACGAGTTTATCATACTTCTAAATAAAGCTCAACCTGGATCTCCATTTTTTCTAGCAAGTTCCTGACTTCTCTAGTAGATATACCTGAATGAAAACTCATTACTGCTTTCCCCCATGTTCCACCTAAATCCATGTCTGGCTGCAAATCTAGGTGGATGTCACCCACGCCGCAAGCTAGGTACGCACTCTCCATCCACCCCAGCTCCCAACATATCCCCCGTGTCCATCCCCCGCTGTCCATCTGCATCCTATGGCCTGACTTCAGTTCCTCATTGCAGCTTGCCTGTATTATGACCAGTCTCCTCATGGGTCTCTGTGCAGTCTCTCTGTTCCCCCTCATTCTGTTCTTCACATGAAAGTCAAAATCAACTTTCTAAAAGTCAAATCTCAACTTGTCATTCACTAATCTAAACATTTCTGATGCCCCATCACAGATAAGTAAACTTAACAAACAAGGCCCTTTGTGCTCTGGCCCTGTTTGCTCTTCTGGCCTTTTTGTAGCCACTGTGCCCCTCAGTTGCCTCACCACTCCCAGAAAACACCTATATGGCAGCCTCAAAATTCTTCCCCTTCTCTCCACTTGCTAGGTCCCCTATTCAGCTGAGGTGTCATTTCTGTGACACCTACCCCCACAGAGTTTACGGCTCCTCTTTGGTGCTCCAAAGCTCTTGGTTCTTCTCTCAGCACTTAATGTCCCCTCAGCGCTTAACAAGCACCATTGTGATTTTCCACTTGAAAGCTTTGATTTCTCCACCTTGTTTCTCAAAGTGTGATCCATCAAACACACTAGCCTCAGGACACTTAATAAACTGCAAATCCTGTGCTCTATTCCAGGTCTACTAAAGCAGAATCTTTGGAGGTGGGGGGTGGGTCCTGGAATATGCATTTTATAGACCCCCCCCTTCCCCGCCCTGACATTAGTCTTATGAACTAATGCTAGACTGCAAGCAAGCTTGCCAGGATGGTAACTCATGCATCCTGGAGCTCTATTTAGCCCAGTGTCTATAGCTAGGAGGGTCTCAGTACCCGGAAAGGAACTTATGGCTATTCCTATGTTGCCAATAGAGAAAAGCCTCAAAGAAATAAAGTTATTTGCCCAAGGTAATACAACTTTTAGATGGTGGTGTCAGTATGCAAACCTGGGCCTTCAAACACCAAACCAAAAGCTCTGAGCTACTAGTCTGACGTCAGAGAGAACATTTACCCACATGTGTACTGGTACATGATAGACCAATAAAAGCTTATTGTGTGATATACTGCCAATCCTTAATGTTCCTCATCCATATAAGTGAAATTGTCCTACCCATCAATCTCTGCTCAGTACTAGTTGATTCATTCCCAGGGGGGGTCAACTGATGGGACCAGGATAGATATGTGACATCAAGGCAACCAATCTACAGCACCTAAGGCATGGCAGAAATATTAACTGGGACAAGTCTTTGTTCTGAAAAATTTTAGTTAGGAAATACTGAGGAAAAAGCAGTTAGAAGTAGTAGTTAAAACTATAAGGATATGAGAGGGGGCCATAGGAACCATGAATCTCATAATGTATACAGCAGGAAATATATAGGCATATATATATATACATATATACACACACACAAATATATACACAGATGTATATAAATGGCTATATATTCCCTGATATGCACACACATATATGTATGTATACACCTCTATATACATATATATGTACACAGACATAGATATAGAATAAATATAGCTATTAGATGGCTGTGTATAAATACATATACATATATATGTGTGTGTATATATACAAATACATATACATATATATGCATGTGTGTATGTATACGTGTATATATGTATATATACACATATGTGTATATATACATGTGTGTATATATGTGTATATATACATGTGTGTATATATGTGTATATATACATGTGTGTGTATATATATACACATATATACATATACATATATACACACATACACATACATAGTCATATAGCAAAGCTGAGAGTGTGAATCTTGGACAAAATCTGGGTTTGGATCCCAAGGACAATACTTCTTAGCTGTCATCTCTGTAAAACTTAACTTCTCTTAGCCTCAGTTGCTTCATCCGTACAATGTAAATAATGCTACCTCAAGTTTTTGTGAAAAGGCATATAAAACACTTTGCAAAGGACCTGGTACATAGACACACTCATTAAGTAGCAGTGTGACTCTGCAAGCTGAAGCTGTGAAGGAGCAGACCCCATGAATGAACTAAGAAAGCCAATCACAGACAGGGGAGAGTGGAGTACATAGAACCTATGGCCTGTAACAGAGACTGTCACCAAGAGCCAGAACTGACTTGATTTCAGAACTTTCTCATTCCAAATCCAGTCTATATGTTCTATTAATAATAGACCCTTTTCTTCTGTCTTTTGTCTTGATGTAACTCTATAGATAAGTTCAATCATCCATTCTATACAGAGAGGACACTATTGACTGTGCAGTTGTTTGAACTACAAAATAATGAAAAGACTGGTAAGTGGGTCACAACTGTCCCTAGAAGACCACAGATCACCATGAAACTTGTCTGATGATTTTATCTTCTCCACAGAGTAATCCTCTACCCCTTGCTTATGACTAAGTTGGACACTTGTTCATTATCTGCTTCCTTTCCAGAAGCTCCAGCAATTAATATTGCAATTGTCCATTTGCAAGTCTGTTTTCTCCATCTCAATGTTTCTCATGGTGTGTTCTATTAACCACCTACAGAAGAATGACCTATCAGGAACTATGTCTGTTTTATTCACTGCCACAGAGTCTAGCATAGTTCTAGACCCAGAGTAGAAACCCAAGAATTGTTGAACCAAATAATTGGGGGAAAAATTAGAAAAATCCATGAATCGATAACTCTCATGCAAGGAGCTACAATAACAATTTTGCTCCTTGACTGCTAAAGAATACCAAGAGTCCTCATCAAACTGGCTGCTCTTCCATATTTGGGGAATTATAAAGCTACTTCAGTGATAGACTGCCTCATGGTACCCATTGTCCAAGATCTTCATCACAGAAAAACTATATATGAAATTGTTTTGAGGAACTCTTGGCCAGATTTCCAGAAATGTGGTATGGAGTTCCCAAGCTACCGTGATTCCCTTTACATGCTCTGAGGTGGACATAAGACCCAAGTTAGCAACAAGTTCTCAGCCTAATGCTACAGGCAGGTCTCCCATTCAAAACAATAACTGGGCCGGGCACAGTAGTTTAAGTTTGTAATCCCAGCACTTTGGGAGGCTGAGGCAGGTGGATCACTTGAGGTCAGGAGTTCAAGACCAGCCTGGCCATCATGGTGAAACTCTGTCTCTACTAAAAGTACAAAAATTATCTGGGCGTGGTGGTGCACCTATAATCCCAGCTACTCAGGAGGCTGAGGCAGGAGAATCGCTTGAACCCGGGGGGTAGAGGTTGCCGTGAGCCAAGATCATGCCAGTGCACTCCAGCCTGGGTGACAGAGTGAGACTCCGTATCAAAAAAAATAAAAAATAAATAAACAAAACAATAACCAGCTGCAAACTATATCGAACCTGTGAACTCAGGGAGCTCAGGAGAATGGAACTGGTAATTCCAAGGGCAGAAATTAACACTCACTTGTTAATTTCTAGCAGACTACAAATCTCAGCCAGTGCAACTTACGATTTTTTTTTTTTTTAATTTTTAAGTTAAAAAAATCTTTTTTTGAGGCATGGTCTCCTTCTGTCACCCAGGCTGGAGTGCAGTGGCGCAATCCTGGCTCACTGCAGCCTCAAACTCCCTGGCTCAAATGATCCTCCCACCTCAGCTTCCCAAAATGCTGGGATCACAGGCATGAGCCGCCATGCCCAGCGACTTATTGTTAAATAAATGGAAATGGTTAATGGTCTAGACTGAATCTTAGAACACAGACTCTCTCTGTTTTTCACATTCTTCTGCTGATTTAAGAAATCATCAGGTTTCCCATTTCCTTTCAAACTGGGAGATAGTAAAGGTTGAATAACCATGAGAGGTACAAGTTACTAAGACCCTTCTATGGTTAGGTGCTGTATATGACACACAGCATATCATTTCTTTCTTTCTTTTTTTTTTTCTTCATTGAGATGGAGTCTCACTCACTCTGTGAGCCAGGCTGGAGTGCAATGGCAGGATCTTGGCTCACTGCAACCACTGCTTCCCAGGTTCAAGAGATTCTCCTGCCTCAGCCTCCCGAATAGCTGGGACTACAGGTGCCTGCCACCATGCCCATATAATATTTTTAGTAGAGACAGAGTTTCACCATGTTGGCCAGGCTGTTCTCGAACTCCTGACTTCAGGTGATCCACCTGCCTCGGCCTTCCAAAGTGTTGGGATTACAGGAGTGAGCCACCATGCCCGGACTCATTTCTTAATCTCTTAGTATGTTTCCTATATTCTATCATTTAAGCATCAAAATAGGGAAGACAAGATCATTGCAATACTATACACAGGGAAAAGGAGGCTCAGAAAGGTAAAGTAACTTGACCAAGGTTACAGGCTAATAACAGCAGAGGTGGGATGGAAACCCAGGTCTGTTTGACTCCCAGCTCAATTATTTTGCAACTCTATCATGTGCCTCTCTCTGAATGAGAAAAAAGAAAAGAAATTATATTATTTGGCACCCCATGAATCGCTGCCCAAGAAACATCCTTATTTCCAAAGCAGCAATTATTTTTTCCTGTTAATTTCAACAAACATTTATTGAGCATTTGCTATATGCCAATGATTTTGCTGGGTGCTAGGGATATAAAGATGAATATGATTGGCTGTCCTTAAGAACTTTGCAGGTATCAGAAAGGACAGAGAATCAAGACAGAGAATATTACGTCCAACAAGTGCCTTACGGCCTTTCCAGTTGCTGTTCCCTGTCTTGAACGCTCTTCCTTCAAATATCTGCTTTCACTCTTAGGAACTGTGAAAGGTTATGCCATTTGCAAGCCAACAAGTCAACCCACCACAGCCTCATGATGCTGGCAGAAGATATGAGACTCCTGAGTTAGAGACAAAGGGCTTTATTGCTCAGAACGATAGCAGTAGCCAGAGTGTCAGCGTTTGTGCCAGTCCTCCAAGACCCAGTTTCCACAGGGCAATATGAAGAAAGCCAGGTGACACCTGCATACAACAGGTAGTATTGAAAGAGAGAAACCCCAAGCTTAGATAGCCCAAATCTTTTATGATGAAATGCAAACAAAACTGCCCTTTGCCCCAGAAATAGATATGTTTAATATATTGAACAGAAAGCAAATTTTCCCTTTGCTCTAAAGAAAGACACTATCTCTACCTGCCCAGGCTGTTCAGTAAACAGAAGTCTTTGCAAATATAGTCCAGAACAAAAGAGTGGTTAACATCTTGCTCACAAGGCATGCAAAAATGCAAGAAACCCATAGAGAATTGTGGCACTCACTCACTGGCTAGGGAGGCAAGACTTAGAAATATACAAAGTGAATTAGCAATAAGAGATTTAAACCACCTATTGAGGCTGCAACACAACAGATGGAACAAAACAAATAAAGCAGGCAGGCCAGGTGTGGTGGCTCATGCTTGTAATCCCAGCACTTTGGAAGTCCGAGGCAGGAGGATCCCTGGAGCCCAGGAGTTCGAGACCAGCCTGGGCAACATAGTGAGACCTTATCTCTACAAAAAATAAGCAGAATTAGCCAGGTGTGGTAGTGCATGCCTGTAGTCCCAGTTATTCTGGAGGCTGGGGTGAGAGTATTGCTTGGGTCTAGGAGGTTGAGGCTACAGTGAGCTGAGATTGTACTACTACACTCCAGCTGAGTGACAGAGCAAGACACTGTCTCAAAAAACAAAACATAACACAGACAACAATGATTATATATGGAAATAATATTAATAATTATCTATTAATACTAGCTATTTATATTAATATTATAAGGAAGAGTTTCAAGACATAGGGAACAGCAAGTGGAAAGGCCATGAGGCACTTGTAGATAGATAGCTATTAATATTAATAGATAACTATTAATATTAGCTAACACTTTCTGAGTGCTTACTAGGTTCTAGGCATGATGCTGTATTTTGTGTGTGTGTGTGTGTGTATGCTGAAACATTTTTAATTATTTCATTACAGTAAATATTTAGAAAAGCATATTATGTATTTCTCTTTGAAAATGTCTAAAACAATACATAAGTTCAAGGAAATTAGAAATAGCTAATTACATGGTGAATATTTATTAGCTAATTATTTACACCCCACTTAATTTTGTTAAAAACTAATTTGAGGTGGCAAAACATTTTTTTAATTTATTTTTTTTTTTAATTTTATTATTATTATACTTTAAGTTTTAGGGTACATGTGCACAATGTGCAGGTTAGTTACATATGTATACATGTGCCATGCTGGTGCGCTGCACCCATTAACTCATCATTTAGCATTAGGTATATCTCCTAATGCTATCCCTCCCCCCTCCCCCAACCCCACAACAGTCCCCAGAGTGTGATGTTCCCCTTCCTGTGTCCATGTGTTCTCACTGTTCAATTCCCACCTATGAGTGAGAATATGTGGTGTTTGGTTTTTTGTTCTTGCGATAGTTTACTGAGAATGATGATTTCCAATTTCATCCATGTCCCTACAAAGGACATGAACTCATCATTTTTTATGGCTGCATAGTATTCCATGGTATATATATATGCCACATTTTCTTAATCCAATCTATCATTGTTGGACATTTGGGTTGGTTCCAAGTCTTTGCTATTGTGAATAGTGCCGCAATAAACATACGTGTGAATGTGTCTTTATAGCAGCATGATTTATAGTCCTTTGGGTGATGCTGTATGTTTTAAATGAAATGATCTCATTCAATCCTTAAAACTCTATGAGTCATAATAATAATAGTTAACATTTATTGTGCTTTCACTAGGTCCCAGGCACTAAACTAAGTGTTTTAAATGAATTATTTTATTTTATTCTTGCAGAGAACATATTAAGTAGATATAATCATCCCCACTTTATAGACCAGGAAACTGAGGTTTCACAAGATTGAGTTTTTTACCCAAGTTCAGAAGTAATATGTGTTAGTGTCATTATTTAAGTCCAGGCTATCATTCTTAATTAAGTGCTATCCCAACTCATAATAACAGCTTAGGTATTATGATCAAATCCATTTTGCAAAGGTGGAAACTATTGTTCAGAAAAATTGGGCTATCAAAACATTTCTGTATGAAAGCCAAAATAGAGGAACTTAACCACAAAATGTTCTGAAGGATCAGAAACACTAATGGTATAAATGCTATAGTTTATCAATGTCATCCAACTGACTTGACCTTGAATTAGTACATAAATATCTTAGCGGTTAATGGGGCAAACCAGATTCAGATTTTATTTTGAGATGGAATATTGCTCTGTCACCCAGGCTAGAGTGCAGTGGCGCAACCTCCGCCCCCAGATTCAAGCAATTCTCCTGGCTCAGCCTCCCAAGTAGCTGGGATTATAGGCACCCAGCACCATGCCTGGCTAATTTTTGTATTTTTAGTAGAGATGGGGTTTCACCATATTGGCCAGGCTGATCTTGAACTCCTGACCTCAGGTGATCCACCCGCCTCAGCCTCCCAAAGTGCTAGGATTACAGGTGTGAGCCATCTCACCTGGCCTCAGATTTTAAAATTGTTTATCATTCACTCACACCAGGAACTTGGCTACATACTAGAGAGCAGAGATGTGGCAGGCACATTCCCTTTCCTTCGGCACTTACAACTTGGTGGCAAGGACAGACACTGAACTGGTAATTGCAAGAACAAGTAACTACAAGTGAGGAATTTTATAAGAGGCAGACATTGTGCTGGGCATTTTCGGATCAGTGTTCCTATTGTACTGATGTCCCCACAACAGTGGAGAATTCCAGAATTCCTACGCAGTGGGTGTGCGTACTGAGCATTGCAACTTTACCCTACAGTCCCAGGGGTCAAGAACCCTTAAGTACCCAAGCAAGCCTTTGCTAGTGCGGTACTAAAAACATGCAGCGGAAACCTCCAAAACAAGTCCAGAAGACCTCTCATTCCACCTGCCATCTCTAGTTCTCCCTGGCCTATTTCAGTTCACTCTTGACCCCAGAGTCTCTCCTTCAGTACCCTTGGGTTTGATGATCCATGTTGGACCCACTACTTAAGTGTCATCTCTGACACATTTGGATTAGTCACTCTCAGGCATGAAGCTTTTTTTTTTAAATCTTGCTCTGTCGCCCAGGCTGGCGTGCAATGGCACGATCTCAGCTCACTGCAACATCCACCTCCCGGGTTCAAGTGATTCTCTTGCCTCAGCCTCCTGAGTAGTTTGGATTACAGGTGCGTGCCACCACACCCGGCTAATTTTTTGTATTTTTAATAGAGATGGGGTTTCACCATGTTAGCCAGGAAGGTGTCAATCTCCTGACCTCGTGATCTGCCTGTCTTGGCCTTCCAAAGTGCTGGGATTACAGGTGTGAGCCACCATGCCTGGTCAGCATCTTAACATTAGTATTCTTCCCCTCAGCTCATAGCACTGACTGGCAGACCTACTTCCTGCCTGACCACCCTCAGGGGTGGGGACACACAAGGGCAACTTGAGCGTGTCAAGGTTAAAATAAAGAAGTCATCCTTACAATAGACACTGAGGGCTACTCGAGGAGGTAGAAAAGGAGTGCTGTGAGCTGTAAAACTACCTACTGAGTACTATGCTCACTACCTGGGTAATGGGATCATCCATACCCCAAACCCCAGCATCACACAATATGCCCATCTAACAAACCTGCGAATGTACTCCCCTAAATCTAAAATAAAAGTTGAGATTATTTTTTAAGTCATCCATGAATGGTCTTTTTATTGAGCCTGATCAAGTCATTTCATTTCTCCTGTATTTATTTATCAATGATCCCACATAATCTTTAGGACGAAATGGAAATTCTTAAGCACACAAGGATTTGCATGGTCTGGACCTACAGGCATCTCTCTGTCCCCACCCCTCCCCCCACCCTCGTCCAGCATGCATTTGCATCCTGTGCACAGCCAAAATGAGCTACTAGAATCTCTGACTCCCTGGTGCTACACTTCCCTGCCTTCCTTACCTTGTCACCTAGCTAAGGCATTCTAAATTTTGAAGATTCAGTTGGAATCACCTCCCTCTAGGGGACCTTTCTTGACCACTCTGCCCTGTACTCCAGGTGGAGGTAGAAGCCACTTCCTGATGCTCCCATGATGCCCCCTGTGCCAGTCTTTGCCTTTATCCATCTGCACTGCAATTAGTAGCTCTTGACTGTCTTTCTCAGAGGGCAGACATTCCCTTTAGGGGAAAAGCAATTTGTTTTTAGTCTTTTAATATTTTACTTCTCAGTGGCATAGGGCACATAGTGGGGACTTTATAAACATTTACTGAATTGAGGAATACATGAATGAATAAAAATGAATACATGAATGGATGAATGAATGAGTGAATGAATACATTCTGGAGACTATTAAATGTTTGTAGAAATATCACCTTAAATACTGACTGGGACCAGGCAGGTAAAATAAATGCATTCACTGGCCATGTGGAACACGTGTCCTCCCTAAAGTAACCTCTGGTTTAGGCACATGATATTCCTTGGAGATGAAGAAGGAACCTAGACAAGCCATTTACTTTCTCTGATTGCCAGTAAGTGTGGCTTATCTTTTTCTCATATGTCCAAGTAAGGATGTTTCACAACTTTCCATGAAAACACTATGCCAATATGACTAATATTAAAATATCAAATTCACCTTCATCCTTCCTGTGGAGTTTTCTACCCAGTTTCTCTGCCCATCACCATGAGAGCACAAACATCATTATTCACATATTCTGTTTACCACTTAGCACATGGCGGGTGTTTAATTAGTGTTACAAGAGTAATCATAACATACAGAAGGTGGAAGAAAAAGTTATGTATTTTTAATAAGAGTGTGACAATAATTTTATTTTTGGAAACACACTCAACTTAAATGTGATTTCTCGTTTATATTACCTTTGTCTTTTCCATTTCACATCAGCAACAGGAAAAAAAGTAAGTTTGTGTCATAGTCAAAAGGTATTTTTTCACAATTCTACTTTGGTCATTCATTCAACAGCCAACAAATAATCTAGGGCCCACTCTATGCCAGGTACTGCGGTTATTATTACTCCAAACTTAGTTGAACCCTGAAAGATGCACTCATTGCCCCTCAACTTTCTTCCTCAAAAGTTGCAGAGTGTTCTGCTGTTGTCTACTGTTCCTCGTGGCTGGCTAGCATCTCATTCCTGAACCAGTTCTTGTGTGCCGCTATGGAGCAGAGGTGATTTGCCATATATTTAACAACTGCTTCAGCATCAGAATGGACATTGGCTGGACACAGCATGCCTTCCCCCTGCCACCCTCCCATACGCCCTGCCTCTGGGCTCCGGTGCTGACATCTACACCCAACACCACTAAGGGCTCACACAGGGACCACGTGTCTGCTCAACTCTCATCCCCATTTTGTCCTTCCAGAAACTTGGAAGACACAATTATTATCCCCATTTTAGAGATGAGAAAGCTAAAGGACAAAGTGGGATTCACACACAGACTGTGTGGATCCAGGCACCAAACTTGTCATCACTGTGTTAAACTGCCAAGAGTCACCCCCTGAGTGGGATGGCTTTCTGTCAATAATAACCATCAATAGTAACAATAACAACAGGTGGTGATAACAATGCCTGTGGATGTGGCTGAGACTCCTAGTTATCACTGAACATGGAAACTCTCTTTCTTTTATACTAATAAAGTCTTTAATTTTTGGTAGACAAATGGCTCCCTGTCATAAAGGGTACATTTCCCAGCTCTTCTTACAAGTCTGCATAGTCATGTGACTAAGTTCTGGCCAGTGGGATGAAACAGAAATGGAGTAGTTTCCAGGAACTTTTTGCCTAACAGTGGCCTTGAACTTTTTGGACAGCATTTCAACCATAAGAAATATGTATTATGACCAGGCATGGTGGCTCACGCCTGTAATCCCAGGACTTTGGGAGGCCAAGGCGGGCAGATCACGAGGTCAGGAGTTCAAGACCAGCCTGGCCAACATGGTGAAATCCTGTCTCTACAAAATATACAAAAATTAGCTGGGCGTGGTGGTGTGTGTCTGTAATCCCAGCTACTCGGGAGGCTGAGGCAGGAGAATCACTTGAACCCGGGAGGCAGAGTTTGCAGTGAGCCGAGATCACACCATTGCACTCCAGCCTGAGCAACAGAGCAAGACTCCATCTCAAAAGAAAGAAAGAAAGAAAGAAAGAAATATTACATTACATATTTATCACTTATACACTCATATATTTCTGAAACAAAAGTTTTATGTAGGAATATCTTTACTCGGTGGTACAGTCTGATATCTTCTATTCTATTCCATTTCAGTTATTAAAGTTACCCATCATATTGACTTGCCAACACACTGGTAAGTCATGACCCACAGTTTTAAAATCATGGCTTTACCAGACAATGTCTATGTGCTCTTCTCTCTCTTTTTTTCTTTGTCCATTTTACCATCTGCCTCCTGAAACACAGATGCCCCATTTGGGACCATGAGCTCAAGCCACACGTAAAGGAGTATAAAGATGGAAGATGCCTGTGGTTCTGTCAGGATAAAGTCCCATCACAGACCTAACTCACCTACCTGGGCTTTTACGGGACAGAAACATGAGCTTCTTCCTTATTTAAGCCACAGTTACTTGAATTTTCTGTCCCTCATGGACAAAACTAACTCTAACTGACTGTGTAAATGAATAATTGATTGTGTAAATGAATTGTGCATTTGTTTTGAGATTCATTTCTCTCTATTCTCCTGCTTTACCTTCCGTTGCAAAGTGGCTGAGTCCTGGGTTCAGATAGTGGCTTGTGGTGGTGGGAGACAAGAGGGCAGAGGGAAAAGAAACCCAGGTGTTTCGCCCTTTACTTTCTGCCTTAGGTGCAGGTGTCTTCCCAGCAATAGCCACGTCTCCTCCATGGTCCCAGTTCCCGCTGGACATGGTTTCACCTTTTCTTGGGTCACCTCAGCTCTTGGTCTCTGTAACACCATTCCCTCCCTTTATCTCTGCAGCTTAGGGACAGCAGTGGCTTCCTGCTGTGGCTGATCTTTGGATTTCCTCACTGTACCTCTTTGCTTTCAGTTCTCCCAGACCCCACTTAACAAATTCCCTGCATTAAATTTCCTCTGGTCTAAATACTTGGAAATAGTTGAAGTTTTCTTGACCAGGCCCTGAGTCTCAATAACATATTACACACAGCACGTTAGGTGAAATTTCTCATTTCTGCCTCACCTGGCAAGGTAGGCACTATTCTCCCTCCCCACTCCCTCATTAGAAGCTGAGTTCCAGAAAAGTGATATGGCCTGCTGAGGTCATGTGGTAAGTGGAGGAACATCCATCTCCAAAGCCACTGCCTGCATAGCCAACTTTCAAAGAGCTTGACCCTCTTTAGAATTTTTCTAGCTTTAGAAAAGTAATAATTATATCATGTTAGTTTGCAAAGGCCTAGACACAAAAGCTATTCATATGACATCACTCCATGTCACCCAAGTAGGTGGTCTCCATCCTCCAAATACCTTCCCCAAGCAGGCTGATGTCCTTTAACTTCTCTCTGCCTTAGAAAAAGTTTCCAGCCTTCCTCAAGGTCCCTCCCCAGTCTGGGTTAGGAGAGGGCTTTATGTTCCTTCACATCAAAGTCTTAATTATTATTCAAGGACTGCATTTACTCATTCATAAAATGTTTATTGAGTGCTTAGTATGTGCCTGAGGGTTAAGGTCTGAGGCAAAGCAAACATGAATGAGACCCAGTTCTTATACTCAAAGAGCTCATTGTCTAGGAGAGGAGACAGGAATATACAATAATGGAAGCATACATATAAGAATTTGGTGGTGGGGCATGGTGGCTCACGCCTGTAATCCCAGCACTTTGGGAGGCCGAGGCGGGCAGATCATGAGGTCAGGAGTTCAAGACCAGCCTGGCCAATATGGTGAAATCCTGTCTCTACTAAAAATACAAAAAATTAGTCAGGCATGGTGGCAAGTGCCTGTAATCCCAGCTACTCAGGAGGCTGAGGCAGGAGAATCACTTGAACCCAGGAGGCAGAGGTTGCAGTGAGCTGAGACCAAGCCACTGTACTGCAGCCTGGGCAACAGAGCAAGACTCCATCTCAAAAAATAAAAATAAAAAAAGAAAGAATTCGGTGAAATCTAGCACAATAACAGCATAATGGGGAAGTGGATCTTGAGCTGGTTCTTGAAGACTAAGGAGTTTGGGAGGTGAAGGGGATTCAAAGAACATTTCAGGCTGAAGGAAGCAACCTATGCAAAGGTGCAAAGACATGAAACATTTTATTTGTATCAAATGGGGATCTGTAGTTTATACCTCAATATGGACTTCAGTACTTTTATATTTACCCAAATGTGTGTATATATATATTTATGTATGTTTTTCTTCCATAGATTCACACATATTTAACTATATACATATACTTTGTGTCAATGTTATGTATGCTATATGTTTGCATGTAAATATACACAGACATTATACACACTATATGCATACTAGGTATGTAAATAGACACATATATCTTTTGTGTTTTTTCCCCCTTTTGCCATTGTATTAACCTAACTCACGGAATAAAAGAATAAAGACAAACAGAAGAATTAATGTACATCATCAAAGTAAGAAAATCTAATTGCATGGAATATATCTGTTACTGCATTTACCAGACTAAGGAATATCCAAGGAAGAATGATTGAAATATAAGCCATAGACACATAGCTTTGTAAAAGGACATTCCTTCACAGGGAAAAGCCTAAATTGACCTTGACGGTGCAAGTTCCTTTCTGGAATACTAGTGAAGAATGTGTCCCATACTTGTTAACATTTCAGCTGAAAGTAAGGTGTGAATAATAAGGGATATTTTCCATTAAGGCTAGAGTCAGTTCAAATCTATGAATTTGCAAAATGATAGTCTGTCCAAAATTCTTTTTGCTCAGAGTAGCACAACTCAGGCAGAAAAAAAGAATCAACCCAATATAATGCTGCCCAGAATTCTCTATGGAGGCCTTTTGCTAACTTACTCATTTCCACCCACCCCTCATGTTAGCCTAGCCTTCCATGCTGGTGCTAATTCAGGGAGGCTTCACTGCTGCCTTCTGTCTAGCTCAGCTCTCCAACCAGCTGAGCTGGCCTCTGGACAGATGATAGCATCTGCAACACGGCAGTAGCTTGTGCATTATCTATTTTTTACATATTGTCTTATCTTTCCAATTAGTTTGCAAGGTTTCGAAAGACAAGCAATCTCTCATATACTCAGTTCTTTTGAAACAATTATGGTGTTTTCTAAAAATACTTCCCAGTGGGTTCCCCTCCTTGGTTTTCTAGTTTTCTTTTCTTTTTTCTTTTTCTTTTCTTTTTAGAAGGAGTTTCACTCTTGTTGCCCAGGCTAGAGAGCAATGGCACTATCTTGGCTCACTGCAACATCTGCCTCCCCGGTTCAAGTGATCTCCTGCCTCGACCTCCTGAGTAGCTGGGATAACAGACACCCACCACCACGCCTGGCTAAAGTTTTGGATTTTTAGTAGAGATGGGGTTTTACTATATTGGCCAGGCTGGTCTCAAATTCCTGACCTCAAGTGATCTACCCGCCTCGGCCTCCCAAAGTACTGGGATTACAGGCATGAGCCAATGCGCCTGGCTAGTTTTCCAGTTGTAGGAGAAAGCCCTTTCAGACAGGAAGAGAAGAAAAAGATAGTTCTTTGACACCAAGAAGTAGGGCTTTGGAGGAGAGAAGGTAAGGAAAGGAAATGAGACATACGTGCCTGGCTGTCTTCTATTGGCCTAAAACCCCAGAGGGCGAGGGTGGAAAGTCACTGGAACATAAGCAGATAGGTTTGAGGAGACATAAAGCTGTGAGACTTGTCCTTGCTTCTCTGGGAAGTAGCTCTGTGTTGATGATAGCACCATCAAGCTGTAAGGCAGAGACGGCAGAGAGGCATAGCAAGGTGGAAGATGAGCGATCTCGCTTGCTTCATAAGAAGCCCTGATTGGCAAGGAGAGAATTCCTAGCCTTCCTGTGGACCCAGAAATGGCTGTGGAAGAGAGCAGGAAGGTGAGCCATGTCCACGATCTCCCCACAATCTTGTTGGATGGACCTGCACCAGGAATCAGAAGCTCCCTGGAGTTCCTAATGCCTAAAGGATGGGGAGGAAAGTCCCAAGAGGGCAGTTGAAAATGGGCCATCTGACAGAGCTGGCAGCAAGATGCCACCAGCATCAGAGACATGAACATATGAAGACACCCATAGCTAGAGCTATCACGGAATAGACCAGATGTTTCTTTAGCTGACAACTGTAGCAGTGGGTGCAGGCCAGATGCCAGGGATGATAGCAGAACAGTTGTACCATGTCAGAGGCTGTCAAAGACCCAGAGGACAGGATGGGGACCAAGTACCCCTCTATCACCAGGAGGATAGGTGAGTTATCCTTCAACCAGCTAACCCTGGAAGAAGAGGTAAAAAAGAATACCCCGAGTGGTGAATATTTACCTGAAAGAGAGCAAATTTAAACTAAAGAGACTAATTTAATGGAAAAATATACCATTCATGTATGCATTTAAGCAAATTTTTCCTTTTGCCTTGTGGGACCAAGGTTGCTGAAGAACTTTAAATTCATCAGAGATAATTTAAAAGTTACAAGTCTCTCATATACTCTGAGTTTTGTGTGACAAAATGATTACCTTGGCCAGGCACGGTGGCTCACGCCTGTAATCCCAGCACTTTGGGAGGCCGAGGCGGGCAGATCACCTGAGGTCAGGAGTTCAAGACCAGCCTGGTCAACATGGTGAAACCCCGTCTCTACTAAAAATGCAAAAATTAGTTGGGCATGGTGGTGGTGGGTGCCTGTAATCCCAGCTACTCAGGATGCTGAGGCAGGAGAATTGCTTGAACCCAGTAGACAGAGGTTGCAGTGAGCTGAGATTGCGTCACTGCACTCCAGCCTGGGCAACAGAGTGAGACGCTGTCAAAAAAAAAAAAAAAAAAGTTTTCCTTGGCTACATTTACTAGTAGGGCATGGCTCAGAAACCTTACATGTAGTAGGCATCCAATAATATTTCAGTAAATGATTTGGACAGATAGATAGGAATCCACAATTCACTTTTCCCTAGCAATTGCTAGCTGTATTATCAAATTTACTATCCACAGCAAATGGAAGTCTCCATGACTTTCTAATTAGCCAAATTGTAACGTCTGAAGATAACAAATTATTGCTTACATGTTTACTTGGACCTACAAATGTACAAATTTTACATTCAGTTATGCATGGATTCCATTTTGAAGATCTGCTTTTCTTCTGCTTACTGCATTTGTCAACGACTCCCAGCTATCTCCTAAACAGATTTGGAACAGAGGGAGAAAAGTTGTTTTTGCACCCTTAATGTGTTCTTAAGACATGACTCTGTCACCATCTGTCATCAGCTGACCATCTTTATCTACCAACCATTCACTTATCTACACCAACAAGTCTTAAGTACTAAGGTTAAGTAATTTTCACCATAATGATCAGTTGTGACAAAATTATCATTGTATGCATGGCATTTTACAGTTCACAGAACTCTTTTAACATTTTATCTCTTCTAATTTTAACAACTCCAGATCTCTTCTTAACCCACTCTTAACCAAGCCTTTGTAGTTACTATGCCACTGATAATGCTCTTGTCCAGGTAATTAGTGACCTCTATCTTGCAATATCCAGTGGTGAATTGAATGTTCAGCCCTTATCTTATGAACCTATTGATACCACTGAGAGCATTTTCTTCACTTTGTTTCAGATCATCTACTGCTTATATTTTCCTAATTTGGTGGCTTCTCCTCTTCTCTTCTTCAGTGTCCTCTACTTTTTCTTCTCTTCTTGACCTTGAAATGTTGAAGGGCCCCAGGTCTCAGTCCTTGGACTTCTCTACTTTCTAGGGTATCTTATTCCATATGATACCTTTACATATTATACCATAGGTCCTAACTTCACTTCTCTAGCTCCAGCCTCTTCAGTGCTGAATATCCAAGTCTACTTGGCATTTCTACTTGGATCTTCAATAGGCATCTCAAACCTCTTAGGTCCACCTTAGCCAGCCCTTCCAAATGTGTGTTTTCCTGACTGCCACCTGTCTTCCTAGGCTTTGGCCTAATGACTATCTTGACTCTGCTGCTTTGATATGCCCTGATGTGGGCTTAACTACTTGTTCTGACTGTAGCCTTAAACTGACCTTCACTTAGTGGTCTTATCCTTGCTTCACGCTGCTCTGGACCTGCAGTTTTGCTTTGCCTGTTGTTTTCCAGGTTCTGCTCCTTATAGGCTTCTTTTTCCTGGCAAGGCCTGCTTAGCTGCAGCTTTTCTAAACCACCCCAGCTCTTCGCCCTATATCCAAGGCTCTGGTTGCCAATGACCCTGGTGTTACTATCTACTTGGCTACTTAATTTTAATGAAAACCTGGTACCTTTCAACTTTGGTTCTTTATACTTTTCTCTTTAATGAAAATCATTAATCACATGATATGCAGAGTACACATTATAGGAGCATCATCAGAGAAGGTTTATCAAACGTTTAATCGCATATTGCCTATTCTTGCCTTTGCCTTTAGGTGATTATAATCCAGCATTGGCTAAAAGTTTCAGCTCTATTATCACCTCTGGTTGGTTGGTGTTAGCTGCCTGGAGTTCATTTGGGGAAGGCCTTTGACTCATTAAACTCCCGAGGAAAGAATGCTATGATCAGTTGGTAATGCTCATCACCTATGTTGCATGAGGAAATCTTGTTTTATGTATTTCTTATCCATGTATACTCTAAGGTATCATTCTTTTGCCCAAACTCTTTTTCTGTTCTTGTATCAATAGAAATGATTTAAGATAATAATTCATTAATAATTCTGAACAATATTAATGCTTCTACTAACTAATAATAGTTCATTGATAATTAATTAACTTAGGAGTAGCAACAGTATTTTAAAATAATTTTTCTTAGAAAGTAGAGATAGGATCTTATTATGTTGCCAAGGCTGGAGTGCAGTGGCTATTCACAGGCATGATCATAGCTCACTGCAATCTCAAACTTCTGGCTTCAGGAGAGCTTCCCACCTCAGAGTAGCAGGGGATACAGCATGTGCCACCATGCCAAGCTCTAATAATTGATACAATTTCTATAATACTTCACTGTTTGCCAAACAATATACCAAGAATTTTGCATATAACTCATTTAATCTTTACAGTTACCCCCGAGCATTACTATTATCTCCTTTTACATACAAGGAAACAGAGATAGAGATATGAAGCAATGGACACAAGTTCTTTTAGCTGGTATTTACCATTTGGTAGAATTTGAACCAATAATTATCTGGCTCCAGAGCCATGTTCTTAAAGACTCTGCTAAATTGTCAATGTGACTTTTGTTTTAAAAATTTTAAGAATTTGAAATGCCCAAATCTTAAGTATACAACACAATGATTTTTTTTTTAAGACATAGGACCTTGCTCTGTTGCTCAGGCCAGAGTGCAGTGGCACAATTATGGCTCACTGGAGCCTCGAACTCCTGGGCTCAAGCGATCCTCCCACCTCAGCATCCCAAGTAGCTGGGACTACAGGCATGTGTCACTATGCCTAGCTACTTTTTTTTTTTTTTTTTTTTTTTTTTTAGAGATGGGGTTTTGCTATATTGCTCAGGCTAGTCTTGAACTCCTGGTCTCAATTACAGGCATGAGCCACTGCACCCAGCCCCAGCTCAATGAATTTTTACAAACACCGACACTCATGCAGCTACCATTCATTTCAAAATCTAGAACATTTCCAACAACCCAGAAGGCTCCTTTATCCCTCTTCCCAGTTGCTATTCATCCTTAGTAATAGCAATTATGATTTTTATCACCATGAATTAATTCTACTTGCTTTTGAACTTTAAATAAATGGAATTGTACTGTCTGTAGCCTTTTGATTCTGATTTCAGTTGTTAATCCTTATGTCCATAAGGTTCATCTGACAGACCCTCTGGTAGCTATGATGCCCACCTAGACCCTGTGCCAAGGTGATTTCCAAGTGGCAGAGATTATTCTGGGCTGGCACCATCAGAGGAATGACACAGGAGCTCAGCCTTGAGTGCTGAGAAAGGTTTGGAGGAGCGAAGCAGGGCAGAACAGCTGATTTGGGCAGGGGAGCCCCACCGGCCAAAGCAGAATGTAGCTACAGTTATGATTGAAGGGTGAAGAGCAGCTGAGGAGTCTGGAGATGCATTCATTCACTTGGCCCAAGAGTCATGACTAATGATACACTGAAGGAGGCAGGTCTATTTAGTATTCCATAAAAAGCCCTTCTCCTCCAGCTATTTCAGTGATTCCAGTTTCTGGCTTTCAGAAACCAGCATTTTTTCATTACTTTTTATTTGCGGGATCGTAGGGTGCTTTTTCTTGGCCAACGTTTTAGTTGTATTTATCTTCTTCTTGTTCTTACACTCCAGAAGACAATGTTTTCTAAGAAACTGCCATTATTCTGGTATCCACTAAGAAAAATACTGGTCACATCCAGCTAAGAGTGAAGCAAATATCCTCACATGCATAATCTCTGCCTGTTTCATTTCCCTTGCACTCTTAGCCTCCTGCCTTCACAAATTTCCTCCCAGATTTATTTCTTTTTGATAGACATGCACAATTGTCAACAAATGTTCTATTAAAAATGGATTTTTGTATTTACCAGGAGTACCTTGGGACTGGGAGAAGCATCAAAGGTGTTTTCAACACAATCTGCACGGAGCTAACTATGATGCACACCAAGCTTGTTAGAAATCTGAAAACAAAACAAATCAGAACAAAGAAGCTTTCCAATAGTAAGACTGACTTATACTAACAAAAACACATATTTTGAAAAATATTACATTGAGGAATAAAATATCCGAGACACATTCTTGCATGCAGTAACAGTTTAATCAATTACAGTCTCATTTATCCTAGTCTTAATATTCACAGAATGCTTAAATCAGGTCAGAGAAAGAACTGGATGGAGGTGGCCAATTCTAAATTTCTGGAGAAGGAACATTTAAGAAAAATAATAAGACTAAGTTAGAAAGAATACAATTAACTTTTCTGGGCTTGGATATGATGTGCCAAACCAAGCTGTCAGCATTTTTGCAGAGGTTTTGGGCCCTGACCTTTCTTCCTTTTTATTTTTTCAAAGCTTAGGTAGAACTTAGCATTGGGGTCTGACCTTGTTCTCAGCAATTTTACAGAGGTTTGGGGCCCTGGCCTTGCTTTTTTTTCCTTTTTTTTCCAAAGCCTAGGTAGAATTTAGCCCTGGGGCCTGAGCTTCCTGTGGGCTGTGGATATCTGCTACCTCCCTTGTGTACGTTCACCTGAATGGTAGTATGAGGTACACATCAATGCCTCTTCATGCCTATCTCTCCTTCTTGTTCTCTTGCCCTACCCCCTTCATCCCACCTTCCCAGCCTCTGACAATAGGATCTTGGATCTTAAGCTCCTTCCCCTACAGTTTGCCTCACGCTGACTCTCTTTGCTAATCCCTCTTCCCTCCCCTGCTCTGCTCTGCCTTCACTTACCCTATGCCAGCCTCTTAGAATAAATGTGTGTGTCTGACGGCCTCAGTGTGCCTTACCAGTCCCTGCTTCAGGCCGGGACTTCTGTAGGTGAGGTACAAGTTTAAGAGCTGTGCAACATGTAGGGGGAGTCTACTTTTGTTCTTGAAATGTGGGCAGGCAGCTTGACTTCAAAACTCATTTCCATTAGACATGTTTGATAATTAATTTGAGAAAATAAAAAAAGAAAAATGGGCAGAAAAGAAACCTCGTATGACAGCCAGAGCAGGTGGGTGACTTTCATCTTGGGGTGCTATATCTCTAAGACAATTGTCAGCCATCCATTGTCTTGATGTCACCCCATTCCCAGCTTCCCAGCTACCCTAGGATTAGGATCCTGTGAGCAGACTCTCAGGCTCTTCGCCTTACTTTTTAGAATAGGATGAAAAAATAGTCCTTATTTTAGCAACTAGGCACCAGAATTTTTTTAAGAAGGGAAATGTTTTTACAGAAACTCTCTTGGCAAATCAGTCAGAGTATAGATTTCAACGACAATGATTTAAGGAAAGGAGTCTCTCAAGGCACAAAATAATAGTGGCCAACCTGTCCTGTATAAGATAAGATAAGATATTTGGGGCAGTATTGTGTGTGTTTTCCCGAAATAGAAGGAAGGAAAAGGTAAGGAGGTAGACAGAAGGGCCAGAAAGATGGAGAGAGGCTGGAAGTTGGTGAGGTGAAGAATCAGAGAAAATTCCTGACGGTTGGGTTCAAGAATAATTTTTTAAGTGGAGAGACTCATTTAAAAAAGTCATTAAACAGTGCTCTGTTTGAAGCCTGTCATAATGCTGCGATAAGACCCCCATTTTCCTGCAAATTACTATTAAAGTCTGCAATGTCCAAAGTTCTTGGTGTGATTGGGGTTTTGGTAGCCATCATGGAAGGAGCAGCATGTTAAGCCTGGGTTGCCATGTTGTGAGATAGATAAAATTGACTGGGAGAAGTAGGAATCTGTGGCCAAGAGTGTTCGAAAGAACATCAGCGGCCGGGCGTGGTGGCTCACGCCTGTAATCCCAGCATTTTGGGAGGCCGAGGCGGGTGGATCACGAGGTCAGGAGATCGAGACCATCCTGGCTAACACGGTGAAGCCCCGTCTCTACTAAAAAATAGAAAAAATTAGCCGGAGGTGGTGGCAGGCGCCTGTAGTCCCAGCTACTCGAGAGGCTGAGGCAGGAGAATGGCGTGAACCCGGGAGGCGGAGCTTGCAGTGAGCCGAGATCGCGCCACTGCACTCCATGGGCGACTCCGTCTCAAAAAAAAAAAAAAACCAAAAAAAAAAAAACAAGAACATCACCTCCCCTAGGAGTTCAAAGATGACCGGAAGAGGATTTTGGATTTCCTTGATCAGCAGAATGGGTTTGTGAATCATTCTTATCTTGATCTCGAGGGACCAGGAGCACTTAGCTGGCATCAAAGTTACATGTTTCTACCAAAATGATAGGAAATTACTGAAGTACTTTTGAGCCTTTCATTTCTCTTATTCCTGTATTTAATAAGTTTCTAGATCCTCGTCTCTTTATACTCAGTGCTCTCGTTACCTGTCTTTTTATCTGCATCTGTGCTTCCCTCACTAGGAATAAAATCTTTTATTTCTTTCTCCTCATTTGGAATATAGTTCCTTAGCTGACTTCTCTGAATCGGATCTCTCAGTCTCTTTCCCTTCTCCTTTCCAATCTGCACATGACAGCCAAGCAGTTTATTACTGTTTCCAAAGAGTCTGAGGTGATGTGTCTATAGAAAATGAAATCTGAAGTCTTCCAAGGTCTTTATTTAAAACCCTTGAATGTTAACTTTGAAACCCACAGCAGACTATATACCAGGAGTTCATTCTTAAATTTTTGTACAATAATTAAAATTTTGTACAATAATACTAATATCTAACATTTACTTAGGTTTATCTTGGGTTAGACACTGAAAGGATAACTTGTTTAATCCTCACAACTATCTTTTGGGAGGGGGCTGATGGAGGTGGGCAATGGCACTGAGCATCTATTTCTACTCCCTGGTAAGCCTTAACATTGTATTAGGTTGGCGCAAAAGTAATCGCAGTTTTTGCAATTACTTTTAATGGCAAAATAGCAATTACATTTGCACCAACCTAATAGAAAGACAAGAAGTCACCAAACTACATTTCCCAGGTTCTTTCCAGTTAGGGTTCTGATGAGAATTTAGTTTTTTCAATGAGATACACATGGGAGAGACCTGGAACGTAGAAGTGAGGTGGAGCATCTAATGCTGCTTTTGGCTCTTTTCTGCTGACCAGTGGGTTTGTAGAGACATGGGGTTTTCCAGGAGCAGAATTCCAGTGTCCAATTTTAAACTTTTGGTGCTGGAGGCAACAGCAATTTTGCTGATCTGTCTCACTAATTCCCTAGATTGTAGCATGGTGATGTATTTTTAATTCAATTGTTCTGGTAGTGGCCACTTGAGTCCCCACCTTTCTAACTATGACACATGGGTGGTGATGTTCAAAAGTTGCTTCTGGAGTCCAAGCCTGTAGCTTGTTCCTCCATTCCTTCCAACAATATTTATTAGCACCTAACTCCTTGCACTAAATTCCATTCTCCTTAAAATTCATCTAGTGGTTACGATTTCCTATGGGGGACCCTGAGTGATCTAGGAAGGCACAATCATTATAATTTTACAGATGAAATGGAGGCAGAGAGAGGTTAAATAACTTTCCCAAGGTCCCAGAGCAAATATAAATCATGGAGCTAAGTTTTAAATCTGGTTCTACAGCTTGTGATTATAATTTCTACCTTACACTTCCTCTTGATATATTTAAATAATATGTGCATAGACAAGGGGAGGGAATAGAGTGTAGTAATTAGGGGTGAAGACTTTGGACTTGAAGAGTACGTGGGTTCAAATTCCTAGGTGTCTAATATTTGGCCAATTAACCTCTCTGTGCCTCAGGACCTTCATCTATAAAATAAGGGTACTGATATTAACTGTAGATAGTAATTGTGATGATTAATTGAGAGAGTACATGTAGAGCACTTAGTATAGTACCTGTACTCAATACACAGCAGCCACATATCCAAAAAGAGAAGCCAAGAATACATTTTCTTTCCTTCTTTTCTTTTTTTTTCTTTTTTTTTTTTTTGAGATAGAGTCTCGCTGTGTCACCAAGGTTGGAGTGCAGTGGTGTGATCTCAGCTCACTGAAACCTCTGCCTCCTGGGTTCATGCCGTTCTCCTGCCTCAGTCTCCCAAGTAGCTGGGGCTACAGGTGTGTGTCACCACGCCTGGCTAATTTTTTGTATTTTTAGTAGAGACAGGGTTTCACCATGTTAGCCAGGATAGTCTCGATCTCCTGACTTTGTGATCCGCCCACCTCAGCCTTCCAAAGTGCTGGGATTACAGGCGTGAGCCACTGCACCTGGCCATTTTTTTTTTTTAATAGTTTTTGGAGGCAGCCAAGAAGGGGACCATTATGGTTGGAGCCGAGGACTGGTGAGCATGTCCAGGACTAAGGGAGTGTCTTAGGAGGCAGCTGGTAGGGTAGGGACTAGGGAGATGGCCAAGGAGACAGCTGGTGTTATAGAGAGATTGGTTCTGTACAGTGGGATTGAGCCAATAAGTATATTGAAGATAATGGAAGCCATGTGTCTCATTGTTGGTGAAGAGGGGAGACTATGAAGAGTGGGAAGGCTAGAATAATTCTTGTAGCAGTGGATTAGAATTGCAATGTTGGTAAGAACTCGTAAATGATAATGGGTATAGATAGATATTGTGTGTGTGTGTGGGGGGGTGGTATTCACATGTATATACAGTGGTCCTCCTCATCCAAGGTTTTGCTGTCTGTGATTTCAGCTACCCATAGTCAACAAAGGGTCACAATTTTTTTTTTCCATTTTTAAAATCTTTTAAATTTTTTGAAAGACGGTCTTGTTCTGTTACCGAAACTGGAGTGCAGTGGCGCAATCTGGGCTCACTGCAACCTCCACATCCCAGGCTCAAATGATCCTCCTGCCTCAGCCTCCCAAGTAGCTGGGACTACAGGCATGTGCCACCATGTGTGGCTAATTTTAGTACTTTTTGTAGAGACAAGTTTTCGCCATGTTGCCCAGGCTGGTTTCAACCTCCTGGACTCAAGCAATCCGCCTGCCTTGGCCTCCCAAAGTGCTGGAATTATAGACATGAGCCACCATGCCTGACACAGTGGCCAAAAATATTAAATGACACTGGACACAGTGGCTTGGGTCTGTAATCCCAGCACTTTGGGAAGCTGAGGTGGGAGGACTGTTTTTGTCCAGAGTTCGAGACCAGCCTGCACAACATAGTGAGACCCCATCTCTACAAAAAAAAAAAAAAAAAAAAAAAATTAGCCAAGTGTGGTGGCACACACTTGTAGTCCCAGCTACTTGGGAGGCTGAGGCAGGAGGATTGCTTGAGCATGGGAGGTTGACACTGCAGTGAGCTGTTATCACAGCACTGCACTGCAGCCTGGGCAACAAAGTAAGACCCTATATCAAAAAAAAAAAATTAAATGGAAAATTCTAGAAATAAACAATTCATACTTTTTTTTTTTTTTTGGAGACAGAGTCTTACTCTGTCTGTGGGTAGATGGAGGCAGATTGTTATGCCAATGTTCATTTTCTGATTTTGATGGCTGTGCTATGGTTGTGTAGGAACGTGTCCTTGTTTTTAGAAAATAGACAGTGAAGTATTTAGGGGTAAAGGGGATTCAGGTCTGCAAGTTACTCTCAAATAATTCAGAAAAGAGAACAAGAAAAATAAAGCAAATCTTGTAAAATGTTAACAATTGGAAAACCTTGGTAAAGGACACATGTAACATTTTTTGTAGTATTTTTGCATCTTACCTGTGAGCTAGAAAGTATTTCAAAATTAAAAGTTAAAAAAAAGGATGGAAGGATATACACCAAAGTTTTGATGTTAGTGATCTCTGAATCAGGAGCTTAGAGAGTTTTGATGTTAGTGATCTCTGAATCAGGAGCTTAGAGACACTTCTTAATTTCTGTTTTTGCTTATTTATATTTCCTATGCCTTTTATAATGCCCATGCTATTTTTATAAAAGCAAAAGAGACAATAATAACAATCTCTTAGTGACTCCTCATTGTCTATGGAACAAAAATCCAGTGTTCTTAACCTGCCAAGCAAGGCGCCACCTGATTTTCTAGCCTTACTCCTCTAGCCTTGCCATCAGTCCTCTGCTGCAGCCAGACGTTTGATTCTGTCTCCCGAATGGCCATGCATGCTCCAGCTCTGTGTTTTAACTCATATCTTCCTAGGATTCTCTCCTACTCTTCATCTTTCCAACTCCTTCTCTTTTTTACTTTTATTTTTTTAGAGACAGAGTCTCACCCTTGTCATCCAGGCTGGAGTGATGTGACATAATCAAAGCTCACTGTAGCCTCAAACTCCTAGGCTCAAGCAATCCTTCTACCTTGGCCTGTTGAGTAGCTAGGACTACAGGTGTGCACCACCATGCCCAGCCAATTAAAAAAACTTTTTTTGGCGGGGGGTGGTGGCTCATGCCTGTCATCCCAGCACTTTGGGAGGCTGAGGCGGGTGGATCATGAGGTCAGGAGATCGAGACCATCCTGGCTAACATGGTGAAACCCGTCTCTACTAAAAATACAACAAGAAATTAGCCAGGTGTGGTGGCGGGCGCCTGTAGTCCCAGCTACTTGGGAGGCTGAGGCAGGAAAATGGCGTGAACCCAGGAGGCGGAGCTTGCAGTGAACTGAGATCCCACCACTGCACTCCAGCCTGGGTGACAGAGCGAGACTCTGTCTTTAAAAAAAAATTTTTTTTTTTTTTTTTTTTTTTGTAGATACAGGGTCTTGCTATGTTGCTCAGGCTGATCTCGTACTCCTAGGCTTAAGTGATTGTTCTGCCTTAGCCTCTCAAAGCTCTGGGATTACAGGCAAGAGCCACTGCACAAGGCCTCCTTCCTATTTTTAAAAACCGAGTTGGAATCCAAGTTCTCTATAAATCCTACCCTGACCACCCAGTGAAAATGAGCTCTTCCTCCTCTAACATTGCTTGTATAATTTGGCAGTTAAAAAATTCCAATGCAATAAATATTTATTGAGTGTTTACCATGTGAAAATAACCATATAAGGTCCTATATGGAACTCCAAGATAAATAAAACACTTTTTCCCTAAGTAGAGTATAAAATAACTACTCAAAATTATAATCACATGCAGAACATGTTATGTACCATAAGGCAGGGTAGAGAGAGCTGGGGCATTGGGAGGAGCAAAGGGGAGAGGAAGAGCTGGCATTTGTTGAATCAATATTACACCTTCGACCAATAATGCATCATGCTATATATTGTCATTAAATCCTCACAACAACTCCTTTTAAAGGGGTGGAAGGTAGGGTTCAGGAAAGTAAAAAAAAAAAAAATTAACTAAGTTTGTATAGTTGATTAAATGATAATGAAAAGTCAGAATTCAGATCCAGTTCTGGCTTTAAAGAACTATCTCTTATCTAGTTAGTGATTTAAGAAAGGTTTTAAAAAGAAGCAGCCATTTGAGATGAGGCTTGAATTATGGGTAGGATTAGATAAATTCGAGGGAGAGAGGGAAGTGTATTCCCCCAGTTTTAAACTTCATACGCAAAGTGCAGAGGTAAGAAAGAACAGAATGAGTTCAGGTAGTAGTGAATAGCCAAGTTAGACAGGTTCATAGTGTGTGTGTAATGAGCTAATAATTTAGTAATAACTGTCTTTTATTGTGTCAGACCCCGTTTTACATACTTTTATGTATACTGTCTCATTTAATGCTCATGGCAATGCTGTGAGGTAATATATCAGTTAACTTTTATTGCATAAAACGCCACCTTAAAACATAGTGGCTTAAATTAGCTCACAATCTGTGGGCTTGGCTCAACTGAGAGGAGCTTTAGTTGGTCTGGCCTGGGCTCACTCCTGCAGCTGTAGTCAGCTTGGTTGACTGGAGAGAATGATCTAAGATGGACTCAGTTACATTTCTAGTGATGGGCAGCTGGAGGGCAAATATAGCTCCTCCACGTGGCTACTCCAGAGACTAGCTCGAGTTCATTCACAGGGTGGTCTCAGGTTTTCAAGTGTGTAAAAGAATTCCCTAGGCTTCTTGGAAGCCTAAGCTCATAAATTGCAGAACTTCACTTCCACATATTCTACTGACCAAATTGAGTCATGAACCCAGCCCAAATTCAAGGGGTGGGAAAACACAGTCCAACTTTGAGTAGGCAGAGGCTGTAAACGGGTTGTAGTTATCTGTAGTCTACCACAGATGGATATTATTATCACCCCCACTTTAACAAAATTTTTTAAAAAGAGGTTTGAAGAAATTAAGCAATTTTCCTAAGGTTGCATAATCAGGAAGTGGCAAAATCAGGATTTGAACCCTGGCCTTAGTGTGGAACCCACGCTGAAAAGGTATGTACCAGTTGTATGATGCAGAGCCTAGCATGACTGGCAAGGTGACAATTTGCCATGAAACTCTGAAAGATGACAAATTGGTGTTGATGGTTTTTTAATATAAAGGTGAAAAAAATATGCATGCTTTGGGAAGACTTCTCTGGAAAGGGATAGACTGGTGAAGGAAGGGCTAGAGGGAGTGATGCCAGCACAGGAGCTCATGTAATGGCCAAAGTAGAGAGAAAATGTGTGTCAGCAGTAGCGTGGCTACTATTCAAATGGTAAAGATGAGAATAAATGTGTCACCTCTTGGAAAAGAGGGAATTAATTGAAGAGCCATTGTGGAGGTAGAATTTATAGGACTTGGCAATTGATTGGGCATGATTGATGGAAGAAGAAGAATAGAGAGGAAAATGAACCTCCAAAGTTATAATCTTAAATGCCAGAGAAAAAGTGATGCTCTTAGAGTAAAAGAAGTCAGAAGAAAGAGCTGGGCTGGGGATTAAAGAAGAGTCCGTGGGTCTGGGACTTGTTCAGTTTAAAGTGTCAGCAGAATAACCCCATGGAAGTGCTTAACAGGCCACTGGTAAGAAGGATTATAGCTGGGGAGAAAGACTAGTTCTGCAGGGCAGGTTTAGAAGTCATCTGCAAAGAGGTGAGATTAGAAGCTGTAGGAAAGGCCGGACGTGGTGGCTCACAGCTATAATACCAGCACTTTGGGAGGCCGAGGTGATTAGATCACCTGAGGTCAGGAGTTTGAGACCAGTCTGACCAACATGGCAAAACCTCATCTCTACTAAAAATACAAAAATTAGCCAGGTGTGGTGGCACACGCCTGTAATCCCAGCTACTCGGGAGGCCGAGGCAGGAGAATCACTTGAACCCGACAGGCGGAGGTTGCAGTGGGCCAAGATTGCGCCATTGCACTCCAGCCTGCGCCACGGAGTGAGACCCCCCCCGCCCCGACCTCCAGGCTGGGTAAAAGGATTTGGTGTCATCCACTCTCAGAGACTATCCAGAGAAAGGAAAAGCAGATATATAGAGATAAAATGGTCAAAGAAGTACGGGGAGGACAAAGGTCAAGGAAAGAGAGAGTTTCAAAACATTAAGGAAAGAGAATTTCAAGATGGATGAGCTGATCTGTATTTAAAATGCTACAAAAATCTAATCGATTGTATTTCTGGGCAAATGGTTGATACGGTAATGATCAGAGTTGGAGGAGTGGTGGATTAGAAAAGTTATTGGTGATTTGGATCTAAGGCAGAAATTTGTAATATTTTGGGGGTTGGAGATCCCTCTGAAAATCTGATGACAGCTATGTACCTTTCCTCCAGGGAAATGCACATCCATGAAATACTTTTCATACAATTTAAGGAGATTTATAAAGTCAATGGGCTACAATGAGCAAGAAATAGACTTCAGATTTTGAGCACTTATCTTTTTTTTTTTTTTTTTTTTTTGAGGTGGAGTCTCGCTCTTTCGCCCAGGCCGGATTGCAGTGGCGCTATCTCGGCTCCCTGCCCAGGCCGGATTGCAGTGGCGCTATCTCGGCTCCCTGCAAGCTCCGCCTCCCGGGTTCATGCCATTCTCCTGCCTCAGCCTCCTGAGTAGCTGGGATTACAGGTGCCCGCCGCTGCGCCCGGCTAATTTTTTTTATTTTTAGTAGAGACGGGGTTTCACTGTGTTAGCCAAGATGGTCTCGATTTCCTGACCTCGTGATCCGCTCGCCTCGGCCTCCCAAAGTGCTGGGATTACAGGCGTGAGCCACCGCACCCGGCCCTTGAACACTGTATCTAAGGATGAACAGTCTTATTCACATCAGAGGGGGCAGAATACTAACTAATTTGTGGAAATACTGGAGCTAAACATAGTGCCTAACACCTCCTATGTGTATGAATTCCAACTCTGAACAGGGCACAAGTGAGGAGAGAGAAAGGGAGGGGAGGAAAGAGAAAGGGCCAGGTGCAGGGAGGAGATAAACACAGACACAGAGAAAGACAGAGAATGGCTTATCAAATTAAAATAAGAATAATAATTATAATAGTTACAATTTATTAAGGTGGTCTTGTGTATCAGGTATTTTATATATAATGTTTTGTTTAATACTCACAAAACCCTCTAAGATAGAAATTATTACTCCAGATGAGAAAACTGAGATTCAGAACAGTTCATGACAAATTCAACAGGGTCTATGGCTGAAATGGGATTCAGTGTGACTCCAAACCCATGTTTTTCCAAAGAGGCCGTACTACCTCCCATGAGCACAGGTCAGACAAACAAACAGAAATTCTCAGCTGAAATGTTAGCAACAGAAAATAATTTTATTTTAGGTATTATCTAAGATTAGAATACCAAAGGAAAACAGGAGCCAAAAAAAAAAAATATGATAAGAATTGTATAAGAACTTCAGTGGATGCTAAGAAGTCACCCAGTAAATTTTGCCCTTTACTGTTGATGAAAACTTTTTAAAAGTTTGGTTTGGAAAGTTTACTAGAGAGATTTTGCAATTGCTATGACAAACAACTCTCAAATGCTGGGGCTTAACAAATATTTATTTCTTGCTCACATCACATTTGGCATAGTATGTGTGTGGTATGGGGGGAAGGGGACTAGGCAGGGCCCTGCTCCACTTAGTCATTCAAGGGGCCACTTCCTTAGGGGCTTTGAGTCCTCTGCTGGATCCCATGTACCCAGCCAGCAGGCAAGTCAAGACAGAGAACACGGATTGTACTCACACTGTCAATGTTCCATTGACCGGGGTGGGTCACGTAGCTCCATCCAGATGCAAGGGGACTGGGAAAGGTAATTTAGTTGTGTATCAAGAAAGAGAACACTATTTGATGTGGAAAATCTCTGCCATTGACCTTCTTTTTATACCTTTTACATGGTAACATATTTAAAACGGAGGCCCACATTTATAGTTAATGAGGGCCTGACGGAGTTATTTCCTCAGGAATAAACATAAGAACAAATTCTGTTTCTAGGTGCTACGGTCTGAATGTTTGTGTACCCCCATGCCCCCCGCCTGCCCCCAGCAGATTCAGATGTTGAAACCTGATCACCAATTTGGTAGAGTTAGGAGGTAGGGTCTTTGGGAGGTGATTAGGCCATGAGGGTGGGGTCTTCATGAATGGGATTAGTGCCCTAGTAAAGGGATTGAGGGAGTCTGTTTGGCCCTTTTTTTTCTCCCTTCCATGTTGTGAGCATGCAGCATGAATATGCCATTTATGAGGAACAAGCCCTCACCAGACACCACATCTGCTGGCACCTGGATCTTGGACTTCCAGCCTCCAGAACTTTGAGAAATAAACTTCTGCTGTTTATAAGCCACCTTGTCTATGGTATTCTGTTACAGCAGTCTGAATGGACTGAGACACTAGTCCTGCTCAACATACTACCAGACACTGATAATAACTGTTTGAGAAGAAAAAGAAATTAAAATATAGAAAACAAGAAAACAAACATCCACAGATGACATAGTTTAAAATTCCTTAGAATTCCAACAAAATTATAGTAAAGTATAAATATTTCACCCATACCTCATCATACATGTAGGGGACAAACCACACACCTGTGTCAGATGCAGATCTTGTGCATCTTCTCAGATACCCTGACCTGCCTCCTTCTTTCTAATGATGCCATCTGCCTCCAAGCCTGTGCTAGCCTCACTGCCTTTGCTGAGCTCCCAAAGCTTGCTTGAGTCAAGCTGAAGCCCCTGACTTCATGGCCCACACATTCTCCATGAAGAATTACTTCCTTTAATCACCACTCCCAGGCTTGGATGTCACCACTCCCAGGCTTGGATGTCATGATACTCTGTCGTATGCATTTTAACTCCTGGCTTCTGCTGGAGGGCTGGATGACCTGACCTAGCAGTGCAGGAGAGTTACTATACTGTCGGGTGAACCTCAACCAATAGGAAATAGGAGGATCAAGAGAGCTGCACAAATAAATGTTCCCACCCCACCCCTATTCTTTTTCCTGTGGACTGTACTGAAGTGTGGTTCCTCCTTGCAGCCCTTCTGGAGAGATGCTGAGTACTGAACAACACACTTTGCAGCTCACTGGCCAAGTGGTTCATCGCATTACTTTGCCTATTTTCTTACTTCACTTCCCCTTTAATTTTTTATTTACCTCACCACTCTGAGCTTGCGGCTCCAAATAAAGTTTTGGCATTTTCTCCCTGCCTAAGGCTCTGGTTCCTAAAGGATCCAGTCAAAGCCAATATTCACTCACAAATAAATTACAGTGCTATATGCTAGTGACACACATCTATAAATTAAGATGAATAAAGTGAATGAATCAATTTCTTTCAGAATAATAATTAAATAATTAAATATTCATTTGGCTCAGGTAGATTTAATTAAAAGAAATTATGAAAGCACTCTGGAAGAAATAAAGGAAGAAATAATAGACAGATGCATTATGGCTCTTATTCGAGACCTTGGGAAAATGAAATATTGTTATGATAAAAATGCTGTTTAAGTTAATGTATATTTAATCTGACACCACTGTTTATGAGATACTTTATCTCACGAGACAAAGTGAGTATGAAAATCCCACTGGAAAACTAAAAAGTCATGAATACATATTTATTTAAATGATGAGAAACTCTGTGAGAGTAAAAACACCTTTCAGTATGATGATAGCATGATTTTTGGTGCTTTACAGTTTATAAAGTATTTTCACACATTTTCTCACTTATTTATCACAGTAACGCTATTAGATTGAACAGGAGAGGATTAGTGTTATCTGCACTTTAGAGATTATTTACTTTTTGGATTTAGTTACAGATGCCCTCTTTCCAAAAACAGCCTCAAGGTACATCACCTTACAGTTGAGAAGTTTGAAGAGTGGAGAGCTCCCATTTCCAGGGATAGAAAGGGGGTGTCAGGGCTTACATTCAAACTTTTTTTTTCCTCTTCAATTTTTATTTTAAGTTCTGGGGTACACCTTCAGGATGTGCAGGTTTGTTACATAGGTAAATGTGCGCCATGGTGGTTTGCTGCACCTATCAACCCATCACCTAGGTATTAAGCCTGACATCCACGAGTTATTCTTCCTGATGCTCTCCCTCTCCCACTGCCACAATACCAGGCCCCAGTGAGTGTTGTTTACCCCCAATGCATCCATGTGTTCTCGTTCACACCCATGCTTTCCCCCCATTATGCTTTATATTCTTCTGTTATGACATGACAATGAATTAAAGCACATGGCTTCAGTTTAAAAGCAGAATAAAAATCTTAATAGAATGAAATAGAATTTAGAAACAAATTTAAACTGCTAAAAGAATTTAGCATAGTTATTTTCATAGTCATATGTGCTCATGTCTTGTAAAATTATTTTCAAATTAATTTGGGGAGTGAGAAGGATATAAACATAGAATTTAAAAAAATGAATGAATGAATGAAGTAAATGAATTAATACATTCCATACTTGGAGCAGTGTAATAATTGGGACAGGATACTCTTAAGACATTTTGTTGGAATAATCAACTATAGTGTGGATTTGAGAAAGAACTCACAGTCACTCATATTTCACACTCAGTATTGCAAAAATTTTCAGATACTTCAAAGTGTTAGTTTGGTTCATAGTAGGCACTCAATAAATATTTATTGTTTGAATGAGCACTGCTTTCTTCATCTGTTTAATGTTGATATAAAGAAATACCTGAGGACTAGGTAATTTATTTTAAAAAAGGTTAATTTGAGTCATAATTCTGCAGACTATACGAGAAGTATGAAGACAGCATCTGCTTCTGGTGAAGACTTCAGGCTGCTTCCACTCATAGTGGAAGGCAAAGGGGAGCTGGTGTGTTCAGAGATCACGTAGCAAGAGATGAAGCAAGGGTGGAGGCAGGTGGTGTAGACAATTTTTAACAGTCAGCTTTCAAGAGAACTAATAGAGCAAGAACTCATTCATTACCATGAGAAAGGCAGAAAGCCATTCATTCATGATGGATCTGCCCCCATGACCCAAATACCTCCCATTTGGACCCAACTCCAACACTGGGAATCAAATTGCAACATGAGGTTTGTGGGGACAGACATCCAAACTATAGCAAGCACCTACAAAAATTGTTAGAAGGAAAGGAAGCTTCATATCAACCCCAGATGTGGAAGAAAAATTCACAGAGGTTACTAGAGACAAGATGCATTCTAACATGTACACATTTAAAACATTAGCACAGTGTCCTTGGCTTTCAGTTCATCTCCTCTCACTAAATCCTCTTCAGTGACTGAAGAATTGCTAATCTGATTGGTTAGATACCAGGACAGAGAGTGAGCTGTGTTTACCAGTGGGTGAGGTTTCCTCGTGTGCCTGCAGCCATACTTCCAGCACTTGCTTCCAGCCTTCTTTTCCTATTTTCTTTCCTATGTTGGTTGTGTAGTAGAACAGTATGCCTTTGCTGGACACACCAAGTACTTCTCCACCTTGCTGCATTCACACGGAAAGCTTTCACTCCCAGGCTGCTCCCTCATTTTCAGCACACTGTGGCACACCTTGGCCCTCAGTGGCAAACCCAGCCATTTCCTTTCTCCGTTTCCTGCTTCTAGGAGTGTATGAGGTTCATAGATGTTTTTGCCATTTTTTGAAGAGTCTTCGCTCCATCTGTTTTCCCTCCCTTCTCCAAGGTAGGCGCTGGTACTCTGCTCTGACTCAAGGTTATGCGATTGTGCAGATGCTTATCCACAAATGGGCAAATGAAGGGAGGAGTAAGATGGGCCCTCCTTATAGATGCAGCCTCAGCAGTCACATCTGTACCATCCATGCTCTCTGGTAACAGGTGTTTGCCACATGTGTACCATCCATGGTCTCTGGCAACAGGCGTTTCCTCTGGCCAAAGGAGTGGACACTGAATCATGCTTGAACAATTGTTGGGCATGGGCACTGTTCTATGTGCTGTACATAAATTAACTCATTTAATCTTCATAATAACCCTATGAGATAAGTATTCCTCCAAAGATGAGGGCACTTCAGCATAGAGAGGGTATCTTTCCCCATGTCACCACACTAGTAAGTGAGTAAATGTGCTGAGGCCCAAACCAGGCAGCTTGGTTCTCATCTCCTGCTGGCCTCGGTGATTCAAGCTGGACCATTCAGAGTCCTTTCTTGGGACTTTTCTAATTTGTGCCAGGCCAGGTAATACTGTCGGGTTCCCAAGATAAGAATGTGAATCTAGAGCCATCTGCAGCCATGTTCCCCCATGTGTCTGCCACAGGAGAGAATAAAGTTGACAATTAGAGAAAAGCAGAATTGCTTGACAGCTTCCTAGAAGCATTGAGACACGGCTTCCAGTCACCTTCAACCATTCTCAGGCTCAAGAGTACATGAAGTACAGCAATTCTGTTTTCTTGATTATGGGTTTTCAAATTGTGCTTCTGTCATTAGCAGTCAAAGGGTTCTGACTATTAGAAAAATTGAAGTCCAGATTGACCAGCTCATGTGGCAAAGTAAGCACAGTAATTAAAATAGGGAGTATGGTGAGCTCAGTAGTCCGTTTTAGATAAATTGCTGAAGGTAAGTTTAAGTAGTCATAGGGTCACAGAAATTAACAACAGGTTGCCCACTAAAATCTTGATCTGCATAACCCCAAACCCTCCAGGCCTGGTAAACAGAGGCTTCACATAAGTCATCGCACTATCAGGTGACAACCTCTCACCCATTTCCAGACCCGAGCGAGCTTCCAGCTCCAGAGCTCCTTAAAGGAAGAGGAGACAGAGTACCCCTACGTAAGAACCCTGCTGAGCCTACTGTGAGTCTCCCTTTTCCTTTTCCACAAAAGGACTTGTGGTCCATGTGACTATGCATTCAGGAAGGAGAAACACCTAAATTTAGGGAGAGGGCACTGTAGGACGCCACACTGGTTTGAATTCATCTCATAAAAGGTCTGATGGAACACTGAATCCATTTCTATAGTTATTTTTCTGGTCCTTGATCCCAAGCGAATATCCCAGGCAATTGAACTCCACATTGAATCCCTAATCTGTGAAATAATAGCAATCATGGGTCGAAGGGCCAAGTGGAAACAAGTGGAATTCCTCCTCTATAGCAAAGTTGCAACCCAAAGCAATATGCATCCCTTGAGGAGTACAAAGGACAAGGACACATGAAAATAAAAAATTAGCCCTTTTTCACTGGGCTGAAAGTTGATTACACATTCTTAGCTTATCTATAATCACTCACTCATTTTATTTTTCTACTTAGATTCTGGGTTTTGGAACCTCTTTAATTTCTCTTCACTAATTTTTATGTTGTTTTAGTGTGTTACCTATGTCTGGTATATTTGTTTATGAACAAATGGTTTTAAGATGTTTTCTTCTTTTAAACTATACTTAAAAAGCTAAACATACTTGTTAAAAATCTTCTTACTCCAACATATAAAGAGTGGCTAGACAGACAGAAAATGCCACCCTCCCTAAGGGAAAGTGGTTGTCCTGAGTGTTGACTACATGAGTCAAAAGGGACAAAGACAGCAGGCCCACGTGACTAAGGCACCACATGTTTCTTGTCCTCAGTTGGCGCAGTGAATCTCATTGTGCAAGCCATTTCCATCCTGCAGACTGTTTTAGAAGTGAAGTTTTGAAATAAGTGCTTAACAAAGAATGTAAAGAGAGAGGACAAATCTCAAATGTCTCAGGTATTAAAAAATTTCATTTATTACCTGACATTTCTCTCCTGAATGGAAAGACTGTGTTTTTAAAACCTTTAGATGTCATTTTTTTTTCCAAATGAAATTGTGAGTCTTATAAAATTGTAACCAAAATTTCAATTATACATTTTAAGAACGTAACAAAATAATTCGAGAATTTATCTGGAGAAAGGAAAGAATAAGAAAAACTAAGCAGTTATTGACATAGGTGACTATTAAGTGGGAAATTGCCTACTAATAGTTAAAGTGAAATAATTAAAGCAGTGTAGTATTGATTTAAGAATGACAGAAGGTTGGCTGGGCACAGTGGCTCACACCTGTAATCCCAGCACTTTGGGAGGCAGAGGCGGGCGGATCACTTGAGGTCAGGAGTTTGAGACCAGCCTGGCCAACATAGTGAAACCCTGTGTCTACTAAAAATATAAAAAATTAGCCGGGCATGATGGTGGGCACCTGTAATCCCAACTACTAGGGAGGCTAAGGCAGGAGAATCACTTGAACCCGGGAGGCAGAGATTGCAGTGAGCCAAGATCGTGCCATTGCACTCCAACCTGGGCGACAAGAGCAAGACTCCGTCTCAAAACAAACAAACAAACAAAAAACCCCACAAAAATTAGCTGGGCATGGTGACAGGTCCCTGTAATCCCAGCTACTTGGGAGGCTGAGGCAAGAGAATCACTTGAACCCAGGAGGCGGAGGTTGCAGTGAGCCGAGATCGTGCCATTGCACTCCAGCCTGGGTGACAAAGCCAGACTCTGTCTCAAAAAAAAAAAAAAAAAAAAAAGAGAGAGAGAGAAAGTCAACTAAATATGTAGTCCAGAACCTGACACTAGTATGCATAAAAACTTAATATAGAAATACAAGAAGAGTGAAGAATTTAGTAAAGGGTATTACAGAAATTAGCCACTCTGGGGCCTGGTGCTTTTTAGTTAGGAACTACATTTCCCAGCCACTCCTTTTTCCAGGTGAAGCCATATGACTGGTCCCTGTAAATGGAATGAGAGTGGGAAGTGATGTGCGTCCCTTTCAGAGCAAGGCTTTTCAGAGTCAGACTGGGTCTTTTTCACATTCTTTCTTCCTCTTCCACCTTCTGGATGCAGTTAACTATGATGTCCTAGGAAACATCTGTGACTTAGCTGCAATTAGCTGGCATTTTCAGCTCTTATACAATGAGGTGGTCTCTTTTTCTTTATCAAGATTCATAAAATAAGGAATTCTCCAAATAGATAAAGGTTCAGGAAATGGATATAAAACAAATAATGAGTGCTACTACAAGAGAATATTAAGACTACACTCAGAAAAGCAACGAAGAGGAAGGCATTGAATATTGGAAACTAAATACATATTAGTTAGGTTCAGGTTCGTTGCATGTAATAGATAGAAAAAGTAACAGTTATTTAGACAAGGTAGACATTTGTTGCTTTTCCACATAAAATAAATTCAGAGGCAGGCAGACTAGGATTGACATGATGTCTATACACTGTCATTTTGGACCTATGCACTTATATTTCTATTCTACCATCCTAACATTTTGCTCTCATACTCAGGGTCACATCATGATTCAAGATGGATAGTGGAATGCCAGCTGTCTCAGCTGTAGGCTTGAAAAAGGAGAAAATGCAGAGGTCAAATAGAGAAAGTTTTAGGAAATGGGTATACAACAAATAATTAATGCTACTACAAGAGAGTATTAAGACTATACTCAGGGAAGCAAGGAAGAAGAAGTCATGGGATATTGAAAACTGTGAATGTGATTAAAAGGACAGGACAACTTGAGAATCTGGTAAGTTATATATACATATGATACATGTAATACTTCCCACTCCCACTTCCCACTCACATTCCATCTACAGGGACCAGTCATGTGGCTTCACCTGGAATATAATATTTCATTCATATATATACATATATATGAATGAAAAAAAAGGATGGTGATTAGAAACTCAAGGAAAAACAGAAGTTGTACAATAAAATTATGTTGAAATATGAAACAAAATGAAATAATGGTGTAATAAAATAGAGTTCATTGAATACTTTTAGTAAAGCATATTTTCTTTCATGTGGCCAGAGGGTCAGATAGTGACCATGAAAAGAAAGAGACGTAATCTTAGCATATTTCTTGAACCAATGTGAAAAAAATATTTACATAGGTGTAAATATTAACAGTGCATATATTAGTTTTAACATTAAGAGTCAGCCTTCAGACAAGACATGGGTCAGTTGTAGCTGCAAAACAGAATAAATGTTAATATTATAATGTAAAGGTCTAACTGACAGAAGGCAGAAAGTGAAGTCAGGGAGGAACGTGAAGAAAAGGGTAGAATTCATTTCTCCTCTTACATAGAGTAGAGCCAGGATACTGATTGATGTTGATAGAGAAGTAGAATTTTAAATATTAAAAAAGTTATAATCAATAAAATAAACATAACATATTAAGAGGAGAAGGGATACAGAGTAAAATACCATGTGTTCCCGGAAACTGAGTGTTTAAAGGTAATGAACATAATGAGGTTTACATTTTCCCTAAGAACAATGTTTTAGTTGAAAATTAAGTATCACATAAGTTCCAGGAACAATATGTCAGGGAAGTAAAGAAAGAACTTTGGTAAAAGTATATATTGATTCAAAAGAATTTATTTTTATTACAAATGGATACATTTCATTAATGGTATTTATTTTTTAATGGTTTGAATGTAATTAGCATTACTACTACTTAAAGATTGGAGCTATATTTATGTGTATTTTAAAAGAAATATGAATCTGGACATGGTAGCACATGCCTGTAGTTACAGCTACTTGAGAGGTTCAGGCAGGCGGATCGTTTGAGCCCAGGAGCTGAAGGATATAGTGGTCTATGATCACTATGTTGCACAGGCACTCCAACATACTGAGTCCCTGTCTCAAAAACAAAACAAAACAAAAAACCCAAAGAGAAACATGATTTAGAATTTTTAGCTATTAGTTTGCTTGCTATCTTAGAATTTTGATGGTTCCATCCTCTCGGGAGCTGTTTCCAGAAAGATTAAAATAATGACTTTTTTCTATGTATATAAATTTGCCAAGAGCAAGACAGAATTTCAAAGTAATTTTGCCAACCTTAGAGCAACTCTCAAATCTGAGATGACTGTTTTCATCAAGAGGCTTTGCAGTGTAAATATTTGAAGATCCCAGTGTGGACTTTGTGGATTTCTGAGGTGTAGAATTCCCCTGAACCACCTTATCATTTACCTTCCCTTCATGTGTTTCTCCTTCGACCTCACCTTCACCAACATAAAAGGCAGACTTAGAGAGAAAAGCAAGTCATTAAAATATAGGATTGGTGAGGCTGGGTGTGGTGGCTCACGCCTATAATCCCAGCACTTTGGGAGACCAAGGCGGGTGGATCACCTGAGGTCAGAAGTTCAAGACAAGCCTGGCCAGTATGTTGAAGCCCCATCTCTACTAAAAATATAAAAAATTAGCCGGGCGTGGTGGCATGTGCCTGCTGTAATCCCAGCTACTCAGGAGGCTGAGACACGAGAATCGCTTGAACCCAGGAGGCGGAGGTTGCAGTGAGCTGAGATCGCACCATTTCACTCCAGCCTGGGCAACAAGAGTGAAACTCCATCTCAAAACAAACAAACAAACAAACAAACAAAAACAGATAGGATTGGTGGAGCTGGTAGAAAAGGTAAAGCATTGACTTTGATGGACAGAATTTCTTCCTTTTTGGAATACAAATTGGGGAGGGGGCGAGTGGTGGACGTTGAGTTACCCTCAGGCTGATGATAAGACTGTGGATACTTTATATATCCTCTGATGGAAAAATTCTTGTACTTTCCTGAAACGGTGCCAGCAGGGACTCTACTGAGAACCACTGAAAAATAGAAACAGTGGCATTGAGACGAATAGATAAAGTGTGGATAATCCTTGATTCACTAAAAACTATTGTTATGAAGATCCTATTAGTGTAATTTGAAAATGTTTAAGGTATCCATGTTATATTAAAACAAACCAGGGTACAAATTACATGAATAATAAATCTATATTCAGAAGAAAAGTCACTGAAAAGAATAGACCAATATGTAAATAATGTCTGTTTTCAAGATAATGCATATAAAAACACCATGGAATTGCCAAGTAGTAGGCGGTCAATCAATACTGCTTGAATTTCCATTTGTAATCTCACTTTTACTTTTTATTTTTTACTCACTTTATTATTTTACTCACTTTTACTCATTATTTACTGTAAGGAAATAATGTAAATGAGGGACAATTTGTATAAAAGTATATTCAACAGGCCCCTAAATAAATGAAAAATTGGAAATGAACAAAATGTTGAAAAATTGGAATGTGATAAGTAAACACATTTGGAAGCAATCTAGTTGGTGTTTGGTCTCTAGGCTGGTAACAGTGTAGCCTTTCACAGTTAATAAAAGATTTTCTACCTTCCAACAAAGTTTGGCAATAGACAGTCATTAAACATGATGACACATGGATATGCACATATAACTGGAAAGAAAAATATGTGCACAATGATTACAAATATGAATCGATGTGTGTATCTAGATTAAAGCTAATCAATAATTTACATGACATAGAGTTTAAATATTAAATGAATTCTTCCTGTCCCTTGCAATCTGTGAAAGCATCTACATGTATAAATTTAAAAATGTGCCATGAAAGCAACATTTACTGAAGCCATTCCAAATAAAGTTTACTGAAAAACTACTGAGTCAATTCTCCTTGTTGATCACTTTGTAACTATTAGCTAATTAAAGATATTTGAAAGAAAAGAAGTTTTCTTTTGCACTGCAGTCTTGGAGAGAACTTTAGACTCCCCAGAATTCCCTATCACATGGTTTAGATCTTCACAAAGTTCTGAAATAACCACTGAAATTTTCTAACTAGACTTCAGTATTTTTAAAAATTCCACTATACAGGGTTTTACTATATAAACCCTGGGCTATATAATTCTGGTCTATCATGGGGTTTCAGTAAATTGTATCTGGATATGGTGGTCTGTAGCAAAGATTTAGGTAATATTTTTCTCTTAAATTCATCACAGTTTAAATAAAGTTCATCCTGTAAATTCAGAAAATATGCTCTGTGTGATGGTTTCCATTTGAAAACAAACAATTAACATTTCCATGTCTCGAGAACAAAACTGAGTTAGCATTTTTTATTATGAGTCAAAGAAAAGTTGTAAATACATTTTTCTTAGCAACTGGTTATACAGATTATCTCAAGTTGCAAGTATTTTTTTTTTCTACAAATGTGTATACTAACTTTTCAGCAAAACAAAAAACCCACCATAAATATTTTAAAACTCAACCATTAGTATCTCTGTATTTTCTTCTAACCTCATAAAAAGGCTTTTATGTCTTTTATAACATTGTAATCAGTAAATGCATTTTATTTTGTGTCCTGGTTTTTCCACTTAATATTATTTCAAATATGTTTTCATATATCAAGATTTGCCATACTTGTTTTAAAACAACACTTTTTTTTTTATTTTTTATTTTTTTTTGAGATAATCGCCCAGGCTGGAGTGCAGTAGCATGATCATGGCTCACTGCAGCCTTGACCTCTCAAGCTCAGGCAATCCTCCAGCCTCAGATTCCTGAGTATCTGGGACTAACAGGCACATGCCACCATGTCCGGCTAATTAAAAAAAATTTTTTTTTGTAAAGATGGGATCCCTCTATTTTGGCCAGGCTGGTATTGAACTCCTGTGCTTAAGAGATCCTCCTGCCTTGGCCTCCCAAAGTGCTGGGATTACAGGCATGAGCCACTGCACCCAGCCAAAATCAACAAGAAAGCCCTCACCAGATGCAAGCCCCTTGACCTTGAACTTCCTAGCTTCTAGAAACGTAAGAAATAAATTTCTTTTTTTCATAAATTATCCAGTCTGTGGTATTGTGTTACAGCACTGAAAACACACTAAGACTAATAGATAAAATAGACTCTGTCAACAAATACCTGTTTGTTCTTCAATGTTTGTGTTTTATATGTAACAGGAAAGGACTCTAATACCTCCATTCTCATCCCTGCATGGAAGAAAATAAGTCTTTTGGAGAGGGACTCTAAAAATACATGCCTTAAAGTTACAAGAGGAGAAGCAATCAGCATTAGCAGAGAGTTTTCTTGTCTTGTAGATATTCTTACTGAACGGTGTGAAGATCTATCACCATCCTCCAAGACAGAGTCAAGAATATACGGTCATTGCCATGGCGACATGAGGAGGCAGCAAGCATAATGGCGCTTGGAATTGGAGGGGAGGATAGAAGGTTAGAAAAGGAAGAACAAGGGAAAGAGCTTCCCTCTTTCTTACCAAATGTATTCTAACTTTTTGACATGGCATAAAAGACTAACTTTCTTGTGATATCTCTCCAGTCTTCCAGGACTAATCATGAGTCCTGAAGTAATGTAGTATGGGCATTGGAGTTAGAAAGACCTGGATTTGCCAGCTGTATGACCATGGGCAAATCCCTTTAGTTCTCGGAGACTCAGTTTATTCATCTTAAAATAAAGGTAAAAATCACCACCAGTGAGGCTTATGGAAGGATCAAATGAAATAATACTTAGAGGCACAAACCTCAGTGCTTGACACACCAAAAGTTCAGTGAATAAATAAACATTCTCTAGTTTCTTCTCCTGGAACTCCTATTAGGCATATGTTGGATTTCCTCTTTCTGTCCTGCATGGATTTTACTATCTGTTTAGCTCTGTGTGCTGCATTATGGGAGATTTGCTCAGACCTCTCTTTCAATTTTCCCATTTTCTCTGCAACTGTGATTTTGTTGTTGTTAGCTCATTTTCAGCTCATCTTTTTTTTTTCTTATTGCGACTCCACTATTATTTACTTCTGTGTAGACTCTAGAAGTTTAAATAATCCTGGGCCAACTTTTATGTTAATCTCTCTATATTTCTATATAATTTCTTCCCTACACACAGAACTTGGAATTAGTTTCCTTGGAGATGATTTCTTAAAAGTGGAAGCATTTTTATGTATCCAAGGCTCTGGAATGACAACAAGTATTTTTGATACTTTCCCTAGGTCAGTGAGCAGAATTTTTTTTTTGTCCCCTTTTCAAAACAGGAAGCTCTTTGAGGCCCTACATTTTATTAGGGGGCTAACTTCAAATCTCCAGCTCAGAGCAGCATCTACTATCCTCATTTGTACATACATTTAAAAAGGAGAGCTTTATTTCTTATAAAGGGTTACAGCCTATAGGCTGGCCATCCTTCAGGCTGGGAAGCATAGTTTTCAGGCAGAAACCCAAAGCAGGCACTTCAAAGGAGGAAGGGTGAGAGAAATTTCTCCTGAATAGATTAAGTATACATATTCAACAGGTTATAGGAAGAGCAATGAATAGTCACAGAAAGGGGGCCATGCACACATATTAAGCAAACATGCATGTTACATACATCCCATGTTCCCTTTGTGGTGGAGAGACTTAACATGTAAATACTGCAAAATTAGATTATACGTGTCAAACGGAGGACACAGAGGCACTCTGTATGCAGTCTCCCTGGACTGGCCAGAACCATTCTGTCATTGGTGGTCTCTTATCAGGAAGGAATGCTGGTCAGTTGTGTTGAAACTGCAAAAAGGGAGGGGAGGCCAGACGCTGTGGCTCACTCCTATAATCCTAGCACCTTGGGAGGCCGAGGTGGGTGGATTGCTTTGAGCTCAGGAGTTCGAGACCAGTCTGGCAAACATGACAAAACCTTGTTTCTATAAAAAATGCAAAAAAATTAGCTGGGTGTGGTGGCACACACCTGTAATCCCAGCTACTTGGGAATCCCAGCTGCTGGAGAATCACTTGAGCTGAGAAGTGGAGGTTGCAGTGAGCCAAAATCATGCCACTCTACAACACGGTCTGGGCCACAGAGTAAGACTCTGTCTCAAAAAACAAAAACAAACAAACAAACAAAAACAAAAAAGGGAGGGGAAATGTGCAATAAAGCAAATCTTTAAAAGGACTGGCTTCTGTTTAACTCTTAGGAAAAAAGTCTTATAGTGGTCAGCAAGGGAGAGGGGTCCCCTTGGCTAAGAAGGGGTTGATTCAGTTGGGTGGGGGGCTTAGAGTTTTATTTTTGTTTCTCATATCTAAAACCAACTCTTTCTCTCACCCAATATGAAAGCTTTCTGAGTCACCTTGTGCTTACCTCCCTGGTTTAGATCTCTTTGTTTCCTTGGTGATTTCCCTTTTTTTTTGAGATTAGTTGTTGCTATGAACTGAATTGTGTCCCTCAAAATTCTCACATCGAAGCCCTAACCCTCAATTTGATGGTGTTTGGAGATGGGGCCTTTGAGAAGTAATTAAGTTTGTATGAGGTCATGATGGTCAAGCCTTCATGATGAGATCAGGGTTTTTATAAGAAGGGACAGCAGACAGCTTGCTTCTCTGTCTCTCTCTCCCCTCCCCCCACTTCCATACCTTCCATGTGAGAACATAGTGGGCAAGTGACAGTTTGCAAGCCAGGAAGTGAGGCCTCAACAGGGAACTGCATAGGCTAGTATCTTTATCTTGGACTTCTCAGACTCCAGAACTGTGAGAAATAAATTTCTGTCCTTTAAGCTATAGAGTCTATGGTATTTTGTTATGGCAGCCCAAGCAGAATAAGACAGATTTTGGTAGCAAGGAGTGCAGTGCTGCTACAATACATATCTAAAGATGTGGAAGTGGCTTTGAAACTGGGTAATAGGTAGAGGCTAGAAGAGTTTTGAGATGCATGCTAGAAATACGAACATTATGGGTGATTCTGGTGCAATCTCAGATGGAAGTGAGAAATATATTATTGCAAAATGGAGAAAAGGTGACCATTGGTATAAAGTGGCAAAGAACTTGTTTGTGAAAGGTAGAACTTATGAGAGATAAAATTGGATATTTAGTGGAGGAGATTTCTAAGCAAAATATTTAAGGAGTGGCTTGGTTCCTCCTGACTGCTTATAGTAAAATTTTAGAGGAAAGAAATAAATGGAAGAAGGACTTACTAAGCAAATAAGAACCAGAACTTAAAGATTTAAAAAATTCTCAGCCTATCCATTTTGCAAAAAAAGAAAAAGTTTTTTTTATGAAAAGAACACTAAGGATGTGGCTGAATAGCCATTTGATATGGAGATAAGTGTGGGTATGAACCCCAGACCCAGTCAGTTACCTCAGTAAAAACATTGCTAGTTTGAACTAAAGGGTAAAGAGATGACACAAAATGGAGTAAGACTGTGAGTATTCTTAGATCCTACAGGACCAGGACATAGAGCTATTTTGCTGCAAACATGAGCTGTTTGTCAAGACAAGGGAAGAATAATTTTGAAGGTGATCCAGAGATAATCAGGGCTGCCTCCTTGGTTTCAAAGGTGGGGGGCATCACCTCCATTTCAACAGGCCAGGCAGTGGCCATCCAGAATCTTGGGAGCAGGAGCACCATGTGGCAGAGCTGTGAGGGTGGAACCCCCACTAGAGCTATATGGGTATGATGCTGCCACCCCAATGGGTTCAGAAGGCAGAGCACTTAACCAAAGAGCATTATTCTCAAGCCTTAAGATCTGGTGAAATCCATATTACAAGGTTTTAAATTTGCTTAGGACCTCTCACATCTCTCCCTTTTGGAATGGGAATGTCTATCCTCTGCCTGTTCTACCATTGCAATTTGGAAGTACATAACTTTTCTGGTTTCACGGGGTCACAGCTCATGGGAAAATTTCCCTCAGAATGAGTCATATGTTGAGTCTAACCCATGTCTAATTTAGATGATGGTTAGATGAGACTTTGGACTTTAAACTTTAGAGTTGCTACTGGAATGAGTTCAGACTTTTGGGACTTTTTGGATGAAACAGATGTATTTTGGATGCAAGAAGGACATGAATTTGGGGGACGAATGGCAAAATGCTATGGACTAAGGTGTCTGACAGTTATTTTTTGACTATTATTTTGTTCTCTGATTATATTCTGTATGAATTTTAACAACAGGGAGACTCAACCGTGCCATCATATTTTTCCATGTTGTCTGGCATTGGTTAACATCCAACAAAAGTCATTATTATTATAATTGATAAAAACTATGGCTTTCATTTTATAATTTTAGGCCATATTTTTCAGCTTGAAATGCCCTTCTCTTGTAAATAGAGCACAATAAAATTTTATCAATAAATACTTTGGGAGATGCTGGCTATCATTTAAGGACCATTATAAATGTCAACTTGCAACTTAATGGAAAAAGATGATCCCTGGGCCAATTAGTCCTAAGGTTGGAACTTCTTTCATACTCTTACTAACTTGTGGCCTGGGAGAAGTTTCTTAATGTCTTTGAAATTCTTAGTTTCATCAGTAAATTAAAGATAACATCATTATCTTAAGGGTTGTTGTGAGGACTAAAACTTAGAATATATAAAACATGAAAACATTATCAACCACAGAGTAGTTGTTCAACACATGACTGTTTTTATTCTTCGTCTTATTATTATCATAATATTATCATTGGTGGGGCAGGGAGTTTATGAAACCTGGATTTCAGTTGCAGCTCTGAAATTGGGAGTCACTTTCGTTTCCTGGTTCTAAGTTTCTTTCACATGTAAAGAAAATGCAGGAAATTTTATGTTAAACATGGTGATTTAAAAACAAATGTTTATCTCCATTCTCTCCCAAAATCATAGTAATGTGAAATAAAGGAGTGCAAAAAGGCATAAACTTACAAGGAAAGAGAATGGGAGATGAGGAGACAGCATCTTTTTATTGACATAAAATTGGAAAACAGTTGGATGAGTAGTAACTGACTTAGATGGAGAAACTAAAACCTAAGCCTGTGAGGAGAAACCCATCAAGGAGCAATGGAGTCATCTGCAGAACCTCAACAAGTCTCACAAGTTATCTTTGAAGTTTTGGGTGCAGGATGAGACTGAAAAGAGTAGGGCTGAGTGAAAGGCTTTCTGAGTAGCAGTTAAACCATCACATCTCCCATTCCCCATTTTAACCAAGTGATGACCCCTCCTATATTCAGGAAGCAGAGAGAAGGCTCTGGATTTGAGTAGACCCAGTAGGTGGTATAAAGCCAGGGGTGAAGTGTCACAGTAAAAACTGGAGGATGGAATGAATGTATCATAATGTGGCCCAGAATATGCCACCCCAAAATTTGCCACTTTAGAGTGGCGATTATTTTGAGCTGAAGGCAATTCAAGTCAACAGATGCAGAAAGAGTTATCTGCCCACATCTTATCTACCTAAAAGCAGGGCATATATTTTCCTTTAATGTTGTCCCTTAAAGTCCAAAGACTATTTCTTTGTTAAAAGGGTATATAAGGCCCTGGAGTCAAACTGCTTCTTTGAGTTTCACTTCTTTTCTGTGAACTTCTGTGCATGTAAATATTAATAAAAATTGTATGCTTTTTCTCCTGTTAATCTGTCTTTTCTTAGTTTAACTTGCAGGTCCCCAGTTACTGGACCTAAAAGGATAGCAGAAAAGTTTTTCTTCCCTGACAATTGCAAATACCATTTGTAGCCACTCCTCCTTTCAGCTCCCAGATTGCTAGCTGCCAGACTTATACTCCCAAGTGATTATTAGAGAAGGCACCTCTAAGGGACCAGGCAGTCCAAGAGGAAAGTACCTATAGATATTGACATCTGGCAGAAATATCATCAAAGGAAGCACTAAAATAGTGCTGAGAGAGCCTCCAGTCTAGATAGGAATAGGAGGACATAGACCCATGAAGTATGCCTCGCTGTGAGAAAAATGACCTGAGAGGTTACCTGCTGTATTTGAAAAAATGACGAGAAGACTTGTTAGTTCTGTCAGAGAATTTGGGAATAATTAACAAAAAATTGGGTGTTTTTATTAGGAGAATCTTGGTGGCTTAGCTGAAAACAATATTTTATTGTCTAATAATGAAAACATTGAATAATGATTTAACCATAATTAATGATCTATTTTGAAATGAAAGGAAAAGGAAAGGTATCTTCTGTGGAGATTAGAGATCTGAGAGTCTTCCATCTGAGAGTTAAAAGGCAACATTAAAATGGAAAAGAAAATCAAGGAATAGCACTTAACATGCAATTTACAAATATGGTGGTAAATACTAGAAGTGGCTAAAAGAGTTGGAAATGATTGCTTCTGGAAAGGGAAAACTGGGAATTGAGTGTGCCAGAAGAGACAACTGTTGTTAAAATACTTATAGTATCATTAAAGGAAAAAGAGAGAGAGAATTGCAGTGCTCACCCATCCTCACAGATAATGCAGGGTTTATTTTTTATTTTTTATCAGCTTTGTTCATGGCCTCAGTGTGAGTGAAATGTTACATGTTCTTGAAAGATTAAAATTCAGGAAGAAGGCAGTAAGTTGTAGGGATAATTTAAGACAGTTCCCAGGAGCTAGAGAATGAAAGGTTTCATTTGATTTGATTATTAGAAGGCCAATCTGAGTTGGAGGGGGTGTGATTTAGATTATCACTCCTGTGAGAGGGTGTCTAAGCGACAGTAGCAGAATGATCCAGTTTAGAATGCTGAGGCTGCCGTCTTCTAATCCAGCTCTCACTGGGGCACCACTCTATCTTCTACATTTACAACCTTAGGGTGTTTGAGGACTTTCTAGTTTTTCCTTTTAGAATGCCAGCCCCTTTGCACTTAGGTACCAGCTTTTCCAGATATATGCATTCTGCTCAAGGGCTGACACAGTATTTGGTGCATAGATTGCAGTCAGAGGACATTCACAGAAAGTAATACTACATTAATTTCTTATAAAATTTTGTAATATTTGCTTACAAATTCCTTGCAAAATTTTTTGATCTATTTCCATAATATTAGCATTTTCATTAGAAAAACTTAGCATATTAATTATTTCATCTTTTTTTCTCATTAGTCATTAACACGTTGAGGTTTATATTTGTTCCTTACATATTTTTTGCTACAACAATTATTCACACTACTTTTTCATAGTCAATCTCTTTAAAAATTATTATTTTGCTTATTCCATAAATATCTGTTGAGGACCTACATTGTGACAGGCCCTATGCCAGAGGCTGATGGCAGTGAACAAAACAGATGAGTTATAGCTTTACCAGTTGGTGAAAAAGAGAGTTTTTAAATAAAAAGTTATACAACTAGATATAATTATAAATCATGTTTACAGAGTTATGTGTGAGAATTAAAAGGGAGATTCTCTTATAAGTTCCTAGGTTCAGAATTCTGGTTCCAATCTTTCTTGCTTAGAAAATTTAATTTAAAAAGGCAAGTATGCAGACCGGCATTCTTCAATAAAAACGTAATAGTGTACCAGGAGGTAACAGACGCCCATTATCCACATAGCTTTTTAATCTTTTCTATATTAATTCTTCTATTTATAGCTACTCAGTATGTAAAATGCAGCTGCCTGGGTATTCCTCCTGCTTGTAAACAACACAATAAAGTCTCAGTTTAATTAAAATTCCATAAATTGGGTGAAAAATCCCAGCTCCTTTCCCTTTTCTTCTCCTATCAATAGGATTAGAATATTTCTCCATCCAACTTTGCCTTCAGATGCTTATCACAGGCATTCTTAGAACCACTAGCTAATGAGAGGTATCAGCAAGTCAGGGGGAGGGAGAAAAAGGCTTATTTTCCAATTATGAATGTACCGATTCATTAACACTGACTCGGACATTCATTTTAGATTCAGGTTGTCATGGACTTGCATTTAAACAATAGTGGCATGTGGATCTTTGCCATCTTTCCTCAATCTTGCATGGAGATGCCACTTAAAAAACAGCAGAAAGGGGAACTGAAAAGGAAGGAAATATCCATGGCCTAAGTCAAAATTATGTAAGTTTGCTAAAGAACGCTAATTCTTTTCACCTACTATTGGCCAATATCAAACTACACTAAAATAATGGCTTATTCTACAAACTTTAAATCGGACACTAAGAAATTCAAAGTACAGAGGTACTTTTTGAATCAGAAATGCGAAGTATCTTATCCAAGGTTACAAGTTGCCTGAAGTCCTGGAAAAGTTAATGGCAGTATTAGTTAAAGCATCAAGTTACAATAGTTTAAATAATAACCTGTTATTCCCCAACTTTTATGAATATACTGAATCTTTTTATAAGATCACACCTCCTTAATAATGTACCACCAAAAACATAGTAAATTTTTAATGGAAAAAAATAAGATTAATTAATCATTTGTGTCATTGTTCAAGTGACTATCTCAAATGAACTTTTTCTTAACCTAAATTTGTTTTAGACTTAAGGGAATAATCCATACCCCTATTTTTCATGCACCAATGACATCACCCTCAGAAATTTTGTCTATTTCCCAGCATCAATTGTATGTCTATTTTCTTCATATTTTTGTTTTAAGTGAATCACTTTATTTCAACTTCAGTAATAATATGACTGAAATCAAGGGGTTGGTTTGATAGCTGTATTTTTTTCAAATAAACATAAGCTTAGAGTCTAGAATTTATCATTGTTGTCAGCTGAAGTGCTAGTTCAAGGCAAGCTGCAACTTCTGTTGCTTTTAAGCTACTGAGAAGTAAGATTTTCTGGTTGTTTATTACAAAAATAACTTAGCCTATACTGACTAATGATTTATTACTTTTTATATTAATAGGATAGTTACATACTGCATTCAAATCCTCTCAAAATCTTTGGAGATGCAAATGCACAGAGTGAGAAATCAAGAAGCTTAGCAGAAAGCAGCAGCTAGGAGGTAGAGGTTAGTATTAATAGCTGCATGGTGCTGGGGGGAAAGAATTGAAGTTTAAGTTCTGCCAAGTTAGAAAGTTCTGGTAAACATCTTAGACTTTCCACTAACACCTCAGAAAAGCCACACCTTACGACTAAGCCCAGGACTCTAAACTCCACTCTAGAATGTAAAGCAAGATGTAAATAAATCCACCATAACAAAACCTAAAACAAGCCTTCATTTGAGATTAATGTAATCCAGGCAGGCATGGTGGCGCATGACTGTAATCCCAGCACTTTGGGAGGCCAAGGCAGATGGATCACCTGAGGTCAGGAGTTTGAGACCAGCCTGACTGATATGGTGAAACCTCATCTCTACTAAAAATACAAAAATCAGCCTGGCATGGTGGCGGGTTCCTGTAATCCCAGCTACTCAGGAGGTTGAGACAGGAGAATTGCTTGCACCTGGGAGGCAGAGGTTACAGTGAGCCAAGATCGTGCCACCGCACTCTATCCTAGGCAACAGAGCGAGACTCTGTCTCAGGAAAAAAAAAAATAAATTAATGTAATCCATCAGTAACTTAACTGCTTGCCAGTACAAGCTCAACATTCTTTAGAGTAAGAATACAGAATCTCTATATGTTCATTCCCAAGTATCCAGGATAAAATAAAATATTACTAAACATTCGAATTAGCAGGAAAAAATAGGAAATATCAATTGAACACAAAACAACAGAAGATCCACAGATGACTCAGATGTTAAGACAAGGACAATGATTTTAAAACAGCTATTCTAAACATGCTAAAGGATTTCAAAGAAAAGATAGGCAGAATGGGTAAACAGAGAATCCCAGAAGAGAAATGGAAATCATAAGAGAAACAAATTGAAATTCTAGAACTGAAAATAGAATATCAGAAAAGAAAAAAAAATTACTCAATGGAAATTAGAGATGATCAGACACTTCGAAAGAAAGTATCAGTCTCACTCACACTGAAGAACAGAGAATAAAAGATAGAAAATATTAACCAAACTGCAGAGAACTGTGGGACAATAGCAAGCTGACTGAAATATGTGTGATTGAAATACCAGAAAGAAAAGAGAGAGAGAGAGAGCATGAAGTAGAATATTTTTAAAAGAAATAGGATTTTTAGGCCGGGCGCGGTGGCTCACGCCTATAATCCCAGCACTTTGGGAGGCCAAGGCGGGTGGATCACAAGGTCAGGAGATCGAGACCATCCTGGCTAACACGGTGAAAACTTGTCTCTACTAAAAATACAAAAAATTAGCCGGGTGTGGTGGCAGGCACCTGTAGTCCCAGCTACTCGGGAGGCTGAGGCAGGAGAATGGCATGAACCCGGGAGGCAGAGCTTGCAGTGAGCCGAGATTGCTGCACTGCACTCCAGCCTGGGCAACAGAGCGAGGACTGTGTCTCAAAAAAAAAAAAAAAAAAAAGAGGATTTTAAAATTCCCTAATATGGTGGAAATATACCAAGATCCAATAGCTCAGAGGTTCCTAGAAAGATAAATTAAAAGAACACCACATGTAGACAAGTCATAGTCCAACTGTGAAAACCTAAAGATAAAGGGAACAATTTTTAAAAGGCCAGATAAAAATACATATTATATAAAGGGTAATATATGATTTCTCATCAGAAAAATACAGTTAAAATACAATAGGATATCTTTAAAGTGTAAAGATTTTTTTTTCTTGAGAAAAAATAGTGCCGAGGTGATTAATTTTCTTCATTTATTTACTGAAAAACATGTTAAAGGAAGTTCTTGAGGTTAAAAGAAAATGATAACAAGTGGAAATTTGGATCTATATAAAGGACTAAAGAGCACCACAAGTGGTAAATATGTGGATACGTATAGATTACTTTTCTTTTTCTTCTTTTGAGACAGGATCTTGCTCTGTTACGCGGGCTGGAGTGCAGTGGCATGATCATGGCTCACTGCAGCCTCAACCTCCGGGGCTCAAGCCATCCTCCTATCTCAGTCTCCTGAGTAGCTGGGACCACAGGCACATGCCACCACACATAGCTAATTTTTTTTTTCTTTTGGTAGACATGGAGTCTTTAGATTTTGCCCAGACTGGTCTTGAGCTCTGAGCTCAAGTGATCCCTCTGCCTTGGCCTTCCAAAGTGTTGGGATTACAAGCATGAGCCACTGTGCCTGGCCCAGGTTACATTTTTTTTCTCTTAATTTCTTTAAAAATAATTAAATTTTAAAGCCAAAATAATACAATGTATTGTGAAATTTAATAATAGTAAAATATGTAACAATAATAGCACAAAGTGGAGAGGGAAGTTAATATGTTTATATGAATTTTTTCTGTTTTTTTGATACGGAGTCATTCTGTCACCCAGGCTGGGGCATGCAGGGACATGATCTTGGCTCACTGCAACCTTCACCTCCTGGGTTCAATCAATCCTCCCATCTCAGCCTCCAAAGTAGGTGGGATTATAGGCATGCACCACCACGCCCAGATAATTTCTTTTGTATTTTTAGTAGAGCCGGGGTTTAGCCAGGTGTGGTGGTGCATGCCTGTAATCCCAGCTATTCAGCAGGCTGAGGCAGGAGAATCGCTTGAACCTGGGAGGCAGAGGTTGCAGTAAGCCGAGATCGCACCACTGCACTCCAGCCTGGGTGACAGGGCGAGACTCCATCTCAAAAAACAAAAACAAAAAAAAAGAAGTTAAAACAAAGTACTAAAAGATACTCAATGAAGTAGAAGAATATAGAAAAGGAGGGACAAATAATAAAAACATATAGGATGAATGGGAAAAAAATAGCAAGATTTAAGCCCAAACATATCAACAATCTCATTAAATAAAAATGAACAAACATCCAATTATAAGACAGAGATTGTCAAGCTAGATACAAACAGAAAACCCAATTTAATGTTGTTTATAAGAGATGCATTTTAAATATAAAGATACTAATAATCTGAAAGTAAGAGAATGAAAAAATTATTCCATGAAAATGCTAAACCCAAGAAAGCTGGTGTGACTATGTTAATACAAGAAAAACTAGACTTCTAAATAAGGAATACTGCCAGAGGTAAAGAGGAATAATTTGTAATGATATATAGGTCAATTCAAGACATAACAATCCTGAATATGTATGCATCTTATAACAGAGCTTAAAACTATGTGAAGCAAAACATGCCAGAATATAAAGAAAAATAGACAAAATTACAATCATAGCTGGAGTTTTTAATACCCCCTTCTCAGTAATTGATAAAACAAGTAATAAAAAAAAATGGTAATACAACTGACATTACCTAACTGACATTTATAGGGCAATATATACAGCTTCAGTAGTATGTATATTCTTTTCAAGTGTACTTGAAACACTGACCAAGACAGATCATATTTTCTTCTGTAAAAAAAAAAATCAATAGATTTCAAATGTTAGATATTATACAGAGTACATTGTTTGACCACAATGAAATTAAATTTGAAATCAGTAACAAAAATATTTAGAGCATTCCTAAATATTTAGAAATAGGAAAACATCTCTAATTACATAACTAAAAGAAGTCACAAAGAAAATAGAAATTATCTAGAACTAAATGATAATAAGAACATAACATGACAAAATGTATAGGATACAGATAAAGCAGTGCTCAGAAAAACAATTTATAGCTTTAAATGCGTGTATTAGAAAAGGAGACAGGTTTAAAAGCAATGATCTAAGATTTTAATGGGAGATATCAAAAAAGAACCTCAAATTAAACACAAATTACATAGAAGAAAGAAATAGTATAAAGTAGAAATTAACAAAATAGAAAACAGACAAGCATGGGGAAAATTAACAAAGTCAATAGAATTTTGAAAGAATGAACAAAATAAGCCACATCAATTCTGCTGAAAAGAAAAAAAATGAAAATACAAATTACCCGAATGAGAAATGAAAGAAGAAACGCCACTTCAGATCCTATAGACATTAAAATAATACAATAAAAGAATACCATGAAGTGTTTTTATACCAATACATTTGACAAGTTTTAAAGAAATAAACAAATTTTTTGAAAGTCACCAATTACCAACATTTACACAAGAAGAAATAGAAAATCTGAAGGGTCCTGTATTTATTTATTGAATATGTCATTAAAAAGCCTTCCTGCAGAGAAAATTTTGGCCCAGATGGCTGTACTAATAAACTCAACCATATATTTAAGGAATAAATAATACCAATTTTACACAAGCTATTTCCAAAAATAGAGGTTGATGGAACTTTTTCCAGCTCATTTTATGGGGTCAGTAAATACTGATATCAAAACCTGACAAACACAATAGATGCAAAAATCCTTAGCAAAATATTAGGCAAGTTCAATCTTAACAATATATTATAGAAAAGGCAATACAACATTGTCAAGAGGGTTAATCCCAAAAATGTAAGATTGGTTTAACACTTAAAAACCAATCAATGTAATTCACCACATTACTTAAATAAAAGAGAAAAATGATATAATCATTTCAGTAGATGCAGAAAAGCATTAGAAAAAATTCACCACCTTTCTTTTGACAACAGAGTCTTAGCAAAGTAGGACTAGAAAGGAACTTCCTCATTCTAATAATGTGTACCTAAAAAACCTATGGCTAATATTATGCTTACTAAAATACTGAATCCTTTCCCTGTATGTCTGGGAAAGGCTGTATGTTCTCATTATTAAAATAGATTATATGGGTTAGGTGTGGCGGCTCTTGCCTATAATCCCAGTACTTTAGGAAGCCAAGATAGGAGGATACCTTGAGCCCAGGATTTGAAGGCTGTAGTGAGCTAATTGTATATGTTTGTGCCACTGCACTCTATCCTGGGTGACAGAATGAGACCCTGTCTCTAAGGATAAATAGATAAATAAATAAAATAGATTGTAGATTTAAATGTAAATGTTAAAATCATAAAGCTTGTAAAAGAAAATACGAAATATCTATATAAAATTTGAGTTGCCAAAATTTCTTAGACAAGGCATCAAGAAAATTTTAAAAAGTGAAAACATAAGTTATGCTTTGAGATAAAATATATACATTACCTGCAAATCACTACTGAAAAGACAAAAATATTAAATAGGGAAAAACCTGGACAGTCACTTCCTGAAAAAAGATATGTATAGATGGCCAATAGGTAAAGAAAAAGATGCTTCACATCATCAGTCATCAGGTAAATGCAAATAAAAACCACAATTAGAAACTACCTCACATCCACTAGACTGTAAATCTTAAGAGACTGATAGCAACAAGTGTTGGTGGGATGTTTTTATGGGTTGAATTGTGTCCCACCAAAAAAGACATGTTGAAGTCCTAACCCCCAGAACCTCAGAATGTGACCTTATTTGGAGATAAGGTCATTGCAGATGTAATTAGATGAAGTCATACTGGCATAGGGTGGGCCCCTAATCCAATAAGACTGGTGTCCTTATAAGAAGGTCGTTGGCCGGGCGCGGTGTTTCACGCCTGTAATCCCAGCACTTTGGGAGGCTGAGGCGGGCGGATCACTAGGTTAGGAGTTTGACACCAGCCTGGCCAACATGGAAAAACCTTATCTCTACTAAAAATACAAAAATTAGCTGGGCATGGTGGCAGGCACCTGTAATCCCAGCTACTCGGGAGGCTGAGGCAGAAGAATCGCTTGAACCTGGAAGGCAGAGGCTGTAGCGAGCAGAGATTGTGCCACTGTACTCCAGACTGGGTGACAAAGCAAGACTCTGTCTCAAAAAATAAAATAAAATAAAATAAAATAAAATAAAGAAAAAGAAAAAGAAAAAAGAAGGTGGTCATTGATGACAGAGACAAAAGGAGAAATTTCACATGAAGATGGAGGCAGAGATTGGAGTGATGCATCTACAGCATCTGAGGTTACCAGGAGCTGAATAGGCAAGGAAGAGTCCTCTCCTGGAGGCTTCAGAGGGAGCATGGCATTGCCGCCATCTTGATTTTGGACTTCTAACCTCAAAAAATGTGAAATAATAAAATTCTGCTATTATAAGCCAGTCTGTGGTATGTTGTTACAGTAGCCCTAGGAAACAAATACAGGTGTAAAATAACTGAAGCTCTCCTCTATTGCTAGTGATATTTTAAAATAAGCATTTCTTGTTAAGTTAAACATACACTCACTAGATGGTGCAGCAATTCTGCTTGGGTATTTACTCAAGGAGAATGAGAACACTTGTCCACCAGAAGACTTGTATAAGAATGTTCATGACAACTTCAGTAATAATAATAATAAACTGGAGATAAGCAAAATGTCTTACCAACAGGAGAATGACTAGAAAATAATACCGTATTCATAATATTGGATTCTACTCAGACATAAAAAGAATGAACTACTTGTAAATGCAACAATATATATGAATCTCAAAAACATTATGTTGAGTAAACAAAGCCAGACACAATAGTGAACATATTGTATAATTCTGTTTAGCTGACTATTAGGGCAAGCAAAACTATCCTATTATGACAGAAATCAGAATAGTGGTCTCCTCTGTAGGTTCCCTCTGCTTTACCTACAAAGGAGCTCGAGGAAACGTTTTGAGGTGATGAAAATATTCTTTATCATGATTGGGACATTGGTTGTGTGGATGTATACATTTGTCAAAACACTGGGCATCACTTTTCAGCATGACTCATTTTGAGAAGATTCCAGATCACCTTCATCTCATGGAATCCACATCTCCCATCTTCCCTTCTTATTTGTGGGACTTCAGCTTGCTCCCAATACATCCCTCTCTTCACTCTGCTGATGGCAAGGTGCTCACCTTTAAATAATCAGATGTGGTTAATACACAAGTTTCCCAGTTCCTCAAACTTCTGAGTGCCCTTAGAGCCTCCTCACGAGGCTTGAGGTGAAGGAAATCAACCTCTTTCCTTCCCCACACAGGATTTGCAAGAGGGAGATGCATGACACACCAACTATTCTCTCCAAAGAATCCTCCCTCACTAGCCTTTTCCATATCAACTCTTCCACGCTCTCAGGTTGAGTCCCTTAGCATGCCCTGTGTAAATGGGCTGGTGCCTTGCTCTGCGACAGTGGCGTCACCCTCAGGTACTTGGCATCTATCTGGTGGTTTTCAAAGTAAGACAGCAAAGTCCCATTTTAACATTCCCTTACATAACTAATCTCTTTCCTCTGCTCGTCTCTCTTAGCTTGTCCCTGTTGGCTTTTGTCACTTTCAACCTTGTGTTCCAGTTGTTGATGGACATATCTGTTTTCCCCCACTAGACTACTGGTTTCTGGAGAATAGGGTTCAAGTCTAATTTAACTTTGTATCTCTCACAGAACTGAATGGAGTTCTGGTACAGACTTGGGGCTTAATCCATATCAAGGGAATGGACAGATAAATAATTAATTAGAACTGCTTCTGCAGGATTGATGACTTTGGGCAGGGCTTAGCCTGACTTTTTGTTAAATACCGCAGGGTTTCCTGATTCCTTAGTCCATGTTGAAAACTCATTCATTCTTCTGTTATTCACTCAACAAATATTTTTTGAGAATTTATTTTATGACAAGTACTGGGTAAGTAACTGGAAATAAAACAGACATGGCCTCTACCCTTTGGAGTTTAGAATTGAAGCTTCATGGTGTGAATTTGACATTGAGAGATGAGTAAGCTTTGGCTAGGTGAGAAGGAAGAAGGCGAGTCAATCCATGAAGGGTAGTAGCTGGCAACTGCTCTTGACTCAGAGACAAGGGTCATGTGTGGATACACCCAGGGGAAGATAGAGACAGTATGTATAAATCAGCCAACCTGTAACAGGACAGTTTGGAAGAGCCTATGGTCCTGGCTTGAAGATGCATGTTCTTGTAGAGGATGGAGTGAGTCTAAGGAACAAACACAGGCTTGGGTGGACAAGAACAGCTGTCTCTGAGGGTGTTTCTGGAATTTGGTTCCCTTCAGCCTGGGGAATTCATATTCCTTAAAAATATGATCTACAACATACTCTAAGTCCTTTGTAGACACACTCATCCCGGTAGATGAAAATAAGCACTGAGATATCTTTCTGATGCCTGTGTGTGATAGTACCTGTCTCAATTGATAAATAACCTTGACAATTTTATAAGACATTTAGGTGTTCTTGTCTCATGATGTCACTAAATGAAGGTCTTATTATCTCCCTTCAACCCTCCCCACACACATACATGTGCTCACACACATAGACATGCACACGCTTACATACACACATACACATGCACACACATGCTCGCCCCAAGAAGCTGAAGTTACTTGGCTGGTCTGAAGTCAGGTATTTACTTACCTTTCATTAAATTGATTGACAAGGAATTTGAAAAGTGACCTTGGGGAAAGAATACGGGTTATCCCAACTGAACCTTCAACAAAACCATGCCAAATTTGCCTCAGGGAACAAAGGAGTTCTGCAAAATAGGCTAAGTCGGGCATATTTTCTCTACATCAGAATATCATGCACAATCATCTCAGCAGCAAAACTCAGAGTCACATGAAGAACCCAGTGTGTGTGGTCCAGAATATTAACAATACATTTTAATTTGAAGGCACTTCTGCCTGCAGGGCTCTGGGCACTTTAACAGAAAAATAACTAAAAACAAAAGAAGATCAAATAAAATGACAGACTGATCATAATCTCTGGTCTACAAGCAGAGAGCTGCCATGACTCTTAATTACACGTAAATAAGCAAGGTTTATGGAGTGTTGTGTAGCAGATAAAAATGTTAAAAATATAGGAAGAACAAGTTTTCACCAACTCTATTGTTTGTTGGTGAAAATGACTCCAGGAAACCCACTAACTAATGCAGTATAACCTGCAAACCATAGGGAACTCAAAAGAACCCAAACAATAACATTGAGGCTTAGCACTCATGGTGCACTCCTTCTGTGGCTGGGTTGACCTTTTATGTGGCAAGAGAAATCCTTCCAATATTTTGTGGTCCTGGCAACCTCCAGTAGTCAATGTTACAATATAGCTGTGGGCAAAGCCACAGGTGAAGGTCAAGGACAGGGCTAGGACAAGCATTTACAGAGAGGCTGGAAAGTATTCATGGGGAGAAGGAAGCAAGAGGGCAGATGAGGGTAGGTGGAGAGGAATGGGAGTGTAATGTTTGGAGCAGGAAGCAGAGTTCTTCCAAAACATGATGCAGGATTGAAGTCTTACAGCCAGAAAGAAAATAGTTTCTTGGAAATAATGGCATCCACCAAAAGGCCAAGGCAAAGAACCCAATGGAGATAATAAGTCATGAAGGTTGAAGCCAAGGGGGTGAGTGAAGCCATGAGGAGTAGATTCCAGGAACAGGGCTGGGTTGGAGCTGTCTTAGGAGACCCAGTGGAGGAACAGGCAGGGAGGTCTGTGCTTGCTCACAGTGGTCAGACAAAACACTTTGTGGCAAGGAACATCTCTTTCAGATGGGGACAGAGATATTTCAGCTGACAAATGAGAAATTAACACCAGATGGCTCCAAAAGACATGCTTCTCACATCTTGCTGATTTTTTCTACCTTAGGAGGAAGAAAGTTGAGCAATAAGGTAATGTCTACCCTCTAAACAAGGCTTCAAGTCTGTTTCATGAAGCACATCTTGTAATATGCTCAACAACAAGTATTCTGTGGTCAAATTCGTTTTAAAAATGCAACATACACAACTTTTTCTTTGTAATTTGCAATGCACATTAGTATATTAAAAGTTCTGAGAAGTCCTGCAGTAAAGAGACCTATTTAACTTGGTTAACCTTGTTTAATGCAGTGTTTCTCAAAATTGCTTGACCACAGAACATTCTTCTTCCATAACACCTGTTAATTTCCTGAGGGATCCTTGTTCTGAGCAGCACACTTTGAGAAATGTTTTTCTAGAACTTGTATTCTTTTTTTTTCTAGAACTTTTGGTCCTGTGGACTCAAGGCAAACCCTATCTTGATCCAACTCCAGGGAAATCACAGGAAACACTTGCTTTTGTTGTATAAATGAATTATCCTCAGGTGCTCACACAACACTTCCAGAGAAAGCCCTTGTTACTTATTTATTTAAAATAACCATTTACAAAAAAGGATTTGAAGTGGCATGTGTGTGTGGTGAGTTGTCATCTGAGTCTGGAGAGTGGTGGTCAGCACAGTCATTCAGTTTCATTGATTTATGTTTCAGAAGCAGTAATGACATGAGTGGTCATGATAAACCAGGCAGTGGGTGCCACATACTCGGAGGATGAGCTACATCATTCTCCAACTCTGGCCATTAATCACAGGGGAATGTGGCAATGTGGTGGTTGCTTATACAAAGTGAACAGAATTTCTGATTGCAAATTTGTCAAACTCAGCCTCTGAAAATGGTGATCAACTTTTTGGAGTCTGACCATCCCTGCATTGCAAATAACTGCCACACAGGTCTACAATTGCTGTGACTGTAGGGAACCAGCAGTTCCTAAAGCTTTTTGTGTGCTGGGAATCGGCCTCAACACACAATTTTTTAAGTAAAGAAAAGCAGTCAATATGGGATTTTGGGCAAGGCTTCAGGTCCCTTGGCATATGTGACACTATCCTGCAGACTTTTCAATAGCAGCATTCTGTGTTTGAAGCAGATTACTCAGGTTGCTGTTGAGGGCCACATGCCCCCTCCATCTTCTGCCTCCGCAGGGAGAAGCTCTACTTAGTGGACAAAGGGTATTTTACATGACCCACCTCTTGCTCAGAATGAGGGTGCCTTTGCGTGGGGGACTGAGGGACTGATGATGAGTGTGTCTTTTCCAGAGTGGGCCAGGGTGACCTGAGGGAGGCTCATGAGCTGGCTCAGGCATAAGCCTTGGCCCTATGACAGAACAATGCCTGGTTACTTGTAACTTCCTTTCTGGAGCCTTTACTTCCAATTATATTTAGATAGAAGTGGGTTTTTATTTTTATTTTTTTTGGTAATGCGACTGAAGGTTGTAAAGGGGACAGACAGTCTTTCAGCATAAAAACAAGGGTAGCTATGCTAGCAAGAGGTTAGCCTCAGGATAAGAGGCCTTTACAGATTTTTTGGAAAAGATATTTCAAATAAGACCAAGTCATTATGAGGAATATTTTCCTGCTATTTCTTCCAGATCTCCTCAGGTCCTCACCTTCATTTTTCTATATTAATCAGCAGCTCCTGAAAGAGGAGATGACTGAGAGGCCGAACACCAGAGGAGGCAGGATTTTGGTGGAAAGGGGCTGGAATTAAAAGGACTGAGAAACTACGGAAGGTCTAAAGTAGAGAGGCTGAAGGATAGGGTGGATGGAGAAGGCCCCATGCTGACTGAAGGTGCTGTGATCTAAGAACACAGATGTGATCAAGCAGCTCAAAGACATGGGGCAAAGAGGTTTCCTGCTGTTGAAACTGCTTGAGAAAGTGTTGAAAGGTAAATTGAGATCTATGGTAGTGAAACAGTCAGGGCAAGAAACCCTAACCACTGAGGAGAATCCAGTACTGAAGGGAGGTGGCATGGGGCAGGTGGGGTCCTCTCTTATGTTTCCAAGTGATACTTGGCTGTTGAGAGAGGGCCTGTGTGTACAACCCCACTCTAAGCACTAGATCCCCATCATCACTGCACATGGCCTCTGCTCTCCTGGGAAGATTCAAGTACATAAAAGGTGGAATGGAAGATGGTGAACAAAACGATGGTTATGGAAAGGGAGGTGGAAGTGGAAGAATTTGGGGAATTTGGGTCATTGGGATGGGCATGAACATCGACTATGGGTGGAGGGTGAAACTGACCATCTACAAGTTTGCAAAGCTGAACATTGGTATTAGCATCTCGATGGACATTTTGTTGTTATCTTGCAACAAGGTTGATGCTAAAGATTGGAAAGATGTTTAAACACACACACATGCACACACACACATACATATTCTATAAAGACACAGCTCTTTGGGGTTCATGGAACTTCTTGCTTCTGCAATAACAAAGCAGTGGACATTTTGTCATACTTTTTGGCCTTCCAGTGTCTGAACCTTCTTCCTGTGTTTGGGAGTTTCTCACATTATGAGGCATAGTCTGTAACGTGCTATAGAAATGAAAATAGACATTTTCTTTACCAGCCTCCATTGTAGCTAGGGAATGGGTTACATAGCCTAGGCTCTGGCAAGCAGATTTTAAATGGAAAGCTGCTGATGTGAAGAAGCAGGGTCTGCCCAGAATCCATGCAGGTGGCAGCAGGGGCAGTGGAGCAGTAGGGATAGAGGTAGTTGTGGGGCAGTGAGGACAGGATGCAGGGAAATTAGTGTGGGCAGTGGAGGCTCTGGGGGTGGTAGTGACGATAGTGGCTGCCTTGGTGCTGGAGGCAATTATGCAATAGGGGTTGCTTTCTAGAGGCAGCAGGGACAGTGGTTTTAGTGGCAGCCCTAGTGCCCGATGTCTAGTGATGCTGTCAGTGCCACCTGTGGCATTGGGTGCCCAAAGGTAGAAACAGTTTTGCCTTGTGATTTTGGGCATTGTACCTGGCTCTGTAGCCTTCAAACCTGGATCTCTCGTCTTCCTGAAGCTGTTGCAAGCTACTCAATATCCTTTTCTGCTTAAATTAGCACAAGTAAATGTTTGTTGCTTCCAACTAACAATCCTGACTGACAGATAGAGCAAGGTCTTTAAAAAATAGGTGTAACTCCACATATTATTCTTGTGTGTGGAGAATTGTTTGCGCACTAAGCCAACAATGTCTCAGAGTTAGTTTTCATTCATTCAGCATAACTTATCAGATATGGAATCCATAAAAATGTTGAATATACAGTAAGAGAGTAGAGTGGCAGTTTCCATGGGGTGGAGAAAAAGGGGAGATGTTAGTCAAAGGGTACAAACTTTCAGTTATAAGATCAATAAGTTCTGGAGACTAATGTACAGCATGGTGATTATAGTTAATAATAATGTATATTTGAAATTTGTTGAGAGTAGATCTCAATTGTTCTCACCACACATGAAAAAAGGTAACTGTGAGACGATGATATGTTAATTAACCTGATCGTGGTAATCATTTTGTGATGTAGATGTGTATCAAAACATCAATGTTCAAACCTTATATATTTAATCTTTATTTGTCAATTATGCCTTAATAAAGATGGAAAACAAAAACAACAACAACAAAAAACAAATACTTATCGTGCATCTACTTTGTGGCAGACACTGAACATAACATGACATTGCAACAGATACTGGATATAGCAGTGACCAATACAGACACTGTCCTTGCCACCACGGAGCTTACAGTTTAGCAGAAAACACAGATATTACATAAGTAGTGAAAAGTGTAATGACCGAGACCTATACAATGGTAAATAGTTATGTGCTATGGGAAGGTTAACAAATAGGGAAGCGTAACCTAGTTTTAGGTACCAGGAAAAGCTTAACCTGAGACACGAATGATTTATAGGAGTTAGCAAGGCAAAGGGAAGTAGAAAGAGGAAGAGCATTTAAGATGAAGGAACAACATCTTCGAAGGTCCAGAAATGAGAGACGCAGTGGGGATTTTGAGAATCTGAAGGACATCTTGTATGGAAGAGAGAAAGAGATATATAGGGAGAGCTGAGAGAAGAGGTTGGAGGAGTAAGTGAAGCCAGAGTGTGAAGGGTCTTGTAATCTATGAATATAGTGTAAATTGCTGAGACCCTCCCTCCACTGAGTCAGTCACCATAACCTGTATTCATTTGCCACAGGAAAAGAAGACACAAAAGAGCCCAAAGAACATTCATAAGTCAACCAAATATCTAAATAGATTATTTAATGTTATGGGCTGCATTGTAACACCCCAAATTCATATATTGAAGTTGTATTGCCCCAGTACCTCTGAATCCGACTGTATTTGGAGTTAGGACCTTTAAAGAGGTAATTAAGGTAAAATGAGGTCATTTGGGTGCATTCCTATCTAATATGACTGATTTCTTTGTAAGAAGAGATTTGGCATAGACAACACCCAGACTGAGGGGAGACCATGTGAGGACAGAGTGAGAAAGTGGCCATTTGCAAGCCAAAGAGTCAGGTCCCAGGAGTAACCAGCCCCATCAGTACCTTGATCTTGGACTTCTGGCTTTTAGAATTCTGAGAAAATAAATTTGTTGCTTAGGCCGCCTGATTTGTGGTATTTTGTTATGGAAGCCCTAGCAAACTAGTACATTTAAAATCTAAACAGAAAAAATAGTCTTAAAAATCAAAGAGCTTTTGATTTGTAAGACCTGGAATCCTTGAAAGAGAAAATATTTTCCACATGCTCAAACCTGGCTTTGAAAATCCAAAGACAAATGCTGTAAAAGTTAGGACATAAATTTAATATGGCAAATAAAGAAGTTGAAAAGAACCTATAATGATCTTTAAAGAAGGATAACAGTTGGCCGGGCACAGTGGCTCACGCCTGTGATCTCAGCACTTTGGGAGGCCAATGCTATCTTTAAGATAAAATAAATGTGCAGGGGGGGAATAGAGTGAAAGAGAGCTTCACCCAGCATGTGATTAGGAAGAATCAAGCCTTCGAGACAAACCTATATGAAGCATAGTGCTAGACCTTAGAGCAGGAAATGTCCAAGTGAAGCAACTCTCCAGATAGATCTGAGGACAGTTACGTTAACATCTTAAGCACACAATGAAGCAGGAAGACAGCCGTGTACTTATGAAAGGGGTGTGGCTCTGGCTTAGAGAGGTTTATAGACTCAAAGAAGCCTAATGATTAGGTAAGGAGGACTTGTCAGCTGGAGGCTGTGGTGGGACAAAGGTAACCTTAACAGAGGCTGGTGGACCTCTGTAGAGGCCAAAGACCAAAAAATGATGGGTAAGAGGTGCAGCTCATCAGATACCAGCAGGAGACAGAGGATGACTCTGGTCCAGATGCCTTACTATATCCAAACAATCAGAGAAATATAAGGCTTCCCCAACAGGTAGAAAGGGAATTTGACTGAGGAATCAGTAATTTAACTTACAATCACAAATTACATTTAGTTATGAAAAACAAAGGAGGTTTGTGGCCTGTGACGTTCATATTTAGCATTCCTGCAGATCAGCACAGCTCTAGTACCATAAAGAGAGGGGGCACTGATCATGAAAAATAGAAGTTTAAGTTTATTTTAGAATCAAGCGGACTCAAAAGACAACTATCACTTGACACTCTGAGAGTGACTTCATGGAGTGGCTCCAACTCCACACAGTTCTTCTTTCATAAAGCCAGTTAGTTATATGACTCAGCAATAGCTTATTTATTTATTTATTTATTTATTTATTTATTTATTTATTTATTTATTTATTTATTTATTTATTTTTGAGTCAGGGATCACCCAGGCTGGAGTGCAGTGGTGCAATCTTGGTTCACTGAAGCCTCTACCTTCCAGGCTCAAGCAATCCTCCCACCTCAGCCTCCCAAGTAGCTGGGACTACAGGCGTGCACCATCGTGCCTAATTTCTTTCTTTCTTCCTTTCTTTCCTTCTTTCCTTTCTTTCCTTCCTTCTCTTTCGTTCTTTTCTTTCTTTCTTTCTCTCTTTCTTTCTTTTTCTTCTTTCTTTCTTTCTTTCTTTCTTTCTTTCTTTCTTTCTTTCTTTCTTTCTTTCTTTTTCTTTCCTTTCTTTCTTTTTAAGGTAGAGATGGAATTTCTCCATGTCACCCAGGCTGGTCTCAAACTCCTGGACTCAAGCGATCCACCCACCTCGGCCTCCCAAAGTGCTGGGATTACAGACATGAGCCACCACACCTGGCCAGCAATAGATCTTTCTGATGAAACAAAAACACGGTGGATACTGAATAGTCCTAGAAAGATTTGAGAACTGATTTTGTTGGCTTAGACCATTACATACTGCAAATACCTTATGTTTGGTAGGACCAATACCAAGAACATTGATGCAACAGTATAGAAAGCTATTGGTATCCCTGAATTCACATTTCAAGTTTTTTCCACTTGGATATCTGATTGTAAAACACTCTAGGAATTTTTTCTATGAGTTTATCTTCGATTGATTCCTAGAATAGGATACCATAGAAAATAGAGTTACACCAGGGGGTCTAAGAAAAAAAAATCACTGCAAAGCACTGGAAAATTCCAGAGTAATACAAACTCTGAACTAAAGGGGGGTGGGTAATTTAGACACTGTGATGAGCTGTTAAGTTTGGAAGAGGACACATTTTGCAAAACAAGTTTAGTAAGTTGCTGATTTGCAACAAATACTAGAAATGAACTCCATATTAATAGCTTTCCAGTGATTTCTCAAAAGTCTCACGTTATTTTGGAGTCATAATTGGCATAATTTTGTTTTACTATGAATGTTTAAATTCTATTGTTTTCTTTAGTACCAAAGGTATGTTCAAACTTTCAAGTGAAATTTTGTGAAGTCCAGAAAAAGACACCTGTTTTTTGGATAGCCATAGCCTTGCATTAAAGTACAGGGCTCATATCTATGTACTGGGGTCTCTTATATGACCAACAACCTATAGAACTCTATATGGTGACTCTGTTTTGTGAATTTTATTGATATTTTTTGTAGTTTGGTGTACTAATGAAATGAAGACCCTAGACATTGATTCCTAATGGTGTGAATCACTTTCTTCCTGAGCGGCCCGTGACAGATAGTCCCTGGTGATCCCCAGTTCCTGATATTTATGCCCTTGTGCAGTCCCCTCTTGCACTGAATAGGTCTGACTTTGTAATCAACAGAATATTCCAGGAATAATGGATGTCTAAGGCTAGGCCATAAAAGATATTGCAGCTTCTTTCTTGGCCTCCTGGATCATTCACTCTGGGGGAAGCAAGTTGTTACATCATGAGGGCTTCTTAAGCAGCCCTAAGAAGAGCACCTACCAACAACCCTGTGAGTGAGCCATCTAGAGGCAGACTCTCCAGTCACAGCAAAGTCTCGCGATGTCTTAGTCCTGGCCAACATCTTGACTACAACCTTATGAGAGACCCAAGACAGAACCACTGATTTAAATTGCTCTCAAAGGCTTGACTCACATAAACTGCATGATATAACAAATATCTTTTTATTTATTCTACTTATTTATTTATTTTTTGAGAAAGAGTATCGCTCTCTTTGCCCAGGCTGGAGTGCAGTGGTGTAATCTCGGCTGACTACAACCTCTGCCTCCCAGGTTCAAGCCATTCTCCTGCATTAGCCTCCCAAGTAGCTGGGATTACAGGCATGCACCACCACGCCCAGCTAATTTTGTATTTTTAGTAGAGACGTGGTTTCTCCATGTTGGTCAGGCTGGTCTCGAACTTCCGACCTCAGGTGATCTGCCCGCCTCGGCCTCCCAAAGTGCTGGGATTCCAGGCATGAACCACTGTGCCCAGTTGATATCTTTAATTTTTTTAAGCTCCAAAGATTTGCAGTCATTTACTATACAGTAATAGATAAATAATTTAAAATCTTTGGGCTACCACCTCTTTTACCTTTAGTAAATATCTGAGATGTATACAATATATGCAAGCTTTGTGTTAGTGGTACTGTGAGGGAAACTGAGTTAGATCCAGTGTGGGGTGATGTGGGCTGGTGAGAGAGAATAATAAAGCCTGTAATAGAGAATGTCAGTAGTTAATAGTGGAAAAGAAGGCTGTGGCACATATTGACGGGGAAGTCATGAACCTCTTGAAAAAATACAGGCTGCAGAGAACTCCCCCTAATATATAGAAGGGAGACTTCAGCATCTTTTTTTTGAAACATTTTCTCCACTTTTATTTTATTTTATTCTTCTCAAGATTTACTAAACAGTCTGGTATACAGTTGATGTTCAATTGTTATTTTTTAATTTTTATTTTTATTTTAAAGGAATATAAATCATTCTATTACAAAGATACATGCATGCGTATGTTCATTGCAGCACAATAGCACAATAGCAAAGACATGGAATCAACCCAAATGCCCATCAATGATACAGTGGATAAAGAAAATGTGGCACATATACACCGTGGAATACTATGCAGACTTCAGCATTTTTTTAAAGATTTTTAAGAGTACTGAATTTATTCTTTTTTATAAAAGAGAGTATATTAGTTATCTATTGCTATGGAAGAAACAACTCCAAACTCAATAACTTAAAACAAAAATAATTTATTATGTCTCATAAGTCTGTGATTGACTAGAATATTCTACCGGTTCTGCTTTGGCTCACTCATGCAGATATAGACAACTAAGCAGGGGTGAGTTGGTCTCACTCAGATGTCCAGGGCCTCATCTAGGATGGGTGGAATGGCGGGGGTGGCTGGGACTATATCTTCATGTTGCCTTTCATATGGGACTTCTTCACAGCATGGTTTTTTCAGGGTTGCAAGAGGGTGAGCATGGAAGTCTTAATATGTTGCTTCTGTTGAGTTCTATTGGTTAGTATCAGGCCACAAGCCCAGCCAAGATATAAGAGGTGAGAGATAGACTCCACTTCTTGATGAGACGACGTGCAAAGAATTTCTGGCCAATTTTAGTCTAGTACAGTGATAATGATCACTTTTTAAAAATTCAAGCAATACAGAGGAGCAAAAGAGGAAAGCTATAAATCACCCCAAATTTCATCATCCAAAAATAAGTAATGTTAACATTTGATGAATGTCATTATTTAAGATCTATCTATATGCATATATGTAAGAAGATGGATGGATGGAATGACGGTTAGACAAGTGACTAGGTAGCCAGAAAGTAATAACCTTTAAGAGGGGAGAGTCATTTATTTTCTTACCTACATGTTACAGTTTTAGCCAAGATGGATTGGCTGCTTGCTAAGAAAGATGCGGAAATGAGCTCTCTTATAATTTTTCTTACCCTTCCTCCCCATCTGTAGATTTATTTTAACCTAGTCAGAGTTTGCAAATTTACTTTTTTGTTTTGTAGTCATAATCCTTCTGGTTGTTTAAACATTATTCTTTATTTAAATGATTACAATGATCATAGGTGCCTCTTTTACTGTGGCTCCTGCTTTTGGTGGATTTTCGAGTCATGTGCTGTATCCCTTAAGTACTTCTGAGCTTTAGAACATGGAAGTACTTCTATGTTGCCCTTATCCTTGAATCATCATTTGGCTGGGTATAATATTTTTTCTTTCCCACAGAACATTAGAGACATCATCCCATTGTCTTCTAGCATTCAGTGCTGCTAGCAATAAAGTAGGATGATGTGTTTTTTTTTTTTCCTCGTTTGTAGACCCTCCACACTGGGGCAGGGTGGAGACTGGGGGGATGTCCAAATTCACAGGGAATTCTAGAATTTTTATGATTTCACCTGGAATTGTTTTTATGTAACTTGGTCTATATCAGTTTTTTTAGGGATTCAATAGAATTAAATTTAATTTTTTCTTTATTTCAGGAAACATGTATTGCATTATATCCCTGACTATTGTTAATGTTTTATTTGACAGGTTCTATTATCATTATCTCAATTATTATCATGTCAGATCTTCATTATCTTTCATATCTATCATTTTCTTCTAGTTACCTTAATCTCTTTGCCTTGTTCTTCTACATTCATGTTGATGATTTAAAGTGTTTTAATATAACATTAATTTTCTTTTTACTTTTTCTCTCGTTGGGTTTCTAATGGTATGATGTGGTTTCTTAATCTGTCTACTTAGCTTTGCATTTTCTTCATTTTTTATTGTGTATCATATTGTCACTGAACTCTTCTTTTATTAAACTCATAGTCTTATCAAATCCTTTGCTGACGTAAAGCACTATGGCACGTTTATTCACATTGCTTGTGCTATATTTTCTCAAGAATGCTACATATGTTTTTCTCTTTTGCATGATATAGTCTTTCTTTCTTTTCTTTCTTTCCTTTCTTTCTTTTCTTTCTTTCTTTTCTTTTTCTTTCTTCTTTCTTTTTCTTTTTTTTGTGATGTCATATATTTACATACTTATCATGCTCTTTCTCTCTTTCTTTCCATTTGTACTTTGTCACTCTTCCCATCTTCTCTGATGCCAGTTTCTTTCATTTCTCTGAGCCATAGTATGAGGACTAGGTTTTGCATTCCATCCACTTTGCTGAGGCCTAAAGGCTCAGGAATCTGGGAGTACTAGATTTTCGTAGGGATTGATTATAGCCCTTCTGTGGGACCTAAGCTCTCTTTTTTTCTGGGATCCCATTAATTCTTCTATACCAGGGTCTCCTTCACCCTGTTAGAGATGTAACCCATTTCAGTGTCCTTTTGAACAATTCTGCAAAAACAGCACAATCTCTGACAAATAAAATCCTGGTGGCCTTGCCCAACCCATTAATGTCCTAAAGTCATGTCAAAATAGTGAAAATAGAATAATATAAACCCCACTTTGGGAAGGAAAATATGAAATTGGAAATAGAAGGTCTATCTTCAAGAGTGATAATAGCCTGATATTTTTTTCATACTTGTAGAATCAAGAATCTACAATGAAGAATTCTCTTTAAGAATCAAATCAGCTTTGAGAGAGAATTCTGTAGCAAATTACTTACATAAAATGTCTTTGCTTATAAAGGTACTGTGCTATAAATTGCCTTTTCTGTGCTGATAAGAAAGCTAAAGACTCTGGAATGTTTAATATCCAGGTTGCAAAACAAAATAACTCACATGGCGACTGGTCATGTTGAGGCAAAGCTCTACAGTAACATGAAAATTAACCGTGTATGTTTTTAAATCACAAATAACAAAGATTTCCCATTGATTTTCTTGATATTTAATGCATAACTATAAGGACTTTTTGTTGTCAAGTTATTTTTCTAGAGTTCTCATTACTCCTGTGATACATAATCCCTTAGCCTCAATGTTTGAATAGACTTCAAGATTTTGAGAAATCTTTTATATAATTACACAAAGTCATAAAGTATGGCTCGTGAAAAAGGTAACAATGGTTCACAAAATATACATATTATTAATTATTTCAGATGTAAATACATTTGCAATGAATTCATTATGCTTTGTTTACCTCTGTTTTGTCATAGCTTTCCAGGTCTTGTTTTCAAACACTAAAAATATCTCAGAATATTTTCTTGTGTTGAAACATTAATTTACTCAGCTGATTCTCTCGGAGTAGTGGTTTATAACAAGCTTGTTAAAAGTGTTTTTGACAGTTTCTAAACCTAACCCCAACATGAATCCAAGATGGATCAAAACAGACAGAATGTTTGAAGAGAGAAAAAATGTCACATCAAAGATAGCTTTGATTCTTCTATAATTAAATAGTGCTATGGATTGAATTAAACACACACTATCCTAGGCTGAAGTTGAGCTGATTTCTTGTGCTTCAAAATCAGCCAGAACCCACTATCTGAGAAAAATAAATGAATAAATGATGTTGGTAAAGAAATAGTTAATTCTTTGTCAGCAAATGGGCTTGCCTATGCTTGAGATAAATTGAGCCACATGAAGGTTGTACTTCTGTCATAAAATGTGTGTGTGTGTGTGTGTGTGTGTGTACTCTAGTAGAAGTGAATTTTTAATCAGATTAAACTGTCTGAATAGGTAGTCAGTGTGTGAATTCCCCACCCCCACCTTTTCTTATGCTAATGAAGATGTGGTGTCAGTCACTCTTGGCTTGTGTTCCTGCTAGGCAGTTATGAGTAGTGAGACCTTGGACAGGTTATTTAACCTCTTTTGAGCCTGGGTGTCCTCAACTGTAAATGTGTGGTAGTGAGAAATAAAGGAGTTAATATGTATAATAAAAATGCTAGGCATTTTGTAATATGTATGATTGCTATACTACTGCTGAGTTTCTAGCATATTTTGAAGACATAGGTAATGGCTAGAAGTTGGCAAGGCTCAGGGGTCTGCACATATAAATAAGACATGGACCCTGCCTCAATGAGCTTACCATCTGAAAGGTAAGAGAGCAATGGTGACTAGCAGCTAAGAGAACACATGACAGTCACCTGTAAAAATGGCAAACTTGTTTACCCAGGTCAATGGCTTCTACTCATGGCCAAAGGATCTTCTTGAAATAATAACTATTCTCTCTTCCATGAATAATTTACATAATGATAAAAGACTACTAGATGTGACAAAATGGTAAGAGAAGAAGGTGAACACAAAGAGCACATATTGAGGACATAGCAGAGTGGTGGTAAAAGCCATGATAATTGACATTAACTGGGTGAACATTGACTTCATTCTTTGCAGAGTATATTTGTGAGACTTTGGGCAAATGACATTCTCTTTGGACTTCAGCTTTCTAAAATAATGCTAATGGGGGTTGGAAGGGAGGTGGGATGGTTAATGGGTAGAAAAAATAGAAAGAAGAATAAGACTTAGTATTTGGTAGCACAACTGGGTGACTATATTCATAATAATTCAATGGTACATTTTAAAACAACTAAAATCATATAATTGGATTGTTTGTAACACAAAAGATAAATGCTTAAGGGGATGGATATCCCATTTTCCATGATGTGATTATTATGCATTGCATGCCTGTATCAAAATATCTCATGTGACCCACAAATATATACCCACAAAAGTTAAAAATTTAGAAAAATAATAAAAATTAAAAACTAAAGTAATGATAACAAAAAGCTTTTACTGAGTGCTTCCTGTGTGCCAAGGATCAGGAGAACCCTCAAGCTGCCTTATTAGATAGGTACTATTATTTTCCCTATTTTACATCTGAGAAAATGGAAGCTCAAGGAGGTTAAGTAACTTGCCTAAAATCACACAGCCAGCAAATATTTCTGCTGTTATTTTCACGGAGGCAGCATGACTCCCAAATCTGTGTTCCTAATCCAAAAAACATAAACTTGAAGATTTCTTTCCCTTTAAATTTCATGTTCTGAATGCAGTGAAAATGCAATTGGCTCAATGATTTTTAATAATGGGAATAGTTTTGGAAATTTTGTTGACCTAAACAAAAATGAGTCTAAACAGTGGAATGTTTAAACCAGAGTCTCTTCTCCTGGTTTCTGTCCCTTCTGAACTTGGAACCATACTGTTGTCAGGATGGGATCTCAGCATGGGTAACTTTGCCTTCAGGTACTTTAAACAATGATTTCTGCTAATTATGTTCATCTGGATTCTCCTAGGCACTAAATTCCTCCCATAGGAAAAATTTACTTTCTTCTTAAGGTTGTTGAATTACTCACTAGTTCCCTGGCACAAAAATTTACTGAATGATAACCGGATGACTTTCACAGTCATGTCTTGTTGTTATTTAGACCATCATTAATAGAATGTTTCTTCCTAGAGAGTATTTTAAACATATCCTTATAAAAGTCCCATTGAGTAGATATTATTAATATTGTCTCTATTTTCAACTGAGCCCCAGGGAGGCTGATTAACAAAGATGACTGAGGTCACAGCTGCTCCCTAAGGAAATTTACATTTCTGGAAAATAGTTAAGAGTTGCCGCTAGACTTTCAGTCATGCCAACTGCTTTATCTAACCTCCTTCTACTATGACCCCTCCCCACTGTTGTCTGTATTAAAGGACACAGGAAGAACAGGTATATCTGTGATGTCCTATTTGATAGCTTTTCCAGAAATGTGAAGAAAGTAGATAGGTGATGTAAACTCTCACATAGACCTGCATGCACAAACAAGAACAAACGGGCCATTAAGTGAGGGAGTGGGGAAATAGAGTTAAGAATTTAAGGCTGGGCACAGTGGCTCACGCCTGTAATCCCAGCACTTTGGGAGGCCGAGGTGGCGGATCACGAGGTCAGGAGATTGAGACCATCCTGGCTAACACGGTGAAACCCTGTCTCCACTAAAAATACAAAAAATTAGCCAGGCGTGGTGGTGGGTGCCTGTAGTCCCAGCTACTTGGGAGGCGGGGACAGGAGAATGGCGTGAACCCGGGAGGTGGAGCTTGCACTGAGCCAAGATCGGGCCACCGCACTCCAGCCTGGGCGACCGAGAGAGACTCTGTCTCAAAAAAAAAAAAAAAAAAGAGAGAGAATTTAATGAGAAGAAATACAGTTCAAACCATTTGACTCCTTATAGACTAAATAGGCAGTTGATTAAAATAATATTCATTTCAACCAATTGATCTGGACTTTTTGTAGACTGTTGAAGTCTCATGAAAACATAAAACGAGTTTGTTGCACTTTTAAAAGTCTCTATCAGACTTCCTTCAGGCTCTAGGCTCATGATAATGATTGGAATAAAACTGGTTTTGACCACAATGAGATATCATCTCACACCAGTTAGAATGGCAATCATTAAAAAGTCAGGAAACAACAGATGCTGGAGAGGATGTGGAGAAATAGGAAGGCTTTTACACTGTTGGTGGGACTGTAAACTAGTTCAACCATTGTGGAAGACAGTGTGGCAATTCCTCAGGGATCTAGAACTAGAAATACCATTTCACCCAGCCATCCCATTACTGGGTATATACCCAAAGGAATATAAATCATGCTGCTGTAAAGACACATGCACACGTATGTTTATTGCGGCACTACTCACAATAGCAAAGATTTGGAACCAACCCAAATGTCCAACAATGATAGACTGGATTAAGAAAATGTGGCACATATACACCATGGAATACTATGCAGCCATAAAAAATGATGAGCTTATGTCTTTTGTAGGGACATGGATGAAGCTGGAAACCATCATTCTCAGCAAACTATTGCAAGGACAAAAAACCAAACACCACATGTTCTCACTCATGGGTGGGAATTGAACAATGAGAACACTTGGACACAGGAAGGGGAACATCACACACCGGGGCCTGTTGTGGGGTGTGGGGAGCGGGGAGGGATAGCATTAGGAGATACACCTAACGTAAATGACAAGTTAACGGATGCAGCACACCAGCATGGCACATGTATACATATGTAACTAACCTGCACATTGTGCACATGTACCCTAGAACTTAAAGTATAATAAAAACAAACAAAAACAAACAAACAAACAAACAAACAAAACAAAAAAAACTGGTTTTGAATGGAGCTCCTGCTAAACAGATGAATGGTGGGAGCTGGAAAGTTACTGAAGGACAGCCAGCTTTTTCTGCAAAACCACACAGCAATACACAAAGCCATAATGGTAAAAAATTGCGTACATCTGAGAAGAAGGTATAAACTAACATGTTATGGGGAAATGAAGAGGGCTTGGGAGAGAGAGGAGGGTCGGAGATTAAAAGAACTCCAGGGATGGAGGCAGAACCCAAAAGAAACCAAAGAAAAAATAAAAGTAAATGCTAAACAGCTCCCCTTACAAATGACTTTCACATGCATGGTAAGAAGTGAACTAAAAGAAAACAAAACCAAGAGATATAATAGACACATTATGTAACAAGGATTACTAAGGAGGGGCTAAAACAAGAAACAGACTTGGAATAATTTGGATATGGAAAGTTTATGCAAGATATAGACACAACAGGCTAGGGGGAATTATGCCAACATGGGTCAAGGCGGATATTGTGTCTGAAGGGAGAAAGAATGTCACATAATAAATAAGTTGGCAGTGGGACAAAATATGTTTGGATGGAAATAAAAGATAAAAGGAAACTAAGACTAATAGGAAATTATTATAGACCATCTGGGTCAGATAAAAAGGCAGCTCAGAATGTTTATGCAGATAAGGATGCCCAAGAAAAATACAGTATGGTCTGGGATAGTAACATTAATATCATATTACAGCAAAGTGATATATTGGTTACATTTCTGGAGAAGACAATGGAATTGATTACAGTCTAGTTTTGCAAATCTTTTGGAGGTCAGAAACCTAGAAAATAGCTAACAGAGAAGGATCCAGAACAGTTCAGGGCAGGCTGTCACCAGACAGACATCCATCCCTAACATTCAGTGGTGTCAGAGAAGACTTGATTATCTCACTCTTCCTGTCACACCACCACCCTGGTGACCTGCTGCAACTTGATGGTCTCTATTGACCCTGCCCTCATCATCTCAAAGACTTCTTCCTGCTCCAGACCCTCTCACTCCTACTCCCTTCTTCAAGTCCAGCTTTTAAATTCATGCAGCACGGTGTCCTCATAAAAACATAACTGGCCTATCCCAGCAGCTTCTGGCCATTTGCCTGGTCACAGGGCTTTGGTCTGGAGGTTGTAGCCAGACAGCCTTGGAAAATGGGAACCAAAAAGAGACAATAGCTGAGATTTTGGCCCACTTACTCCTGGACCCTTGAACTGCAGTAGCAATGACAACAGCATCAAGCAAACTGTATTGTTTTTGTGTGCAGTGACAACCTTACTGACTGCCAGACAAGGTGGCCAGAATTTTGAAAACTTTAACAGCAGGGCTGTTACAGGGATACCTTGGAGATACTTCCAGTTCAGTTTCAGAACACTGCAGGAAAGTGAATATTGTAATAAAGTGAGTCACAAGAATTTTTGCTTTCCCAGTGCATATAAAAGTTATGTTTACATAATACTGTAGTATATTGTGAAATACCATTATGTCTAAAAAACAATATATATCCCTTAATTTTAAAATACTTTATTGCTAAAAAATGCTAATGACCATCTGAGCCTTCAGTGAGTTGCAATCTTTTTCTGGTGGAGGGTCTTGCCTTGATGTTGATGGCTGCTGAATGATCAGGGTGGTGGCGGCTGAAGGATGGGATAACTGTGACAATTTATTAAAATAATACAGCAATTCAGTTTGCCAGATCAAATGACTTTCCCTTTCGTGAAAGATTTCTCTGTAGCATGTGATGCTGTTTGATAGCATTTTACCCTCAGTGCAACTTCTTCCAAAATTGGAGTCAGTCCTCTTAAACCCTAATGCTGCTTTATCAACTAAGTTTATGTAATATTCTAAATCCCTTGTTGTCATTGCACTGTTTATAGCATCTTCACCAGGAGTAGATTCCATCTCAAGAAACCACTTGCTTTGCACATCCATAGGGAGCAACTCCTCATCTGTTCAAGCTTTTTTTTTCTTAGATGGAGTCTCACTCTGTCACCCAGGCTGGAGTGCAGTGGCACGATCTTGGCTCACTGTAACCTTGCCTCCCAGGTTCAAGCGATTCTCCTGCCTCAGCCTCCTGAGTAGCTGGGATTACAGGTATCTGCCACCATGCCTGGCTAATTTTTGTGTTTTTGTATTTTTAGTAGAGACGGGGTTTCACCATGTTGGCCAGGCTGGATCTCGCACTCCTGACCTCAGGTGATCCACCGGCCTCAGCCTCCCAAAGTGCTGGGATTACAGGTGTGAGCAAGTTTTATCGTGAGATTACAACAGTTTAGCCCCATCTTCAAGCTCCACATTTCTTTTGCTATGTTCACCACATCTACAATTACTTCCTCCACGGAAGTTTTGAGCCTCTCAAAGTCATCTGTGAGGGCTAGAATCAGCTTCTTTCAAACTCCTGTTAATGTTCACATTTTGACCTCCTCCCATGAATCCTAAATATTCTTAATGGCATCAAGAATGGTCAATCGCCATGAAATACTATGCAGCCATAAAAAGGAACAAGATCATGCTCTTCGCAGGGGCATGGATGGAGCTGGAGGTCATTATCCTTAGCAAACTAACATAGGAACAGAAAACCAAACACTGGGCCGGCTGCAGTGGCTCATGCCTGTAATCCCAGCACTTTGGGAGGTAGAGGTGGGCAGATCACGAGGTCAGGAGATCGAGACCATCCTGGCTAACACGGTGAAACCCTGTCTCTACTAAAAATACAAAAAATTAGCCGGGCATGGTGGCAGGCACCTGTAGTCCCAGCTACTCAGGAGGCTGAGGCAAGAGAATGGCATGAACATAGGAGGTGGAGCTTGCAGTGAGTCGAGATCGTGCCACTGCACTCCAGCCTGGGCAACAGAGTGAGACTCTGTCTCAAAAAAAAAAAAAAAAAAAAAAGAGAAAGAAAACCAAACACTGCATGTTCTCACTTATAAATGGGAGCTGAATGATGAGAACCCATGGGGGGTACAACACACACTGGGGCCCTTTGGGGGTGGGGAGGGAGAGCATCAGGAAGAATAGCTAGTGGATGCTGGGCTTAATACCTAGGTGATGGAATGATCTGTGCAGCAAACCACCGTGGCAAATGTTTACCTACGTAACAAATCTGCACATCCTGCTCATTACCCCGAACTTAAAATAAAAGCTGAAGATTAAAAAAAAAAAAGAAGTGAGTAAGGAGCCCCCATGGCTGGCTAGATCCGTTCCAAACCTGTCAGGGGTAGCTTCCCAGAGATGGGCACGCACATTAGAGAGAAAAAGTATTCTTAAAATGACCCCATATGGTAATTAGCTATTCAAGGGTCATGCATATGGACTACATATCATGCATGTACTTAAAATTACGGGATAGAGGCAATACATAAGTGCACAAGGGCCAAAGTAATGAAGCAACCCACCTATCAATCAAAAGACAGAACTGGCTATAGATTAGACAGCTAGGGAAGAGAAGAGAGAAAAAAACATATAAAAAGACCCAAGCTACACCAGACTGGGCTGATCTCATTTCGCAGAGGTGAGTTCACAGTTCACTCTCCCCTTTGAGGGTGTAATACTGTGTGTAATAAACTTTTGCTGCTTTGCTTTGGAAAAAAAAAAAAAAGGAATGGCGAATCCTTTGGTTTTAATTTACTTTGTCCATCAGCGGAATCACTATGACAGCTACAACCTTATGAAGTGAATTTCTTAAATAATAAGACTTGCAAGTAAAACGAACTTCTTGGTCTATAGGCTGCAGAATGGATGTTGTGTTAGTGGGCATAAAAACATTAGGTCAGGCATGGTGACTCACGCCTGTAATCCCAGCACTTTGGAAAGCTGAGGCAGGTGGATCACCTGATGTCAGGAGTTTGAGACTAGCCTGTCCAACATGGCGAAACCCTGTCTCTACTAAAAACACAAAAATTAGTCAGGTGTGGTAGCATGCACATGTAATTCCAGCTACTTGGGGGGCTGAGGCAAGAGGATTGCTTGAACCTGGGAGGTGGAGGTTGCAGTGAGCCGAGATTGTACCACTACACTCCTGCCTGGGCGACAGAGTGAGACTGTCTCCAAAAACACAAAAACAGCATTAATCTTCTTGCATATCTCCATCAGAACTCTTGGCTGACCAGGTGCATTGCCAATGGTCAGTAATATTTTGAAATAAATCTTTTTTCTTTTTAACTGTAGGTCTCAACAGTGGGCTTAAAATATTCATTAAACCATACCATAAACAGATGTGCTATCATCCAGGCTTTGCTGTTCCATTTCTAGAGCACAGGAAGAGTAGATTTAGCATAATTCTGAAGGGCTCTAGGATTTTCAGAATGGCAAATGAGCACTGATTTCAATTTAAAGTCACCAGCTGCATTAGCCTCTAACAAGAGAGTCAGCCTGTCCTTTGAAGCTGTGAAGCCAGGCATGGGCTTTTCCTCTTTAGCTATGAAAATCCTAGATGGCATCTTCTTTCAATAGAAGACTGCTTTGCCTACCCTGAAAATCTTTGTTAGTGTTATAGCTCTTTTAGAATTTGTCTAGCAGGTTTTCTGGTTTTCATCCAAAAACCCCCATGAAGGGGGGGAAAAAAGAGGAAAATCTGTTTAGCGTAGCCACCTTCATCAATGACCGTAGCTAGATCTTCAAGACAACTTGTTGCAGTTTTTACAACAGCACTTGCTACTTCACCTTTTCTGTCATGGAAATGGCTTCTTTCTTCTAACCTCATGAACCAACCTCTGCTAGCTTCAAGCTTCTTCTGCAGCTTCCTCACCTCTCTCAGCCTTCACAGAATTGAAGAGAGTTAGGCCCTTGCTCTAGATTAGGCTTTGGCTTAAGGGAATGTTGTGGCTGGTTTGATCTTCTACCCAGACCACTCAAACTTTCTCTATATCAGCAATTATGCTGTTTCTCTTTCTTATCATTCATGTGTTCACTGAAGTAGCACTTTTAATTTCATTCAAGATCTTTTTCTTTGCATTCACAAGTTGGCTGCTAGATGCAAGAGGCCTAGCTTTCAGCCTATCTCAGCTTTTCACACGCCTTTCTCACAAAGCTTAATCATTTTTAGTTTTTGATTTAAAATGAGAGATGAGGCCAGGCATGGTAGTTCATGCCTGTAATCCCAGCATTTTGAGAGGCTGAAGCAGGTGGATCACTTGAGGTTCGGAGTTTGAGATCAGCCTGGCCAATGTGGTGAAATCGTCTCTACTAAAAATACAAAAATTAGCCTGGCATGGTGGCGGGTGCCAGCTACTCAGAAGGCTGAGGCAGGAGAATCGCTTGAACTGGGGAAGTGGAGGTTGCAGTGAGCCAAGGTCGTGCCACTGCACTCCAGCTTGGGTGACAGAGCGAGACTCTTTGTCTCAAAAAATAAATAAATAAATAAATAAAATGAGGGATGTGTGGCTCTTTCACTTGAATGCTTAGAGGCCATTGTAGGTTATTAATTGGCCTAATTTCAATATTTTTGTGTCTTAGGTAATAGGGAGGCCTGAGGAAAGGAAGAAAGAGGGGGAAGTCGGTCGGTGGATCAGTCAGAACCCATCCAGCATTGATCAGTTAAGTTCACCATCTTATATGGGTGTGGTCTATGCTGCCCAAAACAATTACCACAGAAACATCAGAGATCGTTGAACACAGATCACTGTAACAGATATAATAATAATGAACAAGTTTGAAATATCGTGAGAATTGCCAAAATATGACAGAGACATGAATTGAGTATATGTTGTTGGAAAAATGGTGCCAATAGACCCGCTCAACGCAGCGTTGCCACAAACCTTTAATTTGTAAAGAAATGCAGTATCTGTGAATTGCAATATAATGAAGCGCAATAAAGCGGAGCACAATTAATATGGTGTGCCTGTGGGTCCTCACTTCATTTCACCTTCTCATCTGGGTTCAGAGCCCTCTTCTTTCACTGCACATATCATTGCTGTGTTATAGATGAAGAGGGCTGCATCCCACTCTGGATTTCAACTCCCCGAGGATCGAGATTGAGTTGCTTATGGCCCTCTTGCCAGAGATTAGCATCCTGTCTAGTAATTATGGATGTTCAGTTATGATACAGAGTGAATAGAATAATTAGGGAGTAACTGGAAGGCATCAAGTTTTAAATATAAGATTTCTGTTATAATGGCAATAGGGGAGATAATTTGCCAAAAAGGCTGGTGGAGTGGGAGTGGATGGGAAGGGATGGTACCTGTCTGGTATCCTTCAATTCAATCTGGAATTCCCTCCGCTGCTTACATGAAGACCAGTCCCAGGCATGCTGTTCTGATCCAAGAGTTAAAAGTACATCCTATGAAGATTTGAAAGATAAATGATTCCAGCATGGATGCCCCTTGTCTATTTTTCTTGTCACTTCTATGAAAATGTCAAGTTACCTGGGAATCAACTCCTCTGGGCCCCCTATAACACCTAATGATTTTGAATGGCATCTTGTAGAATATTTATGTCTTAAAAAAATAGAGTGAACCAGCCTAGGCAACATGGCAAAACCCTGTCTCTACAAAAAAAACAAAAATTAGCTGGGCATGGTGGTGCACACTTGTAGTCCTAGCCACTCAGGAGGCTGAGGTGAGAGGATCGCTTGAGTCCAGGAATTTGAGGTTGCAGTGAGCCATGATCACACCACTGCACTCCAGTCTGGACAACAGAGCCATATCCTTTCTCAATAATAATAATAATAATACATAAAATAGAATAAATGTATTGCAATGATCTCAGCCTCATTAATAACATGTTCTAACCTAGTAGTTCCCAAACAGCTATATTAGAATCATCTAGGGAGTTTAAAAAGGAAAAAAACCAAAACAGATTCCTGGTTCCAACCCTGGCTTTATGAAGTTAAACTTTCTATATGGTATCAAAGAATCTATGTTTTAAATCATTAGGTGTTTCCAAAGAATACTTTGATTTAGAAACTACTTCTTTGATCAAATTAATTTCTTAAACAAATAAAGGGCCACTTATTTGGTTTGTGAATGTCTCCAATGAACATCTGTACTATTTTTAGAGACAATAAAAGTCACGGATGACAGGTAGAGTTAGTAACTAATTAGTAACTACAGTTCTTTTAAATGATAATTTTTTCTCTTATGTGGACAATTACCAAATAAAATTCATTACTATTTAGCTATATCTCCATTTAGCCTGTATAATAATAATGATCTATTAGTTTGTCTTTCAATAGTGCTTATTAGTGGGTAGGATATATATAGGTCAGTGTGTCGAACAAATTACCCTCAGAAGCAATTATCAATTCTTTATGTTCTTGCTTAAGGAATTGTTGGATATGACTGGTGTGATTGAGGGATGTGAAATAGAGTTGATGAAGGAGCTTCTTCAAGATTCCAGGAAATTCAGAAAGGAAGAGAATACGGACTGTTTTGAAGTTGATTCTAACAAACCATTTGCCTGCAGTTGAAAGGTTTTGCTATATTTTTTCGAGTAAATAACTGTGATTTGGAAAGGGACACAGTAAAAAAGATTTTAAAATCTCCACCTTCAATGAGTTTTCTGTTTCTTCTGGGAGATAAGTTATGCAGCCATAATTTAAGGTAAAACACAATGTGCTATAGCAGAAGTAAAACCAAAAAGTGTTCTAAAAAGGTGAAATTAGCTTAGAACTTTGCTAAAAGGACTAATGACGTGCTATCAGAGAGTAAAACACATTATGAAATTATAGTAAATAAGTGTTTGTGGTATCTGTACAAAAATTAGACAGATAGGACAGGAAGAGTCCATAAAGACTGTATTCTATACACTCATTTAAGAATAAAAGAGAGAAATCAGTGGTGAAAGAACAGTTTATTCAACAAATAGTTATTAAAACATTGCAAAGCAGATTTAGATCAGAATGAATTAGATTTTTCTGTCGTATCATCACTAAGATCTAATTATTAAAAGTGATAATACTCAATATTAGCAAGATTATAGTGAGATAAATACTCTCTTATACAGCTACTGGGGATACAAATTAGACTAATCTCTCTGGAAAGCATTTTGTAATATGAATTAATATATTTTAAAATATTCACAATCTTTTAATAGTTCCACTTATATGCATACACATACACATATGTATGTATATCTATGTACATGTATGTATTCACAGATATACATATACACACACATATCCCTAAGATTGTGAAATTTCAGTTAAATTCATTTATAAAATGGTCACTATAGTGTTATTTATGATGGTAATAAAATTAGAAAATTCATGGTTGATTAGGACAATTATTAAGTAAATTGTATTACTTCAACACAGTGGAATAGGTCTGTTAAAATTTATCTGTTGGCAGTTTTTTATTGATATATTCGATAAAAAAGGTAGGATACTATCACCTCAGTATTCAAAACATAGAAAACCAACCAGCTGGAAATACATATTCCAAAATGTTCATGTTGTTTTGGAATTATGGGATTATGGGTGTGCCCCTCCTCTTTCCAAATTTTCTGCAATCTACATTTTAGAGTAGTTTCTTGACATTCACAGGTGATGTATCTGAAACAGTTGCTAATCCTCAAATGTGAATACTTTCACTTTCTCAGACTTTAGTTCTGTCTATTGCAGCACTGTCTCTTTATCATCAGCACTGTCAGTTGGATTTCTTCTCACACAGAATATTTTTGTTACATCCTTAAAGCTACTGTATACTTGGTAATGAGAAGAGAACAGAGCCACATTGAGCTCAGATTCTGGTCTTGCGGTCAGCTAGCAGTAATAGCAGTAGAGAGCAAATACTTCCCTTTCTAAATGTCCCCTTCCACGACATTCAATTAATAACAATAACAATAAAAAGAATTATTTGATATGGACAATTGACATTCTCTGATTCTAATATAAAGAATGAATACATGTATCTTAAGAAAATGTTGCTATTTTTCTTGATCAAAGTTAACGTAATGTTGGCCAAGCAAGCCCTAAAAGCCAGATTGTATCCTCTAAGTCCCTCCTATAGAGAAATGTAGGAGGCACCGCTCTGCCAGCCTCACTCATCAATAAGCCATTCTGGTTTCGCACCATCTGCAAAGAATTCATGATCAAATTCACATCAAAGCAAAATTACCAACTACCAGGTCATAGAACTTAGGTCTTTTTCTTGAGTAATTAAACTGAGGAACAGTAAGTTTATTATGCCAAAGTCTATGTTAAAATTCAAAGGTAAGGGAGAGCAATGGAAAGAGAAAAAAGAAATTAATTTGATGTGGGATGGTGCAAGTACGATTTTCATTAAGTATTCACAGGTGCAAATGTAATTTTATTTCTCTACGACTAAAAGTAACTATATCCTCAGTCTTCCCCAGCCCCAGCCCCACAAATTCTTAATCTGATAACAAAACTTTCAAAATTATTAACAGAAGGTGGATTGATAATACAAAGACTCTATCATGGCAATATTCTTTCTTCCTGTGGTAAATCTGAAAGGTTAGTTTTGTTTGATCCAAGTTGTTTCTGATTTTTTTTTTTAAAGTGGCATATGACTTAGGTGAAAGGGGAGCAAGTACAGTATGACTGGAGCATATAATATGTGGGTCAGTGTAAGAGGTAGTGTTTGATTTTAGTGGTAAGAAGGAGGTAAGACTAGAAAGGTAGGTTGGAGTTAATCAGGATCCAAGAAAAAAAAAACCGAAATATTTCTAGATATTTTAAACAAAAGGAATTTAATACAAGGAATTGGTTACATGGGTAAGGGAATGAGAGAGAGAGATTTAGAATAAAAAGGGGGTGGAGTGGTTAGTAAACAACAGTTTAGTAACTGCATGAAGCGACTACAGTTCTTAGGTCTGGGAGACGAAAGGATGAATCTGGTGTTACCGGAGTCCAAATGTGCAGAGAAAGGCTGTTTGGCTATGCCAGAACTCATGACTGTTGCCGCTACTATGGAGATAATGTGGGTTGCGGAAGGATACAGCCACTTGCGGAGGAGTTCTAGAAGCGGATAAGAAGAAGGAAGAATGGATTCTCCATCTTTTTATTTTCTACGTCCTGCCAGTGTCCTCTACTGGCAAAAAATAACAACAACAACAACAACAACAACAACAGCCAGTTGTCAAGGAATTCTGGGAAAAGTAGTATGTAGACCCTCAGGTTTAGAATTACAGAGCAGAATAAAGAAAAGTTGATATGGGCTAAAATACTATAGGTCTAAACTGAGAAATGTCAGTAAGGAATTTGGACTTTTAGAGAAGTTGTAAGGACTTGTAATAAGTTTAATTATATGAATAAAGTCTCAGGAAAGAAGTGGGCTAGATTTCTCAGTTTCACATCAAGGTACCCAATCCCATCCCACCCAGCCCACCAAGCTACTATGGGATTTCCTTTCTCTCTACGCATGTGTATTAGAGTACATGCTTTTTCCTATCCACTCCTTTAACTTCTCCCAGGGCCAGAGAAGAAATTTAAGGACTAGGAATAAGACATTTTATAATGGTACCATTCATTGTTAGTGAATGTGGAGAATGTTTGTAATGGAACCCAGAACAGGAAGAGAGGAAAATGCATCATTTTTAGCATAATAATGGCCAGAGTTAATATTTCATAAGAAATAAAATCATACAAAATCAACATACAAAAATCAGCATTTCTATATGCCAGCAGTGAACAATCTGAAAAAGAAATGAAAAAAGTAATCCCATTTACAATAGCCACAAAAAATTAAATACTTAGCAATCAACTTAACCAAATAAGTGAAAGATCTCTCTGTAATGAAAACTATAAAACACAAATGAAAGAAATTGAAGAGGACACCAAAAACTGGAAAGATATTCCATGTTCATGGACTGGAAAAGTCAATATTGCTAAAATGTCCATACTACCCAATCTACAGATTCAATGTAAACCAATGACATTCTTCACAGAAATAGAAAAAAAACCTATAATTTATATAAAACCACAAAAGACCTAGAATAACCAAAGCTATCCTAAGAACAAAGAACAAATCTGCAGTACCTAACTTCAAGTTTTACTACAGAGCTATAGGAAACAAAACAGCATGGTACTGGCATAAAAACAGACACATAGACCAATGGAAGAGAATAGAGAACCCAGAAACAAATCCACACACCTACAGTGAACTCATTTTCAACAAAGATGCCAAAAACATACACTGGGGAAAAGATAGTCTCTTCAATAAATGGTGCAGAGAAAACTGGATATTCATATGCAGAAGAATGAAACTAGATCCTTATCTTTTGACATATAGAAACGTCAAATTAAAATGGATTAAACACTTAAATCTAAGACCTGAAACTATGAAACTATGACAAGAAAACCTCAGGGAAAATGTCCAAGACATTGGGTCTGGGCAAAGATTTCTTGAGCAATACCCCACAACCACAGGCAACCAAAGCAAACATGGACAAATGAGATGACATCAAGTTAAAAAGCTTCTGCATGGCAAAGGAAACAATCAACAAAGTCAAGAGACAACCCACAAAATGGGAGAAAATATTTGCAAACCACCCATCTGACAAGGGATTAATAACCAGAATATATAAAGAGCTCAAAGAACTCTATAGGAAAAAAATCTAATTATCCAATTAAAAAATAGGCAAAATATTTGAATAGACATTTCTCAAAAGAAGACACATAAATGGCAAACAGGCATATGAAAAGGTGCTCACCATCACTGGTCATCAGAGAGATGCAAAACAAAACAACAATGAGGTATCTCACCCCAGTTTAAAAGGCTTACATACAAAAGACAGGCAATAACATGCTGGCGAGGAGTGGAGAAAAGGGAAGCTTTCCACCATTGGTGGAAATGTAAATTAATTCAACCACTATGGAGAACAGTTTGGAAGTTCTTTAAAAAAACGAAAAATAGAGCTACCACATGATCCAGCAATCTCACTGCTGAGTATATACCCAAAAGAAAGGAAATCGATATATGGAAGAGATATCTGTTTGCAGAGACACTCTTTGCAGCAGCACTGTTCACAATAGTCAATATTTGGAAGCAACCTAAGTGTCCATCAACAGATGAATGAATAAAGAAAATGTGATACATATATACAAGGGAGTACTGTTAATCTGTAAAAAAGAACGATATCCTGTCATCTGCAACAACATGGACCAAATTGGAGATCATTATGTTAAGTGAAATAAGCCAGGCACAGAAACACAAACATTGCATGTTCTCACTTCTTTGTGGGATCTAAAAATCAAAACAACTGAATTCATGGACATAGAGAGTAGAAGGATGATTACCAGAGGCTGGGAAGGGTAGTGAGGGGCTGGGGGTTGGGGGAAGTGGGGATGGTTAATGGTACAAAAAAATAGAATGAATAAGACCTACTATTTGACAGCACAACAGGGTGACTATAGTCAATAATAACTTAACCAGCACATTTTAAAATAACGAGAAAAGTATAATTCGGTGGTTTGTAAAAAGGATAAATGTTTGAGGGGATGGATACCCCATTCTCCATTATGCAATTATGACATATTGCATGCCTGTATCAAAACATCTCATATACCCCATAAATAAATACACCTACTATTTACCCACAAAAATTAAAAATTAAAAATAAGAAGTAGGTTTAACTCTTTTTTTTTTTTTTTGATACAGAGCCTCACTCTGTCACCCAGGCTGGAGTGCAGTGGTATGATTACAGCCTTTAAAACCTGGTTTCAAATGCTCCTCCAGCCCAGCCTACTGCGTAGCTGGAAGCACAGATGTGCACCACCTCACCTGGCTAAGTTAAATAATTTTTTTTTTTTTGTAAAGATGGGGTCTTGTTTTGTTGCCCAGGCTGGTTTCAAACTCCTGGCTTCAAGCAGTCCTCCCTCTTTGGCCTCCAAAAGTGCTGGGATTACAGGTGTGAGACACTGCACCTGCCCCAACATCCTTGATGTTAGTAATATGAATTTCTCATGTTGGTTAGATGGCATCATCTTCACAAAATAGAGGAATATTTGTAGTTGCACATTGTGTTGGTTTTAGCTATTTTGGGAGAAAAACAGTTCCAGCTTAGTGAAAGTCCCACCGTTTTGCCATTATTCCTATGGATCACACTTGGAACATACTTGTTAACTTTGCCTGGAATTTTGTTACCAAAGTTCTGGGATTAGTTGTATCTCTTTTCCTTTGTCCCTGAAAGAGCAGGAAGTTATTACAACACATAATCTTCTTGGCCCTTCTTCTGGTCTTCACCTATACTTTTACATGTTGGTTGTCATAGAAATGTGCTGTCTTCCACAAATTGGTTATCTTAGACTTATCTGGAAGGTCACAATTCTGTAACAGAACAAAGACTCTGGGCCTAAATATGAAAGTAGAAAGTAGACATAATCGTATCCTCTCTATCCTGGGTCTCATTACAAAATTTCTTCAAATCACTTTACTGTAAATAGCACTGGGTGCAAAATGCTTCTCTCTTAGCACCAGGTTCCTCTTCCCACCAAAGGAAGAGAGAGGGTTTCAAGTCATCTTACCACTTATTTTTGCTCTTGTTGCCCAGGCTGGAGTGCAATGGCCCGATCTTGACTCATTGCAACCTCTGCCTCCCGGGTTGAAGCAATTCTCCTACCTCAGCCTCCTGAGTAGCTGGGATTACAGGCATGCACCACCATACCCGGCTATTTTTTTGTATTTTTAGTAGAGATAGGGTTTCTCCTTGTTGGTAGGGCTGGTCTCGAACTCCCAACCTCAGGTGATCCACCCGCCTCAGCCTCCCAAAGTGGTGGGATTACAGGCATGAGCCACCATGCCCGGCCCATATATTTTTATATATTAGTATACAGGGAGGCAGGCAAGCAGGCAGCGTTTCATTCTCAAGAGACTGTTGATGTACATCTCCCCCTTTGCAACTGCACAAAGAAACAGCAAGGCTATTGGATATGAAGGTTTGGTCAGAGGTGGGGCAGTGGTGGGGATAAGTTAGCTTAGAATAAGGGGAACTCTCTTGCTCCCCTTAGAATATTAGCCTTGAGGGTTGAAATGATTCATTAAGCTGATGGATGAAGATAGTTATTCAAATGAAAAGATCAAGGTCTTCCCTGGGTCTCAAAGCAGCACCTTCTAAGCATAAGACCCCAAACTACAACACTCCTAGAAGAAAACATGGTGGAAAAATTTAATGACATTAAACTTGGCAATGAATTTCTTGGATATGACGCCAAAAGTACAGGCAACAAAATAATAAAAAAAAAAGACAAATGAAACTATAGCAAACTTAAGAACTTTTGTGCATCAAAGAACACAAGAGGGTGAAAATGCAATTTATAAGCCTGGTTATGTTGGCTTACACCTGTAATCTCAGCACTTTGGGGGGCCAAGGTAGGAAGATTACGTGAGGCCAGGGGTTTGAGACGAGCCTGGGTAACATAGTGAGATCCTGTTTCTACAAAAAAAAAATTTTTAATTAGCTAGTTTTGGTAGTGTGTGCCTGTGGTCCCAGCTACTTGGGAGGCCGAAACAAAAGGATTGCTTGAACCCAGGGGTTCAAGGCTGCCATGAGACATGTCATGCCACTGCACACCAGCCTGAGTGACAGAGAGAGACCCAAACTTGAAAAAAAAAAAGTTTACAGAATAAAAGGAAATATTTGTTAATCATAGATTTAATGAGGGTTAATATCCGGAATATGTAAAGAGCTCCTACAATTACAGAAACATCAAATAAGCTGATTTTAAAATGAGCAAAAGTCTGAATAGACATGTCTCCAAAGATGATACACAAATAGCCAATACACATATGAAAAGATGCTCATCATCACCAATCATCAGAGATCCATTCTGCTTTCAAGTTAAATTGAAAACTGGAGGGGCCAGCTATTTTCCACAAGCTCAAGGTGACCACTGCCATGTGGTTTCAAGTGGCTCTGTACTGGCAAAATAATTAGGAGAACCTTTCCCTGTAGGTAGTTTTTTGGGCCCAAACCAGTATGTCTAGAAAACATTCCTAAAATTTTAAATCCATTTTGCTGAGACTATTTTCCTTCTTCTTATTTTTATTCTTTTATTAATAATCTCAATTTTTCAAACCAGATGGGACCTTTGAGCTATACTAGTTCAGACATTTAAAATTTTTTATTTTATTTTATTTTATTTTATTATTATTATACTTTAAGTTTTAGGGTACATGTGCACAATGTGCAGGTTAGTTACATATGTATACATGTGCCATGCTGGTGTGCTGTACCCATTAACTCATAATTTAGCATTAGGTATATCTCCTAGTGCTATCCGTCCCTCCTCCCCCCACCCCACAACAGTCCCCAGAGTGTGATGTTCCCCTTCCTGTGTCCAAGTGTTCTCATTGTTCAATTCCCACCTATGAGTGAGAACATGCGGTGTTTGGTTTTTTGTCCTTGCGATAGCTTGCTGAGAATGATGATTTCCAATTTCATCCATGTCCCTACAAAGGACATGAACTCATCATTTTTTATGGCTGCATAGTATTCCATGGTGTATATGTGCCACATTTTCTTAATCCAGTCTATCATTGTTGGACATTTGGGTTGGTTCCAAGTCTTTGCTATTGTGAATAGTGCCGCAATAAACATACGTGTGCATGTGTATAGCAGCATGATTTATAGTTCTTTGGGTATATACTCAGTAATGGGATGGCTGGGTCAAATGGCATTTCTAGTTCTAGATCCCTGAGGAATCACCACACTGACTTCCACAATGGTTCAACTAGTTTACAGTCCCACCAACAGTGTAAAAGTGTTTCTATTTCTCCACATCCTCTCCAGCACCTGTTGTTTCCTGACTTTTTAATGATTGCCATTCTAACTGGTGTGAGATGGTATCTTATTGTGGTTTTGATTTGCATTTCTATGCATACCATCTCGGTTAGTTGTCAACACTGAATTAGTTAGCAATATTTAATTGCTTGCCTGTGCCTCCCACCTGAGTTAGTTGCCAGCATTAGGAAAGCACAGGATTTTTGCCACACACACAAATTTCAAAATCTGCATTTCTGGCTATTCTTGAAAAATTAGGCCTGTCAAGGCAAAAACTGATCAGAAGTTATTTGGTGACAAACTCGGACAACTCATGCACTCCACAGTTGGCAACGCTTCCTATCCTGATCATTCTGCTTTTTTTTTTTTTGAGACGGAGTCTCACTCTGTCACCAGGCTGGAGTGTAGTGACGCGATCTCAGCTCACTGCAACCTCTGCCTCCCAGGTTCAAGTGATTCTCTTGCCTCAGCCTCCCGAGTAGCTGGGACTATAGGTGCACACCACCACTCCCAGCTAATTTTTGTATTTTTAGTAGAGACAGAGTTTCACCATGTTGGCCAGGATGGTCTCCATCTCTTGACCTTGTGATCCGCCCGCCTCGGCCTCCCAAAGTGCTAGGATTACAGGCGTGAGCCACTGCACCTGGCCCATTTTGCTTATTTATGAGACCAGAAAAGCCTCTGGAAAGACAAGAGCACATTCCTGGGAGGCCATTTAGAGCATCACATTGTGGAGAGTCCTTAAATGGAAGCTTGCTTATAATTCCAGCCATGGTGGATTTAACACCAGAGTTGTGGGACAGATTATTTTTCTATGTCAGGTTTGAACTGACAAGCAATATACCACCAATTCAATGAGAATTAGACCATGAAGATCAAGACTAACTATAATTTTGGAACAAAAGAATTATATCAGTTGGTCTCAGATTTGTTATTAAAAAACAAATAAATGCATGAAACACACAGCCTGAAAAGTCAGCAGGGACAAAGAAATAGCTTCAGCAACCTCAAAGAAGGTTATTTTCTAGGTAAACAATAATACTCTACAACATTTATTATTTACGATGTGTTAGGCACTATTCTAAGCAATTTATGTGAATTTTCATATTATATATGTACATAGAACCTAATGAGGCACACACCATTATTGCCCTTGTTTTACAAATGAAGAAGCTCAGGCTCAGAGAGGTTAAGTAACTTGACCAAGGTCACATGGCTACTAGGTGGTGGAGTTACAAGTTTGAGTATAGATTAGTTGAACTGCAGAGGCCACTACCACCCTCTAAACCATTCCCTACAGACTCATAACTTATTTTGCAGCTCTACAGCCTTGAGTAGTTTCTGAAATTATTTGGTGCTCTTAAATTCCCCAATGCACGGCTGACATTAGCTCTGAGAATAAAAACAACTAGAACATGAATAATATGTGACTGATGTTCAGTTCAGTGCTCAGTGAATATTAACAATGTAGTGATCAGCACCAACCCCTGAGACAAAACACATTAGCATGGCAGCATTGTGGAGCGGAGAACTTGGGTATTGTAAGCAATCTCTGCTCTGCACTTCCTAGCTGCATGTCCTTAGGCAAGTCAGGCTCAGTTCCTACTTCTGCAAAACAGATAATGATATCTTACCTCCCAAAATCATTGTGAGGAATAACTGAGTGAACATCTACGTACGCCTGGTAGGCAATGGGCAGTCCAAAAATGCTAGTGGCAACCTCTTGCACTGCCCTCCAGCAGTTTAAAGTTGTAATTTTGTTACTAACAAAGATATTTGGTGGCACGGATATGGTTTTTGCTTGGATAACTGCCTGATGGTGCTCTGGAAGCAGTTATCACTAAGTCTCAACCTGTTTCACATGAGTGTTTAAAGATGTCTTCTTTGGCTCCTACCAGTTTCTTCAGGTGCATTTCCAGGGGTTGGTAAGTAATAATCCTTAATCCCTCTATTTGAGGGGCAACGCCTTGTCAAGGTGCATTGTACTTGACATGTGGGAACATGGAGAGAGATTAGAGTCACTGAATTTCTGTAAAACTATTATATCACTTCCTTCCCTGAAGAATAGGATCTTGTCTGATTTCGGGTTGAATTTTGTTTTGTTCATCTGCATTGGGAAAATTCACTGATGTACATCCCTCAGTCTACCTAGGCCCCAGGCTACCTAGAGATTAAACATGGAGTTTTTCCCAAGGATATTATTTTGCCTGTAATTGTTTTTTAATTTTCCTGAAGGCCCAGCTCTGCAATTTTCTGTGTTTTTTTTTTTTCCCCTCACAAGGAATGATCAAGCTTAAAGTGAACAGTAATAGAACTATTCATTTGTTCCAAATCTACTTTCCACTGAGACTCATAAAATTATACTTGTAGAGTTAGAGAGGACCTTGTTCAAACATCTTATTTTACTGAAGGAGACACAGAGATCCAGAGGTTGATTGATTCGTCTTCTATCACTCCGCTAAGCTGATAGAGTCCAGACTAGGACCTGGTCTCTTGGCCTCTGGTCTGGGGCTCTTTCCATGTCACCCCTTACAAACAAAAAATTTATTGATTAGGCTCTGCTAATGAAGAGGCTTCTAAACTAGCATTTTGCTTCTGAGAGTGAAAGTAAGTGGTTGACTTCTCATTACCTCCACCCATTACCACCTCCATCTCCCACCAAGCTGCCATCATCTTCTAACAGGCCTTCCTGCATTCAACCTTGCCTTTCTACCTAATCTCTTCTCCACACAGCAGCCAGAGGGCCACATTAAAATATCAGTTAGATCACAGCACTGCTCAGTTTAAAACCCTGCAATGACTCCCTATTTGATTAAGAGGAAAAGCAAAAATTCTTACAATGACTGATAGTACCCCACATGTTTTCCTCCTAACCCCCTAAATACATTTTGTCCCAAATATGATGATGTCCTTGCCACTCCTTGAACAATATGCTCCCAGTCTCACAGTCCATGCGCTAGCTGTTCCCTCTGAAACTCACATATTTATATTGGCTCACTCCTTCACCTCCTACATGCTTTGCTCAGATGTCACCTCTGTGGGGCCTACACTAACTACCCAATTTAAAGTTGCAAACCCTTCTCCAGTGCTACCTTGCTTTATTTTTCTCCATGATACTTATCACCACCTAAATTTACATGCTTAGGCTTCCATAACAAAATACCCCAGACCAGATGGCTGGAGTGCATTGGGGCAATCTCGGCTCACTGCAACCTCCGCCTCCCAGGTTCAAGCAATTCTCCTGCCTCAGCTTCCTGAGTAGCTGGGACTACAGGCACACACCACCATGCCTGGCTAATTTTTGTATTTTTAGTAGAGACAGAGTTTCACCATGTTGGTCAGGTTGGTCTCGAACTTTTGACCTCATGATCCGACTGCCTCGTCCTCCCAAAATGCTGGGATTACAGGTGTAAGCCACCATGCCCAGCCAAAAACAGACATTTATCTTGTCACAGTTCTGGAGGCTGGAAGTCCACGATCAGCATGCCAACAAATTCCGTTTCTGGTGAAGGCTCTCTTCCTGACTTGTAGATGACTGCCTTCTCACTGTGTCCTCATGTGAGGCCTTTCCCCATGAGATAAGAGAGAGTGAGCAAACTTCCTGGTGTCTCCTATAAGAACACTTATTCTATCAGATCACAGACCCACCATTATGACCTAATTTCATGTTAATGACCTCCTTAGCAGCCCCATCCAAAGATAGCCACACTGGGGATCAGGCTTCAACATATGAATTTTGAGTGGGCACATTTAGTTTGTAACACTAGCTGACATTTTGTATTAATTCCCTTTTCGTGTTTATCATCTGTCTTCTCTCACCAGAATGGGAACAAGAATTTTTCTTCTGTTCTATGTACTACCTACTGTAGTGCCTTGCATATAACAGGTGCTCAATAAATATTTGTGAAGGAATAAATGAAATACCTAGCCCTTACCTGGTAGGCAGTCTCTAAAATGGCTCCAAATGATTTCTGGCTTCTGGTATTCAGACCCTTGTATAATCTCCTCCCCCCAAGTATGGGTTAGACTTAGTGACTTACTCATGGTTCATACAAAGTGAAAAAAGCGATGAGATGTTACAAAGATTGGGTTTTTGCACAAGGACTCTGACTTCCATATTTTTGCCCTTTCTTGCTCTCTCACTTGCTCCCTCTGATGGGAGCCAGCTGCCGTGTTGTGAGCTGCCCCATGGAAAGACCCTCATGGCAAGGAACTGAGAGAAGCCTCTAAAGAACTTAATCTTGCCAACATCTGAGTCAGTTTGAAAGAGGCTCTCCCCTTGGTCAAACTTTCAGATGAGACCACAGCCCCAGTTGATGTAAACTGATTTCAGCTTTGTAAGAGTCTTTGAGGTGCAGGTACTCAGCTAAGCCAGGCCCAAATTCCTGACCCAGAGAAACTATGAGATAATAAGTATTTGCTATTTTATGCTACAACGTTCTGGGGTAAATATTTTACATAGTAGTGTATAACTAATACACCTAATAATATAGGAACAATATCATCAGGGGCAAAAATGTGAACACTTAATCTTAGATCATTTGAAATTGGGCTGTTCTTAAAATTGGGGGACATTCAATTGTTATAGGCCAATACTGTGGCAATTCAAGTAGTTTCTTTATCTAAGACTATATCTAAGAGTAGCAGTCAGCAAACTACAGCCCATGGGCCAGCTGTCTGTTTCTATAGCTATGGATTTATATTATAACACAGACACACCCATTCATTTGCATATTGTCTATGGCTGCTTTGCAGAATTGAGTATGGCTGCAGAGACTATCTGGCCAGCAAGCCTAAAGTTTTTACTATCTGTCCCTTTAAGAAAAAGTTTGCTGACCCCGGTTCTAGAGGCAAAAACTAATACCTCCACTCTTTGTGCTTTCTGAGGAGTCCACCCTTTGCTTTCTCTCCACAAGTCTTCCTTAAAAGCCCAGTAAGTGGGTCTGATAACTCACCTACCCATGCAAGCAAGATTGCCAAGTGGTTTAGGACAGTGGCCTTAAAATGTTTTGGACTATGATCCACAGTAAGAAAACAATGTTATCTCACTACTAAGAACACTATACATATATATGTAATGAAAACAAATGTATCACAAACCAGTACTTACTCTTTATGTAGGATGTCCTCTGTTGTTCCTTATTTTTTCCATGTTATTAAAGAAAGTTAGTATCTCACAGAAAATTGATATCTCAAATAGGACTGCTGAATGGTTATGCTGGTCAGGGCTGAGGTGTGGTATCAGACAGACCTGATTTCTAGTCTCAGCTCTGACTCTTGGAGCTGTGCAATCTTGGGCTGGGGCCCTAACCTCTCTGAGCCTCAGTGTTTGACTGGAAAATGGCAGTAATATCCATCTGCAGTAAGGATGTGATGTGAGGATGAACGTGAAAGTGCGCATGTAAACTGCTTATGTGCCCAGCACATGGTAATACTTCCATAAAAATAACAAATATAATAGGTGCTTTTGCCCCAAGTGCACAGTAAATTAATTTCTGGTCCTTTCAAGCTGGGCAAAAGAAAGAGACATCCCCCAAAGAACCACAGAGGACAAAGTCTACGGAATCATTGTTCCTTTTTTGAGATTCAGATATGAGTATGCTGGCAAACCAAAATCTTTGTATCAACTGGCATGGAATGTCTGCAGGCCTGTAAACAGCCACCCTGTGCCAAATAGGTTTAAGGAGGCTCCCTTCCTTTTATTCAATTCACAGCCATTACATTTGTCAATCTTTGAATTCCAAGGGAAGGTGAAAGTTTAATTCAAAAAAAGTTAACCATATTAGACTATCCCAGCTGGAAACAACATTTCTCCACACCCACAGTCTTTAGGGGAAGGAAAATTTGGTCTTTCACATGTTTCTCCACAGTTTCTCCTAATCCTCTCAGGGCCTCTGAGTGCTGCTCATGTTTGCACCCTAAAGCCTATTTCTGTTCAGTGGAGAGAGGTTTCATGGCACTTTATGGGGGCAGGTGAAACTGGATAAAAATGAACCATGCCAAAATCTGCCTTTGCCCCATTGCCTCCTTTCCCCAGTCCTTTAAAAGCACCCAAAGCCTAGGTTTCAAGCCCCTGAGGGCTCTCCAAGAGAGCTTTGCTGCTCATCAATCTTCACTCTTAATTACGGGGACCATAAACCACACCTAGAGTTCAAAGGGAAAGGCAGGAGAAAATCAGCTTTAGTGCCTTTGCTGCCAAACCCACTTCACACCCTCCTGTCATGACCAAACATCTTCTCTGGGGACTTTTGGAGCTGGTACAATAACAGCTGTGGGATCTCTGCTTCCTCAGAAATGACTTCACAACCAGCCAGACCCCTCATCATGGTGACTTCTTATCCCTGTGTCTGATCAAAGTCCCACCACAACCAGTCATTTCATTATCTTCAGCTCCAGTACAGAGAATGAACAGGTTTTTAGAAAGTCCATAGTTTCTGAAGAACTTCCAAACCTTGGTTGTGGGAACCTGAACAAGTAGCAAGGCAGTTGGGTGGCCCCTCTTGTGGACTGCTACTTGTATATAGGGACATCTTCCTTCGTTTCCCGATACCTGATGGGACAGCTTCAAAGACTCCACAATTGGCTGAGCCCAGTGGCTCATGCCTGTAATCTCAACATTTTGGGAGGTTGTGGTGTGGAGATTGCTTGAGCCCAGGAATTCAAGACTAATCTGGGCAACATAGGGAGACCTCATCTCTACAGAAAATAAAAAAATTAGCCAGGCATGGTGGCCTGTGCCTGTAGTCCCAGCTACTGGGGAGGCTGAGGTGAGGTGGGAGGATCACTTGAGCCCGAAAAGTCAAGGCTGCAGTGAGCCGTAATGTGCCACTGCACTCCAGCCAGGGTGACAGAGTGAGTCCCCGTCTCAAAAGCAAGCAAGCAAGCAAATAAAAACAAAAACAAAACCCTCCACAATTATGAGGCTGGTGGAGAGATCTCCATTTCCTTCTCTATCCCCTGCTTCTCCCTGGGAAAGGTGGAGGAACAGTAATGTTCTGCCATCTGTTCCTAGCTGTTCCTTTGAGTTTCTTGATGCCATGGACACTTGTCTGTCTTTCCAAGTTGAAATGATCCATCCTGTACAGATTCCTGTGTGCCCTTGCTGGATTCAGGGCCACTGTCAGTTGACACAAGGCTCATAAGAGAGAATGGATTTTTGCATTATACAGAATTAGGGTTCCTGTCCTAGCTCTGCATGTCTCTGAATGACCTTAGGCAAATCACTTTGCCTTTATGGGCCTCAATGTTCTCATAATGTAAAATGATTAGTTTAGGTAGGGCCTCACTGGCAACTCCAATTACATGGTATTATCTGCTGGGGGCATCGTGTAGAAAAGATCTATTGGGCCACATTTTGGCTCAATAATTGATTAGTGATCTGTGCCAAGGTAGGGGTGAGGCACTACATCACCCATCACATTTTTGCCATCCCTAAGTGAAATGCTCTATTAATTATTACTGAGTTTCTTTGATGCTATAGTGTTATATGACTGCTGCTAAGATCTCAACTTACTCTCACTTTTTAAAATATGTATTTGCCCTTGTGCCAATGGGAATGAAGAGAAGGAACAGAAGAAAGTGATCTTCCAAACTGGTACTGTGCTTTGGGTAATGAAGACCCAGAAATCTGGTCCACTGCTTCTCTATGAACCATAGCATTTTAATTTACTGCAGAAACTGGAGATAAATTCTTTTGTGAAGTAGAGCTCTTCCTTTTCTTGTCCGAAATGGAGAAAATAAATGCTTATCTCCTTTGTATCACACCTGTTTATAGGCCATTACAGACAAAATTCTGATTTAAAAAATGACTTTCGGTGGGAGGCAGTGGCTCACGCCTGTAATCCCAGCACTTTGGGAGGCCAAGGCGGGCGGATCACGAGGTCAGGAGATCAAGACCATCCTGGCTAACATGGTGAAAACCCGTCTCTACTAAAAATACAAAAAATTAGCCAGGCGTGGTGGTGGGCGCCTGTAGTCCCAGCTACTCAGGAGGCTGAGGCATGAACCCGGGAGGTGGAGCTTGCAGTGAGCCGAGATAGCGCCACTGCAGTCCGGCCTGGGCAAAAGAGCGAGACTCCATCTCAAAAAAAAAAAAAAAAAAAAAAAAAAAAAGACTTTCAAATATTATTTAATAAAAAATTTAATTAAAAAAACAATGTAAAGATTCTCATTCTGAAATTTAAGACCATGGGAAAACTAAAGTTAAGGAAACCAATAAAATATATTTATGTAACTTTTTGAAAGAATAAAAGTAATTCTAGGGATCTAATATGTTGCGTAGTGACTATAATATTATACAATCCTGTATAGTATAGTTGAAACTTGCTAAGAGAGTAAATCTTAAGTGTTCTTGACACACACACACATGTACATACACATGTTAATTAGGTGAGGTGATGGATGTATTAACTAGCTTGATTGTGGCAATCATTTCATTTCACAATGTATACATACATCAACACTTTCGATGCATACAATTTTTATTTGTCGATTATATCCCAATAATGCTGGAACAAAATAAGTATAAGAAGGACTGTGGAAACTTTTCCATTTCACGACATGTGTGTCTGAGAAGAGTGCCTGAGAGGACTGAACCTTTAAATACAAACACATGTTGGGCATCCATAATCTGAAAATCCAAAATCCAAAATGCTCCCACACCCAACACTTTTTGAATGCTGATATCACTCCACTTGTGAACAATTTCACACCTGAACTCACCATTTTCCCTCACTAAAAAATCACACCAAAAGGCATAATGTTCTCCAGGTTTATAAGATAGGCTCAGAGACTAGAGCAGGGTCAGCTTTATGGGCCTGGAAGACAGGCGCTTTCCCTGATGGAATCTGACCCTTCACACAATTCATTGGCTGTCTCTACTGACATCTTCAGCCTTGATCTCTCCCTCAGCTCTAGGACCTCATATCCAGTGCAGAATGACAGCATGGCTAACTCATGAAACTGGCACCTGCCAGAAATTAGGGGTGCCAAAATAAATAAGATAGGAACTATGATGGACTTATAATTAGACAAGGAAACTTGTTGGTATGAGAGAAATAAACACACAATGTAGTGGGGAGCACAGAGAGGCACCCCTTACAATTCAATAACTTTAAATATATCCCAACTTAAAGTAATTAACTCTGTCTTCACCAGAACCCATACTTCAAGAAACTAAAAGCAGTTGACATGTGAACTATGGGGACCTGACCTGACATGTGAACTATGGGTTGTTCAAGGCAACCCTCTGCTATAAAGTCCCTGCAGATCTCCTTGAAGGCCAGGTGAAAAAGCAAAGCCCTAGAATGAAATTCAGAAGAACTGTAACTTTAGTTCTGATTCTGCCTCTAACTGTATAGCCTTAGGCAAGTCACTTGGTTTCTTCATGCTTCTGTGAAACAAGTACTTAGAATGAAAAAAGGGAGAGGGGTTGGCACCCATGACAGAACAAAAGAGTCTCAGAGGCAGACATTGGCAGTACCCAAGCACTATTCAGACAGGGAACCTTTGCCAAAGGACATCTAGCAGGCAGTTCCTAGTCCTGGTCGTACACAAGCATATATTAGCCCAGTAGTTCAAAATTCAGATTTTTTATTAAAATCACCTGGGCAGATTTTGAAGCTAAACCTGTGACCAGGCTGAAACCTAGAATAATCAAATCAAACTCTTTGGGAGTTGAGAAACACTGCTTTAGCCTGCTGTCAATGGACATTGAATGCCTCACTTCTGATTTCATGCTCACCAAGCAATCTTCTCTGATTAACATTTGGCTTCCCACACAGATTCGTTTAACAGGGATAAAAATGTGTGGGTTAAAATGACTTTGAATATTCTTGGTCCCTGTGGTATTTCTAAATCACACTAAGTTCATGAATTGGCATTCTCTTTTCCATACCCCCATTCCATGAGCAGAGTTAATGTGAGTCAGGTCCTGAGAGCTGGACCATCTGTCAGTGTGGGGACACATCGGGTATGTAAGCTGGCAAGGCTTGGACCAGAATCTGGGCCTTGGAGAGCTCATCAAGCTAATGAATACCAAGCGGTTAGGCCTCTCAAGAGGTGGGCTGCTACTGTTCCCATGAGAAAAGCGTGTGTGCCCATTAATTGCTTTGTGCATGGGTAGAGCTAGTGAGTGTGACTTACCCTCCCACAACTTAAGGCAAGATTTCCATTTCTATTCCTCTTGTTCCTTATGTAAACAATCTTTTTTTTTTAAATGAAGGCTTGAACCACTTAATCTAAGTTGGTGTGAATGTAACTGTGGTTTTTGCCATAATATATATAATATATATTATATAATTATATAATTTTTATATTACATATTGCTTATATTATATATATATAAATAAAATATAAGGTTCTTCCCCTGCAGTTACCACCTACAATTGGTTTCAGTATTTCTAAAGAGGATTCTCATGCACTTCTGAAAGGAGTTTGATTCTCTTCAGAATTTTCCCAAGTCATTTCACAGTGTTCTCTAATAAACGCTGTCTTTTTAAAAAGAAAATAAGCATGCCATTTTGTCCTCAAACTGGCCACCCACTGTCCTACTGAGTCAAAATATATTCATGAAATACAGTTGTATTTTGCAGAGGTATAATTCACAGAATTCTCAAGGATAGATATATCTGGGGAAATTGTATCCCAAATAAAATTCAAATTTCTCACTCTTCTCAGAATTTATTATTGTTCAAGAGTGGCCGCAGGCTGAGCAGGTTTTTCCTGCCAGATAATATAGTTATCTTTTTTTAAGTTGTGGTAAAATGTACGTAAACATTGATTATACCACTGTAAACATTTTTAACTGTAGTGGTTAACAGAATTAAGTATATTCACAGTGTTGTGTAACCATCACACCATCTTTAGAACTTCATCTTCCCAGACAGAAGCTCTACACCCATTAAAAAACTTCTCATTCTCCTCTCTACTAAGCCCTTGGCAACCATCATTCTACTTTCTGTCTCTATGAATTTGACTACTCCAGGCACCACATTTAAGTGGAAACTTACAATATTTGTCCTTTAGTGACTGGCTTGTCTTTAAGATTCATCTATGTTATAGTATGTGTCAGAATTTCCCTTCCTTCCTTCCTTCCTTCCTTCCTTCCTTCCTTCCTTCCTTCCTTCCTTCCTTCCTCTCTTTCCTCTTTCTTTGTTCTCACCCCGTCACCCAGGCTGGAGTGAAGTGGCACGATCACGGCTCACTGCAGCCTCAACCTCCTGGGCTCAAGCAGTCCTTCCTCTTCAGCCTCCCAAGTAGCTAGGACTGCAGGCATAAGTTACCATGCCCAGCTAATTTTATTTTATTTTATTTTTTTAGAGACAGGGTCTCGCTATGTTGCCCAGGCTGGAAATTTTCTTCTTTATTTAAGGCTGAAGAATATTCTGTTGTATGTATATATCACATTTTGTTTATTAATTCATCTGTAGATTGACATTTGGACTTTTCTACCATTTGGCTATTGTGAATATTGCTGCTATGAACGTTGATATACAAAGGTTGAGTCTTGCCTTTAATTCTTTTGGTATATACCCAGAAGTGGAGTTGCTGGATTATATGGTAATTCCATGTTTAAATTTTTTAGGATCTGTCATACTGTTTTTCAGTGGCTTCACCATTTTACATTCCCACCAGCAACGCACAAGGGTTCCATTTTCTCCACATCCTTGCCAACACGTGTTATTTTCTGTTTTCTGACAATAATCATTCTAATGGGTGTGAAGTGGCATCTCGTGGCAGTTTTGATTTGCAGTTCCTTTATGATTAGAAATGTTGAGCATCTTTTCATGTGCTTATTTAGCCATTTGCATATCTTCTTTGGAGAAATGTCTATTCAAATATTTGCTCATTTTTGAACTGGGTTATTTGTGTATTTGTTGTTGAGTTGTAAAAGTTATTTAGATATCCTGGATATTAATCCCTTATCAGATATGTGATTTGCAAATATTTTCTCCCATTCTGGTGGGTTACCTTTTTACTTTGTTGATGGTATTCTTTGATGCACAGGAGTTTTTAATTTTGATAGTGTCCAATTTATCTATTTTTTTCTTTTGTTGCTTGTACTTTTGGTTTCATATCCAAGAAATCATTGCTAAATCCAATACAATGAAGGTTTTGCCCTATGTTTTCTTCTAATAATTTTATAGCTTTAGCTCTTATGTTTTGGTCATTTTTATATATGGCAGAAACTAAGGGTTCAACTTCATTCTTTTGCATGTGGATATACAAGTTTCCCAACACTATTTGTTGGAAAGACTGTCCTTTACCTATTGAATGGTCTTGGCCCCCTTGTTGAAAATCATTTGACCTTAAGTGGGAGGATTTATTTCTGGGCTTTCTATTCTATTTCATTGCTCTGTATGTCTGTCTTTATACCAGTGCTAGACTGTTTTGATTATTGTAGCACTGCAGAAAGTTTTGAAATCGGGAAATGTGAGACCAATGTTGTTTTTTTTCAATGTTGTTTTGGCTATATGGGGTCCCATGAGATGCCATATGAATTTTAGGACGGGTTTTTCTATTTCTGCAACAACATCATTGAAATTTTAATAGGGATTGCATTGGATCTGTATATCACTTTGTATAGTAGTAACATCTTAACACTAGTAAGTTTTCCAGTCTATGAATATGGGCTGTCTTTCCATTTATGGGTGTCTTCTTTCATTTCTTTTGGCAAAATTTTGTAGTTTTGAGTTTATAAGTCTTTCGCTTCCTTGATTGTTTGTTTCTAAGTATTTTATTCTTTTTGATGGTACTGTAAATAGAATTGTTTAATTTCCTTTTTTGGTTGTCTATTTTTGGTATATAGAAATGCAACAGATTTTTGTGCATTAATTTTTTATTCTGCAACTTTGCTGAGCTTATTTATTCTAACAGTTTATATTATGTGCAAACAATAACAGCAAACGTATGTCATTTTTGTTTTTTCTTTTTGGACACAGGGTCTTGTTATGTCACTCAGTTGGAGTGCAGTGGTGTCATCACAATTCACTGCAGCCTCAAATTCCTGGGCTCAAGTGATCCTCCTGCCTCAGCCTCCCATGTAATTGGGATTACAGGCACATACCACTATACCTGGCTAATTTTTTATATTTTGTAGAGATGGGGTCTCACTATGTTGCCCAGGCTAGTCTTGAACTTCTGGCCTCAGATGATCCTTCCTCTTTGACCTCCCAAGAGCTAGAATTACAGGCATGAGCCACCATGTATGGACATTGTTTTTCTTTTAACTGAGGACACAGCTATGAAACAGAAATAATTGATCCCTTTTCTTTTTTTTCTCTCTCTCTGTGTATATGTGTGTGTGTGTGTGTTTCAGATAGAGTTTTACTTTTGTTGCCCAGGCTGGAGTCCAATGGCATGATCTTGGCTCACTGCAACCTCAGCCTCCCGGGTTCAAGCGATTTTTCTGCCTCAGCCTCCCGAGTAGCTGGGATTACAGGCGCCTGCGACCACATCCGGCTAATTTTTGTATTTTTAGTAGAGATGGGGGTTTCACTATGTTGGCTAGGCTGGTCTGGAACTCCTGACCTCAGGTGATCCGCCACCTCAGCCTCCCAAAGGGGATTACAGGCATGAGCCACCACGCCTGGCCCTCTTTTTCTTTTTTATGAACAATTAGCTGTGAAAATGCTAACCTTTAATGAGTCCCTACCATGAGCCATATTTAAAGTTAAGAATTTTCACCATGACCCTGTGAGGAGGGTATTGTTATACTCACTTTATAAATGAGAAAACTAAAGACTCAGAGGTGAAACTGCTTCTTAAAGACTATTTAAAATACAGGTCATCTGTTTGGGTTAGGCCGAGGGAGCAGTCTCAAAGTTAAAACAAAAGAGGGCAGCTACCATGATGCAAGCCAGGGAAGCTGTGAGGAAAAATACTTTAAGCCAGTGAAGAGGTGAGAATTCTTGTACCAAATGTGAACTACTTGTTCCCAGAAAATTCACTGGCTTAAGACTAGAATGAGACCATTCTAGTCTTGATACAAAACATGAAAGCAGCTGTCAGGCAACAGTGTTAATATTTGGTGCCCTGATAATGAAGAATAAGATTATCACTGACCTTGGCCAGTTTTCTAGAAGGTTCTCTGATTGTAAGCTTTTATTTGAAATTGATTACAGACAGTTTCCCTGACTGTTAGCTGGGCCTATCCTGGAAGCTAGTCTTTAATCTTTCTAGAGAGGAGTGAGATGGCACAAGTTTTTCATGTCTGAATACCTCAGTGGCTTTTCCCCTCATGTTCTTTTGTTATTAAGATGCCAAACCCGTTGGAGATGCCTGATTAGTTTTGCAGAGGGAGGAATCCACTGTTATGACCTTTCATGCCTTATTTTTAACATGCCTTCTTGTAGCACAAGTTCTCCTGCCATGTATCACAGATCACAATGTGAGTTATGAGTCCCCGACTGAAAATCAGAGTATGTAACTGCTTCACGGTCCATTTCCAACCTGTAGGTCCAATCTCCAAGGAGGTAACTGAAAAACATCCCTTATGGATTTCAACATAATACCTTACTGATTTTCTTTCCTCTTAGGGCTAACAGCAACTAAAGATTACATCGACACCTCAAAGGAAGAGTGCAGTAAGAAACAGGCAGACAGTTCTCCCAGCAGGCTTCTGGCAGGACTTAGAACTTCTGATTTATTTTCATGATGATGGTGATGAAGTAGGAGGAGATGATGGACAAAAATCATTAAATACATATTCAAAAGAAATCTCGAGAATGATACTACACTTCGGTAACTTTAAACCTGACTTTTGTCTATCACTCCATTCCTAGGCGACATTGTTCCCTATATTATAAATAATACCAGTGAAATGTTAAGAAATCCTGGAATGCTGGCTCACCTGGCAAAAAGATGTCAGTTTAGTTTGGTTTCATCGCGTAATATTATAAAAACTGCAAAATGATCAACTCTCATGACACCTTTTCTGTCCCCGCTGATTAGAAATGGGTTTCTTAATGGCAGGCGCTGACTATATTTTAAGGAGTAAGTACTGATAGATGGACTGATTAGTTCTGAATTCCAGATTCTGTAACATAGCATCTACTGTACTAAAATGACAGCTACTCGTGTATGTGTTATGTGTCTTGCCTGGAAGTTTGCAAGTTTCCTGAGTTTTGTACTCTTTTTGCCCTCACTTTTAGATAGCAGGGTGTTGCATGTCATAGGCACTAAACAAACTCATTTATTCAACAGGCTTTTTTTCTGAGACCCACTAGTACACCAGATACTAGCACTGAGATGAAAAAGACAAACTTTTATCCTGGAGAAACTCTGAGTTGGTGGAGAGACAAGCATCTATTATAAATCAGTGAAGCCATAGTTTCAGTTATAAATGCTAAAATAGAGAGCTGGGGCTGAAGAATGCCAGTAGAATGCAAGACCAGTTTATAATTAATTATGTTTGGACGTAGGGGTGGCAAGTGAAGTTCAGCTTTGTGTTTTCCCACAGGCAAACCAAGTCAGAAACCTTACTGTGTCCTCACGTTCCCTGAAATATTTCCAGCAAGAAAGGCCAAAGGAACAGCATTACCCTCTACCAGCCCCTAACAGGCGGTGGGAAACACCCAGGGAATGCCTCTGCTGAGCTCCCAGATCTTCCCACACCTAGCTGGAGGGCTGTCAAGAGGCCCCTGACCCTGGGGGCGGCGGGGGTGGGGGTAGGGGTGGGAGGTGGGGTTGCTTTGAAAAGTTTTGCTCTCAGCACCTCTGCCAGCTTCCAGGGTAGAGACCTCTCCTGCTAAAAATAGCAGCAGGAGGAAGAGATTCAAAAGCAGGAAGCAGAAAGGGGCTGAAGGAGATGTGGCTCCCAATGGCCTGGAGGGAATAAAGGAAGAAGGGAAGGAAAAGAAGGAAAAGAAGGAAAAGAAGGAAAAGAAGGAAGAGAGGAAGGGAGGAAGGGAGGCAACGTCCTCTGCTGGGAATTTCCAGCTCTGTTACTTCAATGCCTCAACGACGCTGTGAGGTACCTACTATTATTGCCCACTTTTCAGAGCCAAACTAGTTAATTCATACAACTTTATGGAGTGTCTCCTCTGTGAGGCACTGTTGGACGCCCTAAGACACCGTTGAGGCCCTGGTGGGGAAACCGAAACTTGGGGAAGCAGCAGCAGCGTGGGATCCCATCCTCCTTGGGCTAGGCTAGGGGGGCTGCCAGGCATGGGGAAGGCCTCCTTCCCTGGCATCTCCAAGGCGGCTTGCAAGGGCTTGCAAGGGGCGGGGCAGGGGCCCGGGAGGGAAGAATTTCTCTCTTGCCTGTGAAATCGCTCCAATTGCAGCCCCCAAGCGGATTTACAACCTATTGAGGCTTGGCTCTTGAATATCCATGGAAAGGCATATGAAAAGGGACAGAAAGTTGAGCAGATTCGATGAGACTTTATGATTTCATTTTCATTTCAAAGCCTTGTTAGCAGTTGGGTGGGAACGGGGCACAGCAGTCCCCAGGAACGCTCCCTCTTCCTCCTCCAGGCAGGAGGATGTGTGAGCAATCTTGGGTCTGGGGAGGCGGCTGGACCTGGAGAGAGCTGGGAGAGGTTGCTTTAGGGCTTTCTTTTGGGAACTGAATTTTAAAGGATAAAACAAAAATATATTCAACAGATCTTTCCAGAACCAGGAGTGTATGGTATCCGGTACTGGGAATGACTAGGAATTAGGATAGAGAAGGTAGTTACAAAGGAATCTGTAAGAAATTAGAACTGTGGATGGAGATGCCAGTGGTTAAGCCTGGGCTCCAGTGGGAGACATCTGGCTGGGAGTCCCAGTTCTGACACTTACTAGAAAAGTCTGGGTGAATCATCTCACTTTTCTGAACCTGTTTCCCAGGAAAATGGGAATAATAATAACAGTCACAAGGAAATGTTGTATGTATTGATTGTAAATGCCTCATAAGTGGTCTCTCTTGCTCACCATTGTCTGAAACTTAAATTAGATCATCATACTCATGCTTAAAAACCCTAAACTTCCCCCATTATACTTGGAATAAACAAATATTCAAAAGTCTAACAAGCCCCGGGTACTTCCAGCTAATACAGACCAAACCCATCCTCAATACACTTCCCACCATGCCCTGCTCCTTTTCTTCATAGAATTCTGACTACTTGTCCTAATACGGGTCTTTGTTTTCTTCTTTACCGTTTGCCTCCCTTATAAAACAGCCATCTCTAGGAGAGAAGGGATGGCTTCTAACTTTGTTTAATCCACCGTATACTGACATAACACGTGGAACTTATATATATATATATATGGAATGAATTAGTGAATGAATGATAGAAGAGTGAAAAGTATCTGGTACATAGTAGACAGTTAATAAATGGAAGCTTTTTAAATTCCTATTATTTGTAGTAGGGAGAAGTTTTTGTAACTTTTGGAGGGACTCCCTATGCATGAAATAATTGGAGTGCTGAGCAGCTTTACGGTTTAAAAGGTGATTTTGCAAGTGGTATGTCACTGTCATACTCATGACAATCCTCATGACAATCTTAAGAAGTAGGTGTCAGGCCTCTGAGCCCAAGCCAAGCCATTGCATCCCCTGTGACTTGCACGTATACACCCAGATGGCCTGAAGTTACTGAAGAATCACAAAAGAAGTGAATATGCTCTGCCCCACCTTAACTGATGACATTCCACCACAAAAGAAGTGTAAATGGCCGGTCCTTGCCTTAAGTGATGACATTACTTTGTGAAAGTCCTTTTCCTGGCTCATCCTGGCTCAAAAAGCACCCCCACTGAGCACCTTGCGACCCCCACTCTTGCCCACCAGAGAACAAACCCCCTTTGACTGTAATTTTCCTTTACCTACCCAAATCCTATAAAACGGCCCCACCCTTATCTCCCTTCACTGACTCTCTTTTCGGACTCAGCCTGCCTGCACCCAGGTGAAATAAACAGCCATGTTGCTCACCCAAAGCCTGTTTGGTGGTCTCTTCGCACGGACGCGCATGAAATTTGGTGCCGTGACTCGGATTGGGGGACCTCTCTTGGGAGATCAATCCCCTGTCCTCCTGTTCTTTGCTCCATGAGAAAGATCCACCTACGACCTCAGGTCCTCAGACCGACCAGCCCAAGGAACATCTCACCAATTTTAAATCAGGTAAGCGGCCTCTTCTTACTCTCTTCTCCAACCTCTCTCACTGTCCCTCAACCACTTTCTCCTTTCCACTCTTCAATGTCTCCCTTCTCTTAATTTCAATTCCTTTCATTTTCTGGGAGAGACAAAGGAGACACGTTTTATCTGTGGACCCAAAACTCTGGCGCCGGTCATGGACTGGGAAGACAGCCTTTCCTTGGTGTTTAATCATTTCAGGGACGCCTCTCTGGTTATTCACCCACGTTTCAAAGTTGTCAGACCATGCAGGGACGCCTGCCTTAGTCCTTCACCCTTAGCGGCAAGTCCTGCTTTTCTGGGGAAGGGGCAAGTACCCCAACCCCTTCTCTTCTTGTCTCTACCCCTTCTCTGCTTTTCTGGGGGAGGGATAAGTACCCCTCAACCCCTTCTCCTTCACTTAGCGGCAAGTCCTGCTTTTCTAGAGTTGGGGCAAGTACCCCAACCTCGTATCTCTGTGCCCCAATCCCTTATTTCTGTGCCCCAACCTCTTATATCTCTGCACCCCATCCCTTATTTCCATGCCCTGACCTCTTATCTCTGTGCCCCAACCCCTTTTCCCACTTTTCTGGAAGGTAAGAACCCCCGAACCCCTTCCCTCCATTTCTCTACTCTCTCTTTTCTCTAGGCTTGCTTCCTTCACTGTGGGCAACCTTCCACCCTCCATTCCTCCTTCTACTCCCTTGGCCTGTGTTCTCAAAAACTTAAAACCTCTTCAACTCACAGCTGACCTAAAACCTAAATGCCTTATTTTCTTCTGCAATGCCGCTTGACCCCAATACAAACTCGACAGTAGTTGCAAATAGCCAGAAAATGGCACTTTGAATTTTTCCATCCTGCAAGATCTAAATAATTCTTGTCGTAAAATAAGCAAACGGTCTGAGGTGCCAGATGTCCAGGCATTCTTTTACACATCAGTCCCTTCCTAGTCTCTGTGCCCAATGCAACTCGTCCCAAATCTTCCTTCTTTCCCTCCCGCCTGTCCCCTCAGTACCAACCCCAAGCATCACTGAGTCTTTCTAATCTTCCTTTTCTACAGACCCATCTGACCTCTCCCTTCCTCCCCAGGCTCCTCGCCAGGCTCCTCGCCAGGCCGAGCTAGGTCCCAGTTCTTCCTCAGCCTCTGCTCCTCCACCCTATAATCTTTTTATCACCTCCCCTCCTCACACCTGGTCCGGCTTACAGTTTCATTCTGTGACTAGCCCTCCCGCACCTGCCCAGCAATTTACTCTTAAAAAGGTGGCTGGAGCTAAAGGCATAGTCAAGGTTAATGCTCCTTTTTCTTTATCCCAAATCAGAAAGCGTTTAGGCTCTTTTTCATCAAATATAAAAATCCAGCCCAGTTCATGACTTGTTTGGCAGCAACCCTGAGACACTTTACAGCCCTAGACTCTAAAAAGTCAAAAGGCCATCTTATTCTCAAAATACATTTTATTACCCAATCTGCTCCCGACATTAAATAAAACTCCAAAAATTAAATTCCAGCCCTCAAACCCCACAACAGGATTTAATTAACCTCGCCTTCAAGGTGTACAATAATAGAAAAAAGTTGCAATTCCTTGCCTCCACTGTGAGACAAACCCCAGCCACATCTCCAGCACACAAGAACTTCCAAACGCCTGAACCGCAGCGGCCAGGCTTTCCTCCAGAACCTCCTCCCACAGGAGCTTGCTACACGTGCCGGAAATCTGGCCACTGGGCCGAGGAATCCCCACAGCCCAGGATTCCTCCTAAGCCATGTCCCATCTCTGTGGGACCCCACTGAAAATCGGACTGTTCAACTCACCTGGCAGCCACTCCCAGAGCCCCTGGAACTCTGGCCCAAGGCTCTCTGACTGACTGCTTCCCAGATCTTCTCGGCTTAGCGGCTGAAGACTGACACTGCCCGATCGCCTCGGAAGCCCCCTAGACCATCACGGAGGCTGAGCTTCTGGTAACTCTCACAGTGGAAGGTAGGCCCGTCCCCTTCTTAATCAATACGGAGGCTACCCACTCCACATTACCTTCTTTTCAAGGGCCTGTTTCCCTTGCCTCCATAACTGTTGTGGGTATTGACGGCCAGGCTTCTAAACCTCTTAAAACTCCCCAACTCTGGTGCCAACTTAGACAATACTCTTTTAAGCACTCCTTTTTAGTTATCCCCACCTGCCCAGTTCCCTTATTAGGCTGAGACACTTTGACTAAATTATCTGCTTCCCTGACTATTCCTGGACTACAGCTATATCTGATTGCTGCCCTTCTTCCCAATCCAAAGCCTCCTTTGCGTCCTCCTCTTGTATCCCTCCACCTTAACCCACAAGTATAAGATACCTCTACTCCCTCCTTGGTGACCGATCATGCACCCCTTACCATCTCATTAAAACCTAATCACCCTTACCCCACTCAACACCAATATCCCATCCCACAGCACGCTTTAAAAAGATTAAAGCCTGTTATCACTCACCTGCTACAGCATGGCCTTTTAAAGCCTATAAAATCTCCTGACAATTCCCCCATTTTACCTGTCCTAAAACCAGACAAGCCTTACAAGTTAGTTCAGGATCTGCGCCTTATCAACCAAATTGTTTTGCCTATCCACCCCGTGGTGCCAAACCCATATACTCTCCTATCCTCAATACCTGCCTCTACAACCCATTATTCTGTTCTAGATCTCAAACATGCTTTCTTTACTATTCCTTTGCACCCTTCATCCCAGCCTCTCTTCGCTTTCACTTGGACTGACACTGACACCCATTGAGCTCAGCAAATTAACTAGGCTGTACTGCTGAGAAGCTTCACAGACAGCCCCCATTACTTCAATCAAGCCCAAATTTCTTCCTCATCTGTTACCTATCTCTGCATAATTCTCATAAAAACACATGTGCTCTCCCTGCTAATCGTGTCCGACTGATCTCTCAAACCCCAGCACCTTCTACAAAACAACAAGTCCTTTCCTTCCTAGGCATGGTTAGCGTGGTCAGAATTCTTACACAAGAGCCAGCACCACACCCTGTAGCCTTTCTGTCCAAACAACTTGACCTTACTGTTTTAGCCTAGCCCTCATGTCTGTGTGCAGCGGCTGCCACAGCATTAATACTTTTAGAGGCCCTCAAAATCACAAACTATGCTCAACTCACTCTCTACAGTTCCATAACTTCCAAAATCTATTTTCTTCCTCATACCTGACGCATATACTTTCTGCTTCCTGGCCCCTTCAGCTGTACTCACTCTTTCTTGAGTCTCCCACAATTACCGTTGTTCCTGGCCCAGGCTTCAATCCGGCCTCCCACATTATTCCTGATACCACACCTGACCCCCATGACTGTATCTCTCTGATCCACCTGACATTCACCCCATTTCCCCAAATTTCCTTCTTTCCTGTTCCTCACCCTGATCACACTTGATTTATTGATGGCAGTTCCACCAGGCCTAATCACCACACACCAGCAAAGGCAGGTTATGCTATAGTACAAGCCACTAGCCCGCCTCTTAGAACCTCTCATTTCCTTTCCATCATGGAAATCTAACCTCAAGGAAATAACTTCTCAGTGTTCCATCTGCTTTTCTACTACTCCTCAGGGATTATTCAGGCCCCCTCCCTTCCCTACACATCAAGCTCGAGGATTTGCCCCACCCAGGACTGGCAAATTAGCTTTACTCAACATGCCCTGAGTCAGATGACTAAAATACCTCTTAGTCTAGGTAGATACTTTCACTGGATAGGTAGAGGCATTTCCTACAGGGTCTGAGAAGGCCACTGCAGTCATTTATTCCCTTCTGTCAGACATAATTCCTCAGTTTAGCCTTCCCACCTCAATACAGTCTGATAACAGACGAGCCTTTATTAGTCAAATCAGCCAAGCAGTTTTTCAGGCTCTTAGTATTCAGTGAAACCTTTATATCCCTTATGGTCCTCTGTCTTAAAGAAAAGTAGAATGGACTAAAGGTCTTTTAAAAACACACCTCACCAAGCTCAGCCACCAACTTAAAAAGGACTGGACAATACTTTTACCACTTTCCCTTCTCAGAATTCAGGCCTGTCCTCGGAATGCTACAGGGTACAGCCCATTTAAGCTCCTGTATAGACGCTCCTTTTTATTAGGCCCCAGTCTCATTCCAGACACCAGACCAACTTAGACTGTGCCCCTCAAAAAACTTGTCATCCCTACTATCTTCTGTCTAGTCATACTCCTATTCACCGTTCTCAACTACTCATACATGCCCTGCTCTTGTTTACACTGCTGGTTTACACTGTTTCTCCAAGCCATCACAGCTGATATCTCCTGGTGCTATCCCCAAACTGCCACTCTAAACTCTTGAAGTAAATAAATAATCTTTGCTGGCAGGACTATGCTGAATCTCCTTAGGCACTCTCTAATCAGATATCCTGAGTCGTCCCAATTCTTAGACCTTTTATACCTGTTTTTCTCCTTCTGTTATTCCATTTAGTTTTTCAATTCATCCAAAACCGTATCCAGGCCATCACCAATCATTCTATATGACAAATGTTTCTTCTATCATCCCCACAATATCACCCCTTACCACAAGACCTCCCTTCAGCTTAATCTCTCCCACTCTAGGTTCCCACGCCGCCCCTAATCCCGCTTGAAGCAGCCCTGAGAAACCGCCCATTCTCTCTCCATACCACCCCCCAAAAATTTTCGCCACCCCAACACTTCAACACTATTTTGTTTTATTTTCCTTATTAATATAAGAAGGCAGGAATGTCAGGCCTCTGAGCCCAAGCCAAGCCATTGCATCCCCTGTGACTTGCACGTATATGCCCAGATGGCCTGAAGTAACTGAAGAATCACAAAAGAAGTGAATATGCCCTGCCGCACCTTAACTGATGACATTCCACCACAAAAGAAGTGTAAATGGCCGGTCCTTGCCTTAAGTGATGACATTACTTTGTGAAAGTCCTTTTCCTGGCTCATCCTGGCTCAAAAAGCACCCCCACTGAGCACCTTGTGACCCCCACTCCTGCCCGCCAGAGAACAAACCCCCTTTGACTGTAATTTTCCTTTACCTACCCAAATCCTATAAAACGGCCCCACCCTTATCTCCCTTCGTTGACTCTCTTTTTGGACTCAGCCCGCCTGTACCCAGGTGAAATAAACAGCCATGTTGCTCACACAAAGCCTGTTTGGTGGTCTCTTCACGTGGACGCGCATGAAAGTAGGCAGGCCAGGTATCATAACCCACATTTTACCAACAAGAAAAAGTGAACTCGAATGAAGAAAAATGCTCAGCTTCAAAGCCCCACAGCCAGCGAAGTCAAATCAAGGTGCAGATGTGCTGTGTTCCTGATTTGAAGATCAGGTCTGACACAAGGCGAATAGGAACTGTTTTTGTTACGTGCTAGGACACTGAGAGTGCCAGGCACCATCTCTGCCCCAGGGCGCACACACACACACAACACATACACCACACATATCACACCATGTACACACCACACACATAGCACACACACCACACGTACACACACACACCACACATACACACCACATACACCATACCACACACACCCCACATTGACTCTACACACACACCACACACGCACACTACACACACCACACACCACACACACACACCACATACACCACACCACAAACACCATACCACACACCACACATGCACACATACACACCACACATGCACACACCATACATACACACTACATACACTACCTCACACATATACCACACCACACACACCATACCACATCACATATCACATCATACATACACACACCACACATACACACCACATGCACCACACATACCACATCGCATACACCACCCACACACACATCACACACATACCACAAACACACACACATATACATACCACACACCACACCATATACATACACACCACAGATACAGCACACATACACACACCACACATACCATACACACACAAGACGCACTTATACACACACCACACATGCACACATACCACACACATATATACACCACCCACATACCACACACATACCCCCCAACACACACATCACACACACCACACATGCACACAGCACATATGTATGCATACACACATATACACACACACATACACACACACACACATACACACACACACACACACGACCAGCACGGCCAGTGGCATGTCCTATGTTTCCTACAGGCCCCCTCCCTGTAGGGAGTTTTCTACATCAGCAGCCCCAGACAAGAGCTTCTCTGGGAAAATAGGTCACCTGCTTCTCCCTGTGTGCAGGAAGGTGCGAGCTGCACTTGCCCATGGCCTGGGGGCTGCTGCAGAGCAGAGGGAGGCCTGGCCACCAACCATTTTCACTGCCTTTCATCTCGGAACCAAAAATGCTTTGCTTCAGAGCCAGGGACAGAAGCCTTCACATTTCATCTTTCTCTCCCTGTCGCTGTCACCCCACACCACCCCCTCTCCTTTTTTACTTATTAAAGGCTTTCCTGACAAGTAGATGGAGCACCACAGCCTTCAAAGTTCCTGTCCCATCTCCAGGGCCTCATTTTCTCCCTTCCTGATGAAATGACTGCATCTCATAGTAGTCACTGCTGCTTCGTGTGCAGAGATGAAGTGAAGAGGACCACTCCTGCACCCTCACCACCCTGCTGAACATGCTCATACCCACACCCATACACACACCCCCTACAAACCAGACATAGGCACACTCCATACACACTGGACTGTGGGGACTCCCAGGTCCAGAATTCAGTGGAACAAAATGCACTGGCTCTGGTAATGCCCCCCGGGGCTGCAGAGCAGCCCCCATTGCAGGTGTTTAGCCCAGGACCAGCTTCTCCTTGATGTACTGAACCCACCTTCCTGATTCTTCTGGCTTTGTATTTGGCCTTTGGGTAGTTGATTTGGGTTCTGCCTTGGCTTGTGTGTTAGTTTGAGTTTCATCAGAAGCAGCGCTTGAGCCAGTAGTTTAATTGGGAGGTGCAAGGGACCTTCTTGAGAGAATCTCCAAGGGAAGGCAGGGCAGGCAATACTGTGTGCCTGGTGAAGTCAGCTACCCCAGGGAACAACTAGAGTTCCACTCTATGGGGAAGCTCTGGGAAATGGAACAAACCACAGGCCTTGGAATTATTCTTTCCAAGGAGCCAAGGAGTTGGAGTATTTATACACCAATTCCAGATGGTCTTTGGTTGAGGGCCATTTCCAAGGGCTTAGCGTCCCCAGAGCAGCCTTTCATGGTTCTGAAAGTAAAGCCCTTGGAAACAGGGATGCAGATGCTAGCAAGCTGGAAGTGAATGGTTAGAAAGACCTGGGCCAGGCACTGACAGTGTCCACCACAGGTTGCCAAGCTTGGCTCCTTCCTCAGCCTTCCATGCCTGACTCATGGTGGGCCTATCACACGCCTGCCCTGGAATTTTGGAACTTGGGAATAAAGAGGTTGAACAAATGTCACTTCCCGACTTCTTCCCACTGTTTGAATAAGTCCAGACTAGTAGAGGAGGAAATGAAGCAGACACACCAAGGGAAATGGAGATGAGTGGAGGAAGTAATTCTATGGGGTTTTAGTCCATGGTTTCAGTTGCTTTGAGGGCCAGCTAAGCCGCTTCCTGAGCCTTTAACAAAGTCTCCTTTCCTCCTTAAGCTAGCTTGAGTTGGGTTCTGCTCACTTGAACCCAATGAGCTCTGACTAATGCCTGGATGTCTTGGGTTGCTTTGCCCCTGCCACTACCCATAAAGAATACTAATAAAAGTAATGATAATAATAATCTTTGCACTGCTGCTAGGTGCCTGTGTTTTCTAAATACTTTGCTATAAAGGGGAAGTGATTATTCTATGAAAAGAATCTGCCGATGATCCTAGATATTTCTTCTTTGTTTTCTAATGACCCTTATTTGGGCCTTAACTCTCTCCACTGGGCTTTGTATTTCATCTGCCCAGTTCCTACCCAGGCGCTGGGTCTTTCTCAGGGAATATCTCCTTAAGATAGGCCTCTTCTCTCAGGCAGTGTCAGATCACACGGCAGGCTACCCTCCCAGTATGTATCTGCATTTAAAAAATAACTTCCATGGCCAGGCTTGGTGGCTAACATCTGTAATCCCAGCGCTTTGGAAGGCTGAGGCAGGTGGATTGCTTGAGCTCAGGAGTTTGAGATCAGCCTGTGCAACATGGTGAAACCCTGTCTCTAACAAAAATACAAAAAGCTGGGTGTGGTGGTGCACACCTGTGGTCCTAGCTACTCAGGAGGCTGAGGTGGAAGGATCACTTAAGCTTGGGAAGTGGAGGTTGCAGTGAGCCAAGATTGCACCACCATACTCTAACCTGGGTGACAAAGTGAGACTCCGTCTCAAAAAAAAAAAAAAAAATTCCATAGTTTTCCTAAAATTAATTTTTTTTTTTTGGCAAAGAGAAAAAACCTCCATTCAAAAGTCAAATTTTTTCCATGCATGCAAATGGAAATCTATTGGCTCATGTAATGAAAATTTCAAGGTTAATAAGCTTCAGATGTAGTTGGATCTGGGAGTGCAAGCAATGCCATTGTAACTTAGTGTTGTTATGTGCCCCAGATCTTTTTTCCCTTAGTGCTGGCTTCATTCTCAAATGAGCTGTATCTACAGGGTCATCTCCTTCTTCCCTAGCAGTTTAGGATGACAGCCTGTCACAAAACTCCTAAGGCTGATGTTCATTAGCTTTCATTGGCCAGCATTGGTCTTGTGCCAACCTCTTGACTTTTCTCTGTGGCGGTAGGCATGTGGTACTCCTATACATCATGTCAGAGTAATATGCCTGCCTCTGAGTTCCAGGAGAACAGTTAAGTCTACCTGATTCATGTGGTCTGGGGTTGAAAAGGAGTGGGTCTCTAAAGGAAAATTGGAACCAGCCATGGTGGCTCACACCTGTAATCCCAGCACTTTGGGAGGCTAAGGCGGGAGGATCGCTTGAGCCCAGGAGTTTGAGACAAGCCTGGGCAACATGGCGAGACCCCATCTCAACAACAACAACAACAACAACAAATTTAAAAAGGAAAATAGGGATGCTGTTTCTGGAGAAGAGGAATTAGATGCAGGGCCCACAGAGACCTTAAGCCCCTGTTCCTGGGGCTCAGCTTCTGGTTGAGAGAACACGTTAGTGTGCTGGAGTGCCAGGCAAAGTGTCTTCAGCTAATTGATAATGTATGTCTAATGTTTTTCTGTTCTGGAAGAAAGGGATGTAGAGAGCAAGATGATAGAAGGGCTCTAAGATGTAGCCAGGGATTCTTGGGATCAGGGAAAAGGAGGGATAAAAAAGGAGGCCAAGGATGCTCAGGACATGCTTCGAGATGTGAACCATTCTGTCTAAGCTGGCTACGTTTTCCTTGAATGCACGGGGTGATATGAATGGTCTCAGCAGTGTCTTAGTCACAACTCCCAATGCTGTGATTCACTCAGCATGATTTTCTTAAGATAAGATGTGTGTGTGTGTGTGTGTGTGTGTGTGCAAATGCTGGCATTATGTAAAGGAGTTTTTCTCCTGGGGCTTTTTAATTGGGAGACTGCTCTGCAAACACATTTGGCAAAATCCCATGAGATGAACAAGCTACGTTTGCTCTGAGAGCTAAGGAGCGGTGGGGGTGGGAGTGGTTATTCTGGGAAGCACTACATTAACATGTTCTGGCTGCCAGGAGACTGGAAGACATTGGACAGCCCTCATCTTCATGCATTTCCCAGGGTTCAAAACTTTCACGTGGATTCTGCTTATTTGCCCCCAAAGTACTGATTCTATTGTGTTAACATTTTCTTTAATGATTCAATTTAATCAAAGTGTGGATTTTATGGGGAGGGGGACTAGCTGAGACCTTAAGCAAGTCACAATCCATTGATTCCTAGAGTAGGTCGCTATGCAGATGTTGAGAGGCACTGTCTGCCTGAGACCAGAAGATGAGGAGTCATTGTTCACAAAATAATGACTTTTTAAATCCTTGTGATAATTCTGCATGCTGGGGTTCCATTAGTATAACTATTTTACAAAAAAGGAAACTAAGGCACATATAAGTAACTTTCCTTGAGTTACACAGCTAGGAAAGTGGCAGAGCCAGGATTTGAAGCCAGCCTGGCTGCCTCCAAAGGCCACGTTCTCAATTGTTAATCTCTCCTCCAGAATCAACCTCAGCCGACTTTACCTTGCAAGGCATAAGAAGCATAGCTACTCCTACCTGTCACCAAAGTACAGAAATTTCTGATGTAGAAACTGTTATCCAGTCTTACTACTTGAATCCCTCCAGTGATGGAGGGCTCACTACCTCTCAAAGGAAACATTTAGACTGTTTGTGAATTGTAATGATTAAATAGCTTTTTATTATTTATTAATGAGTTCAAACCACCCTCCTGGTAGTTTCTAACCTTGATAATAGTGATAGTACCCCTGTACTGAGCTAGTAGTATGTGCCTGGCCTTGTGCAAAGCATTATCTTTTTTTTTTTTTTTTTTGAGACGGAGTCTGGCTCTGTTGCCCAGGCTGGAGTGCAGTGGCATGATCTCGGCTCACTGCAAGCTCTGCTTCCTGGGTTCACGCCATTCTCCTGCCTCAGCCTCCCCAGTAGCTGGGACTACAGGTGCCTGCCACCATGCCTGGAAAATTTTTTGTATTTTTAGTAGAGATGGGGTTTCACTGTGTTAGTCAGGATGGTCTTGATCTCCTGACCTCATGATCCGCCCACCTCGGCCTCCCAAAGTGCTGGGATTACAGGCGTGAGTCACTGCACCCAGCCTCGCTAAGCATTATCTTAGTACCTTGTTTAATCATCACAACAAATTTATCTTATCTACAAATATAGGGAAGAGACTCAGAGAGGTAAAGTAATTTGGCGACAAGGAGAAAATCAGGATTAGAATCCTAGTCTGTCTGAATCCAAAATCATCCCAATAAGCAACAGTGTGTTCCAGGGGCAGAACCTTTGCCTTTGGAATGATTCATTTCATTGCCTTTCATTTTTATTTACTGAGACTCTGCTGTGGGGGAAGCCTTGTGCCAGCTTTGCGGGCTCATGCAAAGATGTATACAAGGCAGTGTTTGCCAGGAGCTTCCCCTCTAAAAAGAAACATGGGTGAGTGTAGTGGCCCAGCTGGATCCAGCTTCACAGAGAGTGAGCCTTTGGCTGGAGGGCAGATGGAGTGGAGCATGAAGAGACAGGTCAGCTGACCACCTCCTTTATGGGTCTCGTGGACTGACCATAGACATAAGGTCATATTTCCTTTTGCTTCCTCCAAGGTGTTTTTGTTTTTTGTTTTTTTGTTTGTTTTATCAAAGTGCTACGTCTTTGGAAGGAACTCTCCACCTAGCACTGCTTCTGGCCTCAGTGTCGAACCTGAGAAAGGAATGAAGGCACAAGCTGAAGCAAGCACTGGGAGGGTGGTAACTGCCTGGGGCTCTGGGAAAAGCTGCCAGGAGCTTACAGTTGAAGATAGTTATCACTACTTCTCTATAATACAATACTGTGTTCTTCAAACATATTTCCTTTTGCTTCCTCCAAGGTGTTTTTGTTTTTTGTTTTTTTGTTTGTTTTATCAGAGTGCTATGTCTTTGGAAGAAGGAACTCTCCACCTAGCACTGCTTCTGGCCTCAGTGTCGAACCTGAGAAAGGAATGAAGGCACAAGCTGAAGCAAGCACTGGGAGGGTGGTAACTGCCTGGGGCTCTGGGAAAAGCTGCCAGGAGCTTACGGTTGAAGATAGTTATCACTACTTCTCTATAATACAATACTGTGTTCTTCAAACAGAAAGCCTATGAAACCTTTCCTGATGCCCTCAAGCAGGGTTAGTCACTTAGCATTCAGTACACACCCCTGCTGCCTGACTCACTTAAGCAGCATTGTATTATAATTGTGTTTACATACTCTTCTTCGCTAGAATGCCAGCTCTCAGGACTATGGTGTCTTACATTATAAATCTCTCCCACATCTGGAACGACATGTGGGAAATGGCTTACTAGAGCACTTATCACATGCTAATATATGTTATGCATTTTACTTATTTATTTTGTTTATTATCTGGCCCTAACTGTCTGTTTTATACACAAATGTATCCTCAGCACCTAGGACAGTAGTCAGCATAGCGTAGGTGCTCAGTAAATGTTTGTTAGATGAATGACCATTCCTGAGACTGGAGGAGGGGTGAGCAGAGAACCAAGCATCAGGAAGTGGGGTGGTTAACCCAGAGAGTGCACATTGCTGGCTAGGGAATAGCAAGCATTCTCTATAATGGTGGGTTAGTGTGTGAATTATCCTCATTCTCAATTTAATTTTGAAAGTAGCATCCATTTAACAGTGGTCCCACAGTTGAATCAGTTGAATGATAATCCACTATTTTGATGAGCCAATTATAAACTATGCCATAAAAGCAATATCAAAAAATTTCAAATACCACCTATTTTTAAAAAAACTTCATCGAATATGTTAATGGGATATCAAAAGAGACTTTTCCTGATTTGTTGGAATTTCATTAGAGGACTAAAGGCTAAGAACACTCTCACATCCTAGAGATGCTAGAACATCTGTGCCAGACTTGTGGAGAGGTTCTCCTGGCACCAGGTCATAACCCACCTCTAACCTTTAGAAGAGCAAGTTGAAGAGGTCATCTGGAAGGACTGTTTTGGAGACAGTTGTAGGTATGCTGATTTTTGCCTTTCCTACCTGTGGTACTTTACCCTTACATTGGACCATGTGAAAAGAGAGCCCAGAGGATCATTCAGACAACTTAATATGGGTTCCCTGGAATTTGCAGGACCCAGCAACTCACAAGGGAGAAATCTAAAGGCTGCTAGATGTGGCAGAATGAAATACAGAAAGACCTATACTGATATACTGATAGCTGCACTTCTAGCTATGGAAAGCCAAGGGGTGTAGTTCTTATGGACTAGATAAAGGTTTCATGAAAGGACTATCCTGGGATTATTTAAAAAGGGACCTGGCTGGGGGTGGTGGCTCAAGCCTGTAATCCCAGCACTTTGGGAGGCCGATGTGGGTGGATCACTTGAGGTCAGGAGTTTGAGACGAGCCTGGTCAACATGGCAAAACCGCGTCTCTACTAAAAATACAAAAAAATTAGCTGGGCATGGTGGCACACGCCTGTAGTCCCAGTCACTCAGGAGGCTGAAGCAAGAGAATCGCTTGAACCAGGGAGGCGGAGGTTGCAGTGAGCCAAGAGCACGCCATTGCACTCTAGCCTGAGTGACAGAGCAAGACTTCTTCCAAAAAAAAAAAAAAAAGGACCTATCCCAAAAGTACTTCCTGGAGTGATAATGGGACTCAACAGAGGGGTGGACCACCCAATGGCCAGCTGGAGAAGGCAATGCAATCTCAGGGAGGCAGTGCTTGTCTTTAGAAAGGATGCCTCCAGCAGGTAATCTCCAAGGGACCCACCAAACTGTCTTACAGAGGAAAGAGCCAGCAATGGTGCCTCTGCCACATTGGGAAAGCCCAAAGCCAGAGCACAACTATATGAGCCAAGTAAGACAGTTCTTAACCCTTACTTATTCTTCCTTCCTTCTTATGATACAGGCAGGGCCCAGAGCAGCAACCAACTAGAGGGGGAGGAAGTAGAGCAAGGAAAGAGGAAAGACACAGTCATGCACCCTTCTCTTGTCATCATAAAGGTCTAGGGCAGGGGAGAAGATTCGCAGTGGCTGAGTTTGAAGTTTGATTACATACTGGACTAGATTGGCCTGGACTTTGTGTCATCTCAGAAAGACTGAAAAAACGATGAAATATGATTTTGACTTCATCCATCTTCTTGAATTATGGTCCTACCAAACTGGGGGTTCTTCACAGGTGCCTGGAACACTCTGCCACCTTATCAGAATGACCGAGTTCTACTCATCCTTCAAGATGCAGCTCAAGGGACATTTCTTCTGCCACAACTTCCTTCGTTCCCTCACACTGAAGAAGACATCCTTCATGTGTTTCAATTGCATTCTCACTTATCTGGTAGAGAAGGCTAGTTGCCCACATCTCTTTTCTCCTTCTCTAACAATGGAGTGGAGCCTGGACCTGTAGTACCTGAGCTGCAGCTGGAAACTGTACTGCCCAGCCCACTTTGCAGTTAGGTGTGTTCACATCAATATCATGTCAATGATAGGCTTACTTCTATTTCTGGGCCTTAAAATGTTTTGCCCATGCTCCTTCATAACTGTCCCGCTTCCTGCAAGTGGGAGCACAGACGTGTTGCCACTCACCTTCAGTCATGCAAATGAGGACAATACCATGTGGGCTGGTAGAATAATAGAATGGAAGGAACCTGGGACCCTGAATGACAATGTGGGGCAGAAACTTCCCCACTGGGGATTTGTTACATAAGAGAGAAATACACTTCTTTGTTCCTAAGCCACTGTGTTATTGGTTCTCTTTGTTTGAGATGTTTAGACTTTCATCATAACCAATTCAACTTATGGTTCTAGACTGTCCTGTAACTGTCTGTTTACCTGTCTGTCTTCCCTGTTTACCTGTCTGTCTAAGTAGACTTAGACTTTCCTCAGGACTGGAACCTATTGAATTTTCTTCCCCAGAATCTAGCACAGTGTCTGTAAATAGAAGGTGTTCAACATGTGCATACAAAATAAAAGATGACAGGTGAAAATAAACACAGTGTCCTATGAAGCATCCAATGTGGCAAGCTCTCCATGTATGGCCTACCAGCAAATAGCCACCATATTTGACTGCCATGGCCTTGGGTGAGTAAAGGACTCCCTCATTTCCACTTTTCAAGTCTGACACAAATTCATTTCATTGCCAATGAGAAAGGGAGTTCCGTGATATGTAGTTCCTATTCTTAGACAGGCATGGCTTTACCAAGTTGATGACAGACAACCCATCTCAACAGGTGACAGGGAGAATGCTCTAGGTAAACAAAATAGCATAAGCAGAGAAAAAGAGGTAAGAGAGGGAGAACGCTGTAATTGAGGAAGTGAAGATAGCTAAGAAAGTCAAGGGATGCAGGAGGAGTTCAGGTTGTAGGGAGCCTTGAGAATGTTTTATGGATTCTAAAATGTTTTTGTTTTTTTTTTTTTTTTTGTTTGTTTGTTTGTTTTTTGAGATAAAGGCTTGCTGTGTTGCCCAGTCTGGAGTGCAGTGGTGTGATCTTGGCTCACTGCAACCTCCACCTCCCAGGTTCAAGTGATTCTCATGCATCTGCATCTTGACTAGGTAAGACTACAGGTGCGCACCACCACGCCCGATTAATTTTTTTTTTTTTGTATTTTTAGTAGAAATGGGGTTTCACCATGTTTGCCAAGTTTGTCTTGAACTTCTGACCTCAAGCCATCCGCCCACCTCGGCCTCCCAAAGGGCCAAACTGCTGGAATTACAGACGTGAGCCACTGCACTCGGACTCTGAAACGTTTTTCTGATAAATGGGAAATCATTAAAGGATTTCAAGTAGGAGAGGATCAGTTTCCATTTTGAAGAGGTCCCTCTGGCTGCACTATGGAGAGTGAATTGGAGGAGGACAGGAACAATGGTGGGGGCTGCTTAGGAGCTAATAGTAGCGCCTCCAGGGCAGAGATGGCATTGGTTTGGGCCAGGGCAAGGGTAACAGGGATGAAGAGAGGTGGAAGGATAGAAAAGATATTTTGTAGGTAAAGCAAAGACCCTTATACATAGTTATAAAAAGCAGCTGTAGCCAGGCACAGTGGCTCACACGTGTAATTCCAGCACTTTAGGAGATTGAGGCAGGAGGATCACTTGAGCTCAGGAGTTTAATACCAGCCTGGGCAACGTAGTGAGCCCTCATCTCTACTGAAAATAAAAACAGTTAGCTGGGCATGGTGGCACATACCCGTAGTCCCAGCTACTCAGGAGGCTGAGGCCAGAGGATTGCTTGAGCATGGGAGGTCAAGGCTGCAATGAGCTATGATCACACCACTGCACTCCAGTCTGGGTGACAGAGCCAGACCTTGTCTCAAAAGATTTAAAAAAAAAAAAAAAAAGCAGCAGCTGATTCTTGCTAATTGGTTGAACCATATGGAATTGCCATTTTGTGGGCCAAAAATGACCAAGTATCGGCAATTTCATATGATTCAAGTTAAGAACATCTCTAAAGCGCTGTGACAATTCTGTTGCTGCAAAGGAGGAACCATTAGGAGAGCAGCTGTGACTTTTAAATGGCCAGAACTAGGGGCCAGAAGGGGCTGCCCACCCACATAAATCCCTGTGAAGAAATACACAACTTAGCCTGGCTTCCTATGATTTTTCTCTTGAGACTAAGAGACTTAGGAGACTTTTAGGAGCAAGTAAAAGGACATCTAATTCAAACCAATGTAACATTAAGTGGTGTTTGTAGGCACAGTAAATCAAAAGTCCTGAAGTAGGAAAAACTTTAGGTATAGTTTGTCCAGGAATTCGGTTTTATTTCCCTGCCATTCTCTCCATACTGGCCTCCTCTGTGAGGCTGCCTCATCCTAACTGGCTTCCCTCAAGATATGAAGATGGCTGCCAGCGTCTCTTGGAGACTGGACGTTTCCCTGTCCAGTCAGGGGGAGAGAGATACTCTCACAAACATTCAGAGAAAAACCCCAAGCATCTCTCTGTTTGGGCCAAGTAAGGTTACATGTCCACTCCTGAACCACAGTGGCAAAGGGCAATGAGACGACCCTGAGGGCTTGGAGCCCTGGAGCCAATGGGGTCAAGTCAATCCAAACAGCATGACAGTAACACCACGGTATGTGTGTGGAATGGATACTGTGGAGACACCCACCTGTCTAGCGTAGTAGGGGACTGAATTAAACTGTTCTGCAAAGTGGGTCCCTTCTGATCTGGTGATATCGAGGAACGGCCTCTGGGGTCAAGTTTTGAAATCACCTGCCACACTGGAGGTGCCTGTTGAGAAAGAGCAAATGCATTTCCCTGTGGCATGCCTCTAAGGACACACAACTTGACAGCTTCATAAGAAAGACTCTTTCCTCTCAAACTGCACCAGAAGTAAGGCAGTTTTTCCCCCTGAAAACTTGCAGAGTGAAAAATGAAGGGCCTCGTTTGAAGTATAAAAGGATTTCTTATGGTCCTCACAGATGGCCAACTTTATCCTGGTGCTGTTGGCCAGGGCATGTGATCTTGGTCCTGGGGCTCTCTGTCATACAGCTGCCGAGGTGGCAGCAGGGAAGATTCCAGCTTGAACTCATTTCCTGACATTTTCTTTGGCACAGAATAAAGAAAAAGAGAGTCATCTTTTCAACTTGGGGTAAGAATCCATCTCATATAATTACATTAAGATGGGTCCTCAAATGCTGTCCTCCCAGCGTCGCTCTGAAATGCATTACAGATATGGGATTAGAGGAAAGCTGAGAGCTTTCTGCAAAGAGCTTGTAAAAAGTTTCCGTTGTTATAAATGCAGAAAGGAAATATGCTAGACGTTAGCTTTATGCTGAAGTCTAGCTCTTCTAAGAATGGCCTCCTTGTAAAGAACTCCCATTCATCATGGATCACAATTTTATACTTCTGGATCCTCTGGGAAGTTACTGCTGAACCCAATAATCATATCTTAGGTTGGTGACCCTCCCTGGAAAATGATACGCTCCAGGACCCATTACCAAATTGTCTATTTGGTAATTTGACATTACCAAAACGATCATATATCCAGGTTTCCCTAGGACACATTGTCCCTGTGTTCTAGTTTAGCCTTTTTCCCAGACAAAAGCATTCTGATTTAGATGATAAATTATATGGTCACCCCAGCTGTTACCCACTTGACTTCCGCTGCAAAGCATACTGGAAGGTGGAAACAGGTGGGGCCAACCTTAATGCGTCACTGCAATTTCTAATGGTTACAGTGCCAGGTCCTGCATTAAGAGTGCCCTGTGCTTTGTCTCATTTAATCCTCGCAACAATCCTTTGAGAGTAACACTACTACTATTATGTCTGTTTTACAAATGTGAAAACAAATTTGCCCAGGAAAATTTGCCCGCCTATGAAGTGGAAGAAGTGGAATTTAAATTTGGACTCCAGAGCTAGAGATTTTAATCATTATTCAAGTTGAGTATGTCTCATCCAAAATGCTTGAGAGCAGGAACGTTTTGGATTTTGGAATATTTGCATTATATGTATTCACTGATTGACCATCCCAAATCTAAAAATTTGAAATCCAGCATGCTCCAAAATCTGAAACTTTTTGAGTGCCAACATGACGCTCACAGGAAATGCTCCCTGGAGCATTTTGGGCTTCGGATTTTCAGATTTGGGATGCTTAATCTCTATCATACTGATGGTGAGGGCACCAACCGGAAAGCATAGCTGCTCTTCTGCTAGATGAGGTCCAGGGGCCAAATGACAATGCACAGCAACTCTGGTATCAGTGTTTGTATCATTGAAGATGCTTTTATCTCTGGGCAGCAGAAAATCCAACTAAAAATGGCTTAAGCAATATTAGCTCACCAGTGAGAAGCCCTGGGGCAGGAAAGTTTTAGGGTTGGATGATCAAGAGACTCAGTGACCTTAGCAAGGACCTAGGGCCCTTTTGTCTCTGTACTCTGAGGTCCACAGTGTTGGCTATATCCCAAGGCTGATCTCCTCCATCTTTGTAGGGCAGCTGTCATTAGCAATCAAGGGTACACACTTCCCCCTTCTCACCTAGTAGCAAAGAGAGAGCCTGGCTTCCTATGATTTTTCTCTTAAGACTAACAAAAAGTGTCTTTCCTAAGAACTCTCGGTAAATTTCTCCTTCTTAATCATTGGCACAAAATGGCCTGCCTGTCCCTGAACCCGTCATTGGCAAGGAGGATTACTCCTACACACTCGGGCTGGGGTAGAGTGGCCTTATAGGACTCAGATGCAGTGTCCACTCACACAACCAATGCAGAATTAGGAGCTCAGTCACAGGAGCTCCTGGGCAGCCTTAACATTTGGAGCCTTGGTTCTGGAGTTAGTGACCTGGGTTTAACGTTCCATTTTGTCACTTACTAGCAAGGGACTTTGGGCAAATTTCTTATCTTCTCTAAACCTTGAGTTTCTCCTCTGTAAAAAGGGAATTAATAGCTTTCAATTATATCTGTTTAAAGATTACTTTAAACGTTTAAAAATATACGAGAGCAGGCCAGACATAATGGCTCACTCTTGTAATCCCAGTGCTTTGGGAGGCTGAGGGAGGAGGATTGCTTGAGGCCAGGAGTTCAAGACCAACCTGGGCAATATAGTGAGACCCACTACAAAAAATTAAAATTATAAAAAATTTAGAAATTAGTCAGACCTGGTGGCACACACTTATTGCCCTAGCTACTTAGGAGGCTGAGGTGGGAGAACTGCTTGAACTTAGGAGTTCAAGGTTGCAGTGAGCTATGACTGCACCAACTTACCCCAGCTTGAGGGACAGAGCAAGGCCCTGTCTCTGTAAAAATAGAAAAACATTCATTGAATAAATGAATGCAAACAGTGAGAGAAAAAGAGAAATTTAGAAACACTAGTCCAGCTAGAACAATAGAATGAGTTTGAACTAGAAGGCAAGAAATACATGAGTTCATATCCTGGTTCTGCAGTCCACTTACTGTTTAACCACGGACTGTCACTGCACAGCCTGTCATTGCAGATCATATAGCTTGGTGGCACCACCCTAGGGCTCACCTTGTCTGTCCTAATGATTATGTTACAAGGAGAAAGGCCTGAGCTCGACTGTGAATTACACACAACAAAGTACAAAGTACCACCGTAGTGAGTCTGGGAACAAAAGATAGTCTAAAGTAACTCAATCTTAGAGTACTTGGTGAGATTTTTGCTAGATATGAGCTTAAGGAGATAGGCTTTGTTTATAGGCAATCGGAAGATGTGGCCAGCTTCTATTCAGAATGGAGGAAAACAGATCAGTGTTTTGTAATCACAGTCTGTGTGCAGACTGTGTTATCTATTGTAAGAAACCAGAGATTGAAGGCCAGATAGTGAATGTCTTCAATAGTCCAAACTGGAGAGATGATAGTGGTCTAGACTTGCAGAGCGGTGACAGACAGGAGAGGCTAGTTCACTATGAATAAGGAAGGCACAATCTGGTTGGGATAATTAATTGGCTGTGTGAGTAATGAATCTAGGATGGCCTTGGGATATGTAAGTTGGGTGACTGGTTGGAGAGTTGGGAAGACTCTGAGATAGGGAGGAGGTCTGGTTGATTAGGAGTGCATGTGGTTTGTTTAGGAAGCAGTTGGTTCTATGAGTCTAAAATTCAGACAAGGGGTCAGGGCTGAAGACACAGATCTGCCCACAGACCCTATGGAAAGAAGAGGTAAAGGAGAGAATAGTTTGAAATACAGTACTAATATTTAGGGAGTTGGTAGAGGAAATGGTGCCAGCGAAAGAGAAGGCAATGTTAAGAGAAGTAGCAAGAGAACTGAGAGAGTAAGGTTACTGAAGTTGAGGAGGTGGGGAGAGATTTTTTCTGCAGGGAGGAGGGTTACATTTCAGAGACATTAAGTAGGATAAGCACCAATGAGGTCACTTCATGAGCTTCATCAGAGCAGTCAGTAGAACATGCGGTGTAGAATCTAGATTGTCTGCAGATGGTCAGAGAGGGAATGGGAAGTGAGATTATAAAGCCAGTGAATAGGAGCTGTTGTTCCCAGAAGTCCTATTGTAAAGGAAAGAAGCCCATAAAGGCAGTGGGTTAAGCAGATGTACGGCAAAAGGAAAGATCTTTATTAGGATGAGGAAGACTTGAGAGTAAGATCGAGGAAAGGTATGAAAAAAGATCCCTGAAGAAATCATAGAAGGTGATGGGAGGTAATTAATAATAACAGTTAACAATTACTACATTCATGACACGTGCTAAGCACTCTCTGTAGTGAGTAATTTTCACTCACTAACTCATTTAATCCTTACTATCACCCTGGAGGCAGGGACTATTGCTATTGTCTTCATTTCACAGGGGAGGAAACCAAAGTACAGACAGGCTTGGAAGTTCAAACTCTGGCAGTCTAGTTTCAGAGAATATGCTCTTAACCATTAGGCTGTACTGACCAGCTCTCTAAAAACACATCTAAGAGCATAAGTTAAGGTGCATGCTTTGTCCAAGAAGTGGCTCATTGCTTCCTTGGAGAAAAGGCACAAGAAGATATGGATCAGTTTGGAGGTTGAGCATGTTCATACCTAATGGTCCCCGCATCTCCTTGTCTGGTAAAATAGAATATCTATTGAGAGAGGGAAATGAAGACATAGGGCAGCTTAGCAGCCAAGGTTTGGAAGAGCTGCTGAGATTCTACTAGAATTAAAAAGGTTTCTGAGTAAAGACCTTTGACCTTAAAAAAAAATGTATGATTCACTGAAGTGGATATGACAAGTGCCCAAACAACTGTAATCTGGGACAATATGTGTGAAGGGACATAATAGACATAGAAAGTTAGTGGTATGAGGGTTCACCAAGGGAGACACTGTGTCAGGTTATGGGGTAGAAGGATCAAAAAGTCAAGGCCTGGGCATGGTAGCTCAGGTCTATAATCCCAGGACTTTAGGAGGCCAGGGTGGGAAGATTGCCTGAGGCCAGAAATTTGAGATCAGACTGGGCAACATAGCAAAATCCCATCTCTTCAAAAATAAAAAAATTAGCCAGGTCTGTTAGTGCGTGCTTGTAGTCCTAGCCACTAGGGAGGCTGAGGTGGGAGGATTGCTTGAGCCCAGGAGTTTGAGGCTGCAATGAGCTATGATGGTGCCACTGTACTCTAGCCTGGATGATAGAGCAAGACCCTGTCTCTGGGAAAAACATTGACAGCAGATAATTCAGTGTCTGACTCATAGCAGGCTCCTAAGCAACATTAATTCCATTCTAGTGTGAAAGGACAATCTCAACCCCCTCCTTAGTCTAACCTCAATAACATGTATGTATAGTACAGCTTTTGTGTAATGCTGATATTTTTTGTATTGTTTTAAAGACACACCTTTTCTGTTGAAGACCTAGGACAAGATCATTCTCTGTGAGAGTATGGAGCCATGTCCTGTGTAATTTTTGGGTAAAGAGAGAGCATAAGTCAGGAAACCAGAATTTAGAAGGCACAGGTTTAGGCAGACAGGGACACAAGGAAGGGGATAGCTGTTTTCATTTGGTTCTTTCCCTCTGGGATCTGGATGTTAAATAACTTAGAAGTGGCGAGAGAGAGGTGGCTTCTGCTCCAGGGTGAGATCTGAGAACCAGGCAGAGGTGTACTATAGGGGCTCCTGACTGAGTAGACCATAACTTGTAAGCCAGATTCTATGGCTCTCTGCCGTTCTTTGGTTTGATTTTTCTTTTATTCTTATCAGTCTTAAAGAAAAGTGTGCTTGAATGTGCCATCTTTGCTAGCGAGACTTAGGGGACAACTTCTGCCTTGGCCCACTTTTGGGCTTCAGCATCAAAGAGCCAGCAACACCTCATGTGGTCAATGTGGTGGTACAGTGATATTAGTAGAACCTCAAAGGGAGGGAGATCAGCCACCAACAGTGGCCAGCATCCTCTCCCTCTGTGAAGAGTTTTCTTCCGTTACTTGTCTTGGATGGCCATTGTATTAAGGAATCAGAGGGGTCTCATAATTGGTGATTAGTAGTATCTTGGTTGGAACAGCCCATGGCCCATGGCTGGAGACTTCAATATCCAACAAGAGGTGGACAAGAGATCAGAGCTTTAGCAAATGGTTTAAGAGCCAGTACAGGACTTCCGTTCTAGGAGGCAGCCAGAATACAAACCATAAATTCCAGAGAAAAGGCATAGTTCGTTGGGAGTGGCAGGTAAGGGGAGGGCAAGTTTGCAACTCAACAGCTTTGTTCAGAACACTCTAGAAAATAATTTATCAATTCTAGACTTGATCTTCTACAGGGAACAAGTTCCCTCCATAGTCGGTGGAAACTGCATGAGTTTCCTCCTCCTGTCTCTTAGTGGTCTGAGAAGCTACCTTCCACAGGTGTCTTGGGAAAGTAGTTTCTAAACTGTGGGCCATGGAACCCCTGGAATTTGTGGGAAAAGCTCAGAGACCAATAGGTGAAAATGGGAAGAGAAATGGGCAGGCCTCAGGCATTCATCACCTTGACCCCAGGAAGTTCCACTTTCCTCTGTTCGACCAGTGCCTAGTAGAGAGTCTGGTACAAAACAGGCACTCAGTAAATGAATTAATGTTTTAGACATTTCAGTTCCTCGTAAGTTTTCATTTGATTAAAGGATTCCACCACTAAAAATGTATGAAAGCTACTGCATTAGAACATTTTTAGAAGACATCCATCCATACGAGAAGAACTAGAGCAAAGACTCATCTGAAGTCTCCTCACTTGGGTTCAAAAATCATCTTGGTCTCTTGATTAAGAAAAAGATCATCAGAGGAGTTTACACATTTTAATCCCCTCCCATGCCTGCACCAGACCTTGATGACAGAGAAGTGAATTTATCAGAGTGACATTCTTGAGGAATTTTTTTTTTCATTTTTGGAGAAACATATTCCTTTGATTCTTATATGGTAATATACTTTATTTCCATGAAGGACAAGAATAAAATAACAACATTCATGATACTGTGAGCCAGGTGTTTGCACACATTATGTCATATAATTTTTACTAGAATCTTCTCAGGTGGATATGATCCTCTTTTTTTTTTTTTTTTTTTTTTGAGACAGAGTCTCACTCTGTTGCCCAGGCTGGAGTGCAGTGGTGCCATCTCAGCTCACTACAACTTCTGCCTCCCAGGTTCAAGTGATCCTCCTGTCTCAGCCTTCCGAGCAGCTGGGATTACAGGCACCCACCACCATGCCCAGCTAATTTTTGTATTTTTAGTAGAGATGGGGATTTGCCATGTTGGCCAGGCTGGTCTTGAACTCCTGACCTCAAGTGATCTGCCCACCTCAGGCTCCCAAAGTGCTGGGATTACAGGTATGAGACACTGTGCCCAGGCCTTTTTTTTTTCTTTAAATGAGGCAGTCGAGGCACAGACACAGAAAGATAAAGTAACTTGCCCAGGATCACACAGAGAGGTAAACCCAGTATTTGCACTCACGTCTGCCTGACTCTAGCAGATATGCACTTTTCATCCTGGCTTTTATTGCAGCAGCAAGAGTGATTTTGGGTATTTATGAGAGTTAACTCATTTCTAAGGACTGCAGAGAACTGAGAACTATTACTAAAGCTGGATACATGATCCCTCGCTCTAATACTCTTTCATTAAATAGGCTGGATACTTACCTGCTTAAAGTGCTTAAAGGTGAAGCAGGCGGGGAGATGCAAGTACGGATTGCTCATTTTTGGCCACACCTATCCATTGGCAATTTTGTGGCAGTGCACCTGGATCGGCACCCTTGAGAAAAAAATCAGAGTTGGGAGGCAGGAAAACACATGGAACAGAAAGGTGAGAGCTTAGAGAAGCAGGGCACTCTCTTTGTCAGGCAGAACCAGGCAGCAGGGGGAAATGCTGGCCTTGAAGCAGGCAGGGAGAAGGTTGTTCCTCTCCCCTCAGAGACCCTTGGATTTTCCTGTTGGTTTAACGCCTGGGACAGGTCGGGTGGAGCAAATAAGGGCTTTGGAGCCAGCTGAATTCCGTTGAAATCCTGGCTCCACTTCAACCATGGATTGATTTTAGGCAAATTACTTAATCTGAGCAAACCTCAGTTTTATCTTTCATAGTATGAGGATAATAATGTTTCCTCTTATAGTTATTGTGAAGATTAATAACATAATAAATTAGCATGCATGGCATAAAATAGATATTCTGTAAATAGTTTCCTTACTCTTTCTTTTCATATTCTGTTCCCCCATCCCCACTTCAAATACTGACCACAGTGTCTGCTTCTAGCGCTGTAATTTCAGGGTTTGTTTCTAGAAAGCTGACTGAGAGGAACCTTTCTGGTTGCCCTCAGGAGTGTGTTCAATCTTAAAAATGAGAAGGAATATGATGGGCATTTGAATCAGCAAAAATCCAGCCAAGGCCGGGTGCGATGGCTCACGCCTATAATCCCAGCACTTTGGGAGGCCCAGGCAGGCGGATCACCTGAGGTCAGGAGTTCGAGACCAGCCTGACCAACATGGAGAAACCCCGTCTCTACTAAAAATACAAAATTAGCCAGGCGTGGTGGCGCATGCCTGTAATCCCAGCTACTCGGGAGAATGAGTCAGGAGAATCACTTGAACCTGGGAGGCAGAGGCTGCGGTGAGCCGAGATTGTGCCATTGCACTCCAGCCAGGATGGTCTCGATCTCCTGACCTCGTGATCCGCCCACCTCGGCCTCCCAAAGTGCTAGGATTACAGGCATGAGCCACTGCGCCCGGCCGACAGTCCCAAAAATCTTAACTTGTTCCAGCATCATCTTAGAAGTCCAAAGTCCAATGTCTCATTTGAGATTCAAGGAAAGTTCCTTCCAGCTATGAGCCTGTAAAATCAAAACCAAGTTATTTATTCTCAAGAAACAATGGTTGTGCAGGCATTGGGTAAACATTCTCATTCTAAAAGGGAGAAATCAGCCAAAAGAAAGGGGTAACAGACTCCATGCAAGGCTGAAATTCAGGAGGACAGACATTAAATCTTGACGCTCCAAAGTAATCTTATACTCCGTGTGCTGCTCCGTGGGCACACTGGGGTGGGAGTTGGGCTCCAAGGGCCTCAGGCAGCCCCAACCCTATGGCTTTGCTGAGTGCAGCCCATGTGGTTGCTCACAGGGATTGGAGTTCAGTGCCTGAAGCTTTCCAGGTGGGCTTTGCATCCTGCCAGTGACCCCATAGTTCTAGGATCCTGGTGGTGATCCTATTCCCATGGCTTCACTAGGCATTGTCCTAGTGGGGACTCTCTGCAGCAACTCTGAGCCTGCATTTCTGCTGGGCATTGTTCTAGTGGGGGCTCTTTATGGTGGCTCTGTCCCTGCAACAAGTCTCTGCCCAGGCCCCTTTTGAATCCTTTGGAATCTGGGTGGAGGCTGCCAAGCCTCCACAGCTCTCACTTTCTGCAAGCCTGTAGAATTAATACCATGTAGATGCTGCCAAGGTTTACAATTTATACTTCCTGGAGCTGCAGCACTAGCCACAAACCATAGCAAACTCCCTTCAGCCAAAAAAGTAATGGAGATGGGAGTGGGACTGGGGGAGGTCTAAATTACTGGTGGAAGAATTGAGCGCATGACGGTAAGAACACACATTCATCTGGCTCTCAACCACATGCTGTCAGGACTCTTGCTCTCCATAGTCTCCAGTTTTCTGCATATCGGGTTCATTAGCTTTTCCTACAGATTAGCTTTCTTTGCTTAGTGGAAATTCTGGCTACTAACAGTTTCCAAATTTCACACTTCTTTCTACCACAAGAAAAAGATTGAACCACCTCCTCTCACTGGTGTAAAAAAAAAATATTCCAAAGGACAGCCTTATAAACAAAAAAGAAAAAAAAATCAAGGGGCTCAGCTTGAGTAATATGCTTACCCATGGTGCACCTAGCTATGATCTGAAAGGGGGTCTGCAAGAATATGGTGACAGTCACTCAAAAGGGTAGATGGTGTTGGAGTAGGATTTCCTAGAATAAAAGGAATTCTGTTCCTAGAATAAAAGAAAAGGTACGAGGCAGATAATATAATAGAAGTCTCCTACAAAACATGTAAATCCTACAAATGTATGCTAGGTTGATCACACTCAAGCTAGAATTTCTCAAACCAGGAAATGACCACATTCTACAGGTGAGATGTCCTATTTAAATATTCTTGGGCTATTTTATAGATGTTCTAGTTGAATATTCTTGAGCCGTATTCTTGGGCTATTTAAATTCCTGGGGTGCAAGTTTCCAGGGATGCATGTTATTTCTGTGGGGAAGGTTATCTCATCTGAGTGATAAGTGAACTAGATAGTCCATGACAATATGCCTTGTGAGTCACACGGTCTTTCCTTACCATGACAATGGATTAGAGAGGCAAGCTGACCCAAGGCTGGGACACCACTGTCTGGTCAGTCACCTGTGATCAATCATTCTTCTATACATTGATTCAACAAATACATATTGAGTGACAGACACTATCCCAGGCACTAGCATATAGTGTTCCTGCCTTCATGAACCTTACATTCAAATGGGAAGACAGATAATAAATGTACACACGTTATGTGAAATACAGAATGTAAACCAGGGTGAGAGAATAGAGTGACTCATGTAGCCTGACCCTGAAAGATAAGATGGGTGATCAAATTTCTGAAAATGGGCTCTGGGAGGCTGAGTTGGTAATCTGTGAAACCTTAGGTAGCCTTAAGATATGAAGTCCTCAGATTGGGTCAAGTGTGGCATAAGGTAGCAGGAGAAATTTCTCCAGGGAAGGATGTAGAAATAAAGTAGAAACGAGAAGCACAAGCAGTTCCCAGAATTGGAAGGAGAAGCCTCAATTCAGCCTCAGCTGAAGCCCTGATTCTCTCATCACTCGGGTCCAAATCCCAGGAGGAGCAGTTTAGATGTTCACCAGAAGTAGTGACTGGCACAACTGTCACTGGCTCAAGAGCTGATTGTGAGCACCTCTTCTCAAGTCTGTGTTCAGGGACATGATGGAGGTAGCTTGAAATTGGCCATGGTGGGAGAATTTACACTATGGAAATTGGCAAACATGACAGCAGTGGCATTCATAGCTGCACTGCCACCCCCTAGTACAGAGTCCACCACACAGTTAGCTTGGCAAGTATTCATACACAGAATGTAGATGTTTAGTTACTGAATGATTGAATTGGTATCTATAGATTACCAATGGTTAACACCACAGGCTGTACGTTATGTACCAGGAATTGTGTTAAGTACTTTATGTACATTCTCTCATTTAATCCTACTACAACTCCTTGAGGTACAACTATCACCCTCATTTTATAGATAAGGAAACAGAGGCACATAGAGGTCAAATGAGTTCCCCAGAGCCACATAACTGGTAAGCAGCAGGTCGGGGATGAATGAGTGGAGTGAAGAGTAGCTTGTACGCAATCAAGTGGTGGTGACAAGGAAAGGTAACTGCTCCACTATGGGGCTTCCTTTTCCAGGAAGAAGGGAGATTATAGGGCTAGTGATGAGGGACAAGTCAACTGGCTGGATTCCACCCTGAGCCCAGGTGGTGAATGGTAAGGAAAGGGGCCACAGGGAAGCATGTGGCTGCAGTTCTGGGTGTGTGTATGATTCCAGCTGGATCCAAACTTCCCTAAATTGGCAGGCCCAGTGTGAGGCTTCTGGCATCCCTCACTAAGGAGCTGGACCTTGAGGTTGCTGGGTGTCTGCGGGGTCCAGAGCCCAGCCATGTGGATTGGGCTCTCACTGGTCATCAAGGAGTTGTTTTTATTTGAATGCAGCTCCAGCTGCTTGAATGTAGCCAGACTTGAAAGCTGAGCAAACCTCAAAACCTGTAGTTGGTAACCTTCTGGACTTGGCAGCTGCCAGGGTTCTGACAGCAAGAAGGCCATTTGGCTGGGTCTAGCATGGGGCTCTAGCCCAGCAGAAGTCAGGAATGGAAAGCACTCACCTCCATAATGTAGTTAGGAATGGAAAGCTCTTCTTCAGTAAGCTGGGGTGCCCCAGCCCTGACAGGTGACCACATACCTGTGTTGGCTTTTTGTTGTTGTTTGTTTGTTTGTTTTTAGCTCAATGAGAAGGCAGACTGAGCCTAACAAGACTAGCAGTGCCCCATGGGGTCAGGCTGCTGTGTGTAGACACCAGCCCATATGGGGCCGTGTGAGGGTGGGTAGACAAAATGGAGTTGTTCTGAGCCAGGGTACTGGGTTATGGCATCACGGAGACCCGAGTTCAAATCTTGCTGGCTGTGTGGTTACGGGGTCAGAATGTAACCCTTTAAGCCTCATACTTATCTCATAGAGTGATTGTGAGAATACATGTGATGTGATAGTCAATCATAACCACATCAATGTTATTGTCATGACAGATCAATTTCCGTCACAGGCTGAGGCATGGACACTGACTTAGGAGATTACTGACTCCTTTTTGTGCATGTGTACATAACTAGAAAGCTAGCATATGATAGTGTCTCAGAGATTACTAAGCCCAATTTTCTCATTTTACAGAGGAGGAAATTGAGGTCCAGAGAGACAATAAGGCTTATTAGGTCAGGGCTGGAACTGGAATCCAACGTCCCTAAGCTTTCTCTCTCACCCAGGCTGTCATTCTCAATCAGTAGTAAGGCTTTAGCTGGGACAGCATTTATAGGCTTTTGAAAGCATTCATAGGCTGGTTCTCTGGTGGGGGGGTCTGGTGACCAGGACATTCCCAGACATGGAGCTTCCAATTCCTCCACATTCCTGGTGTGGAGCAGCAGCCCGATAAATGTTCATTCAATTGATCGGTAACTCAGGATGCCAAGAAGATGTGAGGGTGTCAGCACTAGATACGGCAATGCCTTAAACCCAGCCTTCCCTCTTTCTTTTTCTTGGACATGCCCTTCTGAGGGAAGTCAACTGCTGGATATATGTGCAGGATGTAAAAGCATTTCAGCGTGGTGTGAGGAAAGCAGCTGTTTCAAGGGAAGGCAGCATAGAGAAGTAGAAATGGCCCTGGCCTGGGACCAGAGATCTAAGTCCAAATAGTGGTTCTGCTACAGCCTAGCTGGATATTAACTGTCATTCACTTTCTCTGAGCATCAGTTTTCTAATCTGCAAAGGGAGCAATAAGCTCTGGCTTTGCTTATTTTATGGGAAAGCTGTCAGGATTAAATGAGGTTCCCTTAGGCCAGTTGCGGAGGCTCACACCTGTCATCCCAGCACTTTGGGAGGCCGAGGCAGGTGGATCACTTGAACTCAGGAGTTTGAGACCAGACTGGGCAACATGGTGAAACCTCATTTCTATAAAAAATACAAAAATTAGCCAGGGGTGATGATGCGTGCCTGTAGTCCCAGCTACTTGGGAGGCTGAGGTGTGAGGATCGCTTGAGCCCAGCAGGCGGAGGTTGCAGTGAGCTGAGATGGTGTCACTGCACTCCAGCCTGGAAAGAGCCAGACCTTGTCTCAAAAAGAAGAATGAAAACCACAAATGAGATTCCCTCATTTTCTCCATCATAACCAGCATGACCGGCAGCGACTGTGTAGTGGAGACAAGCCCAGACTCTGGAGCCAGACTGCCTGGGTTCAAATTCAGATCTCAGGCTTACCTACTAGCTACATGACCTTGGGCAATTTACTTACTCTCTCTTACCTCACTTTGCTCATATGCAAGATGGAATAATATTATTTACCTCAAAAAGATATGTCCATCTGGAACCTGTGAATGTGACCTTATTTGGAAAAAGGACCTTTGCAGATGCAATTAATTTAAAGATCTTGAGATGAAATCATCATGAATTACCTGAGTAAGCCCTAAATCCAATGACAAGTGTCCTTATAAAAGACAGAAGACACAGACACACAGAAGAGGCCACATGAAGACAGAGGCAGAGATTGGAGTTAAGCTGTCGCAAGCCAAGAATCACTTGAAGCCACAAGAAGCTGGAAGAGGCGAGGAAGGAGTTCCCCTCTAGAGCCTCTGAAAAGATTAAAGCTCTGCCAACAATTTGATTTCGGACTTCTGGCCTCCAGAATGTGAGAGAATAATTTCTGTTGTTTTAAGACACTCAGTTTGTGTGATTTGTTAGAGAGGCCCTAGGAAGCTAATACCTGGTGTCCACCCACATTGAGAAGAGGCTGTCAGCTTTCTGTATCCTGTTGCACAGACATTTATTAAAAGTCTGTTCCCCACTTCCTGGTGCTGGACTAGAGATGCTGAAAAAGGATAAAGCATGCCTTGTTAATCACAAAATGTTCTACATAGAAATGTCTATTACTAGCTGTTATGATGACTGGTTTTATAGAATCTGACTCTTAAAGTTGGGCTGGAATTTTGAAAGTTGTCAGAGTTTAATCATGAATTTCCCAAATTCAGTTAGCAATAATATCAAGCTTTTAATTAAGGTCTTTGTGCCGCCGGGTGCAGTGGCTCACGCCTGTAATCCCAGCACTTTGGGAGGCTGAGGCGGGTGGATCACGAGGTCAGGAGATCGAGGCCATCCTGGCTAACATGGTGAAACGCCGTCTCTACTAAAAATAAAAAAAATCAGCTGGGTGTGGTGGCACGCGCCTGTAGTCCCAGCTACTTGGGAGGGCGAGACAGGAGAATTGCTTGAACCCCAAAGGCGGAGGTTGCAGTGAGCCAAGATCGCGCCACTGCACTCCAGCTTGGGCAACAGAGCAAGACTCGGTCAATAAAAAAGGTCTTTGTGCTAATCATCTGGTCTTTCTGCTTTACATGTGTTATTTCGTGTGACCTCATAACAACCAAGAGGCACATGCAACTAAGACCCTGAATTTTGAATGTAGAGAAGTCAGATAACTTAACCTAGATTCTACAGTGACTAAGTGCAGGAACCAGGCATCAAACCTGGGTGCCCTCACTAACCACTTGGTCATGTGACCACACTGCCTCGCCAGTCACTTAGCAAGTGCTGAGTTAGCTGCTGGTCCACAAGGATGAATACAACATAGACCCTGCCCACCGGACAGTGGGAGAGATAAAATATGCAAAAAATATATAATATGATTAACCAAATTCTACATGGATCGAAGCTTAGAAACAAGTCTAGATATTGGTTAGAGACTGATGTGTGCAGGCATTAATGCCAGATAAAGGAGGTTATTGTGCAGGCAGGGCAGGGCCACAGAAAGCTTATAGGCAGGACTCTGAAGAAAGGGCATCCTGGCGGCAGGGTGACTGATGGATGGGATTTCAAGGACAGCTGGGGGTAGGGAATGCAGACAGAATCTTCTTTGACTCCATCTGACTTGGTTTCTGAGGATGCTTAGGGGTTAACAGCTGGCTGGCTATTGCCTCCCTAGCCTGGTCCCCTCACACTTTCTTTCTTTTCTTTTCGAGACGGAGTCTCACTCTGTCACCCAAGCTGGAGTGCAGTGGCGTGATCTCGGCTCACTGCAACCTCTGCTTTCTAGGTTCAAGAGGTTCTCGTGCCATAGCTCCCTAAGTAGCCGGGATTACAGGCGCGTGCCACCATGCCCAGCTAATTTTTGTATTTTTAATAGAGACGGGGTTTTGCCATGTTGGTCAGGCTGGTCTCGAATTCCTGACCTCAGGTGATCCACCCACCTCAGCTTCCCAAACACTTTCTTCACTCTGACCATTGGGAACCCACTATCCTTTCTTTCTGGGCTCTCTCACTCTCTTGGCAAGTTCCTAATGAGTTAGCCTTTCCTTCAGCTGATCCCTGAATGCACTTCTTTCCTAACTGACCAGGTCTCTCAACTGGCATTCTCTTTCATAACTCCCTTTACAGTGTCTTCAACCTGGATCAAATTAGCATTCTTTCCAGGCCCCAATTTCCTGTTCTCTTCTTTGCTCTTCCTATTCCTGGTAACCCACTCTCAGCTGCAGTGCAGCTGCACTTAAGCAGTCATGAAACGATCTGTTGATCTTAATTGCCACCCCGATGTCCCTCCCAGACACCACAGAGGATGGGCAGATGTGTCTGTCTCCTGCACTTGACAAAGACCTTATCTTCTTTTTGTGTCAGCCCAGTGCCTAACTTTTAGAAGATGCTCTATACCTAACTTTTGGAAGATGCTCTATATTTGCTGAATGAATAAATGAATGAAGAAATAATTTCTGCCTTCAACAGGCTTACCATCTATTTGGGCAGATAGGTACAGCGTGTCTTTCTCATTGGACATCACTGGGGGATTAAAAAAATTCTAGACAAGTGAATTTCCCAGATAAATGAAATTCATTCCTTTAAATATCTAATTATATTTCTTAGACATTTTAGATGAGAAAATTTAACTTCTTTTTTTAATTTCTTCTTATATCAGTTAGGACTCTTTATGTTCCCAGTAGTAGAAAACTTAATTGAAACTGGCTTTAATAATAAGAGAATTTTCTTATCTGAAAGCATTGGGTTCACACTTAGAGGTGTGGATTGTTTCAGAGCCCAGACAATCTCATCAGGATGTAGTTGTTGTTTTTTTTTTCCCCTCTCCATCTCTGGTCTTTTCTTGCTAAATGTTTGCTTCATTCTCAGACAGGTTTCCCTTTGAAGTACAAAATGGTGCCAGCAGCTCCCAGGGCTACCCTCTGCCTTATTCATATTCAGTAGGAAGAGAAGAGGATCTCTGTTAGCTTTCATAAAAGGAAGAGGCTTGTCTTTACCTGCAGACTCAGGTAAACCAGTCCCTGACTGGTTTACATACCCATCTCTGAACCGATTGGTAGTAAGGAAATTGGAATACTGTGCTTTTTTTTTCCTTTCCTTTTTTTTTCTTTTTTGGAGATGGAGTCTTGCTCTGTTGCCCAGGCTGGAGTGCAATGGCGAGATCTCCACTTACTACAACCTCCACCTCTCGAGTTCAAGTGATTCTCCTGCCTCAGCCTCCCAAGTAGCTGGGACTACAGGCGCCTGCCACCATGCCTGGCTAATTCTCTGGACCAATCTAACCCACTCCTGGGGGTGGCATCAATCACACTCAATCAGCAGGGCTGACATGGGAAGGCTGGAGAGAGAAGGGGAAACGATGCTGGAGAGCAACCAACCAGTATCTACTACCTCCTTCTCTTCCTTTCTCTATTTCTTTATCATCTTCTCTACCTCTCCCTCTATGAAAAGTTCTGTGCTAGGAGTAGAGGCTATAAACATGAGAATATATTCCCTGCCCCTGAGGTCCTCCTGGGTCAGTCAACGGGTAACATGTAAGAATGTAATTACAGCAATGGTAAAATGCTAATAATTGAGAAATGGGAACACAGCAGAGAGGTGGACAGTATTATTGTCCTGGGGAGGTCAAAGAAGGCTTTCCAAAACTGTTAGAACTTGAGCTGATTTTGTAGATTGCCTAAGAGGTCACCAAATAGTCAAGAACAGACACAGCATTCCTTTCAGAGGGAACAGAAAATCCCAATGCAAGTAGATGTGAAAGATGGAGGTGAACTCCAAGTGGTTCTGTATGGCCGTAAGAGAGGTGATAGGGCCTGGCGAGACAGGAAGGAACTAAGACAGACTGTTTGTCAGACACGCTACTGGGCATGGTAAACGCACCACCCTGTTTAGTTCTTACAATGACCTGATGTGTTCTGTAATGGATAAGCCACTGTTAATTCCTACAATGACCTGATGTATTCTGTCATGGATAAACCACTTCACAGCTGCCACTCCTCCTTAGTCCACTTGGCGTCATTCTCCACTCTCTATCCCCTGCCCCACCCCCCCCCCCCCACCCCCCAACGTCTCTAAGTATAGAAAAGATGAAAGTGGCAGAAACAGATTTTTTTTAAGGGGAAAAGCAACAAAAACAGAAGAAATATAATCCCTGGACAGGCTGTTCTCTGTGAGAAGACGTGACTTCTCAGGCACTTGTCATGTGGGAGTCGCTGTGGCGAGGTTAAAGGGGATGCGAGTATAACCAGCTGGAACAGAGAAAGCTGGTGAGAAGGTTCTGTTAGGGCGGAAGGGTAAGAGGCTCCCAAGAATGGAGTGCTAGAGCAGAGGACAGGGCAAGTGATTTAATGCATTTCTGTGAACTGAATTTTTGGACCCTGTATTCATTATCTATATGCACCTAAGTATTGCAAAACTTGGCCTAAAATAATATAAATATTTATCTCACACAGTTTCAGTGGGTCAGGGGTTTGGTAGTAGCTTAGCTGGGAGGTTCTGGCTCAGAGTCCATCATGCAGTGAGGTATTGGCCAGGCTTGACTAGGCTGACAAGAGCCACTTTCATGATGACCTACCCACATGGCTGTGGGCAAGAGGCCTCAGTTCCGCACCACATGGATCTCTCCACGGAGCATCCTCATGGCATGGTAACTTGCATCCCCCCACCCCCCTATGCCCAGATTGAGTAATCCAGGAAATAGCAAGATGGATGTGGCAATGTCAGAAGTCACACACAGTCATTTTAGCAATATCCAACTAGTAACACAAGTCAGTCCTCTCTGGTGTTGGGGGAAGGGACCTATATAAGAGTATGAATACCAGGAAGTGAGAATCACTGGGGGCCTTGGAGGCCAGCCATCACAGAGATCCTTAAATGTTTGAGGAAGACCTGAAGAAAGAATTAAAACTTTTCATTATAGGCCACATTCATTAAATGCTTTGCTGCATGGAAACTGAACAATTTTGACTTCTGTCTTTATGTGCTCATTTTGGTGCCTTTAAAACCTATTTTACAGATGGAAAATATTAGTCTATGTCAATAACCATTAAGGAGTGGCTGACCTTGGTCCACCCAAATCCGAAACCCACATAGCTTCCACAGGGTGAGACTAAAGGTAGGAAAACATGTTAAGAGGCTCTGCAGTGACAGTCCGTAGTTAAACAGTAAGTGGATTGCAGAACCAGGATGTGATCCCAGTTATTTCTTGCCCTCTAGTCCAAACTCATTCTATTGTTCTGGACAAACAGAGTTTCTAAATTTCTCTTTCTCTCACTGTATTCATTTATTCAATGAATATTTTAGAAGCATAAAAACATTAACTTCTTCAAAGGAAAGGATTCTTTCTTATTAATGTTGCTATTCAAACATCAAAAACAATGTCTTGAACATAGTAGGTAATCAATATATCTTATTTTTTGATTGGTTTAATTTTATTATTAATGATTCATTACCTTGGGCAATGTATCAGTCATGGCTGTCAGGAAAATAGAAGTTATTGTAGGCATTTCAGGTTGGAAGCGAATTTAGTATGAGGAGATAGAGGCTTACACAATCCTTGGAAGGGCTGGGGAGCAATGATTGGGAAGACTGCTGCTCACTACCAAGGAATCTGTTTACCAGGAATCCTGGCAAAGCCGCTACCAGGATCTAGGCTACCCACAGCACCTAGTGATGATTCTCAGGATGGTACCTAGAAACCCCGCAGCTGCCTCCAGAAAACAATGTCTTCCCCTTATTCATCTTCCAAATATCATCTGAATATCTCTCATTGGCAGAGCCCCTGCTGGAAGGGACTCTGGGAAATCTAATTTCTAGGTTTTCAGTGTCTGTGGTACAAAAGACAGTGATGGGGAGCATACTGACTGTCAAAAGACATTATCTGGTGTAGGTGATTGACACTTTCAGATTCTTATGGCTAATCTTAAAGGGAACTTGCGTTTGCTTATTATGATACGATATTCTTTGGAGGGCTAACAATTCACGTGACAGATAGCTAAGATCTTCAAAAGAATTATTAGTCTTGTCTTTAATAACATTAACTATTAACAGTAATTATTATTCATAGTGACAACAACAGCATAAGTCAATCAGTATGATCATGAGTTTTAGAATTCTAGAAACCTAGGTGTGAATGTCTGATCTGTGACTTTGGGGAAGTTGTTTAGCCTCCTGACCAGGATAAAGATTTCTCATTGGGATGGAGATAATAGAATCTTCCTCGTAGGCTTGTGGTGAGGATTAAATTAAGTAAAACCTATAAAATACCCAGGAAATACTTAAGAAGTGGGGGCTCTTTTTATTCAATACCAATCACAAAATATTTCAACATACATGATGACATGTGACTAGCCCAATTGGGAGGGGAAACATGAGGAGGAAGAGAAGAGTAAGAGACATGAATTCAAGGAAGGGTCTAGAAGGTGAGAGAGAAAGGCCGAGATGCAGGACCCCGGGTGAAGGGCTACAGTGGGGGTGGCCTGGCAGGCCCCGGGAGAACACTAGGCTTGGAGTTGGCATAACAATCATCTTGTCAACAGCCTCCTTCCTGCTGTCTCTGTTTAAATTGGAGGACAGGAAATAAAAACAAGTGCTGAGTCTATAAAGGCTCTGAATGCTAACATCTGAATGATGACCAAAGATTTAGATACTTTTTTTTTGCCAAATATTAAAACAATAATGTAAACACTGAGGCTTTTCTTGGGCCCCAGCTCCAGCCCCAGAGGCTTCTGTGGCTCCATTTATAACTAACAGATGAAGAGCAGAGACTGTGGGCTTTGCTAGGCCCATTAACTTGGTCTAATTATTGGAAAATGTTTTTTTCCCAGTGATTAATCACAGATGAAATATTTCAACTCACTTCATGATTTTTTTCCCTTACTGTTTCCGGAGCAAACATACTCACACACTTCTCTGTTCCTGTCCTTTGCTTTGGGAACAGACACTCCATCACGCACATCTTGGGCAGTCTTGGAGAAGCACCGTGCTGCCCCCAAGGAGAGCAGGAATTCAGGGCCACACTTCTGAGAGGGCTACATCCTGGTCTTCAGCACCCCCAAAGCCACCCATTTGGATGTCCTTAGTTTTTGATATGGGAACTCGATGTTTTCTCAATCAAGTCAAAGCATTTGTAGAAATAAGTTTTGCAATTTGTATTAATTTTTAACACATTCTAACTTAAAGTAATGTGTTTGTTATACACATTTGGATTTAAGTCAATTTCCTTTGCAACTAGGCTGCAACCCCTGATCCTGAATAGAAATTGAGGAGCTGGTGCTTTTCATCACAGCTCTGCCTCTTGTTAACTGTGTAGTTATCTATGTCACTTCTGTAGGCTTCAGTTTCGTCTTCTGTGAACATGGAATAACCTCCCCTATTTCTCGGAGTTGTTATGGATATTAAATAGGTAACATATAAAGCATACAGCGTGGTATTTGACAAATAGAAAATGCTTAGTAAATAATTATTGTCATAGCTAACCAGCATTAGTCCCAACATCATACAATTAGTAAAAGGCAGAATCAAAATTTGATCATATACATCAACCTAAGACATTTCTGCACAGCAAAGGAAACAATCAACAAAACGAAAAGGCAAACCATGGAATGGGAGAAAATGTTTGCAAACCATAGATCGATTAGGGGTTAATGTCCAAAATATATTAGGTACTCATACAACTCAATAGTAAAAAAAAAAAAAAAAAGTTTTTTAATGGGAGAAGAACCTGAAAAGACATTTTTCAAAAAAAGATATACAAATGACCTACAGATTTATGAAAAAGCATTCGACATCATTAATCATCAGGGAAATGCAAATCAAGACCACAATGAGATACCACCTCACACCCGTTAGGATGACTGTTCTCAAAAGTCAAAGGGTAATAAGGGTTGACAAGGATGTAGAGAAAAAGGAAACATTTATACACTGGTTGATGAGAATGGTGATTCGTATAGCCATTATGGAAAACAGTAGAGAGGTTCCACAAAAAATGAAAAGTAGAATTACCACGAGATTGATCTGGCAATCTCATTCCTGTGTATATAACCAAAGAAAATAAGATCACTACCCCAAAGAGATATCTGCACTCCCATGTTTATTGCAGCATTATTCACAATAGCCAAGATATGAAGACAACCTATGTTTTCATTGGTGGATGATTAAAGAAAATGTGTATAGATCATGGAATATTTTTCAGTCTTAAAAATGTCGCCATTTGCGACAACATGGATAAAGCTGGAGAACATTATGCTAAGTGAAATAAGCCAGATGCAGAAAGACAAACACCTTATAATCTTGCAAATGTAGAATCTAAAAAAGTTGAACTCATAGAAGCAGAGAGTAGAAGGGTGGTTATTAGGAGTCAGGGGGTGGGGAAAATAGGGAGATGTTGGTCAAAGTGTAAAAACTTTCAGTCATAACTTGAATAAGTTCTGGAGACCTAATGTCCAGTATGATGACTATGGTTAATAATAACGTATTATATACTCAAAATTTGCTAAGGGAATAGATCTTAAGAATTCTCACCATGCACACACAGAAATGGTAACTCTGTAAAGTGATAGATATGTTAATTAGCCTGATTGTGGCAATGATTTTACAATGTATGCATGTATCAAAACATCACAATGTGTACCTTAAATATACACATTTTTTTTTTCTTTTTGAGACAGAGTCTTGCTCTGTTGCCCAGGCTGGAGTGCAGTGGCATGATCTTGGCTCACTGCAACCTCTGCCTCCTGGGTTCAAGTGATTTTCATACCTCAGCTTACCAAGTAGCTGGGATTACAGGCGTGAGCTACCACGCCCAGCCTACAATTTTTATCTGTCAATTATACCTCAATAAATCTGGAAAAACAAAACAAATGATATACACACATACATGCATAATATACAGCTGAGGAAATAGATCCATACAGGGAAGTAGATATCACTCTGTTAAAAATACTTATTGCTTGAAGGTGGGATAATAACAATTTTGTTTGATGGATTTTCAAATCTTCTATAATGTAAATAAAATAGTTATAAATAAGAAAGAAGCAAAAAAAGATTTGACCCCAGACAAGGCTAAGAAACCCTCTGCCCTTTCTACACAGAATTCTGCCTTCCAGCTGGGTGAAAGATTCAAGACTTGTTTCTTTGCTTTACATACTTGCCAGCCAGAAAAAGAACAAAGACTCGGTTATTTTCATCCAACAGGTGAGGTGGGGGGATAAACCAGACCCCAAAGAGCAATGAAAGGAAGCACGTGATAAGAGGCCAAATAAGAGGAAAAGGAAGTACCAGGGTAGCACAGAGATGAGGGGAGGCTTAAATTAGGTTTAACTTGAGATTTGATAAGCAGACAGGAGGGAGCAAGGGGCTTCTTGTTTGCACTTATTCCCTTAATTGACGGACATCCTGGAGCCAAATCTTTCTCTTGAACTATGGTTGCAGACTTAGGTTGAAGTCCTGGCTTTGCACTTACCAGGTATGTGAACTTGGGGCATCACTTCACCTCAATCTGGGTCTCGGTATCCAGTTTCATAAAAAGAGGGAGTTAGACTCCCCTCAACTTCAGCTTGTCCTGGGAGAATGTAGTGCTATTTTCATGGTCCCACGACATTTTGTAGGGTTGTCTTGTTTTACTTTGGGTCTATTGATTCTAAGTAAGAGAAACCCAATCAAAATCAGTTTAGAGGCCAGGTGCAGTGACTCATGCCTATAATCCCAGCACTTAGGACAGCCGAGGTGGGAGGATCACTTGAGCCCAGGAGTTTGAGACCAACCCTGGCACCGTAGCAAGTCCCTGTCTCTACAAAAAAAAAAAAAAATTAGCCAGGCAGGCATGGTGGCACATGCCTGTTGTCTCAGCTACTCTGGAGGCTGAGGTGGGAGAATCACTTGAGCCTAGGTGGTCGAGGGTACAGTGAGCAGTGATCATGTCACTGCATTCCAGTATGGGTGACAGAGCGAGACTGTCTAAAAAAAAATAAGTTTAGAGAGGTGAGGGGAAGTATATATTACATGACTCTAGGAATATATACCTCACTTTTACCCAAGAACAGAAAAACATTCTGGCTTCATAGCTGGAAAAGCCCAAGGAGAATTCTCTCTCTCTCTCCCTCTCTCTCTCTGTTTGGCTCTATAGTTGCTGTTTCTTGCTACATGTCTGCTTGCCTCTCATTTCTCTTTGCAAACAAGATCTCTCTGCTTGTTCTTTAATATACAAAGCCTCAAAACATGCAGCCCACCCACAAAAAAACAACCCTGTCTTGGTTCCCATACTTCACAGATGCATCTCCTACCACTCACTAACTCAATTTGTGCCCCAATTCCACAGTCTTGGGAGGGAAATATGATTGGCCCACCCATGGCCAGGGGAAGATGCTTGGTCTGACCATCTGTGAGTAATGATCCCACAGTGGAGGCCAGTCCCTGTCCTTTGGCAGAGTGCAGTAGGGGTAGGATGGGAAAACCATTCTGGTACTCATCCTTTCCTGGCGTTGGATCAACTTCAGTTCCATTGCTCCCACACCACACTGTGAGTTCCTCCTTCATCTTTGCATCTCCTGTGCCCAGCAGAGGGTCTCAGAAATCACAATACTTGTGGAACTGAAAGGATACAAAATAAAAACAAAGTTGAATGTCCACATAGCTCTTTACAGTTTACATTGCAGTCTTCATATGCATGATCTCATTGGACTCTCATAGAACTGCAAGAAGTAGGTATTATTATTACTCTCGGTTTACATCTGAGGAAAATAAAGCTAGCTCAAAGTCACATTACAATTAAGTGGTGGAATCAGGACTCAACTCTCAATATCATGGCTTGAAATCCCAGCATCCAACTAGATGGTACTAAGGATTCTCTGGTCCTAACATCAACCAATACCAGGACATTTATATCATTGTGTTTAAAAAACAAAAAACAAAAAACTCCACATTCCCATGTTTCTTGGTAATTATTTCCATCTCCCAATGTTAGCTTTGTTTCATTATATGGCCAATAAGATGTTGCACTTCTAAAAATCATACCGCATTGGATCTCCTTTTATTCTCGAAGATATATTTCACTTGAAAGTGGGGAGAATGGAGAGGAATTAAGACCCTCACAATAAAAAAGAGGAAGGCTCATGAAGAGTGGTCTGGCTAGTCTTTAATGAGAAGCATCAGACTCCACTATTGAGGCCATCTGGGGTGGGGGCTGGGAATCTGAGTGAGGTTTCCAGTGTAACTGTAATCACAGGCAGTCCCAGGCATCTGCATGAGTAGCTCTCTACTATTGAAATGTCAGGAATGCCTTTTATTTCATTGACTGGTATAGGCCATGTCTTTGGCTGACTTGGTAGTGTTTGAGTAAATCCTGACCAAGGCTTTCAGCTTTCATCCCTGGGGCACTGCTGCCTGGGGAATCGAATTCTTTCAGAGGTACTGCCTTTTTTTTTTTTTTTTTTTTTTTTTTTTTTTGAGATGGAGTCTCCCTCTTTCGCCCAGGCCGGACTGCAGTGGCGCTGTCTCAGCTCACTGCAAGCTCCGCCTCCCGGGTTCACACCATTCTCCTGCCTCAGCCTCCTGAGTAGCTGGGACTATAGGCGCCTGCCACCAGGCCCGGCTAATATTTTTTGTATTTTTAGTAGAGATGGGGTTTCACCGTGTTAGCCAATATGGTCTCGATCTCCTGACCTTGTGATCCGCCCGCCTCGGCCTCCCAAAGTGCTGGGATTACAGGCGTGAGCCACCATGCCCAGCCAGGTACTGCCTTTTAAGAGCAATAATACACATATTATTATTTATTGATTACCTTGCAATGTGTCAGGCAGGTAGTAAACAATTTATCTAATAATATTCATTTAATTTTCCTCACAACCCCATGAGATAGAGTAATATAGTCCCCATTTTATAGTCCCCATTCAGGGTCACTGAGATCTACAAAAATAGAGCAAGATCCCACAGCTAATAAATAGCAGAACTGTCATTTAATCAGTTAACCCAGATTTGGTTGGCCCCAAAGTGAATGCTCTTAACCATTGGGTTCAGGGTCTCCTAAGCCTGGAGTGGACATGTGGAGCAAAAGTTAGCTATGAACCCAATTTTACCTATTCCAAAACCTGTGCTTCAAAGAGAACACTCTGTTTTTATATGCTTTATAAATTTAGGTTCTACGTAACATTGTTTTTTTAAAGCTTCAAAGCAAAAACTGTAATAATTGTTGTATTAAGCTGCTCTCGCATTGCTGTAAAGAAGTACCCAAGGCTGGGTAATTTATAAGGAAAAGAGGTATAATTGGCTTGTGGCTCTCAGGCTGTACAGGATCTGCTTCTGGTGGGGCCCTCAGAAGCTTACAATCATGGCAGAAGGCAAAGCCAGTACAGACGTGTCACATGGAGAGAGTGGGAGTGAGAGAGAAGGGGAGGTGCCACACACTTTTAAACAATCAGAGCTCAGGTGAACCCAGAGTGAGAACTCATTCGTCACCCAGGGATGGCACAAAGTCATTCATGAGGAATCTGCCCCCATAATCTGAACACTTCCCACCAGACCCCACCTCCAACACTGGGGATTACAATTCAACATGAGATTTGGAGGGGACAAATATCCAAACCATATCGATTGTGATAATGACTTTGAAATGTACTCCACTCCATTGTCATTCAGAATTCCTCCCAGTTGTTTCTCACCACCACATCCACCTATTTCCCTTCTTCCCAGGCATCCGGCTAGACCACCTGTCCCCACCTTCCGTGTGCTTGAGTGGCCATGTGACTGAGTGCTGGCAGGTGGCCTCTCCGAATTGTTCTCTCTGAGGCAGAGAGAATGCTGTGTGCCACATCGGGCCCAGTGCTTCGCTTTCTCTCTTCCCTGTCTGCTGGCTGGATATCTGCCCCCAGGAGGACCTCGGAAGCCACATGTTGACAATGGCAGAGCCTCCATCAGTCTGGGTCCCTGAAAGATTCCGTGAGGCAGAACACCCATCGTCATGCCCTCTACCAATTCAACTTTGCTAGAGTCAATGAGATTTCCTAGTTAATCCACAGCGTACTCTCCCCCTCCTGCTGGAACTTGTTTATAAATAAAAGGCTCGTGTTTGAACCAGGCCTTGCTTCACAACGAGGCTCACACCATAATATTCTGAAACCTGGTCCAAGACCTCATTTACCTGTATGTAGTGATTAGGAACCTTTGGCTGCCACCATCCCAACTCTGTTATCACCCTAATTATTTGTTTTCTACTTATAGCCAAATTGATAACTGCGAAGCATTCTCTCCACTCTTGCTTAGAAGAGAGCTTAAATTGATTTAGCCATTTTCTTCCTGCCTTTTGGCCACATGGTTCTCCCTCTTTTGTTTTTGTCTGATTTTTCCATCCTCAGAGCTCTAGAGTAAGACTGTGCCAGAGAGGATCCCATTATTTTAAAGATTTCGCAGAGAACTTTAAGATTCAATAGTCCACGTCTCTCATTTTACTGATGACAAAAGAGAGGCCCAGGAAGATAGTCACTTGCTATGGACATACAATAGTTAGTGACAGAAGTGGTGCTAGAACCCAGGGCCAGAGCTAGGGTAGGGTGAGCAAGGCACCCAGGATGTACAGTTCAGGGAGGCACTCACTCTCAGCTGCTAACCCTGGGTTCATGACCGAGAGCCCTCTGTGACGTTCTTTTCTGTAAGGAATAGCCATGTCTACAGCTGAGTAGTGTCCCCAGACTGCTTCTCACTCCTAAACACTCAGGAGCAAAGAAACTTCTCTTTATTTTGAATTGTCACTGTCTGTTTTAGTTCATGCTAATGTAACTCCCTTGGAAACTTTGTACAAGAGTATAGCACCTTCCATTAGACAAAAACTACACTCAACATTCTTTGCAAGGCAGACCTTTCTTTCTTGGCTTACTCATAGATATTTTGAGATTAGGCTTCTGTGACACTGTATCCTGAATAGAACAAACCCTGGTGTGGCTGAATAAGAGACAACTTCTGCCTGTCTTTAAGGTGGAACATCCATCTTTTCCTGCCCTTGGAACTTATGCTACCAGGAACTTATGGAACTTATGCTACCAGCTCTCCTTGTTCTCAGGCCTTCAGATTTGGAGTGGAACTTACAACATTGGCTCTCTTGGTTCTCAGGTTTTGGGACTCAGATTGTAACCACACCATTAGCTCTCCTGGGTCTCCAGCTTGCCGACTGAAGCTCTTGGGACTTCTCAACCTCCATATTTATGTGAGCCAATTCCTTATAATAAAGTTCTTTCCATATATACATATGCATTTTCATGTTATATGTTTTATAGCATATAAAACATATGGACTTGGTTGGTGCATGCACATTTATACATGTTTGGCTGTGTGTATGCCTATTCCTATATATTCTTTTGGTTCTGTTCCCTGGAGAATACTGACTAATACTTCCAGTATTCCTGGAGCTGTGGGGTGGGTACAGGGAATCATCATAATGCTTAACATTGATCAAGTGATTACACCCCAGGCAATGTTCTAAGTGGCTTACTTCTATTAACTTATTTAATTACCATAACAATTCTACGATGTAGGCATTTTTATTGTAGCCAGTTAAAAAAGATGAATTGGAGATACAGAGTGGGTAAGTAACTTGCCCAAGGACACCCAGCCACCAATGAAAGGTCTGAGTTTGCACCCAGGTGATCTGACTGTAGAACTTGAGATGTAACCACTATGCTTTACTGACTTTCTAAAAAGGAAAGGAAGTGGTGGGGAAATGAGCAAGACAAGGAGGAGCTAACGGATGATACAAGAGAGGTCTTCAGCGCCCAGATCATAACGAATTTTGTGAGTGTCTGCAAAGTTCACATAACCCGTTTAAGTGCTTCTTTCAAACAGAGACTCTCGGGATCTATGTATGTGCACATTTTACCCCTCTCCCCTGGACCAGTTGGTTGAACTGGATCCAACTTGGGCCAATAGTAATCTTTTAGGAATTTGGAATTAGGACTGAGAAGTTCTGGATTGGTCTGGACAGGACTGTTAGAACTAAAGGGAGTATATTCAGGAATGGTGGGAGCCACATTCTGCCCACCTGTGGCCTTGAGACACCTGGCCTGGACAGGAAAAGAACTATAAGTGCAGGGGAGAGCAGGGAAGATTGACGATGAGTCTCCTTCTGTTCTAGGTCCCAGCAGATCCCTGCATTCCAGCCTTCAGGTCTGTGAGGGCCTCCCAATTCCCCCTTTTCCTTCTTATATTAGGGCGCATTGATACGTGGCACTTGCTCCAAACTCCTAGGGATTTTGTACACCCAGAGCATGAGCTTAAACTGTATTTGAAGGTGACAGGGGCCCTCAGAACGATTTAAAAACAGGTAAGAGAAAGAGGGGACAAAACTGTCTTGTCTGTACCAAAGGGTGGAGATTACAGGGAGGCCAATCTGGACTCATAAAAAAGAAGAACTCCCTAAATTAATGCTGTCCAAAAACAGAACAACTTGATTCCTGAATTGTAAGATTCCCTGGCACTTTCTTGGTGCAAGCCCAGAATAATCAACCATGTGACCGAGGAAATTCAAGCTTCAGGAGGAGCAGGAGTGACCAGGGATGACTTCTGGTGTGGCTTCCACACTGAGGTTTTGTGATCCTGTGACTCTGGACTGAGGCCTGGACAGTTTTCAGCCGGCTCTTTGTTTCTGGTGAGGAAGGCATGCCTGGTGTAGAACACACAGTTGTACCAGCTGCCTATGCATGAGAGGGGCTGTGAGAAGATGCTGGCTGCATGGGCCCTGCACTGTCAGTGTGGAGGCAGGGGCCAGGGCCTTTCTTGTTTCAATAAACAGTGTTTCTTCCTCCCACCTGCCATGATGAGCTGGCCAGTTCCGTGGGCATGTTAATGAGCTTCTCTCTGGTGACTGAGACACAGCATACGACACAGCTCCTCTGGCCCCTGAAGGGCAATTAAGTCCCAGTAGTGTCTCAGAGCCTGATGGCTGGCTTCTGGGACTCCACACACTCTTGCATACATATTCTCCTTCTCTCCATCCCCACAAATATTGTAGCTGTCTCAGGTTCTAAAAGCAATAATGATTTCTTAGTAAAGACATTCTGAAAAACCTAAAGAAAATAGAAATGATTCAAAATCCTACCGCTCAGAAATAGCTACTACTCACTTTTTTGGTGAACCCAAGGCCCCTCTCTCACACACATCTCTCATTTAATGATCTCATCCTTGGAGCTGTTGTGTAACCTGCTTTTTCACTTAATCACCTCTCCCAGACATGTTGTTATATGTCGATAAACACAGACAGCCCTGACGCTCCTCACTTCCCCCTCTTCTCGCTTCCTGATGGTTTTCCTGCTTCATGTGGATTGCCTGTCTAGCCCAGCCAGCCAAACGGGCTTCCTTCCCTGAGACATCAATAATTGAACAAAAGCCTCCACAGACTCGGGGCTGGGCACCAAGGCAGCCGCCCACTGCCCAGAGGCTGCTCAACCCTTCTCTGCCACAACCTTCCTGCTGAGGCTTTGCAGAGACCGGCTGCCAGAAAATCACAGTGAAAGAAAGTGACAACAGAAAATTCTTTTGGCTCCTTGGCTGCCTTGTCTTGCTCCTTCTTTATGGAATTCCTGGTTTGTCTCTAATTATCTAGCACCCAGAGCTTCAGAGCAAAGCCATGCTTCCAACCACTTGTCAAGGGAATGTAGACACTATAGAAAATGGATGAACGTGGCTTTGGACCCATAGATGCTTGGCAGATGAGAGCTGTGGCTCCTCAGCAGGAGGAAGGGTGCCTGATTCACAGGGGAGATGCCTGATGGGGGGGCTGCTGTTGGCATCCCCACTGGAACGTTTGTCCTAATGGGGGCCTGACTCCCTCATCAGTGGCTTGTCCCAAAACAACAACCAGTGTTTCCAAACCTATGCTTCCTCTTTGGATTTTTGTTTTTCCTCTAGTTGGAGGGAATAAAAATAGCCCATGATTTCTCAAGCTTGACGCTATTGACATTTGGACTGCATAATTCTTTGTTGTGAGGGGCTACTGTGTGCATTACATGACACTTAGAAGCATCCTGGTGTCTATCCACTAGATGCCAATAGTATGTCCCTCGGTGTGACAACCAAAAATATCTCCAGACATTTGCCAAATGTCCCTGGCAAGCAATGTCACCCCCGATTGAGAACCACTGGGGTAGAGGTTAACAGGGTGAGCATTGCAGCCAGACCAGTCTGAGTCCAGGTACTGGCACTGACCCTTGCTTAACTGTGTGACCTTAGCAAGGTTATGTGAACAGTTTTGGTCCTCAATTTCCTCATCTTTACAATGGGGGAAGCAACTATATCTACAACAAGGGGTTGATGAGAGGATTAAATATTATGAGGGAAGTTCATTGCTTAACAAGAGACTCAGGCCGGGTGCAGTGGCTCACGCCTGTAATCCCAGCACTTTGGGAGGCTGAGGTGGGTGGATTACGAAGTCAGGAGTTCAAGACCAGCCTGGCCAAGATGGTGAAACCCCGTCTGTACTGAAAATACAAAAAAATTATCTGGGCATGGTGGCAGGTGCCTGTAGTCCCAGCTACTCTGGAAGCTGAGGCAGAGAATGGCTTGAACCCAGGAGGCAGAGGTTGCCGTGAGCTGAGATCGCGCCACTGCACTCCAGCCTGGGCGACAGAGCGAGACTCTGTCTCAAACAACAACAACAACAACAACAACAAACAACAACAAGAGTCTTAAGGAATTATCCTATTTTGTTTTCATAGTAATAGTTTGAGGTGGTTAATAACAATATCCCCATTTTTCAGAAGAGAAAATTGAAACTTAGGGACATTGGATGACTTCCATAATTAGTAAGTGGCCTATGATGTTAATTCCTAGAGAAAAGGAACTTCCCGACTACGCCTGGAATAGGTTACTGATATGCTGAGATACCAATTTTCTAAACTTAGGGGTGGCTGGCAGAGGCTGGTGTGCCAGACCCATGAACTAGTTATCTCAGTTTACCCAGTGTACTTCATAGATGTCATCATTTTCTCTGTATGCCAGATTGTACATGAAAGCCTTTTGTACTCCAAGGCATTGTGCAAATGCAAGCTGTTATTATGGTACAGACCTGTCCCTCTGAGAATGTAAATACACCAGGACAGATGTCTTTACTCTGTAGAAATTGGACCTTATTGACCTTGAAAATCCTTTTTACTGCTTAGGATTTTATGGATCCAACATCTTACAAGTGAAGATGCTGAGAACCAGTGTTGATGATGGGGAAAAGGAAAGAAAGGCTGAGAGTAGCCAGAGCTGAAGAGTTGGGAAGGGGCTAAGACCCCAAGACAAACAACAGGACAGAGTGCTTCCACAGATGTTCTGATGGGAGGCTGCTTCCTTTCTGAAGATAGGTCTCTCTTCTGCTCCATCCCAAACTTCCAGAATCAAGACTCAATTTTGGCCAGGTGTGGTGGCTCATGCCTGTTATCTCAGCACTTTGGGAGGCTGAGGCGGGCGGATCACCCGAGTTCAGGAGTTCAAGACCAGCCTGACCAACATGGTGAAACCCCATCTCTACAAAAAAATACAAAAATTAGCTGGGTATGGTGGCACATACCTGTAGTCCCAGCTACTTGGGAGGCTGAGGCAGAAGAATTGCTAGAACCTAGGAGGTGGAGGTTCCAGTGAGTCGAGATCAGGCCACTGCACTCCAGCCTGGGTGACAGAACAGGGCTCCGTTTCAAAAACACAAAAAGGATTCAATTGTGGGTGAACAGAGAAATGAATAGATAAGTGGTAAACACAGCAAAATGTTAATAATAGCATCTAAGTGGTGGGTGTATGGGTGTTCATTGTAATGTTATTTCACTTTACTGTATGTTTGAATTTTTTATATTAATAATAAAAAGGATTTAATCTCTGGTAGAATCAAATATAAAGTAAACAAGAGAAAGTATCCAGAGGCCAGAGACCCTGTCTGAAGGTATGTACAGGCATCAAGACCTCCTCTTCTTACTCTGAACCAATGAACTCCTGGGCAAGTGCTGCTGGGCTGTGGCTGCCCCCACTTCATTGCCATGTCTGTGGTCATGGAGTATAGGGATGGAGTGGCAAGGGGCAGAGGAGAGGACAAAGCAAAAACTCATTGGGTCATGCTCCCAAATGCTACAATTTTTTATTTTTATTTTTTTGAGATGGAGTCTTGCTCTGTCATCCAGGCTGGAGTGCAGCGTCGTGATCTCGGCTCACTGCAACCTCCGCCTCCCGGGTTCAAGGAATTCTCCTGCCTCAGCCTCCCGAGTAGCTGGGATTAGGTGCCCACCACCATGTCCAGCTAATTTTATTTTTGTATTTTTAGTAGAGACGGGGTTTCACCGTGTTGGCCAGGCTGGTCTCCAACTCCTGACCTCAGGTGATTTGCCTGCTTTGGCCTCCCAAAGTGCTAGGATTACAGGCGTGAGCCACCGCACCCGGCCAACTATGATTCGATTACTGTGCTGTCTCATTTCTCCTTGCCCCTGTCTGCCTTCCCTCCCCCTGGAAGACACTTGCTCATTATGTGAGTGTGGAAAATCACAATCTCTCTGTGCCTCATTTTCCTTATCTATAAGGTGACAATTCCTGCTTAATGTTGTTTTGAAAATGAGAAAATAATGTAGCTCTTCATGATGTCTAGCACAAAGTACATTCTCAATTAATGGAAGCTATTAATATCATCATCACTATTATATTTCCCTATTATCCTTCAGCCCTTGTTTATAGACATCCAAATTTCCATATAATTGAAAGAATGGTTTACTTACATATAGAATTCTTTTTTTTTTTTTTTTTTTTTTATGCGGAGTCTCACTCTGTCACCCAGGCTGGAGTGCAGTGGCACGATCTTGGCTCACTGAAGCTTCCACCTCCCAGGCTCAAGCAATTCTCCTGCCTCAGCCTCCTGAGTAGCTGGAATTACAGGCGCGTACTACCACACTGGCTAATTTTTGTATTTTTAGTAGAGACGAGGTTTTGCCTTGTTGGCCAGGCTGGTCTCAAACTCCTGACCTCAAGTGATCCATCCACCTCAGCCTCCCAAAGTGCTGGGATTACAAGCACGAGCCACCGTGCCTGTCCCATGTAGAATTTTTGACACTGGGAGGCACTGGCTGGCTGGTTGCTAAGTGCTAGGGTAGCATTATCAGTCTCTCAGAAATTTATTTATATTAGTCAAGCTCATAGAAGGCTGAAATATAAACCCAAATGTCAATTTGTTGATTTACTGAGAGAAATATAGCTGTCTCCCTTGTACAATAAAAAGAGAGAGAGAAAGAAATATAGATCAAAGGGTCTAAGGTCTAAGGTCCCTTAGCCGTTTTCTAACTAAGAGAAGGGCTTTCCTGATTTATATAGTGATGAGTTGGTTTAACATAAGAATGGATGGTTGATTTGCAGTTTAAGAGAACAAATTTTTTTCCTACAACAGTCATGCTAGGAGATTAATGAACAATAAGATGCTTATCACTTTCCAGCTTTTGTGGTCATTCCATGTTTTATAGTTGGAGGTTACTTTCCTGTTACATTAAACAGGAAGTCTGAAATGAAGAGTCTTAGAAGAATTTTTTGAAATCGTGAATATCTTTAGAATCTTCTTTTTTTTTTTTTTTAAACATGGTCTCACCCTGTTGCCCAGGCTGGAGTGCAGTGGTGTGATCATGGCTCACTGCAGCCTCAACCTCCTGAGCTCAGGGGATCCTCTTGCCTCGGCCTCCAGAGTAGCAGGGCCACAGTTGTGTACTACCACACTCAGCTCATTTTTAAAATTTTTGTAGAGATTGGGTCTCTCCACGTTGCCTAGCCTGGTCTCCAACTACTGGGCTCAAGCACTCTTCCCACCTTGGCCTCCCAAAGTGCTTAGATTACAGGCATGAGCCACTGCAACCAGCCCTAGAAGCTTCTTAATACTTCTCGATAACATAATATTTTTAAAAGTCATATTTATTTAAATGTATCATTCTAAATCTATCATTTACTATGTGGGTAGTATAGGCACATGATTAAAAAATCGAAAGTATAAATGGCATAGCAATGATGGGTCTCCTTTCTACCTGTGTAGAAGTCACCCACTCTCCCTTCTTACAGGAAATCACTTCTGTTAGTTTTTTTTACCCATTCTTTCAGAGATATTTCATGCATACACAAGTAAACAGGCTATATTACAGTTAAATACATCCTCTTGCCCACCTGTCTAGACCCTGGGTCCTTGTGCTTCTGAGGACTCTGAAATGTAAATGTCTTCCAGCTGCCTTTCCTTATCTCACCGAGGAGGGAACTGACTAGCCCATTACTGTGAATGGTCATGGTACCTGTGTCAACAAGATGATTTCCTCTCAAGCCGTCCGATTAAATGCCATTGTGCCTTATGGCCTATATTTTCATTTAATTTTAGTGAAGGCTGAAAGAAAGATTTTAAGTTTATAATTTATGTTTCCACATACTGATATCAGACACAACAACATGCGACTTTGATTTTGAAGTGAGCAAAGAATCAGCTTTCATTTTATTGGTGCTAAGTCAAGTTCCTCACACAGAAGGTGTATTGATTAAAGTATGCCGATTTTGCCAGGCACGGTGGCTCACGCCTGTAACCCTAGCACTTTGGGAGGCTGAGGCGGGTAGATCACCTGAGGTCAGGAGTTCGAGACCAGCCTGGCCAACATGGTGAAACCCCAGTAAAAATACAAAAAAATTAGCCGGGTGTGGTGGTGGATGCCTGTAATCCCAGCCACTCGGGAGGCTGAGGCAGGACAATTGCTTGAACCCTGGGGGCAGAGGTTACAGTGAGCCAAGATTACACCACTGCACCCCAGCCTGGGTGACAGAGTGAGACTCTGTCTCAAAAAAAAAAAAAAAAAATTGCTGATTTTATAGTCTGTTTCTTAGACAAAAATCTGATCTACTTTTTTTAAGGGTACAACCTAGTTAATTCCAAGTACTTTTTACACTATTATTTTTTATTTTGAACATATTATGAATATTTGTTTAAATATATTTTTAATGATGCAATGTCATAAACTCTGGTCTATTGTAGGGGAGACCATCTGAGACAAGATAGAAGTGGTAGGCTGTATTTTCCACAGACGGTCAGCACAGTGTCTTCCATCCCACATGCTGCTTTACGACGTGACCTTGCTATGCCCCACATCAAGAGGTAGAGCCTCTCACTTAGAATCTGAGCTGGTCTATGAGTCAGTTACTAGTAACTAGTAGAATGCAGCAGAAGTGGTACTGTGTAATTTCCAAGGCTAAGTCAAAACACATCCTGTATCTTCCCCCTGGCTTTCTTAGGCTTCTCCTTGAGTAAGCCTTGACAAGAGCCTTGAGACCTCTGTGCTGGAGAGGCCACATGTAGACACTTCACCTGACAATCACAGATGTGTCTAGTCTTCTAGCCATCCCCACTATGGCACCAAGCATGTTAATGAAACAGTCTCACACTCTTCAGACTAGCCCATCTGCCAGCTGAGTACTGCAGCCAGGGAGCAGAGGAGTGACCCAGCCATGCCCCACTGAAATACTTTGCCCACAGAATCCATAAGATGTAATAAAGTGGATAATGTTTTAATCCTCTAAACTTTGAGTTTGTCCCACAGCACCAGTAACTGGAACGAGGAGCTTGGGGGACATTACAATTTTAAGAAACATTCAACTAATATAGTGTCATCTATATGTTGGGCACTATAAAAATTCTGGGGATTAGAGCAAACAGTCAGATGAGACCCCTATTTGCAAGGAGCTTCTAGATCACTTAATGGAAGTCAACTTGCAGATAAGATAAATACAACCAAATAATTTTATAGGTGCTGTGGTAGAAATATATATGAAACAATATTGGGGGGCATAAAGTAGGAATGGGAAACAAGTCACTCATTATTCTAGAAGTTTTGCTACCTTTTCTTTCTTCTTTCTTTCTTCTTTTTCTTTCTTTCTCTTTTTCTCTTTCTCTCTTTCTTTCTGTTTCTTTCTTTTCTTTCTTTCTTTCTTTTTCTTCCTTTCTTTCTTTTTTTCTTTCTTTCCCTGCCTCCCTCCCTTCTTCTCTTCTCTTCTCTTCTTTCTCTTTTTCTTTTTCCTTTTCTTGACAAAATCTCACTTTTCACTCAGGCCTGAGTTCAGTGGCACAATCTCAGCTCACTGCAACCTCCACCTCCCAGGTTCAAGTGAGTCTCCTGCCTCAGCCTCCCGAGTAGCTGGCATTACAGGTGCCCACCACCATGTCCAGCTAATTTTTGTATTTTTAGTAGAGATGGAGTTTCACCATGTTGGCCAGACTGATCTTGAACTCCTGACCTCAAGTGTGATCCACCCGCCTCGGCCTCCCAAGGTGCTGGGATTGCAGGCGTGAGCCACTGCACCTGGCTGCTACCTACTATTTCTTCTAGTCCTCAGCTTCTGACAAGAAAATGTTGACTAGAGGTAGGAATAGAAAACATCCTTGTCTCATTTCTAATCTCAGAGGAAAAGTTTTAAATACTGTAGAGGATGAGGTTTTTGTTTTCATTTTTGTTTTATGAATACCATATCAAACTAAGGAAATCCCCTCTATTTCTTAATATATTTAATCTTGAATGAGTATTGAATTTTGCCAAATGCTTTTTCTGTATTTATATGTATGATATGATTTTTTTCCTTTATTCTGTTAATGTAATGAATTACATTGATTTTCAATATTAAACCACCTTCACAATCCTGGAATAAATCTGATTTGATAATGACATACTTTTAATATGTTGCTGGATTTGACCCGCTAACATTTTAAGATTTTTTATATTTATGTTCAGGAGAGAGATTGGCCTGAATTTTCCTATCTTATAAGTAATGTTCTTGTAGTTTTTTATCTCAAGGCTATGTTGGCATCATAAGATGAGTTGGAAAGTATTCCCCTTTATTATCGTTATATAGGAAACTTGGTGCAAAATGATATAATTTCTTCCTTTAATAATTGAAGAATTTACCAGTGAAGCCAGCTGGGCCTGTATATTTAATTGTGAGAATGTTTCTAAGTGAAAAATTAATTTCTTTATTAGGAATAGAACTATTCAGATTTTTTATTTCCTCTTGTGCCAGTTTGCTAGGCTGTGTTTTTCAAAGATGTTGGCCATTTTATTTAAAATGTCTACTTTGTTGGCATCAAGTACTTATCATATTATCTTTTTAATGTCTACTGAATTTGTAATGATCCCCTTTTCATTTCAGATTTGGTAATTTGTCTTTTTCTTTTCTTGATCACATTGCTAAAGGTTTTCAAAGAATATTTGGTTTTCTTGATTTTCTCTATTTTGCATTTGTTTTCTATTTAATCCATTCTCTGATTATTATTATTGTCTTCTATTTTCTTTAGGTTTACTTTGTTGTGTTTTTATATTCTTTTTTATTATTATTATACTTTAAGTTCTAGTGTACATGTGCACAACATGCAGGTTTGTTACATAGGTATACATGTGCCATGTTGGTTTGCTGCACCCATCACCTCGTCATTTACATTAGGTATTTCTCCTAATGCTATCCCTCTCCCAGCCCCTTTATATTCTTAAAGTTAAAAATTAGATTATTGATTGTTTTCACCCTTTATTTCTAATATATGCATTTCAGGCTCTAATAATATCTCAGCAATAGCTGCAACCTGGGTACAGAAATTATCTCAACCTGGCTACAGAAATTAGCCAGGCATGGTGGCGCACTCCTGTAATCCCAGCTACTCAGGAGGCTGAGGTGGGAGGGTCGCTTGAGCCCAGGAGGCAGAGGTTGCAGTGAGCTAAGATTGCACCACTGCACCCCAGCGTGGGCAACAGAGTGAGACACTGTCTCAGAAAAAAATTTCAATTCAATTTCTTCCTGCTTCAATCTTGGGAGTTTGTGTGTTTCCAGAAACCTATCCATGTCCTAGTTTGTGCACATAGAGATGTCCATAGTAGTCTCTGAGGATCATTTGTATATCTGTAGTATCAGTTGTAATGTCACCTTTGTCATTTCTGATCGTGCTTATTTGGATCTTCCCTGTTTTTTTCTTGATTAATTTAGCTACCAGTCTTTCAATCTTGTTTGTGCTTTCAAATAACCGACTTTCTTTTTCAAAGATTCTATGGTTTTTTTTTGTTTTTATTTTTGTTTTTGTTTGTCTCAATTTCATTTCATATTGCTCTGGTCTTAGTTCTTTTCTTCTGCTAGGTTTGCATTTAGTTTGTTCTTGTTTTTCTAGTTCCTTTAGGTGCAACATTAGGTTGTTAATTTTTTCTTTCTTTTTTATGTAGGCATCTAGCATCATAAACTTTCCTTTTAACCCTGCTGTTGTTATATCCCAAAGGTTTTGGTATGTTGTGTCTCTATTGTCATTTGTTTCAAAGAATTGTTTGATTTCTGCCTTAATTTCATTGTTTCCCCCAAAATCATTCAAGAGCAAGTTGTTTAGTTTCCATGTATTTGTGTGGTTTTGAGAGTTCCTCTTGGCATTAATTTCTAATTTTATTTCACTGCAGTCGAGAGAAGATGTTTGAGATGATTTCAATCTTATTGAATTTATTGGGATTTGCTTTATGACCAAACATGGTCAATCTTAGAGAATGTTCTACGTGCAGATGAGAAGAATTTATCTTCTTTGATTATTGGGTGGATAATTCTATAGATGTCTACTTATTAGGTCTATTTGGTAAAGTGCTGAATTCAAGTCCAGAGTTTGTTAGTTTTCTGCCTTGATGATCTGTCTAATGGTGTTGGTGGAATGTTAAAGTCCTCCACTATTATATGGCTATCTCTTTTCTTAGGTCTAGTCTTATTTGTTTTATAAATCTTGGTGCTCTGATGTTGGGTGCACACATATTTAGAATAGTTAAATCTCCTTGGGCCAGGCACAGTGACTCACGTCTGTAATCCCAGCACTTTGGGGGGCTGATGCTGGAGGGTAGCTTAAGCCCAGGAGCTTGAGACCAGCCTAGAGAACATAGTGAGATCTCATCTCTACAAATAATTAAAAAAAATTTTCTGGGCATGCTGTCCTGTGCCTGTGGTCTCAGCTACTAGGAGGCTTAGGTTGGAAGATCACTTGAGCCTGGGTAGTTAAGGCTGCAGTGAACTGTGATTCTGCCACTGCACTCCAGCCTGGGCAACAGAGACTCCATTTCAAATAAAAAATCTTTTCGTTGCATTGAACTCTTTATTATTACATAATGCCCTTCTTTGTCTTTTTTTTTTTTTTAAACTATAGTTGGTTTACATCATTCTCAGCAAACTATCACAAGGACAAAAAACCAAACACCACATGTTCTCACTCATAGGTGGGAACTGAACAATGAGAACACTTGGACACAGGAAGGGGAACATCACACACCGGGGCCTGTTGTGGGGTCGGGGGAGGGGGGAGGGATGGCATTAGGAGATATACCTAATGCAAATGATGAGTTAATGGGTGCAGCACACCAACATGGCACATGTATAAATATGTAACAAACCTGCATGTTGTGCATATGTACCCTAGAACTTAAAGTATAATAAAAAATATATATGTAAATAAAATATTGTTTGTTTAAAATCTGTTTTATCTGACACAGGAATAGAAACCTTTGTTCTCTTTTGTTTTCTATTTGCATGATAAAACTTTCTCCATCTCTTTACTTTGAGCCTATGGATGTAATTACATGTGAGATGAGTCTCTTAAAGGCAGCAGAAGATTCCACCTTGTTTTTTTCTAATTGAGTTTGTCACTCTATGTCTTTTAAGTGGAGCATTTGGGCCATTTATGTTCTAGGTTAATATTGATATGTGAGGTTTTGTTCCTGTCATAGTGTTGATAGCTAGTTGCTTTGTAGTCTTAATTGTGTAATTGCTTTATAGGGTCTGTGGGCTTTGTACTTATGTGTGCTTTTATGGCAGCAAGTATTATTTATTTGTTTCCATGTTTAGAACTTCTTCGAGCATTTCATATAGGACTGGTCTGGTAGTGACAAATTTTCTTAGTGTTTGCTTGCCTGGAAAAGACTTTATTTCTTCTTCATTTATGAAGCTTAGTTTATGAAGCTTCATTTATGAAGCTTTGGGATATGAAATTCTTGCCTGGCATTTTTTTTTAAAGAAAGCTAAAAATATGCCCCCAATCTCCTCTGGCTTGTAAGGTTTCTGCTGAGAAGTCTGCTGTTAGTCTGATGGGATTTCCTTTTCATGTCATTTGGCCCTTTTCTCTAGCTGCCTTTAAGAGTTTTTCTTTTGCATTGACTTTGGATAGTCTGATGACTATATGTCTTGGGGATGGTCATCTTGAATAGTATCTCACAGAAGCTCTCTGAATTTCTCATATCCAGATGTTGATCTCTCTAGCAAGATTAGGGAAATTTTCCTGAATTATTCCCTCAAATATGTTCTCCAAGTTGCTTTTTCTTCTCTCTCAAGAATACCATTAAGTTATGGGTTCAGTCACTTTATATAATCCCATATTTCTCAAAGGCTTTGTCCTTTTAAAAATTATTTTTGTCTTACTGGGTTAATTGGAAAGACTGATCTTCAAGTTCTGAAATTCTTTCTTCTGCTTGGTCTAGTCTATTGCTCTAGCTTCAAACTGTACTTTGAAATTCCTATAGTAAGCTTTTCAATTACAGACATTTTATTTGTTTTTTCTTAATATAGCTATCTGGTCTTTCATAATCTGAATAATTTTTCTGATTCCTTTGTATTGGGTTTCAATTTTGTCTTGGATCTTGTTGACTTTCCTTGTAATCCATATTTTGAATTCTTTTTCTGTCATCTCAGACATTTCAGTCTGGTGAGGATTCATTGCTAGAGAGGTAATGTGATCCTTTGGAGGTATTGAATCACTCTGGCTTTTTATACAGTTTGAGTTCTTGCATAGATTCCTTTTCACCTGAGGAAGCTGCCACTTCTTATCTTTGAATTTGCTATCATTTGATTGGGCTTTTAACATTTTTAAATTATTTCTTCCCTTCAGGGTATGACTAAGGTGTATATTGTATATGGTGTATGTTGTATGGTGTGTGATTGTTTGGCTTTGCTTCTGGTTGTTTTCAGGGAGCCAAGGCTCTGTATGTGTTCCTTTCTCAGATGCTGCTTGTAGCAATGTATTTGATGTAAGGGCTGACACACTATCTCCTGCAGGGTTGAGGGTGTAAAGGTCTCAGGAGGCTTATCTCATGGATTAGCACAAAGCCCTTGTGATAGCAGGCTTTTTTGTTTGGTGGTGCAGTTCAGGCTGCAGTCCAGACACTTAACAGTAAGAGCTAGCATGAAGGCCAGTGCTGAGTGGAAGCACCTGTTCTGACTAGGGTGGTAGGAAGAGATGATGATGGGGTGCACTAAGGTCTCAGGGGAAGGATGAGGGATGCACCAGCTCTTTGTCCTGAGCTGGTAGGAACACGATCTGCTTTCCTATTATGACACTGTCACAGGGCTCATGACCTGTTTATAAAGGCTTTGTCTTTTGATTCCCAGCTGCAATATGGCCAGGGGCCATGGGTAAACGACTCTGAGGGCTACTACTAATATGGGGCTTGGGGCAGAGCCTCTTCCTCCAGGGCTCACAACTCTGCAGTCTGTCCTCTGTTGTTGGGGTACTGCTGCTTTATGTACGGAGGGGGAGTTGGGCTTCATTCTTCATGGAAGTCCAGGCAGACATTTCATCAGGGGTGGAGCCACGCAAAAAGTGTGGAAAGTGCTTTCTTTGAGTGCATGTTCACTGTCCCCAGCAGGAAGAACCACAGCTGCACCCACAATAGCGTATGGGGGTGGAGGCAGGAGATGACCCCGCCCTGCATCTGTTCCTGGACTTTGGTGTTGCCACCTTCAGTGGTTGGTGTTGCGTTCACATTTCCTTTGTTTCAAGGGGGCTTTGGTGAGCTGCACTCCTTCCTCCCTTAGGGACAGTGCACACCAAAGGTTAGATCTCCACGGGTCCCACAACTCCCCAGGGCCCTGCCATGCTTGCCAAAGTCAGAGCAGGTTGTGGGGTATGTTTGTGGGGAATCTGGTGGTGTGGTGGTTTAAGGGTTTAAAATCCCCAGGTGGGGCAGTGGCACCACCACTATAGCACCTACCATCTCAGTTTGGGTCTGAGGGGTGTGTGAACCCACCAGAGTGGGCTGGACACCTGGTTCTGCCCTTGGGAAATCCTCAAATTGCCACTGACAGTATTGCCCTGGGTCATGAGGGCACAGGGGCTCCCCAACAGTTTAGCAGTCAGCAGAATGTCAGAGGAGTGAGGGGAACAGAGAAGAGAAGCACTCCTATCTACCCTTTCCATGTGGCTTTGAGCTCCTCAGGTGTTAATTCCCGTAGACACGTGAACCCAACTTTTACTTCTTCAGTCTCATGACATTGTTGGAAGCTCTGTTGTATTCTCTTTCTATGATTAGCTGTCTTCCACCCATCTTCTTAGCCTCTCAACTCACTCTTTAATATTTAGCAAATAGGAAAAAGTCCTGACCCAATTGTCAGGTTCGAGTCAGTAATATTTCCTTCTTTCTAGGATCTTGATCCTTCATATCCTGGATGCCTCTTCAACTCTTATGGCTTCATGAATATTTTTTAATATAGCTTTTTTTTCCTTATCTTGATTGTGTTGCTGCAAGTTACTCCATTATAACCACAGTTAATTTAATTTTAATTGTAGAAAGATTCCACATACATGACTCATGTATTCCCTCATAAAGCCATCTATTAGTTCTGTCTTACAATAAAACCTCAAATATATATACAGAAATCTTAGATTCTCAGGTTACCAGAATGAACTTGGATATAACCAAAGAGGTTCAAATAACTAGACACTATAAATGTTACCTAAGATGGGAAGTCTTAATTATACAGTTCCAAAAATGGCTCTGATGGTTTTAGGGCAAATTCTTTAAAAAAATCCATAAGGGGTAAAATTTTACCCATGAAAATTAATCTCACTTTACAGAGCAGTAAGTGAAAGAAAGAGGATTAGCCCAGTGCCTGATGTATGTGTGCCTAAAAATGTTTACAAAATAAATAAAAGAAAATGGGTTGGAGCTGACAAGCTTGTAAAGGGGATTCTGATACTGAAAAACCACAACGCTTGAGTTCTGCCAAAATTAAAAAAGAAACTGATAAGGACTGTGAAGATGATGATTCCTTTGAGTGAAAGAACAAGCTACCTTGATCTTTCATTCAGTGAATAATTTTATGGAAGGATGGTCATATTACTCTACACAAAAGTCATGCAACTGAAATTTCTCTCTACTTTTATGAGGAAAAAAATGGCAAGATAGCAACCAGATGGTAAGAAAAACAGGTTTAACAAACCTCAGATTAGCACTTAAATAACTCAGAATATAGATTCAACTGCTTTGACAGACCTAAAATAACATGCTTTCAATTACATAGATCAGGAGTCAGCAAACCATGGTTTTGGGAACAAATCTGGCCCACCACCTGTTTTTGTAAATAAATTTTTATTGGAATATAGCCACACCCGTTCTTTTATGAATCGTCTGTAGCTGTTGTAGAGGTGGTAGCTGTGATAGAGATTGTGTGGGCTGCAAAGCCTAAAATATTTACCATCTGATCTTTTACAGAAAATAGTTGCCAACCCCTGGTATAGCCATTTCTCTTTTGTGTAAACCTATGAGCAGTTATAGGGGCTCTTCTTTGTGAAGTCCTCAGGGCCCCAGGATCTTTCTATCTCGTCACTTAACCTTCTGTAAGATGTTGCTTTTGTCTTCACAGTCCAGGCTCACCATGAGGTCTGCATGACGTTCCAGTCAATCTACATCTACAGTATAATAAGCAAAATGGTCTTCCAGTTAAAAAAAAAAGGTTAAACTAAGTTCAATATATCCTGTTTATTAAGGTAGAAAAACAACATATTTTAAAAATACTTCCATTTTTAATTCTCTGTGCCTAAAGGGGAAACTTGATCTTATATACCTCTCCCTCCAAGCATCATGGGTAAAGGATGTGTTGCAGTATAAAAGCTGGAGAAAGGATGTTCTTTGGAATCAGACAGAGATCAAGCTGAATTTCTCAACTTTGTCCCTAAGGAAGTCAATTTTTTTTTTTTTTTTTTTGAGACAGAGTTTCACTCTTGTTGCCCAGGCTGGAGTGCAATGGCGTGATCTCGGCTCACTGCAACCTCTGCCAAGTGATTCTCCTGCCTCAGCCTCCTGAGTAGCTTGGATTACAGGTGTGTGCTACCATGCCCAGCTAATTTTGTACTTTTAGTAGAGACGAGGTTTCTCCATGTTGGTCAGTCTGGTCTCGAACTCCTGACCTCAGGTGATCCACCCACCTCAGCCTCCCAAAGTGCTGGGATTACAGGCGTGAGCCACCGTGCCCGGCTGAAGGCCAATTTTTTAAGCCCTCTGTGCTTCAGTTTCTTTGTCTCTAAAAATAGGTTGCTGAGTGAGATAGTTTGGATATTTGCCCCACCTACATTTCATGTTGAAATTCAATCCACAGTGTTGGAGGTGGGGCCTGCTTGGAGGTGATTAGATAATGGAGGTAGACTTCTTATGAATGGTTTAGCACCACCCACTTGGTGCTGTGACTTCTCACAAGATCTGGCTGTTTGAAAGTGCAGCACCTTGCCTTCTCTTTCTCTTGTGCCTGCTTTCACCATGTGATGTGCCTGCTCCCCCTCTGCTTTCTGCCCCTGTCATGATTGTAAGTTTCCTGAGGCCTCCCCAGAAGCTGAGCAGATGCCAGCATCATGCTTCCGGTACAACCTGCAGAACCATGAGCCAATTAAACCTCTTTTCTTTATAGATTACCCGGTCTCAAGTATTTCTTTATAGCAATGCGAGAACAGACTAATACACTGAGTAAGTAGTTTTGAAGAGTAAATCAGATGTATATGCTGTGCTGGTGGGTTCTCTATAGCTGTTGGCTTCTTTTCTTTTCGCGAGTTTTTTACTTGTGCCAATACGAAGTTGATCCTTGGAAATGTTAAGCAGACTGAAACCTCATTGGTTCCCATCCATAGAAACATACCAGGCCCTGCACATATGCATATATTTATTATAACAACTTTGTGTAAATCTCATTTATGTATAAATAATTTGTGAAGAGCCTAACTGGGAAGTACATCTTTCTGCAGACACTAACACTCAGGAAGCCTATGACCATTCTTGGGTAGTGGGGCATTTGTATTGGAGATCATCATTGTATACTCTACTTGAAAAGCCTATAATTAATATCTTAAACTACAGTATATAATATAGTGTGACAGGCTGTTTTTGTGTTGACAAGAAGTTACTCAGTAATTCATTTCCTAGTCCTCTTACTGGAAATCATGATAAAATAATGTGGTTTTAATAAGGCTCTAATATGCTTTTCCAAGGGAATTCTGCAGTGCTTTAACAATTATCATACCATGACTTTAAGGCACTATTGCTTCAGGAATGAGTATAGCTTGTTACCAAAGGAGATGACATGTTCAGGGCCAGGAATGGGAAGTCTCAAACCTGTTTTACATAGTTGCCGTGGAATATAGAGATTTAATTGATGAATGCTTAGAACAAAGACAAATCTGAGATTCTAGCACGTGAGATGAAACAATGGTTCCCCCTCCCTGAAAACTGCTGTTCACTAAGGAAGAAATAAAACAAAGAAAAATATTAATGCTTTCAGCACTAATTGCTTTCAATGTAGTAACTAACCTATTTCAGGTGCTTAATAATATTCCTCTGCTCTTTGGGGTCCTTTGTTCATCTTAATGGGACTAATTTTGTTTTGATGTTAATTGTCCTTTAATATTTTGTTTAATTGTGCAATATGTCTCTAGATTTTTTGAAAAAGGGAGAGAATTAATTCTAAGCAGAAAGCCAAACAAACAAATGCATATGACTCATTTTCCCTGAAAACATCTGAGTATTGTTCTGTATATGACTAACTAGACTTATCCTTCAATGAGCCAAGTATTTTTCTTATACACACATTATAAAATTTAGCAACAAGGAGGATAAGTGACCACCAACATTGATTTAATTCGATAAACATTATTTAAGCACCTATTCAGTGAAGACAGAACAAGATGCAGCACATGAGGATACAAAGGTAGATAAATGGTTCTGCGATCTCATAGTATGATAGAGACAAATGCATACAAAAATGGTATTGATATATGGGCACCTACGAACATATAATAACTTTCATTTCAATTATGCTTTTATGGTTCATGATATGGTTTGGCTGTGTGTCCCTACCCAAATCTCATCTTGAATTGTAATCCTCATGTGTTAAGGAGAAACCTGGTGGGAAGTAATTAGATCATGTGGTGGCTTCCCCCATACTGTTGTTCTCATGAAATCTGATGCTTTAAAAGTGCTTGGCATTTCCCCTGCCCGCCCCCACCCCCTCCACCACCAACACACTGCCACCACGTAATATGTACCCTGCTTCCCCTTCGCCTTTTGCCATGATTGTAAGTTTCCTGAGGCCTCCATAGCCATGCAGAACTGTGAGTCAATTAAACCTCTTTTCTTCATAAATTCCCAAGTATCATGTAGTATCTTTACAGCAGTGTGAGAACGAACTAATACAGTTTACAAAGGAATTTTATGTTCCATTCTTATTCATTTAGATCCCACAAAAATCCATGAAGTATATGAAGATTGTTATCTCAGTTTTACAGAACATTGTGGTTCAGAGTTTTTGACTACCCTAAGATTATATAACAAATAAGAAGGAGAGTCAGGCTCCAAGTCTTTCACTCAATTCTTTGTATTATTCTGCTTTTTGTATATAACATGAAAGGACAGGGCATTAGTGAGTTCTCTTTAAGTAATGCTATGGACTGAATTTTTGTTTCTCCAAAATTCATGTGTTGAAGCCCTAATTTCCAATGTGATGGTATTTCGAAGTGGGACATTTGGGACCCACTGGGAAACTCTGGGAGATAATTAAGTTTGTCTCCATGAGGGTAAAGCCCCATGATAGGATTCATGCCCTTATAAAAGAAGAAGAGACCAGAGTCCTCTCTCTCCACCATGTGAGGATACAGCAAGAAGGTGGCCATCTATGAACTAGGAAGAGGGTCCTCAGCAGGTGCCTAATCTGTCAGCACTTTGATCTTGGATTTCCCAGCATCGAGGACTATGAGAATAAATGCCTGTTATTCAAGCCATACAGTCTATGGTATTTTGCTACAGCAGCCCAAACTCACTAAAGCAAATGTTAAGTCCAAGAACATATGCATTTGTCCTGTCAGGGAAGGCTGACCTGCTTATGTCACATCCAAATCATTTTACCGGCTTCTCAAGCCCTGGATGAAGTCCAAGTTCCTGGACCTAGTAGATGAGGTCTTCCATCTCTGGTGGTTTTTGCCAGAAACTTTGGCTTTATGTTTGCCATTCTCATCCTTGAGCTCCCACAGTACATTGGCACTTGCAGTTCCTCATGCACTTCACATAGTTTCTCACCTTTGCCTAAGTTGTCTTCTCTGCCTGAAATGTATTTTTGTCCCATTTAACCAGACAACCTCCTATCATCTTTAAGACTTGGCTATTCTACTTCCTATTGGAAGCTTTACAGACTCTACCAGAATCAATTAGGTTTTCCTCCTCTATGTTTCCATAATATGCTAATTGTATTTTCCTCATTTTAGTATACTCATGTTTATGAGCCTCTTTCCTTTCTTAAACTGTAAGTCAAATGAGGGCAGGAACTAGGTTTTATTTTTCTCTGGCACCTCTCACATAGAAAGTGCTGAGAGCTGTACAAATGACCAAGTTCATTAAAAACATAATCACCCCTGAAGTGAGGCTCAGGACAGTATATGACAGACCATTATAGGTCTTACATATTTTAAGGGTTGCAATTGGTAGATAAGAGAAGTTGCTCACTGGTTACATCAGTCCATCTGCCATCCCCCTTAGTCTGGACTGGAAGATGTAGTAAAGACAGAATACAGTAAAATCTTCCTAGTAAAGAAGAGGCAACTAAATAGAGATAGTCTGAAATGTTGAAATAAGCAAATTATACTTTTATTAAAAGAGAATAGTAATATTATAAAAAGTTTAAATCAAAGATGCTTTATTCCTAGAAGCAGATAATTAGAGGTAGATAAAACACAAACAATTGTCTAGGTCAGTCCTAAGGTGTAATTATTACACACACACACACACACACTCACACATGATACTGAATTTCACTACTAATGCAAACAATGCGAATAAGAGTAACATAGTAATCCTATTACTACATTTCTCTATTCCAGCAGTTACCCTTTCTTTCTCCTAGTTGGACAATTAGTACCTTTTCCTTTTATTTTTTCCTACTTCATTGAGAAAAGGGGTGTTGTACTAATAGTAGCACCTAGAACCCTGACTCCCCTGTTCAGGAATGGGGATCGATGGTGCCACTTGGGTCACCAGGCAACCCAAAGAGAAACTCTGAGGCCATCTGGCCCACCATATTTTTCATCTTCTCCCAAACTTACCATGACCCAAGCTAAACTTCATTTCTCCCCAATTTCCAACCTGTTCCTCCTGCAATCCCTATCTCAGTAAACAAAAATTCTATCTTTTTAGTTGTTCAGGTCAAAAACCTTGGGGTCATTCTTGACTTGCCTATTTTTCTCATATCCTATATCCAAACCATTAGAAATCTTGTAAATTCTGCATTCAAAATATCTGACCACTGTCCTCATCTTCACTGCTACTACCCTGGTTGAAGCCATTACCATCCTTCCCTTAGATTTTTACACTAGTCTCCTAACTCAACTCACAGCTTTGCCTCTGCAGCCTATTCACTACCCAGCAGCTGGAGGGATCCTTTAAACTATGTCAGATCATGTCCTACCTCAGCTCAAAACATTCCAAAGGTTTTCATTTCATTTGTTTAAAATTTTAAAATGTACAGGGTTTTTACATGACCTCCTGCCACTGACGTCACTGTGTTCATTCTGCCTCAGCCATGTGGGCCTTCTCCTTGTTCTATTATAAAACACATGAATAGACTCCTGCCCCATGGTTTTCTTTCCTGCTCTTCTCTAGGCCAGGAAGGCTCTTCCCATAGACATATGCTTGGACCATTCTTTTTCTTCAGGTTTCTGTTCAAGTGTCTAAGATGAGAGAGGCATCCGGTGCACAGTCTACTAAGTTCTAGCCCTCTTTCCCTGCATTTCCTATCACTCTATTTTGTATAGTTAAAATAAGGGATAATCAAAGTATGATTTCACAAATCACAAAGAGTATTGCCATACAAAGATATTTTGTTTCTTTTTGAATCACCTAAAGAAGGGAAGAATAATGAGAACAAATCTAGAGGGAATACACTTGATAGATGACACACATTAACCACAGAGTGAGTTCCAATTTTGTTAGAGTCCAGTTATTAGTCTAGTTGCTCAATTAGGATAGAAGCAGGGCCTCTGTGGAAAGCAAAGTCTAAGTGAAATTTGAGGCCTACTGTCAAAGGACAGGTTCTCAAGAGAGATGACTTGACCAACACAGGAGAGATCCATGAAGGCACCTAAGGTCTCGCGATGCTAGAGGGCAGTGCTAGTGTTAGCTGAGGAGGCTTTAAGCTCAAAGGCTAACTAAGCATGGCCTTGTTACAGCCTGAGCCAGCAATCTTGAAGAAGCGACTGATAGAGTGTATACTGCCACAGGCTGAGCATTCAATGTCTGCCAAGCTCTTGAGTTTATATGTATTTTGGAGTCAGTAATTCATGGATGAGTTAAGGTCAGTAACTAATGGATGAGGTCTGATAATGTGTGACATAACATTCTCAAGGGGAAGGAGATTACACTTCAAATTCTTATCATAGCAAAACTTGTCACTCATGTAGCAAACTATGTAAGTGTTTGGAACAATTTCAAAGGTTATCTAGTTGTATTTTTCTTTATAACTCTTATTACCACCTGATCTGTTATATACACAGTATATATTTGTTATTACATTTATTACCTCTTTTACCTCTAAAACAAAATTAATATCTGTGTGGAAAGAAACTTAGTATTTTACCGTGAAGTATCTGGAGGAACTAAAATGTACCTGGCACTTGGTAGGCACTCAGTACATATGTGTTGATTGAATAAATGAATGAATAAATGAACATATTACTTATCATACTGCAAAAATTGAAAAGATTAATAATACTTCATAATGGTGAGGATATGGAGAACTAGCATTATACTCCGTTGGAGGATGAATTATTTTAGATAGCTAATTGACACTTGGAAATATCCATCAAAATAAAACATAAATATTCCCTTTGCTCCAGCAACTGAATTTCTAGGAGTTTCCACCATAACAGTACTAGTTTACAAAGAAATATGGCCACACAACAGTTAGAGAAGTATTTTTTTCAAGAATAAAATAAATAAAAACAACCTTAATGCCCATCAATAGGGAATTAGTTAAATAGATTTCGTTGTATTGGAAAACGGTTTTGAAAGCAAACAAGGCAGATCTCTATGTTAATGCTGCCTGGGATCTGGTGTTGAGGAAAAAAATAGTAGGTTGTAGAAGTACATGAATAGAATGGTCCTTCTTATTTTTTTCAAAGAGAACGTTACATAGATTTACAGGTACACATGCTTACACACATTAGATGGTAGGATGTCATCAGCTTGGACTGGTGATTATCTCTGAGGGGCGTGGGAGGGTGATTTTGCTCTCTGATTTGAGCACTTCTCAGCTATTTGAATTTTTTCATCATTATTTTAAATGATGGAAATTAAACATTTTTACTTTATTTAAAAGTTATTTTTCAATGCCAAGTTTCTCAGAAAGCCTAAAAGAGCAATAAAGATCGATATGAGGACTTGGTTTGAATATTGGCTCTGTAACTTACTAGCTATGTGACCTTTAGCTATCAATTTAATCTCTCTAGAAATCACATCCATTACTTGACAAGGAGGCAGGCAGCATATGACTCCCACCTGGTTGTACAATGGGGAATCTTTCTGGACACTGAACCACACTAAGGAATAGTAGATAACTGAATAGATGAGCTTTTGGAGAGGAGGTTAGCATAATGCTGTTTCATGTCATTTGATATTGACATTAATAGGCTCCATAAAGCTTCTTCCCTTTTTATCCAGGATGTGAACCAGACATCTTTAAGATTGCAGCAGTTAATTTTATCCATTCAAGCTTCCCAATCAATGCTTTTACTTGGAAAATATTTATGCTTAGGATGCTGAAAAGCTTTCTCCGCAGTCAGGTCCCTAAGGCATTCTAATATCACTTTTTAGAGTTGAGTGCTGAGACCTTGGGCCCTTGATGTGAGAAACAATAAATAATAATGACTACAGCACTTGGCAAATATAAAGCTCTAGGCAAAGTTGTAGAAAGAATACTCAAGCATGCAGAATAAACAAGATAATATATATAATATAACTTTCTCAGTTTTTGATCCTAAAAATTAGAAGTAAAAACAGCAGCTGTAATTTTGAACGTTCAGCAATCACATTGCAAGCATTTTGTATATCAACTGTCATTGCTTATTAGTGCACGTTTCCTTTTCTTTTCAGTCTCTGTCTCTCTATTTCCATTTGCACTCACCAACCTCATCCTGTAAAGCCCTGTTTACCCTCAGAATCAACTGCTGAGCTCTCTCTCTCAAGGTCCTCGCTGGTATCAATTTTCCATGTATCCCCAGAAGATTCAACTTTCCACATCACTAATTTCAACATGTCTGTCTTCTGCTTAAGTGTTTCCTAAGAGATGCAGAATAAAGTTTAACTTTGTAAAATTGGTACTCAAGGCTTCTTCTGTAATCTGTTTCCCTCATTTTGTCATAAGAGAAAGTAGAGTACGTGGTGTTTAGAGACCTGGGTTCAAGCTTCAACTATGATTAGCTTGTTTGGATTTCTTGATCTCTTTTAGCTTCAATTGTCTCATCCCTTTGTAAAATGAGATTTATAATAATGCCTATCTCTCAACGTTATTGTGAGGACCAAATGAATCCATGCTTGTGAAAGCACTCTACACAGTAGGCACTGTAAAATAGTAATAGCATTTATTGAATACTTGTATGAATCCGAACCTCCCAGCAACCTAGAAGACTTATTACCATTTCCATTTTATAAACAAATGAGGTACACTTGGGTTAAATAAGGCATCCTGGTTACACAGTCAGGCAGTGGCGCAGCTAGAAGTCAAACCCAGGCGTGTGGCCCAGAGCCCATGCTCTCACCACTCTGTGGCACGGCCACTGGACATGATGACCCAGGTAGGGTGGCCCAGAGTCCATGCTCTCACCACTCTGTGGCACTGCCACTGGACGTGATGACTGCCCCTTCCTGACAAAGAGACATTCATTCAGGCTCCCATGCCAGTTAGTTCTCTGTTCTCAATCTTTTGGAGCATACACACTCATTAGATGGATCTATTAATAATTCCTCTGTTTTCCAGCGTTCAACAAGATAGATGGTGCTCAATGATCATTTCTTGAATAAGTGAGTATTATCTAATTCCGTATTCTTCAAACTTACCCATTTATAAGACTCATCCTGGGCACTTGTTAAAAATACACATTTCTTGCCCATTAAAACCACAATGAGGTATCACCCCTCTCACCTCTCAGAATGGCTACAATTAAGAAGACTGAAGATAACAAATGTTGACAAGGATGTGGAGAAAAGAAAATCCTTGTATACTGTTGGAGGGAATAGAAATTAGTACAGCAATTAGGGAAAACAGTATGGAGTTTCCTCAAAACACTAAAAATAGAACCACCATGTAATCCAGTAATTCCTGGGTATATATTTAAAGGATATGAAATCAGTTTGTTGAGGAGATCTGCACTCCGATGTTCATTACAGCACTAGTCACAATAGCCAAGATTTAAAATCAACCTAAGTGTTTATCAAGGGATGAATGAATGAAGAAAATGTGGGATACATACACAGTGGAATACCATTCAGCCTTAAAAAAGAAAGAAATCTTGTCATTTAAAACAACATAAACGAACATAAAGAACATAAGTGAAGGCTGGGCATGGTGGCTCAAGTCTGTACAGCACTTTGGCACGCCAAGGCGGGTGGATCACCAGATGTCAGGAGTTTGAGACCAGCCTGGCCAGCATGGTGAAACCCCATCTCTACTAAAAATACAAAGATTAGCCAGGGGTGGTGGCACATGCCTGTAATTCCAGATACTTGGGAGGCTGAGGCAGGAGAATCACTTGAACCTGGGAGGCAGAGGTTGCAGAGAGCAGAAATCGTGCCACTGCACTCCAGCCTGGGCAACGAGAGTGAAACTCTGTCTCAAAAAAAAAGAAAAGAAAAGAAAAGTGAAATAAGCCAGGCACAGAAAGTCAAATGCTGCATGATCTCATTTTCATGGGAATCTAAAAAAGCTGAACTCAGAAGCTGAGAGCGGAATGGCAGTCACCAGATGCTAGGGGTTGGGGGCACCTGAGTGGATGTGGATCAAAAGGTATGGAACTTCAGGTAGAGAGGGGGACTAAGTTCAAGAAATCTATCGTACATCATGGTGACTATAGTTACTGACATATTTTGTCTACTTGAAAATTGCCAAGTGATTAGATTTTAAGTGTTCTCACCACAAAAAAAATGATAAATATGTGAGGAAATGTATATGTTAATTAGCTTGATTTAGCCATTCCACAATGTATACATATACCAAAATGCCATTCCATATGCAATAAATATATATAATTTTGTCATTTTTAGAAAAATAAAAGTATGCATTTCTGCGCTCTATGTGAGACCAGCTGTGAATCGGTAACTCTGGAGGTGGGTGGAACTAGATAAATCTAGTGTTTTATAAGTTCCTCAGGTGATTCTTTTAATCAGGTAAGGCTGGCAAGTACCAGTCTAATTCAATACATCTGAATCTCCTGGGAAGCTTTTCAAACCAGGCAAACCCATTTTTATCTCCACCTGCCTTCAGAGATTCTGAGTAAGTCTAGAATATGTATTGAAAAAACTTCTTAGGTGATTCTTATGCTTCCCTTTCCCATCCCTTCCTCAGTTAAAAACCCATTTCTACTTGTTTCATGTATAATGTATACACTGTGGTCCACAACTTCACACTTCCACCCCAAAAGAGACTGAAATATGGATGCTTTGGGAGGCCAAGGCGGGCGGATCACGAGGTCAGGAGATCAAGACCATCCTGGCTAACACGGTGAAACCCTGTCTCTACTAAAAAATACAAAAAATTAGCCGGGCATGGTGGTGGACCCTGTAGTCCCAGCTACTCGGGAGGCTGAGGCAGGAGAACGGCGTGAACCCGGGAGGCAGAGCTTGCAGTGAGCCAAGATGGCGCCACTGCACTCCAGCCTGGGTGACAGAGCGAGACTCCGTCGCAAAAAAAAAAAAAAAAGAAAGAAAGAAAAAGAAAAAGAAAATGAAATAATGAAATATGGATGGTAAGCTCCGTGCCTTATAATTTTGAATCCAACACATGCCAAGGACATAATGGCATAATGGTTGTTCAGTTGAATTAAAATTTCTGTTTTATTCCCTTATCCATCCCTGGGTTCAAGTTTAAACTATGATTAGCTTGTTTGGATTTCTTATTTACTCATTTTATAACTTAGTTACTCATTTTCTGCCTAACTACCTGGCCATGTGTCCAATCTTTTGGTTTAATTCACTTGTGTCTTTTGCCACTTAGCTATCTCCCTACCCTGGAATCCATAGTCAGTGCCTTCAAAACCCACCCTCATTGGAATCCTACATTATTTCAATTTGCACACCCTAATAATTCAGGCCATTCATTGACCCTCAATGCCAATAAGCCTCTGCGCTTGTCCTTCTTTTTTAAAAATATAATTTATTTGTTTTAATAAAAGTAGAGATGGAGTCTTGCTATGTTGCCCAGGCTGGCCTTGAACTCCTGGGCATAAGTGATCTTCCTGCCTTGGCCTCCTAAAGTGCTGGGATTACAGGCATGAGCGACTGCACCTGGCCATTGCCCTTCTTAGTGATATATACCCAACAAGGTCTGTTCTGCTATAAATGAATCATGGATCACCCTATAATATGATCAAACACACGGAGTGCTCATGCAGAAAACATCTCCCCAACAGACCTGCCCAGGTGTCTAGAATTTCTAATACGATGCCTGTACATCTCTCCAGAACAATGCGAACATGACATGGGAGCATATTAACATCCTCATGAACACACTAGTTTATCCAGGCAGCTGAGAAGAAGGCCTAAGTGTAAAACATGGCTCTAGTCAGATGGCCTGTCTGGCACGTAGGCAGAGACTCTAATAGGCACTCTGAGATACAAGCATTCATGACCCAAGAAGAACATAGAAAAGGGCAGAGATATTTGGTCAAGTTGAAAAAGGAAGACCCAAAACTTAGCTTGCCATGTAACACTTTCTGAGAATTAGAAATCTAACACTTTCTAGTCATTTGATTTATATAATTTCTAACTCCACAAACTCTCTTAATGTGATGATTTTAAGATGCCCATTCTTATTGCTGCTCATTTAGTTTTTTTCATCCTCTCATTCACTGTCTCAGACCCACTCTTATTTCTTTTCCTTGTCTCTAAAATCTTTTAAACATGCTCTTTTCCCTCAGGATTTTCCTGATTTTTACTTCTCCAACTCTCCTTGAATGTGAGATGTTTTTGGTAAAGAAAAAAAAAAAAGACAGGGAAAAAAGATTTCAAGTTGGAATTCATTATTTGTCTGCTCTACTATTGTGTGTGTATGTGTGAGAAACTTTTAGACAGAGAGAAAAAGGAAACAGAGAGACAGAAAGGTTAATTGATTCTGTATTTTCCTTAAAGAGAATTAGGAGTTCACTGTGTTGTGTAATTATATAATATAATTGGATTTATTTTTTTCTTTCACTTTTTTCTTTTCTTTTTGTCCCTCCCTTTTCCTTAAGTTGCTTTGAATTGCAATAAAGGCTAAACAATCTGCCTTTGTATGCAATTTGTGCACAAGCTGCCAAGCTGGCTGCCAGGTTTAGTCCTGATGTGATCAAAAATGGTTGGGTTACAAAGCCACTGAAAAAACCGGTTTTCTACAGGAAATAGAAATTTATTAAAATCAGGCCTCCCCAAATGCCCTGGCTGTTAGGCTGGCAGCCTGCCAGGTCAGCAGGGCTGGAAGAGAAGGAGATGAGCAGATGTGATCGTGCAGCCCCTACTCAAGCCAGGCGGGAGGCGGGGAGCACTGCAAGGTCCTAGAGAAGCAACTGTCTTACAAACAAAAGAATCTCCATCAAGAACACCAGAATTGTGGTTTCCCAATCCCTGACATTTTTAGGTTTTCTGGGATGTGCCATTTGGATTCTGGCCATTCATGGGCTCCCAAACTATATTTCAAAATCTCTGATTTTTCCCAGCAGAATAAAATGTTAATACTCTTACAGGGTCTTGGGTTCTAACGTCAACAAAGATCGTTAACTTCTTTGAGCCTCAGTTACCTCATCTCTACATGGGGAATAATACCTACCCCATGAATTGTGAACTTAAATGAAATAACAACTGAGAACTGATAAGTATTGCCATTGTTATCTCCTTCCACCAGAGGATGGGCTATCCCAGGCAACTGGCTGCCTCTCATTAACCACGGGTTTGGACGCTGCTTTGGTTCAGGGCACAAGGCCTAAAGAGGCACTGGCCTGGCTCTCCTGGGTTTCTTCTGACACTGTGATAATAGCTGACACTTACTCAGGGCTTACTTGAATTTGGACCAGCAATTGTTCTAGGTGCTTTAGAACTATTAACTCATTTAATCCTCACATAAAACTTCTTAGTGGTTACTACTCTTATCAGATTAGGAACCAGGACACAGAGAGGTGTTGCTCATCCAACGGCCAATGTTTGGTGGTGTTCAGAGGGGAGTCCAGGCACTGTGGCTCCAGAGCTGTGCACTTGAATACAGTGCTGTAGAACCCAAACTCTTTCTTGTTGAAAGAAGGAAGTTTTTAATGTGTACTTTTCAGAGCATTACCATCTAATGCAGTGCTGGGGATTTGGGAAACAGATAAAAGACAGATACTGCAGGAGTAATAAGGGATTGGGGAGGAGACGCAGCTCAGATTGTTCCAGGGTGGGGAGCAAGCACATCTTGCGATCAGACTTTCACTGGGATGAAGTGCCTTGGCAAAAGTCTAGGGGTCAGAGCCCACTACATTTCCCCAGGCCTGGTCTCTTCCCCACTTCCCAAGCTTCCCACCTAGCTCCACTCCTAAGTTTTCTGAGCAGCCTTTGTGCCTAATTCTCTTGCCTCCTCTTTCCACCATCTTCAGACACAATAATTCTAGCTAACATTTATTGAACCTGATACTGTGTGAAGCACTTTATATGCATTTTATTATTTCACTCCAATAATGACGCTGTGAAATATTATTCTTTTCTCCATTTTACAATGAGGGAGGTAAGGCTCAGAAAGCCTCTGTAATTTGTCTAGGATCACATCACATAGCTTGGCGCACGGGTCTGAACTGAATCTGGCTGAATCCAGAACCCAGCTTTTTCCATTTGTGATCAGATTAAAATGGATATTAAGTTTGGCCCTGGCAGAAAAAAATAGTCAGTCAGCCTGTCTGTGGGGATCTCAACTTATTAGCAATATCTTTTCCCATTCAAAATGTCTTAATTCTTTATTTTAGTAAATGGGTCCATCATCCCTCATGTCAACCAGAATCCCTGACTCCTCTCTCCTGGAGTCCAATTCATCACCAAGTCTTCTATACAACCTGGAATCCATCCGCTTTTTGTCTTCTCTCTGCTCTGCCCTTGGCAGGTCTCCATCACTTCTCATGTGGTTCCTGTCCCAAGCATGGTCTGGCCCCTGCCTCTTTCTCTTACCTCATTTCTCTTACCTCTTGCCCATCAATTCTGCAATACAGTTATAGCCAACTATTTTCAGGTCTTCTCAGGTGTTGTGTCCCCTCACCTGTGTCTGGTAGGTTGCAAGGCAAGCTGTTCCCTTGGCCCAAACACTCTTCCCCAATTCCCTTTATTGCCCAGTTAACTCCATTTATTCTTCAGAACTCAGATTAAATGCTGCTTCATGCAGGGAGCTTTTCCTGAGCTCTTAAATCTGGATTAAGTGTCCTCCTGCCCCCATGACTCCCAACCCAGCTTGAACTTCACCCATCACACCACTTCACTTTATTCCAACTCAATAAATATTTGTTGAATATGTACATAAATGAGTGAATAAACAAAAGAATGAGCCGATGGTCCCTTGTCCCCTTCAAAGTCACTGCTATTGGTCAGGAGTGAGAAAGTAAAACCTAGACTTGAAGTTCCTGAAGAATAAAAATGGAGTATCCGCTCTTCTGCTTGTTCTCTGCTATGACTGCCATATTCTCCAATTTACAAACACATTGATTCAAACACCAAAAATGTATGAGGCCAATCCCTTATCCTACCTCAATTCCAGCCAACAATAGCTGGGAATGGTGATCACTGCATCAGATGAGCAATATTTACTCTGCTACACTTCCTCTTATTAAATCATAACACCAGAAAAAAAGATTAAGCAACAAAAAAGAACAAAGATACTTGTGTACACCAATGAGAACACATAGAATGATTCTGCCTCCACCACGAAAGCACTGTTGTCACTGCCTTCTCTTCTCTGCTGTCCATGTAGATGCATTACAAAGGGACTTTAAGGCCACATTTAAATAATTATTGAGTAGCTAGTACATGTCAGACACTGGTGAAGGTGCAAGGGCTACAGCACTGAGGAAAACAGAATTCCAGTCTGTATGGAACATAAATTCTACAGCCAGGAGAAATGAAGGCAGATCTCCAAATATGGTTATTATGATCAATTTTTAAAAATAAGATCTATACACATTAAAAATTAGAAGTGTCTTACTTTTTACCAAATAGACAAAGAACCTGTCTTGGCATAACATTTGGGGGCAAGTTGCTTCTAGTTATCTAGGACAGGCCTATCCTTTCACAATTCACATTGCATAGTAATGATCTATTATTATTATTATTTTTTTAAATTTATCAAAATGTTTATAAATGTTTAAATGTTCTTTTTTTCTTTTTTTTTTAATTATTATTATACTTTAAGTTTTAGGGTACATGTGCACAATGTGCAGGTTAGTTACATATGTATACATGTGCCATGCTGGTGTGCTGCACCCATTAACTCGTCATTTAGCATTAGGTATATCTCCTAATGCTATTCCTCCTCCTTCCCCCCACCCCACAACAGTCCCCAGAGTGTGATGTTCCCCTTCCTGTGTCCATGTGTTCTCATTGTTCAATTCCCATCTATGAGTGAGAACATGCGGTGTTTGGTTTTCTGTCCTTGCGATAGCTTATTGAGAATTATGATTTCCAATTTCATCCATGTCCCTACAAAGGACATGAACTCACCATTTTTTATGGCTGCATAGTATTCCATGGTGTATATGTGCCACATTTTCTTAATCCAGTCTATCATTGTTGGACATTTGGGTTGGTTCCAAGTCTTTGCTATTGTGAATAGTGCTGCAATAAACGTATGTGTGCATGTGTCTTTATAGCAGCATGATTTATAGTCCTTTGGGTATATACCCAGTAATGCGATGGCTGGGCCAAATGGTATTTCTAGTTCTAGATCCCTGAGGAATCACCACACTGACTTCCACAATGGTTGAACTAGTTTACAGTCCCACCAACAGTGTAAAAGTGTTCCTGTTTCTCCACATCCTCTCCAGCACCTGTTGTTTCCTGATTTTTTAATGATTGCCATTCTAACTGGTGTGAGATGGTATCTCATTGTGGTTTTGATTTGCATTTCTCTGATGGCCAGTGATGATGAGCATTTTTTCATGTGTCTTTTGGCTGCATAAATGTCTTCTTTTGAGAAGTGTCTGTTCATATCCTTCGCCCACTTTCTGATGGGGTTGTTTGTTTTTTTCTTGTAAATTTGTTTGAGTTCTTTGTAGATTCTGGATATTAGCCCTTTGTCAGATGAGTAGGTTGTGAAAATTTTCTCCCATTTTGTAGGTTGCCTGTTCACTCTGATGGTGGTTTCTTTTGCTGTGCAGAAGCTCTTTAGTTTAATTAGATCCCATTTGTCAATTTTGTCTTTTGTTGCCATTGCTTTTGGTGTTTTAGACATGAAGTCCTTGCCCATGCCTATGTCCTGAATGGTAATGCCTAGGTTTTCTTCTAGGGTTTTTATGGTTTTAGGTCTAATGTTTAAGTCTTTAATCCATCTTGAATTAATTTTTGTATAAGGTGTAAGGAAGGGATCCAGTTTCAGCTTTCTACATATGGCTAGCCAGTTTTCCCAGCACCATTTATTAAATAGGGAATCCTTTCCCCATTGCTTGTTTTTCTCAGGTTTGTCAAAGATCAGATAGTTGTAGATATGCAGCGTTATTTCTGAGGGCTCTGTTCTGTTCCATTCATCTATATCTCTGTTTTGGTACCAGTACCATGCTGTTTTGGTTACTGTAGCCTTGTAGTATAGTTTGAAGTCAGGTAGCAGGATGCCTCCAGCTTTGTTCTTTTGGCTTAGGATTGACTTGGCGATGTGGGCTCTTTTTTGATTCCATATGAACTTTAAAGTAGTTTTTTCCAATTCTGTGAAGAAAGTCATTGGTAGCTTGATGGGGATGGCATTGAATCTATAAATTACCTTGGGCAGTATGGCCATTTTCACAATATTGATTCTGCCTACCCATGAGCATGGAATGTTCTTCCATTTGTTTGTATCCTCTTTTATTTCATTGAGCAGTGGTTTGTAGTTCTCCTTGAAGAGGTCCTTCATGTCCCTTGTAAGTTGGATTCCTAAGTATTTTATTCTCTTTGAAGCAATTGTGAATGGGAGTTCACTCATGATTTGGCTCTCTGTTTGTCTGTTATTGGTGTATAAGAATGCTTGTGATTTTTGTACATTGATTTTGTATCCTGAGACTTTGCCGAAGTTGCTTATCAGCTTAAGGAGATTTTGGGCTGAGACAATGGGGTTTTCTAGATATACAATCATGTCGTCTGCAAACAGGGACAATTTGACTTCCTCTTTTCCTAATTGAATACCCCTTATTTCCTTCTTCTGCCTAATTGCCCTGGCCAGAACTTCCAACACTATGTTGAATAGGAGTGGTGAGAGAGGGCATCCCTGTCTTGTGCCAGTTTTCAAAGGGAATGCTTCCAGTTTTTGCCCGTTCAGTGTGATATTGGCTGTGGTTTTGTCATAGATAGCTCTTATTATTTTGAGATACATCCCATCAATACCTAATTTATTGAGAGTTTTTAGCATGAAGGGTTGTTGAATTTTGTCAAAGGCCTTTTCTGCATCTATTGAGATAATCATGTGGTTTTTGTCTTTGGTTCTGTTTATATGCTGGATTACATTTATTGATTTGCATATATTGAACCAGCCTTGCATCCCAGGGATGAAGCCCACTTGATCATGGTGGATAAGCTTTTTGATGTGCTGCTGGATTCGGTTTGCCAGTATTTTATTGAGGATTTTTGCATCAATGTTCATCAAGGATATTGGTCTAAAATTCTCTTTTTTGGTTGTGTCTCTGCCAGGCTTTGGTATCAGGATGATGCTGGCCTCATAAAATGAGTTAGGGAGGATTCCCTCTTTTTCTATTGATTGGAATAGTTTCAGAAGGAACGGTACCAGTTCCTCCTTGTACCTCTGGTAAAATTCGGCTGTGAATCCATCTGGTCCTGGAGTCTTTTTGGTTGGTAAGCTATTGATTATTGCCACAATTTCAGATCCTGTTATTGATTTATTCAGAGATTCAACTTCTTCCTGGTTTAGTCTTGGGAGAGTGTATGTGTCGAGGAATTTATCCATTTCTTCTAGATTTTCTAGTTTATTTGAGTAGAGGTGTTTGTAGTATTCTCTGATGGTAATTTGTATTTCTGTGGGATCGGTGGTGATATCCCCTTTATCATTTTTTATTGCATCTATTTGATTCTTCTCTCTTTTTTTCTTTATTAGTCTTGCTAGCGGTCTATCAATTTTGTTGATCCTTTCAAAAAACCAGCTCCTAGATTCATTAATTTTTTGAAGGGTTTTTTGTGTCTCTATTTCCTTCAGTTCTGCTCTGATTTTAGTTATTTCTTGCCTTCTGCTAGCTTTTGAATGTGTTTGCTCTTGCTTTTCTAGTTCTTTTAATTGTGATGTTAGGGTGTCAATTTTGGATCTTTCCTGCTTTCTCTTGTGGGCATTTAGTGCTATAAATTTCCCTCTACACACTGCTTTGAATGTGTCCCAGAGATTCTGGTATGTTGTGTCTTTGTTCTCGTTGGTTTCAAAGAACATCTTTATTTCTGCCTTCATTTCGTTATGTACCCAGTAGTCATTCAGGAGCAGGTTGTTCAGTTTCCATGTATTTGAGCGGTTTTGAGTGAGTTTCTTAATCCTGAGTTCTAGTTTGATTGCACCGTGGTCTGAGAGATAGTTTGTTATAATTTCTGTTCTTTTACATTTGCTGAGGAGAGCTTTACTTCCAAGTATGTGGTCAATTTTGGAATAGGTGTGGTGTGGTGCTGGAAAAAATGTATATTCTGTTGATTTGGGGTGGAGAGTTCTGTAGATGTCTATTAGGTCCACTTGGTGCAGAGCTGAGTTCAATTCCTGGGTATCCTTGTTAACTTTCTGTCTCATTGATCTGTCTAATGTTGACAGTGGGGTGTTAAAATCTCCCATTATTATTGTGTGGGAGTCTAAGTCTCTTTGTAGGTCACTCAGGACTTGCTTTATGAATCTGAGTGCTCCTGTATTTGGTGCATATATATTTAGGATAGTTAGCTCTTCTTGTTGAATTGATCCCTTTACCATTATGTAATGGCCTTCTTTGTCTCTTTTGATCTTTGTTGGTTTAAAGTCTGTCTTATCAGAGACTAGGATTGCAACCCCTGCCTTTTTTTGCTTTCCATTTGCTTGGTAGATCTTCCTCCATCCTTTTATTTTGAGCCTATGTGTGTCTCTGCACGTGAGATGGGTTTCCTGAATACAGCACACTGACGGGTCTTAACTCTTTATCCAATTTGCCAGTCTGTGTCTTTTAATTGGAGCATTTAGTTCATTTACATTTAAAGTTAATATTGCTATGTGTGAATTTGATCCTGTCATTATGATGTTAGCTGGTTATTTTGCTCATTAGTTGATGCAGTTTCTTCCTAGTCTCGATGGTCTTCACATTTTGGCATGATTTTGCAGCGGCTGGTACCGGTTGTGCCTTTCCATGTTTAGTGCTTCCTTCAGGAGCTCTTTTAGGGCAGGCCTGGTGGTGACAAAATCTCTCAGCATTTGCTTGTCTGTAAAGTATTTTATTTCTCCTTCACTTATGAAGCTTAGTTTGGCTGGATATGAAATTCTGGGTTGAAAATTCTTTTCTTTTTTTTTTTTTTTAATTGATCATTCTGGGGTGTTTCTCGCAGAGGGGGATTTGGCAGGGTCATAGGACAGTAGTGGAGGGAAGGTCAGCAGACAAACAAGTGAACAAAGGTCTCTGGTTTTCCTAGGCAGAGTGTTTGTGTCCCTGGGTACTTGAGATTAGGGAATGGTGATGACTCTTAACGAGCATGCTGCCTTCAAGCATCTGTTTAACAAAGCACATCTTGCACCGCCCTTAATCCATTTAACCCTGAGTGGACACAGCACATGTTTCAGAGAGCACAGGGTTGGGGGTAAGGTCATAGATCAACAGGATCCCAAGGCAGAAGAATTTTTCTTAGTACAGAACAAAATGAAAAGTCTCCCATGTCTACTTCTTTCTACACAGACACAGCAACCTTCCGATTTCTCAATCTTTTCCCCACCTTGCCCCCTTTTCTATTCCACAAAACCGCCATTGTCATCATGGCCCGTTCTCAATGAGCTGGGTACACCTCCCAGACGGGGTGGTGGCCGGGCAGAGGGGCTCCTCACTTCCCAGTGGGGGCAGCCGGGCAGAGGCGCCCCTCACCTCCCGGACGGGGCGGCTGGCCGGGCAGGGGGCTGACCCCCCCACCTCCCTCCCGGACGGGGCGGCTGGCCGGGCGGGGGGCTGACCCCCCCACCTCCCTCCCGGACGGGGCGGCTGGCCGGGCAGAGGGGCTCCTCACTTCCCAGTAGGGGCGGCTGGGCAGAGGCGCCCCTCACCTCCTGGACGGGGCGGCTGGCCGGGCGGGGGGCTGACCCCCCCACCTCCCTCCCCGACGGGGCGGCTGGCCGGGCAGAGGGGCTCCTCACTTCCCAGTAGGGGCGGCCGGGCAGAGGCGCCCCTCACCTCCCAGACAGGGCGGCTGGCCGGGTGGGGGGCTGACCCCCACCTCCCTCCCGGACGGGGCGGCTGGCCTGGCGGGGGCTGACCCCCACCTCCCTCCCAGACAGGGTGGCTGCTGGGCGGAGATGCTCCTCACTTCCCAGACGGGGTGGCAGCCGGGCGGAGGGGCTCCTCACTTCTCAGATGGGGCGGTTGCCAGGCGGAGGGTCTCCTCATTTCTCAGACGGGGCGGCTGGGCAGAGATGCTCCTCACCTCCCAGACGGGGTCGTGGCCGGGACGAGGCGCTCCTCACATCCCAGACGGGGCAGCGGGGCAGAGGCGCTCCCCACATCTCAGATGATGGGCGGCCGGGCAGAGACGCTCCTCACTTCCCAGGTGGGATGGCGGCCGGGCAGAGACGCTCCTCACTTTCCAGACTGGGCAGCCAGGCAGAGGGGCGCCTCACATCCCAGACGATGGGCGGCCAGGCAGAGACGCTCCTCACTTCCCAGACGGGGTGGCAGCCGGGCAGAGGCTGCAATCTCCGCACTTTGGGGGGCCAAGGCAGGTGGCTGGGAGGTGGAGGTTGTAGCGAGCCGAGATCACTCCACTGCACTCCAGCCTGGGCGCCATTGAGCACTGAGTTAACGAGACTCTGTCTGCAATCCCGGCACCTCGGGAGGCCAAGGCTGGCGGATCACTCGCAGTTAGGAGCTGGAGACCAGCCCGGCCAACACATCAAAACCCCGTCTCCACCAAAAAAATTCGAAAACCAGTCAGGCGTGGCGGCGCGCTCCTGCAATCACAGGCATTCGGCAGGCTGAGGCAGGAGAATCAGGCAGGGAGGTTTCAGTGAGCCGAGTTGGCAGCAGCACAGTCCAGCTTTGGCTCGGCATGAGAGGGAGACGGTGGAAAGAGGAGAGGGAGAGGGAGACCGTGGAAAGGGGAGAGGGAGAGGGAGACCGTGGAAAGGGGAGACGGAGAGGGAGAGGGAGAGGGAGAGGGAGCGAAAATTCTTTTCTTTAAGAATGTTGAATATTGGCCCCCACTCTCTTCTGGCTTGTAGAGTTTCTGCCGAGAGATCCGCTGTTAGTCTGACGGGCTTCCCTTTGTGGGTAACCCGACCTTTCTCTCTGGCTGCCCTTAACATTTTTTCCTTCATTTCAACTTTGGTGAATCTGACAATTATGTGTCTTGGAGTTGCTCTTCTTGAGGAGTATCTTTGTGGCGTTCTCTGTATTTCCTGAATCTGAATGTTGGCCTGCCTTGCTAGATTGGGGAAGTTCTCCTGGATAATATCCTGCAGAGTGTTTTCCAACTTGGTTCCATTCTCCCCGTCACTTTCAGGTACACCAATCAGACGCAGATTTGGTCTTTTCACATAGTCCCATATTTCTTGGAGGCTTTGTTCATTTCTTTTTATTCTTTTTTCTCTAAACTTCCCTTCTCGCTTCATTTCATTCATTTCATCTTCCATCACTGGTACCCTTTCTTCCAGTTGATCACATCGGCTCCTGAGGCTTCTGCATTCTTCACGTAGTTCTCGAGTCTTGGCTTTCAGTTCCATCAGCTCCTTTAAGCACTTCTCTGTATTGGTTATTCTAGTTATACATTCGTCTAAATTTTTTTCAAAGTTTTCAACTTCTTTGCCTTTGGTTTGAATTTCCTCCTGTAGCTCGGAGTAGTTTGATTGTCTGAAGCCTTCTTCTCTCAACTCATCAAAGTCATTCTCCATCCAGCTTTGTTCCGTTGCTGGTGAGGAACTGCGTTCCTTTGGAGGAGGAGAGGCGCTCTGCTTTTTAGAGTTTCCAGTTGTTCTGCTCTGTTTTTTCCCCATCTTTGTGGTTTTATCTACTTTTGGTCTTTGATGATGGTGGTGTACAGATGGGTTTTTGGTGTGGATGTCCTTTCTGTTTGTTAGTTTTCCTTCTAACAGACAGGACCCTCAGCTGCAGGTCTGTTGGAGTTTGCTAGAGGTCCACTCCAGACCCTGTTTGTCTGGGTATCAGCAGCAGTGTCTGCAGAACCATGGATTTTCAGGATCCGTGAATGCTGCTGCCTGATCGTTCCTCTGGAAGTTTTGTCTCAGAGGAGTACCTGGCCGTGTGAGGTGTCAGTCTGCCCCTACTGGGGGGTGCCTCCCAGTTAGGCTGCTTGGGGGTCAGGGGTCAGGGACCCACTTGAGGAGGCAGTCTGCCTGTTCTCAGATCTCCAGCTGCGTGCTGGGAGAACCACTGCTCTCTTCAAAGCTGTCAGACAGGGACATTTAAGTCTGCAGAGGTTACTGCTGTCTTTTTGTTTGTCTGTGCCCCGCCCCCAGAGGTGGAGCCTACAGAGGCAGGCAGGCCTCCTTGAGCTGTGGTAGTCTCCAGCCAGTTGGAGCTTCCGGGCTGCTTTGTTTACCTAAGCAAGCCTGGGCAATGGCGGGCGCCCCTCCCCCAGCCTCGCTGCCACCTTGCAGTTTGATCTCAGACTGCTGTGCTAGCAATCAGTGAGACTCTGTGGGCGTAGGACCTTCCGAGCCATGTGCAGGATATAATCTCCTGGTGCGCCATTTCCTAAGCCCATTGGAAAAGCACCATATTCGGGTGGGAGTGACCCGATTTTCCAGGTGCCGTCTGTCACCCCTTTCCTTGACCAGGAAAGGGAACTCCCTGATCCCTTGCGCTTCCTGAGTGAGGCAATGCCTCGCGCTGCTTCGGCTCACGCACGATGTGCGCACCCACTGACCTGCACCCACTGTCTGGCACTCCCTAGTGAGATGAACCTGGTACCTCAGATGGAAATGCAGAAATCACCTGTCTTCTGCCTTGCTCACGCTGGGAGCTATAGACCGGAGCTGTTCCTATTCAGCCATCTTGGCTCCTCCCCCCGTAATGATCTATTATTGAAGTATCTCCTGGACTATCCCTATTGCCTAGTACAAGGCCTGGCACATAAATGAACAACTGGAGACCTTTTTTCACCCTAGTAGTAGAGAGAGGTTTATATTGATTTATCTATGCTTTCTGTACTAGATTGCAAAAGTAACCAAAATTCTTAACTCCTCCTTGCATTTATGTCCTTGGTAATATGGCTTTGTGGTCCTTCCTTAAAGAGTTTTCCTATAAAGACTCGATTCGCCCTCCCCTCAAGTCTAGTCTGGACCTGTTTTGGCCAATAGTTTAGCAGAAGTAATGATGTGCCAGTTCTGAACCCAGGCCTCAAGAGACCTTGAACATTTCCTGTCTCCCTATGGATACCAGTCCAGTTGCCCCATGACCAAGCCTGTGCTAGTCTGTTGAAGGATGAAAGACCAAGACGAACAAAGACAAGCTGTCCCAGTTGAGTCCCCCTAGACCAGACAGACTTCAGCTAAGCTGGATGCTGACTGCAGATACATGGACGAGCCCCACTGCTACAATCTGAGAAGCTGACTCTGACCCAAATTGCTGATATGAAGGATTGTGAGTTAAATAAATGGCTGTTGTTCGAGCCACAAAGTTTGAGGGTGCTTTGTTACATAGCAAAAGTTAGCTTTTGTGATCAATAAATCCACTGCCATGCCCTTATAGATGTTAGGATGGATT